>NC_069666.1:12718333-13370000 GCF_027244095.1 Hemicordylus capensis | reverse complement strand
GGGAGAGACTCCTTGGAGAGCTGCTGAACATAGGGAGCTGCCATATACTGAGTCAGACCATTGGTCTATCTAGCTCGCCATTATCTTCACAGACTGGCAGCAGCTTCTCCAAGGTTGCAGAATCTCAAGAGAGGAGTCTCTCTCAGCCCTATCTTGGAGAAGCCAGGGAGGCTTCTGCTCTTCCCAGAGCGGCCTCATCCCCTGAGGGAAATTTCTTACATTGCTCACATGTGGTCTCCCATTCAAATGCAACCAGGGTGGACCCTGCTTAGCAATGGGGACAACTCATGCTTGCTACCACAAGACCAGCTCTCCTCTAATACTGCTAGTCAGTGTAGACCAGGGATTCTCAACGTTGGGTCCCCAGATGTTATTGTACTTCAACTCCCATGAACCCCAAATGAAGGCCACTGGGGCTGGGGATTATGGGAACTGAAGTCCAATAACATCTGGGGACGCAATGTTGAGAATCCCTGGTGTAGCAGACAATACTGAGACAATACTGAGTTAGATGGGCCAATGGTCTGATGTGGTAGAAGACAGATTACTATATTCCTAAGGCAGGACTGTGAGCAGAATCTGACGTTCATCCTCCTGGTTTGGAACTGTTCTTTTGGGAGGATGAGAATGTTGCATCAAGATGAAGCTGGCAATTGTGATGAAATCTGGCTATGTGTAAAGGGCACACAACACACACAAAAAGATCAAGATTGAGAAGTAGGGCTGTTTCCTTTGACCTTGATCAAGTGCTGACCTAATTTTCAAGGGTGTCTAGAAAAATGGAAGTTGTCAGTAGGTGGCTATCTGTATGCCAAGTCTCAAAAGAGAGTTTCTTTAGGAAATGGGGTGTGTGCTTTCTTGGCTACAATCCTATGCTTGCTTGCGAATAAGCCCCATTAAACTCAGACTTACTTCCAAGTAAGCATCGGATGGTTTGTACTTACAAGTAATTTTAAAAAACCTTGTTTGTTACAACCCCACTTCCGACCAAAGAGCTCAGGAAGCTAATACATGTATTTTAAAAATGTATTGTCATGCTTTATTGTGCATTGGATAGACCTGGTTCCAGCTCTTTAAGAGCAGAGAGACTTCTCTTCACTTTCATTGCTCTTTACTAAACGATGCATCCATTCTTGATTTCAAAGCTAGAAGCATCTTGGAGATCATTGGTGTTTATCTGTTGGCAGACAATGAGGTCATTCACACAGTCAAAAACTGTGTTTTGCCTGGGTTTGGGGGCTGTGTGTTCTCCCAATTTCCGGTTGTTGGGAAGCAAAGTAGGAGGAAAACCTGAGTAGAAGTGATTGTATGAAAGCAAGGTAGGAGGAAAAGCTGGGTAGCTGTTCTTCCTACCTTGCTTCCACACAACTGAAAATTGGGAGCAAACCTGGTTAGAACACAGTCCTAAAACAGTCTGGCGGGGTAGTAGTGTACCTCCTTGCCGTCCTAGTGCCTCCTCGGTCCGGAAGTTGCCGCTGAGCATGTGACATGACTATTGACCACTGTGGCAGAGGATGGTGTGGTCCAGCAAATGCTGAAGGGTTGAAGTTTTGCAGCCCTGGGATAGGGCATACTCTAAACATAAAAGTGCATTGCAATTCATCTGTATGTTCCCAATCTTAATATTGGAATACTATAACCCAGATGTGTGGCTGCAGTGGAGCATGATGTGTGTGTGGGGGGCATCCTCGGGCTGCTGCTGCCCTGAGCATTTGCAGGGGCTGCCAGACGCTCCCCCCCGACCCTTCTGGGGCCTGTCGGATGCTTCCCTTCTGCTCTCCCCCCCGCCACCCACGGCCACTATTGGGAGGCGTGGTCGCAGGTTCCCTCTGCCGCTCCCAGCCAATGCTTAGCTCTGGCTGGGTGCTTCTTTCTCTGCCTCCCTCCGAGTGGAAAAAGAAAGCACCCAAACAGTGCTTGAACAGAGTGCCGACTAGGAGTGGCAGAAGGGCAACGCACCCCACCTTGCTGATAGTGGCCACTCCCCCCCCCGCATATGACATCATACATGGCAACAAATATTTATATACTGCTTTTTGACAAAAGTTCCCAAAGAGATTTACAGAGAGAGAGAGAAAAATAAAAATGGCTCCCTGTCCCCAAAGGGCTCATCATCTAAAAAAGAAACCTAAGATAGACACCAGCAACAGCCACTGGAGGGATGCTGTGCTGGGGTTGGATAGGGCCAGTTGCTCTCCCCCTGCTCCATCAAGAGAAGCACCACTTATAAAAGGTGCCTCTTTGCTCAGTTAGCAGGGGACACAGACAGATCTGGCCAGCTCATGCGCATGCACAAAACATCAATACAGGGGAAGGAGCCACCAGCAAGAGCTTGTCCCACAGCTGCCAGTGATCACCCTACATCCCTGCTGTAAGCTGTAGCACCTGAAACCACAATAACACAACCAGGTTAGGTCTAGCTGTGACGTAAAGGTCCCATTGTAAGCGGAGTACAGAGCCTGTAAGCAGAGAATGTGATTTGCACGTAGAAGAACTCGTGGTTAATCCCTGTCATTTCCAGTTAAAGGATCTTGTACTAGGTATGGGGCAGATCTCTGCCTGAGACTTTCCAGGCAGCAGCTGTTGTGACTCAAGCTACATTGTCACAGCTTGTACAACATAATAAAAACATATCTATTTGCTGGTGGGTGTTTGCAAGTCTAACAGGCCATGGGCGGGGCCGGATCAAGATTGGGACCATGGTAAGGAAGGAGTAGGGTTGCTTGTCTTATTTAAAACCCTGGCACTGCAATCCTTACAAAAATGGCCCCTTTATGATTGCTCCTTGCTAAGAAGCACCAATTGCAGCTTCCTTCCTATGGCAAAAAACAGCTGGGGGGGCGGGTTTAATCGGGGCTTGAGCTTGAGGGCAGAGCGCCTTTCTTTCTATGATTCCAATCTGATTTCCCATAGCAAGTTACTAAAAGGCGGCGGTTTCCACTTGGAAATAGGCCAGTGGTGTGATGACCATCTTGTCTGGTTTGGACTTGTAAACACATTTCCTTTTGTCATTAATTTTACAGCAAGGGTTCTTTTGTGCTAAGGAGCACGGCCCACTTCTTAATGCCTTGTACATCCTGATAGTTTGCATAGCTCCATGTTGTTGTTAGCTGGGGGTAGACCTTAGGAGCCAATCTACTTTCTGCAAGGTGGGGTGTGTGTGTGTATACTCACATACTCTCTCCCGCACGCATGCATACTCACTCACTCACTCATTGTATCCTTGGAGAAATAAGAAGACATCTGCCCTGTAAACATATACCTGTGTTCTCCCAATCTGTCATGGCTTTCCCAAAGAATCCTCTGTACTCCCGCGGGTGCCATTAATGATCCCCCCAGCCTCCTTATTGAACTACAGTTCTCCGTCCCGATGAGAAAGTAATGACTACAGTCTGTCTGTGGTATAGATGTGCCTTTAGTACACATAGGGACATAGGAAGCTGCCATATACTGAGTCAGACCCTCGGTCCATCTAGCTCAGGATTGTCTACACAGACTGGCAGTGGCTTCTCCAAGGTTGCAGGCAGGAGTCTCTCTCCGCCCTATCTTGGAGATGCTGCCAGGGAGAAATACAAGGATGTGCAGATGCAGGAGAGCAACTGGCCCTTTCTACCCCCAGCACAGCATCCCTCCAGTGGCTGCTGGTGTTTTCCTTGTGCTTCTTTTTTAGATTGTGAGCCCTTTGGGGACAGGGAACCACCTTATTCATTTATTTTATTTGTTCCATGTAAACGACTTTGGAAACTTGGTTGAAAAGCGGTATATAAGTAGTAGTAGTAGTGGTTTGCCCGGGATTACCAAAAAATAGGGACAATATGGTATGTATCACCATGCTTTTGTAAGATGATGTATTTTTAAACTTTTACTTTTAAACAAAAAAGCAATTTTCAAAGGAAAGGGAATAAAAAGGGGAGTCCCCAAGGGGCTCACTGTTGGAAAACGAAGACACCATCAACACCCACAGGAGGAATGCTAACGTTGGCCTAAACAGGGACAGCTGCTCTCCATCTGCTAAATATACAGTTATAAGCTAAAAGGTGCCTCTTTGCCCAGTTAATGCCACCTAATGGTGCAGCGGGGAAGTAACCTGCCTAGAGAGCAGGAGACTGTTGGTTCAAATCCCCGCTGGTGTGTTTCCCAGAATATTGGAAACTCCTATATCGGGCAGGTGCTGAAAGGCATCATCTCATACTGCATGGGAGATGGCAATGGTAAACCCCTCCTGCATTCTACCAAAGATAACCCCAGGGCTCTGTGGTCGCCGACTCAACGGCACCACTTTCCATTTCTCTCCTTTTGCCCAGTTATGGTTTCCTAAGCTTTAATTTTCCGTATACCTTCCACTTTCTGCCATAATATTTATCTATTTATATTACAATTACAAATGTTTACATACTACTTTTCAACAAAGTGTTCCAGGCAGTTTACACACACAAACAACTAAGCTATTCCCAAAGGGCTTGCAGTCTAAAAGGACATGAACTCCAGCAAAAACCACTGGAGTGGTTGAATGAATTGGATAGGATCCACTGGTAATTAATGATGCTCATGGTAGACGGAGTGACTTATCTACCTTCTTCTAGCAGAAGTCTGCTATGTTATGCTGGAACTGGAAAGGGGTAGTTGCTGTCCCCTAGTTAAATATAACAGAATCACCACTTTTAAGAGTACTTATTTGCTGCAATTACCTTTAGATCTTTATTATGCCAATCCTAGAGAATTGATGCAGATTACAATATAAAACTGAATCCTCTGGCGACTTAAAAGTAAGCACAGCTACACTCTTGCAGATTGAGTGGGGTGGTCTGAGGCTGAGAGAGGAGTTTGCTGAAGGTTGTCAGTTCCTGAGGTGAGGTTTGATCTGAACCTTATTCTCTTCCCAACGGAGCTGGCTGCTAATCTCTCTTGCTAATTAAACTTGTTGCTGTTCCTCTTACATGGGAACATAGGATGCTGCCTTCTACGAGTCAGACCTTTGGTCCATCTAGCTCAGAGTTGTCTACCCAGACTGGCAGCGGCTTCTGCAAGGTTGCAGGCAGGGGTCTTTCTCAGCCCTATCCTGGAGAGGCAAGGGAGGGTATTTGGAACCTTCTGCATGCAAGCAGGCAGATACTCTTCCCAAAGTGGCCACAGCCCCTTACAGGGCTGACCTGTAGTCTCCCATTCAAATGTAAACCAGGGTGGACCCTGCTTAGCAAAGATGACAAATCATGCTTGCTACCACAAGACCAACTCTTCTCCCAGTCTGAAAAAGTATTTATTGATGACCAAGATTGGGGGTTTTGTGTTAAATTTGTATTTCTCCCATCTCACCCCCTTGATTTTAATAGTGCTCTTTTTTCTTTCTTCCCCCAACTTCTCTCTGCCCACTGCTTTCTTCCTCTTCTTAACACCATTTTAAAAAGACGTCATCTCCTATTGTGTACTGTTCAGGTTCCTTCTTTCTTGGGTCACCAGATCCTCTTAATCTATTCCTCTTTATTGACTGACCTTTTTTTCCCTTTTCAATCTAATCAATTCCTAAATCCAATGTTCTCCCTGCTCTCAACATTCCCACTGCTAAGCTGTTTAATTCTTTCCACCCTCACCGAATCAATCATACCTTAGGTCATCCTTCCAGTTCTTGAGCAACATTAATTACCTGGGGATCCTATCCAATTCATTCAGTCATTTCTCACTGCAGCTTACCCATGTACACAATTAACTTTTCCTTAATGAAATAGTAAAAGCGGGGGTGGGGGGTCGACAGCAGTTCACGGCACTTTTGCTTAGGCTTGAGCAAAGAACTCCCAACCAATTGGGGTTACTCTCCAAGTGGTATGAATACTGTGGATTCCCTGGATAGTGGCAAACTTTAATTTTGTCGGGGTTGTCTTATCTAGTATGTTTAAGACCAAGCCTTAAACTTAGGACTCCTTTTATACATGGGGGTATAGTTCATGGTAGAGCAGAGACCTGTAAGCAGAAAGCCACAGGGACATCCGAAGCTGCCATGTACTGAGTCAGACCATTGGTCCATCTAGCTCAGTATTGTCTTCACAGACTGGCAGCAGCTTCTCCAAGGTTGCAGGCAGGAGTCTCTCTCATCCCTATCTTGGGAGATGCCAGGGAGGGAACCTGAAACCTTCTGCTCTTCCCAGAGTGGCTCCATCCCCTGAGGGGAATATCTGACAGTGCTCACGCATCAAGTCTCCCATTCATATACAACCAGGGTGGACCCTGCTTAGCTAAGGCGACAAGTCCTGCTTGCTACCACAAGACCAGCTCTCCTTCTTCTTCGTAGTGCATCTTTGTAGTCCATCTCATTCAGTATTGTCTACCCAGACTGGCAGCGGCTTCGCCAAGGTTACAGGCAAAAATCTCTCTCAGCCCTTTCTGGAGATGCCAGGGAAGGAACTTGGAACTTTTTGCATGCAAGCATGCAGGTGCTCTTCCCAGAGCAGCCCCATCCCCTGAGGGAAAAACATCTTCCAATGCTCACACATGTAGTCTCCCATTCAAATGCAAACCAGGGTACCCCCTGCTTAGCAAAGGGGGCAATTCCTGCTTGCTACCACAAGACCAGCTCTCCTCCCATAGACCAGTTCTGCCCTCACCTCTGGCAAGTCCTAGGTACAATTCCTAGCTTCTCCACATAGAGCTGGGAAAGATGCCCATCTGAAAAACCAGTAAGTCCATGCAGCCAACACTGACCTATTATTTATTACCTTTATATTTATATACTGCCCCATCCAAATGGCTCTGGGTGGTGAATCAATGATGGTTCATTGGCTCTGGGCAGTGAATCGATGACCTAGAAGAAGAAGAATCAATGATCTGACTTGGTTGAAGGAAGCTTCATATATTCCCATGTCCATGTTTCCAACATTCCAGGGCCACTTAGATTACAGTAAATAGTGCTAACCGATAATATGCCATGATACTGTCATAACTTGGGCCAATGCTGCATTTTGCATCTACCTTGTTTTTAATAATGGCCTTACTCTTTAACCTGTGTTTAGTTATTATTAGCTGCTTTGTATATCCCTTGATAGGAAGGCAAGGTATAAACATTTTGATAAGGAAAAACATTCATAAATATCATATTTGCTAAATATTTTGCTATTTTCCCAAAATGACTTTACCAGTTTATTAAGGTGCACTAAAAATGTGTCACTTTCTAGCTGTCTAGATCTTGGTGCCTCTTAAGAGCATCCAGCATAATCTGAGCAGTGTTTTGCTTAAACATCACTTAAATGTTTAACAAAATACCAACAGCACTGAAAGAGATAATCACCCCATTCACATGACCATATATACCAGGGCACAGCCTCTGACCTTTTTATGCATGGTTGTGTGAATGGATGTGTGTACACACGTGCCCATTCATACAACCATGCATTCCCAGTAAGAGTCTATACCCAGGAATATACTAGGGATGTCTTACTCAATTCAGGTACAAAATGATTTGTACCCAAATCTGGCTGATTAGGGTGATTTGTAGACAGTACAAATCACCCCTGTGCTCAGTTGCCCAGATTTGGGTACAAAACAAATCACCCCAGATTTGGACCCAAAACATTTGGAGATTCGGACCTCCATTTTGTGGCCAGAGTGGGTTGGGTGGTACCCTATGTGCACTGCACCACAACCCACTCTGGGCCTCCCTGGTGCCCCCCAAGTCGAGTTATGGGGCTGCTGAAATTCCTAGTTATTCCCTGGGGGGGGGGGACTTAAAGACGCACAAACTTCAGAAAAAAAATTAAAACCATCCGTTTTGAAATCTGGGTGGTAGCTGACACCCATTGGTGCACTACCACCTGATCCACTCTTCTGCCCCTGAAACCCCTTTTCTGCCACAAAGACATGCCAACTTTCAGTCTTTATTTATTTAATACCCCTTTGTCCAATTTCTTTAAAATTTGGGTCGTAGCTTCTATCTTTACCATCTAACCCACTTTTTTGTCCTGAATTGATTCGGATTCAGAAAATTCAGGTACAAATCGAATCTAGGGTGATTCGGGGGGGGCAGATTCAGACCCAAAACAAATTGGGGTGATTCGATTTGGGTACAAATTGAATAGAAAAAATTGATTCGTGCACCTCCCTAGTATATATGATCATGTGAATGGGGTTAATATCTGAGATTGTGTCGTATAAGAAAGGCAACATGCATAAATCGCTTAGTCTTGAGTGGGTGGTCTCCTGTTTCACTAGTGTTTCGTGGGTTGATTTTGCCCCATTTTCTATTCTGCTTGCCTTGCATTTGGGGTGGGGGGCATATTTCTGAAACGTCAGGGGACTTCTGTAATTATTTTCAACATGGGCGTAGGCACAACTTCCCAGTTTTCAGTACAGATTTCTTCCCTCTGTACAGGTTACCGGTTGCCTATTCACATTGATTAAAACCCAGTGCAACAAGGTATCTTGATGCAAGCATTGACTACCCAGGCATGCTCAGTAGCCTGAACCAAGACCAGGAGTCAAAACAGAAGAATGGCAGATCGTTAATGCACTGTTGCTGCTGCTCTGGAAACAAGACCAGGTAACTTGGAACCTCCAAATCCTGGGATAAAATTTCAGTTTGGATAACATTGCCATTGTCTCCCATATCAGTGCTTTGTCCCATTTTAAATATGCACGTGAGCAATGAGTAGGAAAGGCTCCTGTTCGTATGCATTGTACAAGGAAAAGTTATTCCATGCATGCACCGAGGGACTCATCTGTAATGAAGTGGAATGAGGCAGTCTCCTCAGGTGGCAGTGACATGAGGGGGTGCATTTCGGGGCAGCAGAATGCACCCCACCTTGGCAGACTTGACCACCAGAGAGAGACCCGACTGATTGCTCTGCTTACAAGCTCTGGCCAGCAGCAGCTTCTCCATGGTTCTCTCTTCAATATGGAGGGTGGCATGGCCAGCACTGGCAGCAACCCAGTGAAAAGCAAAGAAGCAGAGAGGGCTGAGTGTTGTTCCAGTTAAATCCCTTTCCTCTGCTTCCTGCTGCCTTCAGGCTCTCAGTAGCAGCAGCCTGTTGGTGGTGGTCCTCCTCTCAGGTTTTGGTTTAGTAATCCTTCCAGCTAAGAATCTGAATGCAGCTGGAAGGAGGCATAAGCCAGCCCCTGGGCTGTTTCCCCGGGGCGGGGGGGAGGAGAACATAATCAATCTTTCGTGTTTTGTGCATGTATGCATGCACATGCACTCCTAGGGATAGTGTGTGTGTTTTTAACTTGGAAGAGAGGTGAAGCTTTTTTCATTGGTCCCTAAACTGCAGAGAGTGTGGAGCAAGAATAAACATCTTAAAGTTTCTTTGGCAAAAGTGATGTGGTGTTTTAAAACTCACCTCCCCCCCCCATGGCTTCCAAGTATATGTGTGGGGGGAAAGTGCCCTGGGTCTGGCATAATCAATCGCTTTTTGTGTGGTGTTACCACTTGTGTTTCTGTGGGGGGTGGGAGTGAATCCTAGCTCACTCGCTCACTTCTAATGCGATCTTTGTGTTTTTCTTCTGCCTTTGCTTTCCCCTTATATAAATATATTAATAACATTGCTTTTCAACAACAACAAAAAGCCCTCAAGCAGTCTGCCTAGCAAAAGGAATGACAAAAAATATTCTTGCCCCCAACTAGCTCAAAGTTCTGTTCTAGTAGAGAAAGGGAGAGTGGAAATTCCTAGACTGTTGGTTGATTCTAAATGGATCTTTCTTCTCTCTCTCCCTCTCCTGCCCTTTCTGCCAGGGTTTCTGGCTGGGGTGTGTGTCAGTAAACCCTAGATTGCTTCCTGGTTCTAATCTGCTTGGTGTGGTCCCTCACCCCAGCCTTTGTGCCTTTTGCTTTACTGTTACAGCTAATATTTTAAGGTGGGGCAGCATTTAAGTGATGCAGCCCAGGAAAAGGTATACCCCTGGAAGTTTGGGGGAAATGCCGAGTGGGGCGGGGGCAATGTTGGATTATCTTCTGTCTCAGGTAGCAGCAAGGTTTGTGCACACAGGGGATGATAATTACATTTATATTCTGCTCTTCCTCCAAAGAGCCCAGAGCAGTGCACATAGTTAAGTTTCTCCTCGCAACAACCCCTGTGAAGTAGGTTAGGCTGAGAGAGAAGTGACTGGCCCAGAATCACCCAGCAAGTCTCATGATTGAATGGGGATTTGAACTCAGATCTCCCCCGGTCCTAGTCCAGCACTCTAACCACTACACCATGCTGGCTAACATGTTGGTTACTTTTATTTATGATATATGCACAACCCTGAGTTCAGTCTGTGAATCCCTTCATTTTATACAACCGCAGTGGGACAGTTTAAGTGATACTGCCTGACTGGCCTGGGAGACAGTTGGACTGTTAGAAAACTTGGATTATGACCATCTGGTGAGGTCCAGCTATGGTTGCCTCCAACTTGTTTGGTGGCAACTCAGGACCGGGCCTTTTCTGTGGTTGCCCCAGCACTTTGGAACTCGCTCCCTGCTGAAATAAGAGCATCCCCTTCTCTATTTTTAGGAGGACCCTGAAGACATACCTGTTTTCCCAGGCCTTCAATTGATACCAAGTTTTTAAATTTTAATGTGTGTTTATCTATTTTATCTTGTTATGTATTTTAAATGTTTTATGTTTTATATTATGTTTTAATTCTGTAAACCGCCTAGAGATTTCGATACTAGGCGGTATATAAATTCAATACATAAACAATTATTAAGGAGGATATGGAGGTTGCAGAGAAGAGCTGGTCTTTTGGTAGTAAGCACGACTTGTCCCCTTAGCTAAGCAGGGTCCACTAAGCAGGCGATGAAATTCAGCAGACACGCGGGGAGAGAATCACCAAGGAGGTCTCACAAAGACACTCTGAATTTCAGAAGAGGAAATTTCTCCAAAATGAGGAGTATGGTGGGGAAAAAACTGAAATGGAAAATCAGGAGAGTCACTTCGCTCCAGAATGCATGGACTTTACTCAAAACCACAATACTAGAAGCCCAGTTAGATTGTATTCCCAAAAGGAGGAAAGGTACCACTAAGTCCAGGAGGATGCCAGCATGGCTAACAGGTCCTGTCAAGGAAGTCATTAAAGGGAAGAAGACTTCCTTCCGAGACTTGAAGGCCTGTCCAAATGAAGAGAACAGAAAGGAACACAAACTCTGGCAAAGGAAATGCAAGATGGCAAGGGAGGCGAAAAGAGAGTTTGAGGAACATTTAGCTAAACGCATCAAGGGGAATAACAAAAACTTCTTTAAATACATTAGAAGCAGGGAATTTTATTTTGCACATTTATAAACCACCTAACACATAAATCTTGAGGTGGTGTAAGGTTGGTTGTGCCGTTGAGTCGGTGTCAACTCCTGGCGACCACAGAGCCCTGTGGTTTTCTTTGGTAGAATACAGGAGGGGTTTACCATTGCCTCCTCCCACACAGTATGAGATGATGCCTTTCAGTATCTTCCTATATTGCTGCTGCCTGATAGAGGTGTTTCCCATAGTCTGGGAAACATACTAGCAGGGATCTCAACTAGGAATCTCTTGCTTCCTAGGCAAGTTACTTCCCTGCTGTGCCGTTAGGTGGCTATTGAGGTGGTGAACAATGATTAAAAACAATAAAATAAAAACACAATAAAAATGATTAAAACTGTTAAAAACAATAAAATTCTCCTCCTCCTTCTGGTCCCTCGCTTCCGTTCCTCCCAACATTCTGCCCCCTTGACCATGGTTGTCTAGCATCCGATTGGATGTTCCTTTTCTCCCCCTCTCACATGGTGGGATGCTGCACTGTATGTGTGTGGGAGATGTATGCATGTGCACACACTCTTCCTCATCAACGGAGAGGCATATCGGACACATCATCAGAACCACCCCAATATGAATATATTACTAAAACAGAACAGTAGTGTGGTAAGATTTAAGAGAATGGTGTTAAAATAGGTGTTTGCCTTAAACCTGGACTACTGTATTTACCTGAATAGAAGACTGTTCTGAACTTGAGATTACCCGCCCCCCTCGAGTTTCTAACATCATAGAACTTGGAAATAGGGTTCAAGTATTGGATTTGGGTCAATACAGTAGTTCCATTTGCCCACATAGGAAAAGTTGGTTTTTACCGCAGTGGAAGTAACCCTAGGGACTACCATCCCAACCCTATTAATAAATGCCAGCTCAGTTTCCACTGCCGTTTTCAGTGGTTAATTCAACATTTAAGTGTTGTGCCTCACTACAATATCTTCTTGATGTTTAAAAATGCACTCCTGAGTTCTCTGTTGACATTCCCTGTTTTTCTGCATGTGTCTCTCCAACAAAACAGCAAAAAATGCCACAAATTAGCCAACTTGGAAAGGTCAGAAGATGTTCAACCACTTCAGCTGCGCTGAAAGGTGTGTGGCAGGGGAGAGGGGAGACAATTTAGAAATCACTTAACATTTATATGAAATGGGGAAAACGTGTCTCCTCCACCCTGCTGCCATTCAGGGAAAGATGGATAGTTCTTGTTCTGCATTTTAAAACTGACGTTTAGTTTGGGGGAAAGGGAAGCCATGAGGAAAGCTAAAGATCAAACCTTTCAGTGAGGGGTGAGAAGATACACACAAACTACATGTGTGAAAACTAGAAATGCTCATTGGGGATGATGCTAGGGTAGTGTAGAGTACATCACAGCAATATACATAAGAACAGCCCTGCTGGATCAGGCCCAAGGTTTGGCTGGTCCAGCATCCTGTTTCACACAGTGGCCCACCAGATGCCACCGGAAGCCACAGGCAGGAGTTGAGGGCATACCCGCTCTCCTGCTGTTACTCCCCTGCAACTGGTACTCAGAGGCTTCTTGCCTCTGAGGCTGGAGTTGGCCTGCAGCCCTTAAGACTAGTAGCCCTTGATAAACCTGTCCTCCCATGAATTTGTCCAAGCCCCTTTTAAAGTCACCTCAGCTAATGGTCATCACCACATCCCATGGCAGAGAATTCCATAGATTAATTATGTGCTATGTTCTTGGAAATGATTTAAGGCAGTTCGTTCATTCATTCATTCAATTTATATACCGCTTTTCATTATATTGTAAACCACTTTGAGATTATTTTAATTAAAACAATGCTTAATTAAAATACAAAGTACAAAAGTACAGATAATATAAATATAAAAATGTGATAACCCATAAAATAATAATAATAATACATAACACAAAGCAGCAGCAGTAAACAAAAACAAAAACCCCACCCCAAAACCCCACACATAGTCTCATTCAAAAGCCTGGGTGAAGAGCGATGTCTTTACTTTTCCCCTAAAAACTGTCAAGGAGTCTGAGGAGCAGATTTCAGCTGGGAGAACATTCCAAAGCCTGGGGGTAATGACTGAGAAGGCCCTGTACCATGTGCTTAACAACCAAGCCTTTCTCACTGTCAGCACATGGAGCAGATCCCCCTCTGATCAAGTTGGCAGTAAACCTTGGAAGCAGGCAGTCCTTCAGATATCCAGGGCCCAGACCATTAAGGGCTTTAAAGGTCAAATTCAGCACCTTGAATTGGACCCAGAAACAAATTGGTAGCCAGTGCAGCTCTTTCAGAGTGGTTGTAATATGATCCCAACGGGCAGCTCCGGATAGAATACTAGCTGCTGCATTTTGTACTAGCTGCAGTTTCCAAATATTCTTCAAGGGCAGCCCCATGTATAGTGCATTACAGTAATCCAGCCACGACGTGACTAGGGTGTGTGCCCAGTTTTGTCTTCTCGAGAAAGGGCCATGGCTGATGCACTAGCCGAAGCTGTGCAAAAGCACCTGAGCTTCCAAATGCAGAGCCAGGTCCAGCAGTACTCCCAAGCTGCGCACTTGTTCGTTCAAGGGGAGTGCAACGCCATCCGGAACCTGTCGGATCCCTTCATCCTGATTGGCTCTCCTACTGACCAACAGCACCTCTGGATTCAATCTCAGCTTATTAGCCCACATCCTGCCTATCACAGCCGTCAAGCCCTGATTCAGGTCATCCACTGCCTCCTAGGATCAGGTGATGAGAGAGAGAGAGAGCTGAGTGTCATCTGCATATTGTTGACAACACGGTCCTTGTCCCTGGATGACTTCTCCCAGCGGTTTCATGTAGATGTTGAACAGCATGGGGGACAAGACCGAAACCTGCGGGACCCCACAAGCCAATGGCCGGGGAGTTGAGCAGTAGTCTCCCAGCACTACCTTCTGGACCCTCCCCACAAGGATATAGATACCTTAAATAAATAATGCTTCAAAAACCAATTGTCTGAAGGTGAGCTGGGCAAAAGGAAGGGGAATGTGTGTCTCTGTTGTATCTCCTTCAACAATCTCTCTTAAAAACATTCAGCTGTTTCCAGCCTTTGTTTCTATGACTTAAATTTTGGCATTGTCCTGTGGATGCTTCCTATACTGGCATCCCCTACTGGTGGCATGTTTAGTTAGTGGAGAAGCTCAAGGGAAATTAATCTGTCTTCCTCCAACAACTCATGGAAAGATTAACATCTGGCCGTAATGTATGTGTGCAGCCAGCTGGAAAAGATCCTGGCGTTCTCTCCTGTTCCTGCCAGGTATGGGAATAAACATCCTAATCCTAGACATCCGAGCTGGCATTTTTCTTCCCATCAGCACCTTTGCAGTGTTTAAGCCAGCATTTCAAGGACACAGACTCTTTCATTGTGTTGGATTGTGCCTGTTAATTCATCCCTTCCTGAGCACTAGGTTCTTGGCGTAGCCGATATTTGGATCAAGTCATAACCAAGGGCAGCATTGGGCATCACTCTGGTGATGCAATACACAGGCTGCCTCGGGCATGGAAATGAATGTATCCAGCTAGTATTTCAATGAGACTTTGTGCTCTTGGTCACTGTTTGGCAAGATGCTGCTGCTGCTGCTGCTGCTGCTACTTGCCACGGGAAGTTAACTTTATATAGAGTCAGACGACCTAGGAGAGGAGAGATGGCCTTGTGGTAGCAAGCATGAATTAGCCTCTTTGCTAAGCAGGGTCCACCCTGGTTGCATTTGAATGGGAGACATGTGAGCACTGTAAGGTGTTCCCCTTAGGGGATGGTCTGCTCTGGGAAGAGCATCCTCATGCTTGCATGCAGAAGGTTCCAAGTTCCTGCCCTGACATCTCCAGTAAGGGCTGAGAGAGACTGCTTCCTGTAACCACACAGACTGTAAGGTAGTCTGTGTGGACAACACTGAGCTAGGAACATAGGAAGCTGCCATATAGCGAGTCAGACCATTGGTCCATCAAGCTCAGTATTGTCTACACAGACTGGCAGCGGCTTCTCCAAGGTTGCAGGCAGGAGTCTCTCTCAGCTCTATCTTGGAGATGCTGCCAGGGAGGGAACTTGGAACCTAGATGCTCTTCCCAGAGCGGCTCCATCCCCTGAGGGGAATATCTCACAGTGCTCACACTTCTAGTCTCCCATTCATATGCAACCAGGGCAGACCCTGCTTAGCTAAAGGGACAAGTCATGCTTGCTGCCACAAGACCAGATCTCCTCCCAACAAGACCAGCTAGATGGACCCGTGGTATGACTTGGTAGAAGGCAGCTTCCAATGTGTCTAGCTCAGTATTGTCTATACTGATCGGCAGCTACTCTCCAGGTTTCAGGCAGGAGTCTTTCCTAGCCCTACCTGGAGATGTCAGGGATTGAAGCTTGCAAAGCAGATGCTCTGCCACTGAGCTTCATCCCAGCTGCTTTTCAACAAGGAGGCTGAAAAACAGCTTGCACAGAAATGTACGATAAGATGGTTCACTGTCTCCAAAGGGCTCACAGCTAAGACAGGGCTGCATAGCATTGGCCTGCCAGATGCTATTGGACTACAACTCCTATCATTCCTGACTACTGGCAGCTGTGGCTGGGGATGTTGGGAATTGTAGTCTGACAGCAGTTAGAGGGCCAAGGTTTTGCAGCCCTGGTCTAAGAAGGATGAAGGAGACACCCATCGCAGTCACTGAAGAAATGCTGTGCTGGGGTTGAATAGGGCCAGTTGCTCTCCCCCCTGTAAAGAGAATTACCACTTTGAAAAGTGTCGCTTTGACCAGCTAGGAGGGGATAGCTATCAGGTGTGCTCTGTTATTCCAAGCATTTAGATAAAGCCTCAAGGAAACTTCATGGTGGTCTAGGAGCTTCCAAGGTAAGATGAGGCAAAGTTGGGTGCTTCTGGAAAAGAGGCTGAGATGTCTGGTTAGAAAGCTTTTAAGCTAGAGGTTTGAGTTTCTTGTAGCAGATGGGTTTTTATACACTGCTAGATAGTCAGGAATGGGTTTGCAAGTGGGTATTTATAAACTTGAAAGTGAGAATCAAATGCATCTAAATCCCATAAACCTCTTCAGCTGGGAAAGCAACATTTTCTGTTCGTGCTTGTAATCAATTTGCCATTTTTTTCTCTCCAGAGGGTTGCTTCACTCATCTCATTATGCGCTGCGTCTGAAACTTTGGTTAGTTCCATTTGTTACCAAATTGGGATTTTTTATTTCTTCTGTGCTTAAAACTTGCAGAAATTGCTTTCCAATTAGACTCTTTAATTTTGTGTATGACAGACGGAAGAACACAGCTCTTCTGGCTGCTGCTTCTTTTCTACAGTTTCTTTTTTTCCTTTTCCTTTTTTTTTTTTTGCTTGCTTGCTTTTTAAGCGAAATGGTGCATCTCTCTTGATCCCCTTGCATAGCTTTTAATGTTCTGCAGCATGTCGTTCAACAGATGTGCTTGCGCTGGGTACTTTGCTTGAATGTGTTGTCACTGTTTTTACGCACTGGCAGACGGTTCAATACTGGAGGACTGTGGCTGTCAAATGAATTTTCTTGATTGCTTTGCAGCATGTGCAAAGTACTTAAAAATGTCATAATTACCTTTCTGAAGAAGGGAGGAAAAAGGCCAAAAATCTCTCCTCTCATTTCCATTTAAGTGGAAAGGGAAAATGATAAAAGTTAGAGGGTATGTCTGCAGAACTTGAATTCTGTAAGAAACGTAATTATGATTTTGAAGGGTCTGAACAATGGTTTCATTGCAGCAGGCTGCCTAATCTGGATCTCTGTAAGAGGAGGTCATTTTCAATTCAAGGCTTAGCTAAATCTACTCTTCTGTTTGGCAAGCATTTTTGGCAATGCTGGAAACCGCCAACGTTGTGGCAATATTTTGCAAAAATGTTGGCTTATATGTTTTAAATGTTGGACTCCGTTAAACAGCCTTTAGTGACGTTTGTAGTCAAATCTTATTGGTTATGTAGTGTTGTTATGTTCCATTCACTGTATGATCTTTTGAGGAGGGCTCACCTGCACTGAGCAGAGGATTTGACTAGAAAGTCTCCAAGCTTCCTTCTAACTCAAAAAATATATATGACAACAATGAATATTTATATACCACTTTTCAACAAAAGTTCCTCAAGTGGTTTACATAGATATAAATAAATAAAATGGCTTCCTGTCCCCAACGGGCTCACAGTTTTAAAAAAACAAACATAAGGTAGACACCAGCAACAGCTACTGGAGGGATGCTGTGCAAGGGATGGATGGGGTCATTTGCTCTTCCCCCTGCTCAATAGAGAATCACCACTTTAAAAAGGTGCCACTTTTAGTTCAGTTAGCAGGGCACAATATTAAACCAGGAAGGAGGAAGAAACAGCTGCTGCAAGGAACATCAAATATTGGGAGACAACAGAGAATAGGAAAGAGGTGAATATTTGCACAATTTAAGTCAAGGCTTGATAAATTCCAGGTGCCAGAGAGGCATCATGCCTAGACTAGAATATTCAGGAGGAGAGTTATTTAATAAAATCTTTATTTGTCCCAGACAGCCCTTTCCTGCTCTAAGTATGTTACTTGTAAAGGGGATGAAGAGAAGCCCCTTTACTCTCCCTCGCCACAATGTAGTGGGGAGAGGAGAGCTAGTCTTCTGCCTACAACCTTGAAGGAGCCACTGCCAGTCTTTGTAGACAATACTGAGCTAGATGGGCCTTTGGTGTGACTCGGTATATGGCAGCTTCCTATTTTCCTAATGTCCGTCACCAAGTTTGGCAGGGTTGCTGAGTGTTCCTTGTCTGGCCCCTAAATCTTTGGGCAGTGGCTCCTAGATCCAAAGAAAATTGGTCAAGGCCTGATTTTTAAGTATAAAATGAAATACTTACAATAGGGAAATACTTTCCCACTGAAATGTTAGTTACAGGCCTAGTAGTGTGGTGGTGTTGTTTTTTTAAAAGTTTTTGAAATGTCTCAATTTTTCATCAGGTCAAAGAAGTGGATGTGATGTTCTTCCAGAAACTAGGAAGGGCATGCCTGCATTTCTCATAGTTGGTGGATATTAATGAATTTTTCCATGGGCCAAGCCCAGAAAGCTTCCACACTGCCCTGGTACCTCTCTCCTCTCTCAATATGGACTTCATGCCCAAACAGGTGGTCGGCCTCCCGAGAGGAGGAATTTGTAATCCCCCCATTTCTGCTGAATTTTGTGCTTTCGTCCCATGTCCTCCAATATCCTACAAGTAAACCCATGAAGCATCTTGAATGTCTTTACTATTCTTCTGTGTGCACATAACTTTTTTTTAAAAATCCCCCAAGAGGATGTGCAAAAGAGTGTGCAAAAAAGTATACCATGCAAATGAATGTGAATTCTAGTAGAGAGCTCACACATGTATGCTGGCATCTTGCATGCAGAAATGTATGTCTAAGATCCCTGTTACATAATTTTGTTGCAACTGTGGGTTATGTACCCCACACACAGGCTGAAAAGAGCAGCAAGGAACCTGACAAAGCCTCCATCCTGCTTCCTCTTCGTGTTTGAGCCTTCAAAACGCTTGTCAGTTTGACCTCTAGGGTGGAGGGCCTTACAGCAGAGGTGGTGGTGAGGGGGGCTTGTCAGTGTCACTGCTGTTATTTGCAGCTTTGGGACACAGTTTTCTGAGCTTGAACAAGATATTGTGCATCCAGCCAAATCTGATTTTTCCCCTCTCACCAGCATGTGCAGCCAACCACTGATGATTTTCCCCCATGATGAAAATTAAACTGGAGATAATTGAACACAAGGAATACTCAAGATACTTAGCTGCACCAGGGAAGTGATGATCTCTGCATTGGAAATCAAACCTGGTGGATTATCATGGCATTGTACTCTGGAACTTGGTATTGCGGCCCTAGAGCATTTCCCAGTGCTTCCCTCTTCCTAGCAGGGAGACGATGCTACTGCTTAAAATTCTGCCATCGCAGTTGGGCAACACTCCATCCACTGGATGTTATGGAACTAGTGTTGCATGACTGTGAGTACGCACTTTTAAGCAGTAGCAGAATAGCCCTATTCTGCAACACCATGGGCATTGTGTTAAATGCCCACAGCATTGGGTGGGTGGTTCAGAACTGCCCATGTTGTCAGCCTGTGCTGAATGTCAGTCCTGGCTTCATGCAAGCATACAGTGGAGCATAAGAACATCAGAAAAGCCCTGCTGGACCAGGCCAAAGGCCCATTCAGTCCAGCATCCTGCCTCACACAGTGGCCAATCAGGTGCTACTGGGAAATACACAAGTGGCCAGTGTGGGGGAAGAGGGCAACAGGAGAGACAGGCCCTTGGTAGCATAGAGGAAGCTGTGTTTGGTATTTGATGGTTTTCCCAGCATGGATGGATTTCTACAATTTTCTTCAGAAAATTATGTCGTCTCATTGTTTTATTGATTTTATTTTTTATTTTTATTTATATCCCGCTCTTCCTCCAAGGAGCCCAAAGCGTGTACTACATACTTAGGTTTCTCCTCACAACAACCCTGTGAAGTAGGTTAGGCTGAGAGAGAAGTGAATGGCCCAGAGTCACCCAGCAAGCAGCATGGCTGAATGGGGATTTGAACTCGGGTCTCTCGGGTCCTAATCCAGCACTCTAACCACTACACTACGCTGACTCTTTTTTGATTTGATTTGATTTTGATTTGATTGATTGATATACCGCCTGACTCCAAAGGCTCTAGATAAGTTCACAAAAATAAACAAGAAAAACAAAATAAAACAAACTGTTAAAAGTAGCAATTTAAAACATTCAGAGGCTACTAAAAGCCTGGCTGAAACATTGTGTCCTAAGGGCTCTTCTGAAGGCTGGCAAAGATGTTAAACCACAAATGTCTCTAGGGAGCACATTCCACAGCCCAGCAGCGACCACAGAGAAGGATCGCTCCCGAGTTGCTGCCGGACGGGCCGGTGGCATACGGAGACGGACCTCTCTCAGTGATCTCAACGTGCGGTGGGGTTCATGCAGAAGAAGGCGCTCTCCTAGGTAACCTGGTCCTAAGCCATTTAGGGCTTTAAAAGTAATTGCTGGCACTTAGTATTTTGCCCAGAAAACTATTGGCATCCAATGCAATTGCTTCAAAACAAGCATTATATGTTCTCCCCAAAACACCCCAGAGGCTGATCTAAGCCACTGAATTTTGAACCAACTGAAGTTTCCAAACTACATAATTACGAATATGTTCAAAATGATGTCTAAATAAAATATTAGGTAGATTCATCTGTATAGGGCACAGCTGTGCACGTTTGGCCTGCAGAGTGTTTACCATTTTGTGCACTGGGCTTGTGTGCAAGGGATGTGCAAAACAGTACAAGCAGCCGTATTTGCACAGATGATCACCTTAAGTGGCACAGCAGGGAAATGCTTGACTAGCAAACAGAAGGTTCCCGGTTCGAATCCCCGTTGGTACTATTATCAGGCAGCAGTGATATAGGAAGATGCTGAAAAGGCATCATCTCATGCTGCGTGGGAGGAGGCAATTGTAAGCCCCTTCTGTATTCTACCAAAGAAAACCACTGGGCTCCGTGGGCGTTGAGTTGAAATTGAATTGGTGGTAGACTTATTGCACAAATGGGTTTAGGCGGCTGTCCACCAGGTGTCCTGTCATCTGTCTGCAGAGGCTCATTATTTCTTGAGAGCAACTTTGCATGACTCATGGTGCATGTTAAACTGCCAAATATTTAGTTGTTGCACCTGTTTAGTGAACTTAGATTTCTCTTTTGAGATTCTCTGTTACAGTTCTTGAAAAATCATGGTTATGGGAAGTTCTCTAGTGCTCATGCAACTTGTGAATTCATTTTTAAAATAAAAATTTAAAAGTCCAACAGAAAACATTGGACTCCAATCAGAAGGCAGAGGAGATCTCTTGCCTACAGAACGGGGGGAAATGCATAATATTGCTGAAACTATTGGCAAGGGAGAAGATGGAAACATTAAGTCTCTGTCTCTTACCAGGAGGTGTCACTGCAGTTCAGTAGGAACTTGAGAGACAAAATAGCTAATGGTCTCATCAGAGTAATTCTCTCTCTCCATCATTTGCTGTTAGTGGCTTGGCAAATAGCATCCTGCTCCACAGTGTGAGAGGCACACAAGGACCATTTTTACAAATTACGTGCTCTTGAGTTTGGAGAAGGAGTCTCCTATTCCCACAATTGGCTGAAATTATAGCTGGGGGGTGAGTTTGTCATGTGGTAAACTTGCCTCCATTAACAGGTGCTGTATTCATCTGGGATGGGTTGAATAAAAGCCCACTCCAAGCATGGAGCTGCTACAAAAAATGCCTGCCCAGTATTCAGGTCCTCTCCCTCACTACAACACTTACAAGTTCTTTCCCAGTCATCTTGGCAGCAGCTGATGACAGAAACAAGGAAACGTGTGACATGATGTTGGGACACATGTAGCTGCAATTTATCCTAAATATTTGTGGAAGAGAACAAAACATGAGGCTGCCATTTTCAGTGTCAACTTTGTGTTCCTAGGAACAGATGGATTTCTCTGCGTCCGTTCCATTGAATTTGGTTTTGGTCCTGCTTTCTTCTTCTGAGAAATCCCAGTTTTTCCCCCGTTGCCAAAATGAAATAAACACATTAAAATAAATCTGCAAAAAATATTTATTTTTTCCAAGTAGTTTCATGTATTTCATTCACAAATACGGACTGGTCCCATCCCCGGTACTGGTTACTTCCTTCCTCTGCGTCTGACAACAGATGTAGGGGGAGTGGCCACCAGTGTTCCTTCTAACAGGGATTCCCAGATGTTGTTGACTACAACTCCCAGCATCCCCAAGTAAAAGCTATTACAGCTGGGGATGCTGGGAGTTGTAGTCAACAGCATCTGGGAATCCCTCTTAGAGGAAACACTGGTGGCCACTATCTTGGGAAAGGGCCCATTCAGACCCTCTCCCCATCCTCCCCAGTCGGGGCTTCATTGGGGTAGAGAGGGGCATGCCTCGTACTCCCAGCTGGTGAGAGAGGGAGCAAGCTGAGTGTGAGAGGGAGCAAGGGGGTGCCCTGACCAAGGGTGAGGGGGTGCCATGGCAGCCCCCCAGACTGTGGCGGCTGATGGATGGTTGTCTCCACTTGCTCCATTGTCCTCAAGGCCCTTCCCCCACCACTAGGAGGCACCAGAACTCAGGACCCTTGCCTCACATTTTGATGCCTCCTGGTGGCAGCGGCAGGGGTTTCCGGCATTGGAAATCTGAATTTGCCAACAGGCACAGTCTTACCGATTATCATTCTTTGATTCAGATGGCAAGCACCATTCTAGAAGTCTGTTCTTTTGCCCACTTCCCTCATTCTTGACCACTTCTGTCTTCTCCAGATGTAGGGGCCACTCTAGCACAAGAAGAGTGTCTTCATTTCTATGATGCTGCCATTTGCCACCTAACATCCTTCCTGTCCGTGTTAGTGCTAATAAAATACAAAGGCGACTCTCTTTGCAGAAGCATCGGCAAAGAATAGCATTTCAGAAGGCTCCTTATATAGCTTTACAATATCTGATGGAAGCTTTTATGTTCTTTGTGAAATGAAAAATTCCTAATAAAAGAAGCATGAAATCTGGAATGATTTCACTTTCTCTTTTGGCCCTTTGGTTTATAACATAGTGTATTGCTCTGCCTATATATACTGTTTGTTTGTTTTTTCCCTTGACTTGCGAAAAGTCATACAGGGTTTCTTCTTATAGTTGCGCCTACAAGGCTTTTTCACTATTGGACTTTCAATATTTGCTAAATGTTGATTTTGGTGCATCATAATGTGTAAATATTTTTAGTTTTTTTAAAATCAACACTTCTTTATATTGCACATACTGTTCAATGGTGGGTGTTTTTTAAAATAATTATAGCAACTCTTATTACAGTTAAGTCAATATTGTATACAAATCCATTCCACAAGGTAAGATTGTAAGGGATTTTATCACTATTATAGATCTAGCGTTATAGATTTAAGTTTCATATCCTAGTGCAGTATTGCATGTATAAGTGGAAATGGCAAAATTTGCTGTGATAAAGCAATTGTATATAAAATTATGATCTTTGTATCAAATATGTGTAGATAACTTGGAATATGGGGTGACAAAGCTGATGCGTGGCTAGGATGTTGACTGACAAAAATGAATATTTTGTTGACGCTTTGTGCAGGCATGATAGGGGTTTACAAGCCTACCAGTGATATGGAGAGGTGGATGGGGAGTTGTTTTGCCCCCTCACAGCACTAGAAACTTGGGATCACCCCATGAAACTGATTGGCAGTAGATATGGGACAGACCAAAGGAAGCACTCCTTCATGTGTTTTAAGACTTGTATTGTGACATTTATATCCAGCTCTTCTTTCAAGGAGCCCAGAGTGATACACATGGTTGTATTTATCCTCGCAACAACCTTGTGAAGTAGTTTAGGCTGAGAGATAAGTGACTGGCCCAGAGTCACCCACTGAGTTTTATGGCTGACTGGGGATTTCAACTTTGAACAAAAGAAGAAGGAAGGAGAGAAAAATGATGTAGCACCAGCAAATCAAAACCAGAAAAAGGCGCGGGGGTAGGGGGACTCACAAAGTGCAGATGGATTTATTTGATATGATTTATTGATACCCTTTCATTAAATTGGTTCCGTGTTGCCTTACATGTTTCGAGCCAATGTTCTTCTTCAGAGGCAATTCCTGAGTAGATAAAATTAAACATAGTGTTTGTTTCTCTGGAATTATCACCCTGCACCATCAAGAGTATTTATATCTTTCTTGCAAGAGCAGCTCTTTAAAGAGAGAATTGCCTCTGAAGAAGAGCATCGGCTCGAAGCGCGTATGGCGACACTGGACCAATTTAATGAAAGTGTATCAATAAAAACATATCGACTAAATCCATCCACACCTTCGGAGTTCCCCCCCCTCCTTTTTCTGGGTTTCCACTTGGGCCTCCCCAGACCCAGTCCAGCACTCTACCCTAAGGCTGCAGAACTTTTGACCCTTGAGCTCTTTTTGGACTACAACTCTCATCATCCCCAGACACAGTGGCCAACAGTCTGGGATGATGGGAGTTGTAGTCCAACATCTGCACACAAAGCTGTGCAGCCCTGCTCTAACCACTACACCATACTGGCTTTTTAACCTGAGGAATTCACTGTCATGAGATAAAGTGTGATAGCTTTAGTGGTTTTAGAAAACAATGGACATTGAGGGATAGAGGATAGGTCTATCAACAGCTATTAATACCCATACCTCCTCCCCATGCCAAAGACTCCACGGCTATTCCCCACAGAGGATTCACCAATACATATAACAGTTTTCTGCAGTACTGTTATCACATTCCCAGTTCTGAGGATTTTCTCCCATTCATCGCGAGCTTCTAAATGTCATGGGATGTGACTCTAGGCAGCAGAGTGTGTGTGCACACAGATACACAGGTGTATGTTGCTGCAGTGCATGTCATGTGAGCCAGCGTGGTGTAGTGGTTAGAGTGTTGGACTAGGACCGGGGAGACCCGAGTTCAAATCCCCATTCAGCCATGATACTAGCTGGGTGACTCTGGGCCAGTCACTTCTCTCTCAATCTAACCTACTTCACAGGATTGTTGTGAGCAGAAACTCAAGTATGTAGTACACTGCTCCGGGCTCCTTGGAGGAAGAGTGGGATAAAAATGTAGTAGTAGTAGTAGTAATGTGTGCCAATTACACTCACATACCATTGTGCAGTTCTGAATTTTCCTGAAAAAGAAGCACTGCGTAAAGTGCACTCAATTTCTGTCTGCAATGAGTTGACTTTCCATCTTGTCTTATCTGGCCCATCTGTTTAGTGTGTGTGTGTGACTTGCCATTCCTCATGATTTATAAGCAAACAGTATGTGTGTTAAGTGGCTCTGTTTGCTTGGAACAAGTTTTTTTTTTAAGCAAGGCATTAGGGATGTGCAGACCCCCTTTCAAAGGGGGCCCTGTTCTGAGCTTGGAATGGAGCAACCCTGTTCTGGCCCGGAATGTCCTGAATCATCCAGGCTGCCATTTTAGAATCCAAAATGGCAGCCAGGAAGTTCCAGCCGAGATGGGGGTTGTTCCTTTGGGATGTTGCGAGCTTTTTGCTTGTGTTCCGAGTCCAGAACATGACAAGTGTTCCATGCACGCCCCTTAGGGACACATTACACAGGAAATTTCAAAGGAAGAAGAGGTGAGGACAGGCAAGGTGTACTAATATTAATCTTTTCCATATGCCTGGAGTGGACGGACCGCAGCAAAAGTCCTGCATGCAAATCTTTCTAGTCAAAAGGATGTTACTGTTGGGGTGTGTGTGTGAGAGAGAGAGAGAGAGAGAGAGAAAGAGAGAGAGAGGTGGAGACTGAAACGTATCAGAATGATGGCTTACCCAGCCAGCCTGGAGTGTAAAAAACAACCCACCCACTCTCTATTATCTCATAAATACTAATGTATTATAAGTAGGAAAGCCAGGAATTTATTTTCCCGATACAAATGACAATCATATAAAATCACAATAATGGATAACAATAATCAAGTAAAATATAACCTCATAAAACCATTACACTTCCATTCTTTCACCAGTTCACTTTCCACAACATGCATGTGCAGAAAACACACTGTAGTTGTGTGTGTTGAGCCTTGCCAAAAGTTTGTCCTCTTGTAGTTGGAATTTGTCTGAAGAATGTGTTATCAATGTAGCTTATTTCTGCCAAATGCTTGTCAACCTTCTTGATCTTCCTCAGTGGCATTTAAAACAGCACTCATACAATTTCTTCCTCCAAGGCATCACTCCAGAAATACCACATCATGAAGCCACACAAAATATTAATTCTTATAGGCATCTTTATATTATCCATACATGCTTATAAAGATCTAATATCACTACTTACATAACATTCTCCAAGTGAAAAAATAACCTTGTATTGTAAACCTTTATCTCTTGCCTTCTTCAGATAATGGTAAGCATGAAGGCTCAGCTCTGATGTAGAATATACAGCAAAATGAACAAATTAGCCAGCCAGCCTGCCTGCCTACCTGCCTGCCATGTTTGCAAGAGTTCACTCTGACCTTGGTTTCAACGCTTTCTTATGGATTATCAGGACAGAAGTGTCAGCCAGGAGTTATATCCCAGCGGCAGGCTTTGTCTAGGCATTGCT
Organism: Hemicordylus capensis; assembly: GCF_027244095.1. NCBI lineage: Eukaryota > Metazoa > Chordata > Lepidosauria > Squamata > Cordylidae > Hemicordylus > Hemicordylus capensis. The sequence goes on along the minus strand of NC_069666.1, from coordinate 13,343,687 downwards.
GGCGGAGTACTTGTGCTTTCGTAGTTCATGATAGATGAGCTGCAGACATCCGGGTAAAACAAAGTATCGTGGTTTGGGCAGAGAAGGATTGTTTACTGGACTAACCTTGATAGGAGAAATGTGCCACCACAATTAAGATAGCTGCCCATGTATAGCTAGCTGGCTGGAGGTGATTCTAATAGCTGCTAACATTTGCCAGGTAAGAGCAGCAGAAGAGCCCTGATGGATAAAAGCAAAGGTCCATCTGGTCCAGGATCCTGCTTTCTTGCTACTTTAGCTCCACGGACTTCAGGGTGGGAAATGCCTTCCATTGTTAATAAATGAACAACAGTCTCAACAGTATTTAAGTGGCTCTGAGGATCTGAAACACACACGGAAGTACAAATTGAAAACTATACTCAAACAAACTTGTACACGTCAAAGACAACCTCAAACCCTTAACTAGGAGGGGAGAGCTGGTCTTGTGGTAGCAAACATGACTTGTCCCCTTTGCTAAGCTGGGTCGGTCCTGGTTGCATATGAATGGGAGACTAGAAGTGTGAGCACTGTAAGATATGGAGCTGCTCTGGGAAGAACAGACAGTTCCAAGTTCCCTCCCTGGCAGCATCTCCAAGAAAGGGCTGAGAGAGATTCCTGCCTGCAACCTTGGAGAACCTGCTGCCAGTCTGTGTAGACAATACCTAGCTAGATAGACCAATGGTCTGACTCAGTATATGGCAGCTTCCTATGTTCCTAGTGCTCAGCAGATTAGCAGATCCAGTGTGCAGCTTTCCCATCTCATAGGTCCAATTAGAAGAAGAAATGTTCTGCAGGGGCCAGTGAGGTGCCTCCAAGAAGCCAGTAGCAAGTAATATCTCTCTCCTGCAGTTGCTCCCCATCAACTGGAATTCAGGGAGAACTTGTCTCTGAACGTGCAGGAGGAAAGCTGGTCATGATCTAGCAAGTATGACCCTTTGCTAAGCAGGGTTTGCCTTGGTTTGTTTTTGGAGGTGAGACTACATCTGTGCTCTGTAAGATATTCCCCTTAGGGGATGGGGCCATAGTTCATTGGAAGAGCATCTGTCTACTTGAATACAGAAGGCCCCATGTTCACTCCCTAGTATCTCCAGGTACTTGATATCTCCTGGTATCTTAAATGACTCCTGCCTGTAAGATTGGAGAGGCACTGCCTGTCAGTGTAGACAATCCTGAGCTATGTGGACCAAGGGTCTGACTCTGTTTAGGGCAGCTTCCTATGTTCCTGTGTACTATAGAGCCATCCTGACAAATAGCTATTGGTAGACCGATCCTCCATGTGGATAGTACTGTAATATTGTCTAGGTATTTATATGCCATCTTTGGCCCTAAAAAGATGCCCGTGAGGTGGCTTACAATCGAATTGTTTGTTTCTGTTCTGTTTTTACGTGTTTTGGATTTTAAATATCAGTACACATATCGGGCAGTATATAAATATGATAAAATAAATAAATTGACTTGCATATCACACTCGCCACTGCATCACCACTCCTAGTGCAGGTGGGAGAGGCTCCATACTAATGACAGTGTGCATTAGAGCAGCTGTGCCCAACTCCCAGCATACCCATTGGGTGTTGGGTGCAGTAGTTGTTCATGTAGACTCCAAGAGGGAAAGGTGTGGCATGCAAGGACAAGGCAGTGGAGTGGAATCAGGAATATTAATAGTTGAGTGCAGTAGATATTATGTTCCGGGAGGCAAGTGCAGACTGCTTTTCCGTGCTCTTGCTGCTGGCTGTTTGTTAGCCCCGCCTCTATTTTGTTATGCTCGCCTCCTTTCAGTGCTCTTGCTGCTGGCTGTTTGTTAGCCCCGCCTCTACTCCCAGGACTGGAATACAAAAGCCCCATTCAAAAGCTGGCCTGGATCAAGGAAGGGATTCACCCCAAACACCACAGTTCTAACCCGTAGCGTTGCTAGCATGGAGCCTGTCCTGCCTGCACTAAGAGAAGTGATGGACTGGTAAGCGCCCCATGAGCAGCAAGCCTACATCCCTCTTGGGTGTGCCGTTCACGGCACAGTATGTCAGCCTCAGATGTTACCAAAAACCCCAGACCCATAATAAAAATAAAACATGTACGTTTTCCAAAGCCTACCTTGTGTACGATGCAGGAGAAGCCATTAAATATGACTTCAGGGGGGCTGTAGTCTCCTTAGGGCATGGGGCTACTCTGGGAAGAAAATCTGCATGCTTGCATGCCTAAGGTCCCAGATTCACTCCCTGGCAACATCTCCCAGTAGGGCTGTGAAAGACCCCTGCCTGAAACCTTGAAGAAGCCGTTGCCAGTCAGTATAGACCAGGCCTCCACAGCATAAGGCCTGGGGGCCCGAATCTGGCCTCTGGAGACTTTTTTTGCTGACCTCCAGGTAGAAATATCCTGCAGCAACAGCACTAGCCAAGAAGAGCTCTTGGCTCACCACACTGATGAGCAGCAGAGGCTCAGTGCAGTTGGTTGGAACATAGGAAAGTGCCTTCTACTGAGTCGAACAATTGGTCCATCTAGCCCAGTGTTGTCTACACAGACTGGCAGTGGCTTCTCCAAGGCTGCAGGCAGGAGTCTCTCTCTCAGCCCTTTCTGGAGATGCCACCAGGGAGGGAACTTGGAACTTTCTGCATGCAGATGCTCTTCCCAGAGCAGCCCCATCCCCTGAGGGGAATATCTTGCAGTGCTTACACTTCTAGTCTCCCTTTCATATGCAACCAGGGTGGACCCTTTTTAGCAAAGGGGACAATTAATCCTTGCTACCACCGGCATGAGTTGGTAGAAACCAACTTTCTATATCCCCATGGTGAGGAAGCAGCTGAGATGACTCTTGGGTGATGGCAGCTGGATTTGAACAGGAGCTGTATTGGAAACCAGATGAAGAGGCTATTTGCTACCCCAGCCTTTCATTGCCTACTCTTAATCTAGGAACAATAATAACACACACACACATGCTCTCTCTCTTTCTATGTAAACCACTTTGGGAACTTTTGTTGAAAAACAGTATATAAATATTTGTTTTCGTACAAAGGGGATAATAAATAAGCAGGACAGCTGCTAGGATTGGTTTGTTAGAAGTCCCTGAAATGTATTGAGCTGGTTATAAAGTGCTTGGTTATCCCCATGGTAAAGGTTGCATATAAATGTTCTGGGGAATACCAGTCCTAGCAGGTGTCCTCCAGTTAGAAGGAAGATGTGGTCTCCATTTTGTTTTTTTGCTTCCTGCCAAAAGTGTGCCTCCTAATGAGCAGTGAGTTGTGCAGCAATTGTACTGCTGTGTGTGAATCCTGTGCACTATGGAACACTGCACGGTCTCTCCAGCATTCAGCCAGCAGTTTTAGGTACAAGGAAATCATGATATTCAAGCGCGCACACTATAAATTGCCAACCATTTCCAGACCATTCACTTCATTATTTTCCCTTTTACAGAAGTACAGTTCTGTAAGAGGATTATTGCTGCAGTTAATTCTTCTCGTATATCCTCTCTGTTACTGATACACCTCCCTAGGCTTTCATTTTAAAGGCAGACTGGATCCTACAAAAAGTATGGGTTTGTACAAATTAAATAATGGTGGTTTCAGAAGTAATGGTTACCCATCAGTGCAACTTCTGGGTATTACTGTATCTCTTTAGTCAGTGCACATCTTTAAGTCGTGAGCTGCGATACGCAGTCTATTTCAAACGGATTAAGATTGGCCTCAGGTGTATGTTGGGTTGAACAGCTCTACTTGAGAAGAGGAATAATCTGTTTTTAAAGGCATTACGTGGTGGGCCTTCATGCTGTTAAGAGATGGAATTGTTTTTTTTAAATCCTCAAATGACCACCATTTTTGTGTTTACTGTATACTTTGACAGAACTGTTTATAATTTCAATTGCTCTTAAAAAGAGCTGCGCTGAATTTTCCTGTAGACACAAAAACCATTTCAGGTCTTAGTTTGTGGGGGGAATGAAAACTTGGCAAGATTCACCGCTTTGATTCTTTCGGGTTTAGATTGCAACCCCAAACCCCCCCCCCCCCAAAAAAAAACCAAACCCCAGAGAGTTAAGAGCATTTGGTAACTTTCTCTCTCATATCTCACAAAAAACTATCGAGGTAAAGTTGTGCCGTCGAGTCAGTGTCGACTCCTTGCGACTGCAGAGCCATGTGGTTTTCTTTGGTAGAATACAGGAGAGGTTTGTTTTATTTTATTTTATTTAACATGTTTTTATACCGCCCCAAACTTATGTGTCTGGGCGGTTTACAAAGATTAAAAAGTAAAACTTTAATTAAAAACAAAAACAAAAAATTTAAAATACTATTGCCATCTCCCATGCAGTAGAAAATAGGGATGTGTGAACTGGTTTGGGGGTTTGGTTCGGGAGTTTGGGGTCAAACCAAACCCAACACACACACACACCCCGGTTCTGTCCGGACCAGGACTGAAACCCCTCATGCGTTTGCAATTTTTAAATTTTTTTAGTTAATTTAAAAGTGTTTTTTTAACCTTTTAGCTCCTTCAGGGGCTTCATCTAGGCTGGGGGGTGGGGCGGTGTTCCACAAAGGTTTCCCCTCCACCCGCCGGCCTCCATCATTACCGCCGCGGCCCATCCGGCCGCTTTGTCTGGTCCATTCAGGCCTCTGTTTGTTGGCGTGGTGGCCATTTTGGATGCCACTGTGCATGCACAAATGGCCTCTGCAAGGCCTGGCATTTGGGCATCCCTATGTGCCCCTACAGTTGTAGCAAAATTTGCTTCAAATTGGTTAGGCGGTTCACAAGTTAGCCCACTTGAGCCTGAAAGGTTTACACATCCGCCATCTTGGATTGGGGTGGATGACATCACAAACTATGCCATTGACTACGCCTATATGTCCCGACAACTGTACCTGATTTGCTTCATATTGGTCCAGGTGTTGCGAAGTTGATGGGGTGGGGGACACACGGACACACACACAGAGAATGCCAGTTGATCTCATAAGCCTACTGGAAAGTAGGCTAAAAATAATAGCTCCCAGTTTTGTAGTCTGTTATCCCCATCAAACTAAAGGGGCTCATATTAGTGTGATCTGTGTGCTTCTTTCTCAAGTAAAAAAGCTGTGTCAGCTGGCTCACTCACCATGCCAGTCATCCATTTTGGCAAAGAGAACTGGAGTAGGACTGTGTGCATCGGTAAAATTGGAGCTCCCTTCCCCCACCAACAGGTGGTGTCGGATCGCGGGGCAAATGACCCGGGGGTAGCGTGCGGGTGGTGAGGGCCCTTTAACTGGCTGCCCAGCATTAGCGCAGGGGTGTCTGAGCATCGGGAACTTGTGAGGGTGGGGCAGGGTGCAATCCACGGCAGCTTGGGAAGTTCTCCGTGCTGGTCAGCCAATTAAAGGGCACTTGCCCCATGATCTGACACCACCTAGTGGTGGAGGAAGGGAGTTCTGACATCAGAGCTCTGATTTTACCGACAAGCACATTCCTAAACTGGTCTGGGGAGAGCCAGCATGGCATAGTGGTTAGAGTGTTGGACTAGGACCAGAAAGACCCCAGTTGATCTGAGTTCAAATCCACATCCAGCCGTGAAACTCACTGGGTGACTTGTATCTCTCAGCCTAACATCACCTCACAGGGTTGTTGTGAGGATAAACATAACCATGCACACAGCTCTGGTATCATTTGGAGGAAGAGTGGGATATAAATGTAGTAGTGATGATAATTAATTAATTGGCACTGTTGATGGGTATCTGACTGGGATTTCAGTGTGCCAGCTCCCAAGTCAGATTTTTCAGCCTGAAAAAGGTGTGTATGTGAGGTGGTCTGTTGGATCAGGGCAAGTGTTTACACAGTATGTACATGTGGGGATGTGCAGAAATTAAGTACCTTCATGACCCTGGAGGGGAGTGTGTACGCATGTGTGTATGTGGCTTTGTTTGTTTGTTTTTTGCATTTTTATTTTACATTCCCAGATATCTATGGAGCATATAGTTTCTTGCATATTCTTGCTTTTTTCGAACTACTCCCTGTGGGTGTAAGAGCTTCCTCATCTCTAGTAGCTTTTAAAAGCATTCGCAAGACTTGTTTATTTTAAGTAAGCCTCTGACCCGTTGTAAGTTGGTTTTATTGTTTTTATTGCTTTTTTAAATTTTTAATTGTTTTAATACTTGATTTTAACTGTGGTCTTGTTTTTTGTGAACTGCCTTAGGACATTTGCATGTGGCGGTATCGCAATATAATAAATAAATCGGCTGATGCTCTACCACTGAGCTCTGGGCCCATCCATTCGCCATAATGATGGGCAGTTTATGAGCATAATTGCTGCAGTCAATGAAGAAGTGGTACCATTATTCTGATAGGTTCTGGTCACCGTAATCTTAAGGACATTGTAAAACTGGAAAAGGTTCAGAAGAGGACAACCAAGATGATCAGGTGCCTGGAACACCTTCCTTATGAGGCAAGGCTACAGCATCTGGGGCTTTTTAGTTCAGAAAAGAGGCAACTACATAGAGACATGATGGAGGTGTTTAAAACTATGCATGGAGCGGAGGGAGTGGACAGCAGTGTTCCCGCTAACAAGAATTCCAAGATGTTGTTGACTACAACTCCCATAATCTCCGAGCAAATGCCACTGCAGCTGGGGATTCTGGGTGTTGTAGTCAACAACATCTGGAAATCCTTCTTAGTGGGAACAGTGGTGGACAGAGAGAAATTTTTCTCCCTCTCTCACAACACTAGAACCAGGGGCCATCCCATGCAACTGAAGGTTGGGATATTTAGGACCAACAAAAGGAAGTACTTTTTCACACAGTGTATAATTTATCTATGGGACACTCTGCCATGGGATGTGGTGATGGCCACCAGCTTGTATGGCTTTAAAAGGGGCTTAGACAAATTCGTGGAGGACAGGTCTAGGCTGGTGGCTATAGGTCACCTCCAGCCACAGAGGCACTGGGCCTCTAAATAACAGATGCCGGGGAGCAACAGCAAGAGAGAGGGCATGCCCTCACCTCTTGCTTGTGGGTTTTCCAGAGGCATCTGGTGGGCCACCATGTGAAACAGGATGCTGGGCCTGATAGGCCTTGGGCCTGATTCATCGGGGCTCTTCTTATGTTTGATTCCATTAAGATCCTTGGAATTACCCACAAGAAACTGCCTTATACCGAGTCAGACCATTGGTCCATCTAGCTCAGTACTGTCTACACCAGGGATTCTCAGCGTTCGGTCCCCAGATGTTATTGGACTTCAACTCCCATAATCCCCAGCCCCAGTTGCCTTTGGTTGGGGATTATGGGAGTTGAAGTCCAATAACATCTGGGGACCCAACGTTGAGAATCCCTGGTCTACACGGACTGGCAGTGGCTCTCCAAGCTTTCAGGCCTGAGTCTTTCCCAGCCCTACCTGGAGATGCTGCCAGCTGGGATGGAACCTTGGACCTTTTCCATGTAAGCAGATGTTCTTTCATATGCAATCCCCCATCCAAATGCAAACCATGGTGGACCCTACTTAGCAATAGGAACAATTCATGTGCACTACCAGGAAAGACCAGCTTTCCTCCTTTGAGGGACTGGATACCATTTTAAAGATTGTCTGGGTGTGTACATGCTCTTCCATGCTCCACTTGTCTATGTGTAAATAGATTTTTAAAAAATAAATAAAATCTTGCACATGTCTCTTCTTCTTACAAGGAAATTGACCTATACAGAGCTGATCTTGGGACTGTCTAATGGCTGGGAAAAGGAGAGCACAACAACATGAAGCTAAATGTATGGCTGGTTGGGAACTATTAGAATTGTTCTGTGCACTCCAAATCAAGTTGTTTGTGGGTGAGAAAACTGTAAAAGGCTGAAATGGCTTGAGTATAATTAGCCATCTTGTGTCCTGCTGGGTGTTTGCTTTGCTGCAGCCAGTTCAAATTCATTTGCAGAACACCTGATGGTATTACTGGTACTGAAGCAGCTTATGAAGAACTTGCAGGTTGCTAAGTGCATGAGCTGTAGAAAGGCTTTTCTTTAGAAAGCACAGGGAGGATTTTCAAAGGAAAGGGAAAGGGCGGAAGATCCCTGAGGATTATGACAAGCTGTGGCAAAGGCAGCCATCCGAAAATGTGTGTGATAGGTAGGGGTGTGTGTGTATGTGTGTGCGTGTTCCCTTTTTAAGTGTGGACTGAATTCTGGGCAAGCTTCCCAAAGACCATTAGCTTTAGCTTGGTGGGGAGTCGTTTCTCTAATGGCATGATACTGCCTCACCTATAAATAGTTCCAATACCTGCTTTTTAGATGTATGTGCCATATTTACAGATAGAATCATTATGGGTCTGAATGCAAAGTATATGTATTAAGTGGGATTTGATCTTTAAAAAATCTGTGCGCACTCTCTCGCTCTCTCTCAAACTGAAGATGCTCCAAGTTTATAGAACAAGCAATTACCAAGGCTGCTTTACATTGTGGGTTATAGATTAGTCTAAAAATAATAATACATGGGAAGTGCTCGTTCTAAAAAGGCATCCGCAAAAGATGAGTTGCGTGCACCTTTGATTTGGGTTGAGATCTTGTTCATGACTAAAAGCTCCCTTCAGCCAGGATGCTCTGATATTTACATTTTGCATGGTGTTCTGGATGGCTTTGTGGGTGGTTTGTGTGTGCACATGCACACTTGCTTTAAACAGCATGCATGAAGTACTTTATTTTAAAGTAGGAAAAAGCAATTGAACTTGGTTTTACAAGATCCTGGATGAGTTCAGTTCAGAGTTGTTATTAGCATCATCATTTTTATTAAAATGCTGCTTTTCAGCAAAAGGTTCTTAGTGGTTTACATAGCCAAAACTTTAAAATAATAATATGATGATGGTTCCCCATCCCCAAAGGGCTCACTGTCTATAAAGATACACAAAGTAGACACTAGTAACAGTGATGGATGTTGTGCAGGGTCAAATAGGACCAGTTTCTTTCCCCTGTTAAATATAAATGAATTGCCACTTTGAAAAATGCCTCTTTGTCCAGTTAGCAGGGATGGGGTATGGTCCTAAGAATGCTCACACCCACTGCTATGTAGAGGTGGTCCCTATAAAATGCATGATTGCTTACCAAAGTGCTCCAGTTTATCTGGTTTCCACTTTTGTCGTCTCCCACCACTGCCTTTTTGGAAGCAGTCCCAGAACACAATGCATGCACACACATGTGCCTGACTTGTGTGTCATTTCCTTTGCATGGTGTCAGCAGGCATCTCCCTACATTGCCATGCCCAGGAGATTACTGGGATCATTCACATTTTGTGTGCCTGCCGAAAGGCACACAACATACATTCCCAATAGCTGACAAATTAACAAATTATATTGCAGCCTTATTGCAGGTTAGTGGAGCTTGCAAGAGAATGCTCTTCTCTGCTGTTTATATAGCTGGTTATCCCGAGTTTACCCTAGAATAAACTGATTCTATTCTGTGACTTGTTTATACATTCAAGGATGGAATTGGAGGTTAGTTCCTGACTCCTGGCAAGATCAGTGGCTCATGTCTGTCCTCTGTGTAAATTAAGTAATCAAGAATATGGTGGTTGGAATCTGCCATCTGGCAATGGAACATAGTGACCTGTCAACAGCTTAAGATGGTCAGTGGAGTCCATGACTCTAACACGTTATAGGCAACTTGGACATCCACTCTTAATCTAGTGTTTTGATGGATGAAATCTGTGTCCAGCTTCTTGAAGAATGTCTTTTTCGTTCATCCACTCATTTTATGGTAGTTGCATAGAGTTGTTGCTAGGTATGGTGTGTCTTCAAGCAATGCCTGAAGAATTTGAAGAAGAAATACCTTTATGATAGAACTTGTAGTGCAGTGACCTTATCATTCTTTTTTAAAAACTTAATGTGAATTGGAAACATAATGACTTGCAGAAGTCACCATAAAAATAACGTTACCACTTCTTGACATAAACACAACAGGCCAATGTGAATATGGGTATACTTTAAAAAAAAATAACTTTATATATATATATACTTAGTAAATACTTAGTATTTACAGGTGTGTGTGTATGTGTGTGTGTGTGTGTGCGCGCGCGCATGTGTGTGTATAAAGTATATAAATAAATTCAATAATAGCAATGATTGTCATAAAATATATTCATCAGTAGTTTGATATTTTCAAATCAATTTATCTACACCCTTCAAGACTAAATATCAAATGTGGACTGTAGGTATTAAAAATTCAGTTTAGTAGTTCCATAGCTGTAGAATTCAACCATCTGATTATAAAAACAGAAAAACATTTATATACATTTATGCCTTATTCTTTGGTTTCTGTGTGTTCATGTTTGTAGTTCATGGTTCTTTGGACATATCTACATTACAGTGCTGTGTGGATGGGTAGACCATTAACATGTTATGTGGTAGGTGCCACAGTCTACAAATTCAAAGCAGAATCCATATTCAGATATAGCTTATTTGAATTGGTAAAAATGTGTTGAATGTTAATTAACCCAGCTGAGAATCTTCAACTGTGTTCTAATTATAGTATAAGAAATATCGTTTGTCTTGTTCTCACTTATAACTTCACAAAATGTCAGTGGTAGGTGTTTTTTAAATCTATAATAGTCAAGCGATTCTAATTTTGGCTTTTATTGTTTTTAAAGAATCCTAGCTAGGCAGGAACTACTTGTCACTGTGTTTATCATATATATTTAAGCTTTGCATAGAGTTGTAACGGTCTCCATTGCTTGCATTTCATTGTGATTTGGCCCCACTCTTTATTATTTTTCTGAATGACCAACACTTCATGCCTCTGATGACGTAGAGTGTGGTCCGTGGACACTTTCCATGAGTGTGTGCCTCGTTTTGTTTGTGAGAAGTTATGCAATTCATTTCATGATATATCTGCGCTTTTAAAACCAAACCTCACCTGGGAGATCTGTAATTCAGTCCTTGACACATTTCCTTTGGATCTAGGATGCAACCCCAAAATGTAGGAGCCAATGGACTCTTGACCAGTGTTATCTCTAATTTTTTTCATCTGTGTGCGGAATGAATTTTGTTCTGGGCAGCAGTATCAAGGTGATGTGTGCACACGCGCATTGATTGTGGAAGCTTCCTGATTCAGCCTGAGCGGGACCTAAAATGTACTGAGCGGACATAAAAAACTGTGTGAGCGCGCACAAACACACACACACATGCCTTAGAGGGAACACTGCTCTTGACAGAATTACTTAGTGACTGACACTGTTGTCAGTGGGCTGCTTTTTATCCTCTTTACAAATAGCATACTTAGAACAGGAGAAGGGCTGCCTGGGACAAATACAGGCACTCCCCAACTTTCAAACACGCATACAAAGCTCTGTAACATATATTAAGGAAGTCCCAAACTTACAAATGCCAACCCAGACATACAAGCAAGTAGTCACTCTTGGGAACCATGTAATAGTCATTCTTGGGAACTATAGGAACATCTGACTTTCCAACAAACTTTTGGAATGCAACCTATTTGTTAGTTGGGGTCTTCCTGTAAAGACTTTATGAAATAACTCTACCTCTGAATAGTCCAGTGTCAGCGCCACAGTTAGATTTCTAGGGGCCGTGGCTTCCTGGCACTTGGGATTTATCAAGCCCTACATTCAGCAGCTGCATGGGGTAGTTGGGTGGAGGAGGGTTTCCAATTTTAATTAGAGTCCTGGTGCTGGGCAAGGAAAGTGTATCTTGCCCTCCACTTTCTTAGTCTAAGTCTCCTCCCTCCAAAGCCACTTTTGAACCTGCAGCAAAACGAACACACAAACACGCTTGTCATATTTTCCCAGCAGGATTTATGGTGGTGTGTTTGTGTGTTTGTGTGTGTTTATTTTTATGGCGGCGGGGCGGGATTTAGCTCAAGATAGTGACATGAGGAGAAAGGAAGTTGCACGTCTCCCACAGTGCTACTGCTGCAATTAAATTCGGAATGTCCCCCCTCCCCACAGCTGCTTTAAAGTAAACAAAGCCTCAGGAGAACCAATTGGGGACCCATTGGTCCTCATTTATACACTCAAAGTTACAGCTATACTGTTCTCCAGAAGCTGTAAACTGAAACTGACACCTTGGTCTCATTAAAGCAGTAAAAGCCATTTGACAGAAGCTGAGGATGTGGAAGGCCAGACAAACTTCAGCATCTCTGGGACTGACTGATTTGCGTCCCCCCTCACCCCCCGCCCTGCGTGCTGAAAAGAGACCAGGACCATCCAGGACTGAGCAGGATTGACCAGACATCAATTGGTGAACCAAATATTCCTATAAAGCCTGAAGCAGCAGCTCACACACTGTAACTGTTGCACCACACCAGCACGTAGATGTGCCTACCTAAGCTTTCCTATAGTATACTTTCTGCACTGAAACTTGCATTGTTTTCCACACATAGAACCTTTCCCCCTCGTCCTCCAGCTTTTATCCAAGTCCCCAGGTTGTTCAAGCCAACTATACGCTTCTCTCCTCCTCTCTGTCTCCAGTCCTGCCGCCGCACATAACGTTGCCAGGTTCTGCAGGGCAGCATGCAAAACCCGCTCAGTCAGGCACACGACCTAAGCAGGCCTGAAACAGTGCACCATTTTACAGCTCGGTTTTAGCATTTATAATAGCATTTTATAACCAGTATTTTATACTTTTATAGCTCTACAGATTTTAAGATTTTGGGATTTTAAGACATTGAGATTCTGAGATTTTAAGTCTTGGGAATTGGGATTAGGGGATTTAAAGATTTTCATCGTGATTTTTATGCCATCTTTATTCACTTTTATGCCATCTTTGTATCCTATTTTATGCTGGTCAAAGACCATAATAAAGATTTGATTTGATTTTCCCCTTGTAATATATCTAGGGGGTTGTACAATTTTACAGTTATTGACTTCTCTGTATGCATAAACTCTGCTTGAGGCAGGCAGTTAGGTATTGCTTGCCATGTTATTCATTTGTATAGTGCTTTTAAGTGTTCCACATGTGTCATCTTCAGGGGCATAATTGAACAGGGGAAAATGCTTCTCAGCCCTTGAGGGAGAGGGCCTTACTGGCTGGGTGACGGTCATAAGAGCAGAGGAAGCTGCCTTCTACTGATCCATCTAGCTCTGTATTCTACTGATTCCATTGACCCATCTAGGTCAGTATAGGGATGTGCACGAACCGGTTCGGAGGCCATGTTGGAGGCCTCCGAACCGGTTCACAACCAGACCGGTCCGACACTGGGGGGGGGGGGGTTCTACCTTTAAGGGTGTGTGTGGGGGGGGTAGTACTTACTCCTCCCACCGCTCTTTCCCCTCCGGCGCTGCATTTAGGATTGAAGTTTGGGGGGCGGCAGCGTTCCTCCCTGCCGCCCCTGCCCCCATCGTTGCCCGGAAGTCGCGTAAATACGAGCACGCATGCGCCCGTCGCGGCACACGCCTGTCGTCGCCGTGCATGCGCACCGCATACGTCACACGCACGCTGCCTCTGAAAACAGGGATACACTTCTAACAACCAATTCTCCATACTAAGCCCCTCACCAATGATAACACATTGCTGGAGATTGGATTCCACTCACTGGAATGATGTTGTCTACTGCATAGTGCCTTATGATTGTGCACCCATTGGCAGGCACGACAGTGACAGTGCAATAGAGACATGATGCTTCCACACACCCACCCACTTGGGAACATAGGAACACAGGAAGCTGCCTTATACTGAGTCAGACCATTGGTCTATCTAGCTCAGCATTGTCTTTACAGACTGGCAGTGGCTTCTCCAAGGTGGCAGGCAGGCAGTCATCTCTCTCAGCCCTGTCTTGGAGATGCTAACAGGGAGGGAACTTGGAACCTAGATGCTCTTCCCAGAGCGGCTCCATCCCCTGAGGGGAATAACTTACAGTGCTCATTCTTCTAGTCTCCCATTCATATGCAACCAGGGCAGACCCTGCTTAGCTAAGGGGACAAGTCATGCTTGCTACCACAAGACCAGCTCTCCTCTGCCCTTTTCTCAGTGCTGGGTGGGCCCTCTAAGAGAGACAGAGAAAGCGCCGGGGAAGAGCTACATTTTCCATCACTCTGTGCACATCTTCCAAGATGGAGCAGGGGCTCAAAGGGGTTCAGTTTCCCACAAAGGAGGAGCATGGTGAGAATGGTGGTCTCCACATGGTGCCGGAGGACCGTGCATAGTGTTTCAGCTTTGGCCACAGCTTTGCACAGTCCCAATAAACAATTAGTCAGGGGGCCACACTTAGGGTTGATGGGGAGTACCTCTGGCCCCTGGGCCTTACAATAAGAACACTGCCTTAAAAAGGCACTAAGTTTCTTTGGGTGTGCTTTGTAAACTCTGGTTTCCAAAGGATGTAGCCCTCTCGAGCATTCTTATCTGCAAAGTGCTGCCATCCCAAGATGGTCTTCTGATGAAGCAGATGCATTATACAGCAGAAGAACAAAATGAAGCCAGATAATATTATCAAAACATTTATCCAACACTTTGTGTTATTAGTCAGGTGCAAATTAGTGCAAGTGCCTTTTCCTGATCACATCTGCTATCAGGCACCATATTAATAATAGAATAATTCTGCAGAATTGTTATGGGAGAGAAAACAGCTGCTTCAGCGTATTTTGATTGAACCTTCACTTGAGTTCCCTACATATTGCTCTGCTCAGTCAAACCGCAATCAAAATGAAATTATACATGTTTGCAGATAAAAAGACCTTATAGATTGCTAATATCCTTTATGGCAGCACAGTAAAATGAGCTGCTTGTCTACTTTTTTTGTTAGAAGATATTTTTGAACACTGGCAAAGGGGGAGAAGAAAGTAGTACATTGAATACTTGTAGAATTTATGTGTCTTATATCTATTTCTGAAAGAGCTAGACGTGTTATGATCCTTATGGATGCATAATCAGAGCACCTGAAGGTGAGAGGGAGGTACCGGCAGACTCAGAGTAAGCCACAGAGCCAAGAACCACCTGAATGTAATTCAGTGGAGCGGAATGTTTGCGGATTGAGAGGGCGGTTAACAGATAACCTGGTGGGCTTAGCTAATGGAACTCAGAGACGAGGAGTGGGGGAAGAAGGCTTGAACAAAAAGAGCAGGACATTTATCAGTGTGGATAATGTTGCCTCAAGACAATCCCTTCTGCTTCCGAGTGGGAAAGATGCCTAACACTTTCACCATGCACAGACTCAGGTACCACATGCACAGTAGGGATATAATGGAATATCGTGTTGCAGGTCCATCCTTGTAAAATTTATATTAGCTGATGCAAACTGAGGAAATGTACATCCTACAGGATGTACATGTTGTGGACTAGGCATAGACAATTAAACATAAAAGATTAAATTGTTGCATGGAAGCACTTCTCCCATGGAGAAGGGGAAACCTAAAGAAACAGTTATAGTATTTTGGCACAGTTTTCTTATTTATGCATTCAACCCCGCATTCCCCAGATTACTCCTTCCTTTTTTAAAAAAAATAGTTTTGCACAGACATAAACACACATAATAGATGCACTTGTTAGGAGGCTGAGAAAATTAGTCATTTAAGTACTCCATATAATTAAGTACTGCATTTATCCAGAGGACCAGAAGGGTTCTTAATTATACACATTATTTTTAATAAAACAGGAAAGACCTAAATATGCAGTTTTAGTGTTCTTTTTAAAAAGTGGTATGCATGTGTTGGGGAAGGAAGGCAGTACTGAGCTAACTTTGGTCAAACCCCTTCTAAAAAAAACCCTCGACACCAGGGATGGTGACCCTTTAAATTGTCTCTTGCCACCTTCATTGTTGATCATGAAACATTTTACAACTCCATATTCTAGAGCAGGACTGCACAACTTCAGCTTTCCAGCTGTGTTTGGACTGCAACTCCCATCATCCCTAGCTACAGTGGCTAATCGCCAGTAGTGATGAGAGTTTGAGTTCAGCATCTTCATGGAGCCTGACGTTGTGCAGTCCTTTTCTAGAAAGAAGAGATCAACTCTATCCCAATGGACAAGGATGGTCCAAGGTACTGTGGGGTCTGTGGCAAAGTGTCAAATGCTGCCTTGCCGCATTACCCTGATGGAGGCCAGAATCCTTCTTGGAACCAACCCTTGTAAGCTTTGGGAAAGGGGCAGGGAAAAGAGGAGCTTACCAGCAGCCTCCTTCTCTTTCCTCGTGCTTCCATGTTTGTACGGAGTTTAAGAGGTGAGACATTCCTTGCAAAGCTTGCCAGGGTCAGATCGGTCCCAAAGAGCTTCTCCAAAGGCAGCAGCTGGAGCATCTTGCCACCCTGCTGACATCCCATTAATCAGCCCCGGAGGCAACTGCCTCACCTTGCCTCATGAAAGGGCCGCCCCTGCTGGTGGGATACCTGATGTGATCAGTGAAGCACTACAGGAGAAACTCGTTAATCATGGACTCCATATCCGCAGTTCTGCGTATCTGTGGTCGGGAATGGGTGCATGACCCCCTTTGAAGGAAAAAAACCCAGAAAGGGGGTAATTTTTGGCCAGGTTTCGGCCAGGATTTTGCTGTTGGGGGGCATTGCTGTGCTGGACCCATGGATCACAGTATTTTCAGGGCCATTCCCCCCCTCTTTTTGAACATTTCCCCAACCTCTGGGAACCTAACCTCTGCGATTGCATATCCATGTATCCATGGTAGCAGCGGAGAACGTAACCCCCACAACTACGGAGGTTCTCCTGTACTACTTTTCTTGGAATGTTCAAAAAATGGATTGTGACCCAGTCCTGAGATGGAAGGTTGGTGTACCCCTACTAACTAAGCAAAGAAGCACCTTTTAAAAGTGGTGATACTCTTACATTTAGTAGGGGGAAAGCAACTGGCCCTATCCAGCCTCAGTACAGCATCCCTCCAGTGGCTGTTGCCTACCTTTTATGTTTTGTTTTAGATTGTGAGCCCTTTGAGGTCAAGGGAACCATCTTATTTGTTTAGTCTTCTGTGTAAACTTCTTTGATAACTTCTGTTGAAAAATGGTATATAAATAGAGTAGTGGTAATAATAGTAGTCATGACTTGCTAATAAAGAGAAGGTTTTCTTTCAGAATTATTTTGGTTATGGAATCTGTAGTAGATCTTGTTGAGCAGTTCGTAGCATTACTAATTTAGCTTCTCACAATTTCTTGGAGAGAAGAGCTGAGCAGCAGAGAGATTTAATGTGGTACGTCAGAAGAGTTAAGAGTATTCGGTCCAAGTGGACCAGTCTCTGCAAGATGGGTGTATTGATTGGCTTCACAGGATAGTGGTAAGAATCCCTGCTGCAGTACAGTGATCATCACCATTTTTTCACACGGGGCCAGAGCCCGGTGATGTGAGTTTGGTACAAATATACTAAATTAAATAGATTAATACGTATGTGCCTCTATGGGGGTCATGCTTTTGAAAATGTGCTCCTTAAATACTTTCCATTGTTTATGCATTAGAGGTGAACGATGTGAATATGATGAATATTTATATACCACTTTTCATCCTAAGTCCCCAAAGTGGTTTAAAAATAAACAAACAAATAAATAAGCATAAAACCCTCTAAATGTCCCATGCAGGGCCTTTTTTAAGACACTGAGAGGCCCCGGGACAAAATGCTTGTTTGAGCTTCCCACTTCTTTCTCTTTAGCTGACATACATATGGCAGAGCACCGTGTTTGTGCAGTTGTGCAAGTGCAAAAACTGCACAAACTGTGTTGCATGCCTGTGGGGCCATTGGGCATCATGGCTGCATCATCGCACAACTCGGAGCAATTCTTGCCCAACAGAGCTTTTGCACAGCTGGGCAAATGTTATTTCCCCCCACATTTATTGATTTATTTAACATATTTATTTAACTTTTTTTTTTATACCGCCGTTGTGCGGTACGTCAGCCAATGCATCCTGTGTCGATGTAATGACCCAAAATACTGAAATAACTCTTGATACTGGCACTATATTTTAAATAGTTTTATTGCCTTAAATGAAAAGTCTCCATCTGATCATTTCAGACACTAAACACCCATGGAGGACATGGGGCCCCCTCCATGTGTGGGGCCCAGGGCAGTTGCCTCCCTTGCACCTGCCCCTAAAACAGGCCGTGGTCCCATGTTGTCAGATACCCAGACAGGGTCTGCCATCAATGACTTAATGATCTGTATTGTTCACTATAATATGATTGTAGACCTGGAGCAATTCAGAATCGTAGAACAAATCAATCCAGAATCTTCACTCTGAAAATTTCCACTTTCAAACTATCATACTTGGGACACATTATGTGAAGATCCAGCTCCCTTGAGAAGTCCTTAATGCTGGGGAAGGAAAGGAAAGAGAAGAAGAGGACGACCAGCAGCAAGGTGGATGGACTCGATTACAACAACAGTGAATGCACCACTGAGAGACTTTAAAGGCCAAGCTGAAGACAGATAATCTCGGAGAAAATCTATCTCTGTGGTCGCTCAGAGTCGACACTGACTTGATGGCACTTAATCAATCTCTGTGCCACTGTAGTATTGGTTTTGCTTTCTATTATTTCCCATGTTATTAGAGTAGCATAGATGATTGCTCTGTCTTGCAGAAATAAGGTCTGGTTTCCAAAACTGCTACATAAATTACTAACTCTATCGCTTCCTTTAGTGAGTTTTTTAAAAAAGGATTTTGCTCCGGGTACTTTAAAATGAGAATCCCTGAAATCTTGACTAATAACCAGTGGTTTAATTTCATGATATTTCAAACCCCTGGTATGCAGCGACTTTGTTTCATATTGCAGTTATGATCGGCAGCTCTTTGCATGAATAATAGAGGGACCCTGAATGAATTCACATAGGCTTTTGCCTGGAGGAGAAACATGAGGTTAGGTAGATGGCTCTGAGTATGATCCTTTGTCTGTTGACATTACTTTTAAACTTTCCTTCCTCGGGCTGCGGCAATGCGTATTAAATAAATGATAACCATCATTTCTCATATAGAGCCTGCAAACCATTTCAGCCACAAAGGATGCTTTCCAGGCAGTTGAGAGGTTAAATATATGTGAATTATTTATTCCGTATGGGTGATAAATATATTTTTTTCCTTCTGCATCCACAGTTGGTATAGAGTTAAGAAAATGGATGGTAGCCAGCATTATCATTAACTTGGAAGCATCAAAAACACAACATTGATTGATTATTACTCCTTGTGTCTAAATCAGCCTTATTTAAGCCATCATCAGACTGTAAAGTAAGGGAATGCCACTTTTAAATACAGGAGAACCTCCGTATTTGCGTGGGTTCCATTCTCCGCTACTACTGCAGATATGGAAACGGTGAATATGGAGTCATTGGGGCAATGCAAATCAGGGGGTTAGGTTCCCAGTGGGCATAAAAAGTCCCAAAAACAGAGGCTAAAGGCCCTAAAAATGCAGGGGGAAGAGGCCTACCATCCCCAGCAGTCTAGCAGTGCCCCCCAATATTAAAAGAAATCAGCCAAAAAATGTGTTTCTTCCACGTCCCCCCCCCCAAAGGAGCAATTTTAAGGCTTCTGATCTCAAAATGGTGGCTGGAAATTATCTCCAAGGTTATTTCCAGCCACCCCCGACCCACAGATATGCGAGGTTAATACTTTCCCCCCACCCCCATATATACTGAGGCTGGGTACCTGACCACGGATACTTGAAACCGCAGATACTGAGTCAGCTATTAATGAGGTTCTCCTGTATGACAGCAACCTGAGGCTGGGAGAAGTAGTTACCAACATAGGAAGCTGCCTTCTGCTGAGTCAGACCATTGGTCCATCTAGGTCACTATTGTCTACTCTTGATGGGCAGCAGCTCTCCAAGCTTTCGGGTGGGAGTCTTTCCCAGCCCTGCTTGGTAATACCAGGGATTGAATCTGGGACCTTGTGCATGCATGAGCTTCTGCCCCATTCCAGTTCTGGTAGACAAACTGCAGGACTTCAAAAAAGGAATCCAGATGCTATATGATTGATTGATTAAGTGTCGTCAAGTCGGTGTCAACTCTTAGCGACCACAGAGATAGGTTCTCTCCAGGATGATCTGTCTTCAACTTGGCCTTTGAGGTCTCTCAGTGGTGCATTCATTGCTGTCGTTATCGAGTCCACCCACCTTGCTGCTGGTCGTCCTCTTCTTCTCCTTCCTTTAACTTTCCCCAGCATTATGGACTTCTCAAGGGAGCTGGGTCTTCACATAATGTGTCCAAAGTATGATGAGCCTGGTCATTTGTGGCTCGAGTGAAAATTCTGGATTGATTTGTTCTATGATCCATTGGTTTGTTTTTCTGGCTGTTCATGGTATCCTCAAAAGTCTTCTCCAGCACCAGTGTTCAAAAGCGTCAATGCTTTTTCTATCTTGCTTCTTCAAAGTCCAGCTTTTGCATCCATAGAGTGTCATGGGGAAACCATTGTCTGAACGATTCTAATCTTTGTCGGTGTAGACACGTCACGGCATCTAAATATCCTTTCCAAGGCCTTCATTGCAACCCTACCAAGTGCTAGTCTGCGGCTTATTTCTTGGCTGCTGGCTCCTTTACTGTTGATGGTCGATCCTAAAAGGCAGAAGCTATCCACCACTTTAGTGTCCTCATTGCCAATTCTGAGGCTGGTTGCTGTGCCCGTTGTCATCAGTTTAGTTTTCTTAACATGTAGTCATAGTCCCATTTTTTCACTGTGCTCCTTGACTTTCAATACTAGAGCTTGCAGATCATCCGCATTCTCAGCTATCAGAGTGGTGTCATCCGCGTAGCGCAGGTTATTGATGTTTCTTCCTCCAACTTTAAAACCACTCTCAACTTCTTCCAATCCAGATGCTATATACTAGTATTTTAATATCATAGTAATAAAACTGGATGGTTGAAAATTATCTAGACCATGTTGTATATAATAAATCCAAATCAATATATCTATATACTCTAATAAAATAGATGAAAAATGATAAATAAAATTTCATTAAAATAGTCTCTCTGTATCCAGCAGCAAAGATAGAATCCAATAGTTCATGTCCAAAATATATCCAAGAAAAATGGTAGAAGTGTTGACAGATGTTCCAAAGTTGTCACAATGCTGCGTTGTGGTTGAGAGATAGTGTCAAATCTCGATTTTCCCAATTTCTAATCAATCTTACCAGATGCATTTTGATAGAATGTCTTCATCAGTGGCAATTCTCTGTAAAACTTTTGCTTCTACAGGTAGTCTCCAATCCCAGCATGGGGGTTGAAATGCACTAGTCTCTCCCTTCAGCATTTCATTGATTATTTTCCATCTATTTTATTAGAGTACAGTCATCCCTCTCCAACCGCAAGGGTTCTCTTCCTGGAAAACCTCACAGTTGGCGAATTCACGGTTGGAGAGCCATTGAAATCAATGGCAAATGAGTTTAGGGGAATTGTGGTCACAAAAAGACCAAAAAAACCCCAGTTAAAAATAGAAAAAACACCCCTGACTTCCGGAAATCACCCTTGACCCCCCAAATAGTCTCCTGACCCCCAAAATTCCCCCCACAATCCCCCCAAGTTTCCAAAAAAATTCACCAAACTGCAGATACTCAGGTCGCAGTTGGTGAGACCTGCCACAATTTCCCAGTCGTCGATACTCAAATCCGTGATTGGGAAGTCTGCAGTTGGCGAGGGATTACTGCATATAGATGTTTTGATTTGGGTTTATTATATACAACCCAGTCTGGATAATTTTCAACCATACAGTTTTATTACTATGATATTAAAATACTAGTATATTGCATTTGGTTTCTTTTTTTTTTCATGTCTTGATATTGTCAAATCCAAACTGGATTTTGTTTTCTGCTGCCAGATGAACTGCAGATAGGCCAACTTAGTAGAAGGTTGTTTGTAGAGATTCATCGGGAGCATCCATAGCTCAGTGACAGAGCGCATTATTTGTATGCAGAATGTCCCAGGTTCAATCCCTCACAGCTCCCTGGCTGAGAAAGACACAAGAAAAGCCCTGCTGGGTCAGGCCCAAGGCCTGTCTAGTCCAGCATCCTGTTTCACACAGTGGCCTACCGCCCTGATGCCTCTGGGAAGTTCACAGGTAAGAGATGAAGGCATGCCATCTCTTCGGCTGTTGTTCCCCTGCAACTGGTATTCAGAGGCACCCTGCTTCTGAGTCTGGAGGTGACCTTCAGCCATCAAGACAACTGGCTACTAATAGACCTGTCCTCCTTGAATTTCTCCAAGTCCTGCTTAAAGTCATCCAAGCTGGTGGCCATTACCACATCCCGTGGCAGAGAATTCCATAGATTAATGATGCGCTGTGTGAAAAAGTACTTCCTTTTGTCAGTTCTTAATTTCCCGGTCTTTGGTTTCATGGGGCAACTCCTGGCTCTAGTGTTGAGAGAGAGAGGAATAAATCTTTATCCACTATTTCCACGTCATGCATAATACTGTGAACCTCTTTCATGTTTTCCTTTAGGCACTTTTTTCCTAAACTAAAAAGCCCCAGATGATGACGCCTTGCATCATAATCTATTTATTTATTACATTTTATATCCCGCTCTTTCTCCAAGGAGCCCAGAGAGGTGTACTACATACTTAAGTTTCTGCTCACAACAACCCTGTGAAGTAGGTTAGGCTGAGAGAGAAGTGACTGGCCCAGAGCCACCCAGCAAGTATCATGGCTGAATGGGGATTTGAACTTGGGTCTCCCTGGTCCTAGTCCAGCACTCTAACCACTACACCACGCTGGCTCCATAAGAAAGGTGAAGGACACTGAAGGACCTACCCCAAACCCTGGAGGGCCAATGCCAATCAGTGAAGACATTACTGAATTGGATGGTCTGACTCCATATAAGCTTCATATGCTCACAGATGTTCAAAGTGTTCCAAGCAGAACCTCATTTGCTTAAAAAAGAAAAAGAAAAAGGGACCTCTCTCTGAACAGTTTACAGGCAAATACACCTGACCTCCTTTTTAAATAACCCATCCAATTCCAGCTTGAAGTTTAATAAATAACATCTTCCTCATCGATGATGTCAGTGAAATCTCCTCTTTTCACTTGATGAGGTACAGAGCAGCAAGTGCTTCAAGATGTTCGATTGCTCTCTTTAGTATGACCTAAAAATTTCGATTGAAACAATGACAGTGAGCACCTGGCATTGTTTGGAGATTGATTCTTGGCTTGGGTCTTGTTGCTTGAAGTTAATCAGAAAGATAATTTGGAAGGGGCAGGAAAGCATATTGACCTTGTGGTGTTGTCCAAGGGAGTTGTGCATTCACATCAGTGTTCTCTCTCATTTTTTTTATCTGAGTGCAGAATGTATTTTGTTCTCGGTGGCAGTATCAAGGCAGTGTGTGTGCACATGCATTCAGAGTGGGGCCTTCCTGATTCGACCTGAGTAGAATCTAAAATTAACTGAGCGGACATCAAAAAATATGTGAGTGCACGTGCACATGTCTTAGAGGGAACACTGATTCACATATAAGGAAGAACATCTGAGTGGAGATTTCTTGTGTAAACTGGAAGGTGGCTACAGTAGTGTTTCACCTCTAATATTTTGTGTGTGTGTAGTTTTGGCTGAAACATGAATATTGAGGATATTCTCATGGTGGTGGGGGGAAGGATGAGATTTCATTGAATCCCTCTGGCATTACATCTGGATTACTGTTGACCTGTATTTTCAAAGAGAAAGTATCCATTGCTTCTTTAAAAACCCTGAGAAATGTTACTTGTCTTAAAGAAACCCATTCTGGTTTCCCTTCAGAATTCTCAGATTTTCCCATCTAAACCCTAAAAGTGTCTTTGACATTCACCATGTGAAGAAATTCAGTGCCAGTGAGCAGAGGACAAATTTTCAAAGCAAAATGTATGGAATATAGGAAAGTCCTGAAAAGTTTGCTCAGTTGGGCAAAATGCGGGCGCCAGAGCACTCTTCTGGGCAGGTGTAATTTCCTGGGAATGACTCCACGTGTTGATAGAGCATCAAGCAAGCACATGCCCTTAAACTGGGAGTGTGCCTGGCTTTTCTACCTAGGCTGGATGCTTCTCATACCCTGCTCTTGGTTGTGTGAACGAGCCTCCTGTTTTTGCGGTGATGGTGGCTGCAGCAGCAGCTGGAGGCTCCGCCCCCCCCAGGTATCTTGGAGCATTGCAATGTTAAAATGTAGCATTGCTCCAAAGAGAGGGGTTTTGGGGGTGGGGGTGGCTGCCAATGTGGGGCACCATTTATCCCCCCAATCTAAATAATGATTGGAGTCCCCCTCCCCCCTCAAATCTCTGTTTCCTTGGCTACGTTGACCCTGAGCAGTGAGCTGATAAAAGTGTGTGTATTTAGGGCCACACCCTGAGTCAGTGGTTCCCAACCAAGGTCCCTCCAGATGCTGAGGCTATTCTCACGATCGTCCAAAAGGGGGCTAAGGGAGCCTAGCCCGCTTTTGGGCGATCGTGTTCTGCAGCGGGAGCTGCGTGGCTCCCGGCAGCTAGCCGCCATAAATACCCATCCGCTTAGACGAGGTTAACGGAGAGAGCACTCCGTTAGCCTCATCCTTTTGCTCATGTGTTGCTGTGGCAGCCTCCGCCAGCTCCGTGATGGAGCCGGCAGTCATGTGAGTGGCCGATATGGCCGCCCAGGCCTGCCTTTGGATCATCTGCAGGCAGAGTGGGCTAAGCCCGCTCTCCCCGCAAACCCCCTCACAGCTCTTCACACTAATCATGTGAAGAGCCTCGCTGGTGAACTACAACTCCCAGCATCCCCAGCCCCAATACATTGTAGGTGGGAGTGGGAGTTCAGCAACATCTGGAGAAACCCTGGTTGGGAACCACTGCCCTAAGCCGTCTCATGAGGTTTTTGTAAGTTCCTTAAAATGGCAATGTCAAAAAAAGGAAGAAGTTAGAAATAGTATCAGAATTTGGACAGATCTCTAATTATCACAACAAGCAGTGAATTCTCTTGAAAACCAGAAGAGAAATGTAAGGTTATTTAATCTCATCAAGACAAATTCCAACTGTGCAAATGTCGATCACAGTGCGACGTGTTTGTTTAGCACCTATTGGCAATATAAAAAATTGCTTTGCTTCCACTTTTGTGATTCTTCATAAAACAAAGGCTTATTAAACTTACTTGGCAGCTGTACAGCAAATGGAATAAGCTATGCCTGAGGGTTCCCCCTGCCCCAACCCTTTTTTTTCTCAAAAGAGACTCTGGCAGTTCTCCCATTTTCTATTTTAAGCCAACATGACTGAAAACCAAAGATGGTAAATGTGATTGTGTTTGGGTGCTGTTGTTTTTAAGAAATGGCAAATGCTCTGCTGCTTGTTCTGTGTCCAGACTTGAGTTGACTTATTTTATTTTTCTTTACTGATTTAAAACTAGGGCTGCTGTGTGTGTTAACTGAATTTATTTTTTTTAACAACTTTGGTCAAAACACATTTTAATTGACTAAAAAGGGTGCCTGTCTAACTGGTCAACCGATTTTAAATATTTTATTGTTAATTTGAATACCATTTCTTATAGAAACTGCAATTGCAGATGGCAACTGTTGGCTGTAAAGAAATGTGGGAGAGGAGGAGGGAATGCTTTGTCTAGGAAAGTGGCTGTTGCAATGCATGCAAGCATCCTCTAAAAACAAAGAAAATGTATGTATGTTTGTTTGTTCAATTTCTATATTGCCCTTCCAAAAATGGTTCAAGGTGGTTTACGCAGAGAAATAATAAATAAATAAGATGGCTCCCTGTCCCCAAAGGGCTCACATTCTTAAAAGAAACATAAGACAAACACCAACAACAGTCACCAGAGGTACTGTGCTGGGGGTGGATAGGGCTAGTTACCCCCCCCCGCTAAATAAAGAGAACCACCACATTAAAAGGTGCCTCTTTGCCAAGTTAACAGGGGTTATGCCTGGAACCAATCTGTATTGAGTAGTGACGTATCAGGTGATTTATTATTATTACTATCAGTAGCTAGGAGAGAGTGAGCTCATGTTCATCCCTTTCCCCGGCGGCCTCTAACGTGTGCCAGGCACGCCCCCTGCTTTTGATGTCACATGCAGGGTTTGTGGCCAACCCGTAAGGGCCAGAGTGGCGCTCATTTCTGGAGCTCATTTCCTAGCCAGTAACGAAGTAGGCTGGGTGTTTTTCTTCAAGCTCTCCCTTACTCAGAGCGAGGGAGAGAATACCCAACGGATAATGAAGCCAGCTGGGAATGAGAGCAGACCAGAGCTTGAGGGAGGGGCGTGAGCCTGGTGGTTCTCAGGAGCTGGGCAGCTTGAGTTCCTTGAACCTATCAGCCCAATTATAGCTCCACCCCATTTAGTAATTTTAAAAATGCCTAGCTGAATGAAGGTCCTCTCCTGAAGGGCTTGACAAATCCCAGATGCCAGGAAGCCACGGCACATAGCAATTTTGCTATGATGCCCAGGCTAGGTAATTCAAAGCCAGACATTATTCAATACCATCTCTTATTTGTCCCGGGCAGCCTTGTTTCTGTTCCAAGTCTGTTTCTTGTAAAGAGAAGCCCATTATTTATTTATTTTATTTTATTTTATTTTATTTTATTTTATTTTATTTTATTTTATTTAGCACATTTTTATACCGCCCTAACCCAAGGTCTCAGGGCGGTTCACAACAAACATTTACCTCTTTCCTCCTATAATGGCCATCACCAAGTCTGGTAATTTTGTCAAAGGTCTGTTATCTGGCTCCTAAATTCTTGAGCTGGCTTCTAGATCCAAAGAAAATTGGCTGATGCCTGATGTAGTAAGCTTGGAGTAGTAAGCTTCTTTTTAGTGTGCCCAATGGGGATTTGAACCCAAGCAACCCGGGTCAAACGCTCGATCCGCTCTGCTAAACTGGCTCTGAGAGCAATTGGCATATGGGGAAAGGCAATTTTTTCCTAAATAAAGCAAGATTTGTGATGGAGAACTGCCTTGATAGCCTAAAATCAATGATCAATTTCTATCTAATTGAAAATGTTTTTCCTGCTTCTTCTTTTTCTGAGCGCCCATCAATTATTTTCAATGAGTTTTGTATTACTTGGTAGGCTGTTTCGAAGGATTAGTGGTGGTTGTCAAAATCATAAGCTATGATGATGGCATCATCAATGTGCCTGGCGCATGGTACAGTGACATATAGGGCAGTCCTTGAACTTGAGGTTTGCAGTTCAAATTGTGATGCTATCATGGCACCCTTCCCCACCCCCTTCCCCTTTGGCTGCTCACTGGAGGGTCACAGCTGTTGACTCCAAGAGAACATTCAGGGGAGGTCAGGCTGTAGCCCAGCAGCTTACACTGTACCAATGTAGCCCCTTTTTTGCCATTTCCTTGTTTGCGGCAATAGGCTGGAATACAAATAACGAATAAAGAGGGCCACCTGTATTCTGCTTTGTAAACCACTGTGAGTTACTTTTTATCTTCAACTCTTTTGTATTTGTTTAGTTTTAATTTTTCTATACCCATCTATTTGGGTCAAGGTTTTGTTTTTCTGTCATTTGTATGTGGGCTAGTTACCCCATGTGTTCCATTCCTCATGGTCTAGCCAAGTGATTCCCAACCAATGTTTCTCCAGATGTTGCTGAACTACAACTCCTAGCATCCCCAGCTACAATTTATTGTGGCTGGGAATGCTGGGAGTTGTAGTCCCTGTTCCCTCTTTATAGGGATTCCCAGATGTTGTTCACTATAACTCCCAGCATCCTCAGCTGCAATGGCCTTTGGCTGGTGATTATGGGAGCTGTAGTCAACAACATCTGGGAATCCCTGTTAGAGGGAACACTGGTTGTAGTTCAGCAACATCTGGACAAACCCTAGTTGGGAACCATTGGTCTAGCCAGTTTGAGTATCTTTGTTACATTGTTTAAACTTGCTAGTTTATAAGAAGCTATTTACTATTATCTGTGGTTTAGTTTGTTTAAATACCTTTGTTTGGATTTGCTAGTTTGTTTGCAAAAAGCTATTTATCATAACCTTGGTTTAGTTATTTTAGTTTTAGTTAGTTATTGGTTGGTTTAGATATTTTATTTATCTTTGCTATACTGTTTTAACTTGCTGCTCTGCCTGTGAGAAGTGATTTATTATAATCCATCTTGTCTTTGTACTTGAGGTTTATCTTATTTCCTTTTTTTATAAGGTTATAATCATGGCTTGCTTTTATCTATTTTTGAAATTGTGTGTAGTTTCATAGAGTTCCTTTTTATAACTATTCCTTATTGTCCTCCCTGGTATATTTTATATGCTGTCCTCTGAAGAAGAGTTCTACTCGAAACATGTTGAGATCTACTCTTTAATTAACCAGTACTGCACCTTTCCTGTTTCCTTCCTTCCTATTTCTTGGTGTGGCACTTTCCCCTCCTGTGTGCTTCTGTCTTCCAGATCTGCCAGTGCCCAGTTTGGGGGTAAGAGAATTGGAGCAATAGCTCAGTGGTAGAGCACCTGCTTTATATGCAGAAGATCCCAGGTTCAGTCCCTGGCATATCCAGGCAGAGCTGGGGGAGACTCCTGCCTGAAACCTTGGAGAAGCCGCTGCCAGTCAGTGTAGAGTCCAGGGATTCTCAACCTTGGGCCCCCAGATGTTGTTGGACTTCAGCTCCCATAATCCCTAGCCCCAGTAGCCTTTGGTTGGGTATTATGGGAGTTGAAGTCCAACAACATCTGGGGGCCCAAGGTTGAGAATCCTTGGTGTAGACAATACTGAGCTAGATTGACCAGTGGTCTGACTCAGTATTAGGCAGCTTCCTGTGTTCCACCCATAAGAACATGCTTGCTCTAAAAAAATTTGCAAGAGAACTTGGTCAAAGGTTTTGAAACTTAAAGGGGTTGCTTCCAGAACTTGGGATTCCACGTTAGGGAACCCAGAGTTTTTCCAGGTATGCCAAATGTTGGGGATTCCGTCCAAGCTAAGTTAGCTGCCCTGTCTCCTGCAGCCAATTATGCAAATGTACATCGATGTTTTCTGTAGCTGAAACAAAATAAATGGTGAGGAAATGTTAATTGAAAAAGGGATTTATGGCTTTAACAGCGTAAAAGCTGCAGAGTGGTGTGCAGTATTTCAATAAGACTGTTTCTTTAAGAAACAAATAATATATTGCAATGCCTGTATATCATCAGAGTTCTGGAGTTGGGGGCAGGAGAGTCTTTTTTGTTTAATAAATGAGTAAATGGTGCTGTAAATATTCTCACCAATGATTACCAGGTGCGTTGCAGTTGCTACACTTAAATAACATTTTCTTCCCACTCCATTTTAAATATCTTTATTCCCCACCACCTTACCTCTGCTCTGTAGCTGTTGGGCAAGTTAAATTACAAGGGGGTTGAGAAGCCCAGAAATTACCCCTGACCCAGCCCCAAGGCAAACTGTGGGTTCATGGGCCAAGCTTGTAAAGCCAGTATAATAGATGACACTGTATATAGTCGTTACTGCTTACATGGCAAGAAAGATAAAGTGGTTACTTAAAAAATAAAGCATTTTGATACTGTAAACACCTTGAAGGTTTTCACTCCCAGCTTTTAGTTTGCATCTCTTCCGGAATAAAGGTGTGTGTTCACATATTGGCCAAATTCACACACACGATTCAGGTTTTTCACTGCAAGTTAGTGTAAAAAGTAAAGTGTGCCATCAAATCTGGTTTATATCCAGGCTAAAACCATCCGTTTGGTCGGGGGTGGGGGGGAACTTCCAACTTGCAGTAAAGCCTCTCAGTAAGCCCACAGTAAA
Source organism: Hemicordylus capensis (assembly GCF_027244095.1). NCBI lineage: Eukaryota > Metazoa > Chordata > Lepidosauria > Squamata > Cordylidae > Hemicordylus > Hemicordylus capensis. The sequence goes on along the minus strand of NC_069666.1, from coordinate 13,314,163 downwards.
GCCTGCTGTCTGGGAAAACTCCTGGGTAAAGAAACAAAGTCTTGGTGTCTGAAGTTCATCAAATTAGCCCCCCCCCCGCCAACATCTTTGTGCAGAATGTTGGAGGGTGAAGCTTGGACACCACTGCGGAAGGTTCCCTTCCACCAATTGCTATCCACATGGGTTTTTTCAGCTGCTGGGGCACGTGCTTCTAATGTTTTGCAGGGTGTCCCAGATCTCTGGCATGTTGCTGCTGCTGGTGTCCTGTTTGCTGGGGCTGGAGCAGCATCCGCTAGCTCCCCTCCAGCAGTTCAGCAGCACTTCTGCTAACTTAAAAATGCTTCCTGGCTCAGTTTTTAGAAAGTGAGTGAAATCTTGGCTTTTTACCCAGGCTTTTGTATGGTTGTTTCTATTCCTGTTGTTTTGGAATTATTATTTTTTTAACGGTGCTATTGTGCTTGTTTTTAATTTTTAAATCAGATTTGTATTTTTATATTTTAGCGTAATATTTTAATTGTGCAATTTTTGTGGTCTTGTTGTAGCTCTTGTGTGAACCACCTTGAGATTGTTTTAATGAAAGGCGGTAGAGACATTTAACGAATGAATGAATGAATAAAATAACTCCTGACTTGGTAGAAAGCAGTTCCATATGCCCATAAACCACTGGCTTGTTGAGCCCAGATTTGTCTGTTGGGAAGCAAGCTTCCGTTCTCTCAATGAGAGCAGCTGCAGCTCAGAGGCAGAGCATCTGCTTTGCATGCAAAAGGTCCCAGGTTCAGTCCCGGGCAGCATCTCCAGGTAGGCCTGGGAGAGGCTCCTGCCTGAAAATCTGGTGAGCTGCTGCCAGTTGGAGTAGACAGCACAGATCTAGATGGACCAATGGTCCAGGTCTGTCTGTAGAAGACAGCATTTATATGCAGGGGTGGCTGAAGGTGTTGCGGCACCGGAAGTGGGGCATTGAATGCTGCCTTGTTCCCACCCCACTGGTGCTGGTCATGATACAAAGGGATTATATCCGCTTGCCCTTTACTCTGATGGCAGCTGGCGACTTTTCTTGTAACACAGGGCAGGCCTGGTATTGACTAACATAAAAATTTGCATAGAATCTGGAAGACCCTTCCAGGACACACAACAGCACCTCTCACGTTGTATTTCCTCTAGCCTCCCCTTATGTGTGATGTGTTCAGTGTCTACAAGCAATAAATGCTTATCTAAGCAAGCAATATCTAGCCATCAATTATCATTTAAGAAATCTCTTTCACTACACTAACTGTAAAACAAGCCAGAGAAAAGGTAATCTCTTTAGTAGATGGCCACAACAATACACTGACAGTGTGGAATGCAGAAAGTAGCTTATTGCTGACAGATAAGCAAAAACCCTTTGAAGGCTACATTTACCCAAATTAAAGAGCAAATGGTGCACATCCAGATTTTTGTGCTGGGTAATTTTTTGATTGCTCTGGGATATTTAACTTTGGCATTAAAACTTAAGGTTGATCAGCACAGCTAAAAACAACAACATGGGAGTTGTTTCTGTTGTACTTCGAGGAATGCTTTGGTGTGGATAAATTGTTAACTTGGGAGTTGGGGTTAATCTGGGGAGCTGAGGGCAAGTGAAGTGATATTTAGTGAGACTGCAGTAAATCAAAGTTAATTAGAAATTTTGCTCTTCTGAGATGTACAAACCGCATGCAAACATTTTCAAACCTTTGAATAATGATAATAACAATTTTGTTCTGGAGGTATTATTTAAGATAAGCAGTCATGCACAAAATGAAATATGTTAGTGCTAGCCAGATGCCATTCTATTATGCACAGAAATGCTGTGGGGGAAACATACGTTCACATGGAAATTGATCAAATATCCTTTCCCATTAGTTCTGTATTTAGCAAATGATTAGTAATGCCAGCTATCCAATCTCTTCGGGTTGTTAGGATGGGGAGTAAGAGATAAGCATAAAATTAGAGTTGATGAGTTATAAAGGGCCTTGGAATGTGCTGATGGAGTGGAGTGCCTGATCGGCTTCCTTAGGCAGCTCTGTGCTAGGTTGATGCACACTGTCAGATGCTCCCAAATCTTACTCAAATAGTTACCCCCCACGGAAAGGGATTCTCTGTGCAAAATGTATTGTTATAGCTGCTGGCTAGGCCATTCTTTCTGTTAGAGAGATTACTGGTTAATAGCCCAGAATGCCCTGGGAGTTATTCGCACATGGCTTCATGCTTTGGGGTAAATGTTGAGTAAAGCCACTTCGAACTACACTTGCGGCATTGAGGGAAGTGGCCCCTCCCCTCTGCCCTTGGGTTTTGTTTTGAAACAAGTTCACAAGTGTTTCCCTTCTAGCTGAGGTGGGAGCTTCCTAAAGAGTGATATCTGCATTTCTAAAGAGACCATTCCTCTTATCATGCTAATGATTCTTCATCAGTGCCTCTCCCTATTGACTCTGGGGTTTTCAGAAAAAGTAGCTTAAAACCAGCATTTTAAAAACCCAGAAATACGTCAAGATAAGCTAGAATTTGCATCACAAAGCCCAATTTGGGTGTGGAGTGGGTCCAATCATTGAAGGCGCTTTGGGGTACGTTTGGTGTGTGAATGCACACACTCTCTTCTGAAGTAGATTTGGGGCAGAAGCCCTGTGTGCAAAGCCTCCAGGTGATGTTTCTTCAAGGGGAGCTAATGACTGGGAGATGGATGGAAACCTCTCTTGAGTGTTAGCCATTGGAGGGAGCTTGGAGGGGGATCCTGGTAGTTTGCAGCTTAGAGAGGAAGATACATAAGGAGAGGGGTTGGGCAGGGGCTGCAGTCACTTTGAGGTGCAGGGCAATGTTCTCCATGAAGTGTGCATGTGCTCACACATTTTTTGAGCGAATGCATGTGCACGCATACTGCCGCCCAGCACAAAACTCATTCTGCACACAGATGAAAAAAAGTAGAGAGAACACTGGTGCAGGGATGTCTTGAGATCTGGGCTCAGGTGGAACTGTATCTGCTGTTGGCCTTCACGTGTGTGCTCCACATGTAAATAAAATTCAGTGTTTTTAGTGACATTTGTTTGACGGCTACTCGGGAACAGGCCTTCTCCATTGCTGACCCTGGACTTTGGAATGCACTCCCTATTGCAATAAGAGCCCACCCCCCCATCTCTGGCAACTTTTAAAAAGGCACTGAAGACACATTTATGCACCCAGGCTTTTAATTAGATTTATAGTTTTAATATTTCAATAGTGGGTTCTATATGTTTTCAGTGTTAGTTGATTTGATGTTCTAAATTATTTTAATTGTAAACCACCCACAGGTTTTGGGCGGTATAGAAATATCTTTAAATAAACAAACAAACAGATAAAAATTTGGATTTTCAGTACTATTTCCTCTGGGATTTGCAATGGCTGGGCTGCCATCTAGCCCCTTTATGCCTCAGACTGGTAATTGGTGTATTGTTGTTGTTTTTTTTTAAAAAAAACCTATTTATTTTTTCATTTATAATAAACAAAATAATAATATAAACAATGTATTTCATAAAGCAAGCGTTTCTCAGAATTTATTAATCCCCACCCCCGAAAAATTCCTCAACTCTCTTGAAAAAAAATTATCTGAACTTCTGACCCACTCCCCAGTTACCAAAATAGCCCCGCTTCCCATTTTCACCACCTGGAAATGGGGTGGAGAAAATGATGAGGAGGCATTTTGGATCAGCCTTAGTTTAGTTTTAGATAGGGGGGTATTGAGCCAACTCATGCAGGCCAAGTCTGAAGATCATAAAAGGAATCTTCATGTTGAGAGAGTTTATCTCTAAATATCAGATGGGAGGGCACGCAGTGGAGAAATCACCAGGGGTTCAGAAATTTAGGATTCACTCAATAGCCGACCATTATCTCTAACTGCCACCACCTCCTCTCTTCTGCCACTTTCTTTCTGGCACACAGGCAGAAGGTTTAGTTCTTCTCTCATTTTGCACTGGCACAGCAGGGAAATGACTTGCCTAGCAAGCCAGTGGTTGCTGGTTCAAATCCCCGCTGGTATGTTTCCCAGACTATGGGAAACGCCTATATCGGACATAGAGCAGCGATATAGGAAGGTGCTGAATGAAAGGAATCATCTCATACTGCACGGGAGATGGCAATGGTAAACCCCTCCTGTATTCTACCAAGAAAACCACATGGCTCTGTAGTCGCCAGAGGTCGACATTGGCTCGACAGCACAACTTTACCTTTACAACAATGGTAGGAAACAGTGGGAGCCCTCTCCTGCTCCTCAGAAAGGATTCCTGCTTTTTCTTACCTTCTCAAAAATAACAGTGGAAATTAAACTTCTGGGGAAAAGATCTGTGTCGTACTGGGTGTCCTGCTCACTAAAGCGCTGGAGCTACTCGCCACTGGTGAGTAGGTTTGTGAATGCCTCTGCATCAGCTTCATGCCCTGCATGTGAACATCAGAGACATCTGACTGACTGCTGTTGTATTGAAATGCTGGACTAGTTGGACCTTGGTTTGGTCCTGCAAAACAAATTCTTAGTGGTGTATTGCAAGGTTTTGCATCTTGTGCACTTTAGAATAAAATTAGATGAATCGCCGAGTACTTGACTGACGCAAGTGTCAACAAACCATCCATGTTTGTTTATGTCCTTTGAAAACCTTTAAGCAGAAATAATTCGGCGTCGGTTTAAACTCCAAGTTTTGCCTTCCCTTTTCTCCTTCAGACCAACTCATTGGTGCCTACCGGGTGCAACCTATTTCTACTTTGCAAAACAGCAATTATCCTAATTACACTTCAGCACTTAAAATCATCATCTTGAAGATGATTTACAAGAATTACATAAAAGAGATCTATACATGATGACACACTTGCTTGTTTAGCCTGAAGCAGTATGTATTTTTCAGCTTAATCGGAATTCTGATAAGGGGAGATGTTCTAATGAGTTTCTGCATGACCCTTGTGCCCTAGGAGGTATTAACAGCTACACTGGTCTCTCTCCTCCCTTCTTCCTCCCAGCGCCCCCTTTTCAGAACAGGACAAACAGATCTTTATGTGATGGTCACACTGTGGTGCCATTGTTGTGGCATTTGTGAGATTACACTGGGTCTGTACTTTCCCAGAAAATTAAAATGCTTGAAAGCTCTAAATTTGCATCTGTATGGATCTGTACTTGATGCCTTCCTCAGGAAAATTAAGATTACAAGCATGCAATAATACTTCTGAAATCTCTGAAATCTGGGCATACCCACACAAGATGCATTGACGCTATCTCACACTTGGGAACATTTGCCTGAAGGTGAGGTGTTGGTATCCATGTTGGGTGAATTCCCTCTTGCTTGCTTAGGAATTGGCTCTATCGTTGTGAGCTTTTTCAGTGAGCATTTGGAAGAAGCGCCTCTGCTTTTCAAGTGTTTTCTTTGGGCTCTCGGAGTTGGCACCGTCTCTTTAGTTTTGTTTTCACTTTTGTTCTTGTCAAAAAGCACTTCCATTTTTCCAGCACATTTTCAACTCCCCCTCAAAATTTCATCTGTGTGGTTTTTTCCATACAATCCCTAGACGCTAATCACAGCTCAGACAGAAGTGTGCAAAAGCCTTGGAAGACTGGTTTTTAATGCTCCAGCGAACATTGCAGCCCTTGAGTTACTAGCCCAGGGCACAGCTCAAAGAGACTCCCAGGCCTTTGGCACAAGAGCCGTGCCTGAACTTCTTGGCCAAGCTCAGGGAAGCACACTAACCTGAATGAGCCAAAGCCTAGATCGGCTCCTATTTTATTTGTTTCTTTTATTTCATGCACTTATATTCTGCCTTTCAAATAAAAAATTTCAGGGCAGTTGACAATCAGAGAGCTTTATATAGTGTTTCTCAGCCCTTGTGTCTGGCAAGAGCCCCACTCTCAGATCTAAGCACAGGCATTCCTTGAGGGCATGCATCTACAAATCCGCTTGTTAGTGGTGAGCGCCCCCAGCCCTCTGGTGAGCATGACACCCAGCACCACATAGAACTCCTCCTCAGAGGTCTCATTTCCACTGCCAAGTCTGAGAAAGTAAGGGACAGCAGGAATCCTTTCTGAGCAGTAGGAGAGGATTCTCACTGTTCTTACTGTCACATCTCCCACTGCAAATGACAAAAGACCCACTTCTCTGCTAAGCCCTCTGCCTGTGTGCTTGAAAAGGATCTGAGGGAAGAAGCTTTGGGGGGCTTTTGGTACCCCCTTAGAGCTGTGACTAGTTTCCAGTACTTGGACGTTAAAGAGATGAAATGTTGAGCAGCAGACGGAAACTTAAGAATTTGCATAAGTGCAGAATTGCTTTCTGTGCCAGAGAACTTTGGGGGAAATCTGCATAAGCAGTGCCAATTCCAAACCAGGTAACTAAACTTTGATTACATGGCTAAATTGCTGTTGCAAGGGAGGTGGTGATGGTCTTGGGTAAGCTGGTATCTCTTAGCTTAATCGCTTGCTTGCTCACACTTTCTCTTGGGTGAGTAAAGTGAACTCACTGGGCAGGGAAGAAGTCTGAATAAATGAAGTAATATCTTGACTATGCTATGGCATTACTCCACCAGCTGGTTAAATACAGATGCGTATTGCTTATAAGATCACTTGGAAGCTAAGCCAAGTAAAATACTGTGCAAGGAAGTGTAGTATCTAGGTCAAAACAACACTGTTCAGTTTTTCACCGAGTAAGTCACAGCTGGATTGCTGTGCCCAGTTTGGAACATAAAATATGTCAATGCTGCTCTGAATATTCATTGTTTTTTTTTAAAATATATATATTTGCTTCAAAATCAACACATTCAATGCAATTGAACCAATTGCCAAAAATACTTGTGAAATATTTGCATTGTAATCTCAGTGGCTTGGTATCCTGACTTCTGCTCCTTTTCTGCCCTCACTGGTGTCCAGTCTGGCTTTTTCCTGCTGACGTGTTTGTGGATGTCTGTGATGTCATCACATTAGACCTTAGGTTGTTGCTATTGACAAGGTCACAGAGGTTACTTCAGCCAATTGGGACACTGAGGGCAGAAGAGATGAATGGCACCCAGGAAGCGGCAACCAGAGGCACAAAAGAGTGCCAAGTCACCTTAGGAACATAGGAAGCCACCTTCCACCCAGTCAGACTCTTGGTCCATCTAGCTCAGTTTTAGGGATGTCCGAAATGTTTTGATGTTGAAACGTTTCAACTCGAAAAGGGCCATTTCAAGTGTCACGAGCTCAAAACAAAACCCTTTAAATAAAGGGTGTGTTTCCAGCTTGGAGCAAAACAACCCCATTTTGATTTGAGATGTTTTGAACGCTATTTTGGAGGCCTATTTGCCCTTTGCCGATTGGTTTTCTGGCACTGGGTTCCGATTGGCTTGCGATCCTATGGGGGTTTGGGGAAAAGGTTAAAAATGTGTTCAATGTTGCCTGCTTGCCCATTTCTTTTGCTTTGGGTGGTAGGTAGCACCCATCATGCCCTACCACACAACCCACATTGGTGTCCTTAGGAGAGCAATACGGTATTTTGAGTTTCCCCATTGTTCCCTATGGCCAAAACACTCAAAACATTTTGAGTTTTGTTCTCTCAAAACAACTGGATCGACTGCTGTTTCGATGAAATGTTTCATCTATCTGTGTTTTTGTTTCAAGCTCAAAACAAAATGCAAAATCCATTTGTGCACATCCCTACTCAGTATGGTCTACACAGACTGGCAATGGCTTCTCCAAGGTTACAGACAGGAGTCTCTCTCAGCCCCATCTTGGAGATGCCAGGAAGGGAACTTGGGATTTTCTGCATGCAAGTGCTCTTCCCAGATTGGCCCCACCTCCCTAAGGGGAGTATCTTACTGCACTCACACATGTAGTCTCTCATTCAAATGCAAACTAGGGTGGATCCTGCTTACCAAAGGGGACAATTCATGCTTGCTACCCTAAGACCAGCTCTCCTCCTTGGAGGTCTTCTAGTTAGACCCCGCTGCCTGGTGCAGGAAACTGCTACAATATCCCTGACAGATGGCTGCCCAACCTCCAACGGAGGAGGTCTCATCACTGCATGAGACAGAGTGTTCCACTGTCAAACAACTCTTGCAGTCAGGAAATTCTTCCAAATGCATATCCTAAATCTGCTTTCCTGTAACTTCAACCCACTGGTTCTAGTCCTATCCTCAAGAGCAACAGAGAGCAAAGGTATTTCCAGACAGAGGTGTTTATGTTGTTGTTGTATCGTGTTTTGTTTTGTGTTTTTGCAGGGGCTTCAGTGAACTACTGCAGGAACTGCTTGCTGAAGTCATTCTTGGACATCTGGACCTAAGCAGTTCTTACAGTAGCCTTTCTGCTTTTTTCTATCCATCCCAGAGTGGACACTTCAGGTTGTGTTGAATCGCTGCCCATTAAGGGGATAACTGAGCAAAGAAGCACCTTTCCAAAGGTTTAAAGATTCTCTTTATTGAGCAGTGAGGAGAGCAACTGGCCCTCTCCATCCCCAGCACAGCATCCCTCCAGTTGCTGTTGCTGGAGTCCATCTTGCCTTTCTTTTTTACATTGTGAGCCCTTTCCTCTTGAGGAAAGGACTAGAACCAGTGGGTTGGAGTTACAGGAAAGCAGACTTAGGATATGCATCCAGAAGAATTTCCTGAATGCAAGAGTTGTTCGACAGTGCAACACTCTGCCTCATAAAAATCTTTATTTTTCTATGTATATCTATGTAAAATATCTATCTATCTATCTATATTATATCTATTTATATCTATGTAAAAGTTCACTTTGGGAACTTTTGTAGAAAGTGGTATATAAATATTTGTCATACTCGTATTCGTGCTTTATGCATGCATGCATAGAAAGCCAGGACATTATTTTTTAAATTTGTTTTGTTGCACAATAGCACTCTTCCAGTATATTGAACTTCCTGAGATTCAATCCACCCACATATTTCCTCTCACTCTTCTGCTACACAGAAGTTCCAGAGACATCCCACCATTCTTTAAACACATTAACATTACTGATCATAAATAATGTCAGTCCTCCGTATCCACTGTATCATGGGAAATCCTGAAATAACCACTTTATTTATTTATTTTTCTACTGCTGTGAACGGAAAGGTCAGGAATGCTGTTGCACTGATGTTACACCAGACTGGTACAATGCAACAATATTCAAGTTACTGAAGGCTTCCCTCCCCACCCCCCACCCCCCCACAAACAGCCGCTTTCCTAAAAAATTGCAGAGAAACAGTGTCGCAGTAGAATATATTAGGCAAGAACACTAAAAAGGAAAGAGAAGGTTTTCTGGTCAATTTCACCTTGGCTGTGAAATCCCCAAGCAAGCCTGTGCATTTGAATGCAATTGGTCAATTTCACCTCCGCTACCAATTTCCCCATGCCAGCAAAACTAGGAGCGTGTTTGTGTGTGCATGAAATGGATTTTGCAATTTGTCTCAAGCTCGAAATGGATAGCAAAACCCTTGAATCAATTCATCAAAACAGTAGCCAAAGCAAGCTGTTTCGACTAATCAACAGCGAATCCCTTGAATCAATTTGAGTGATTTGGCCATAGGGAACAATGGGAGACTCAAAACACCCCATTGTTCCCCATAGGTAGGTCCTAAGGACGCCAAAGTTGGTTGGGTGGTAGGCCATGATGGGTGTTACCTACCACCCAACCCACAAAATAAATGGGCAAGCAGGTGATTAATTTTTTTTAAACATTTCCCCACAAACCTCATAGGAATGAAGCTGTGAATGAAAACTCACATCTGCAGCCTTATCAGGAAGTTCAAAGGAGGGAAGCTCAAAGTTCAGTGGGAATCAAAAGAGCACATCTGTGCATCTACATCAACTGCTCAGAAGATTCTCCATGGCTTGTTGGGATCTTTACTGACAAGAAGTTCTATATTCCAAATCCCATGTTACATGCCTTCCTTCCTTCCTTCCTTCCTTCCTTCCTTCCTTCCTTCCTTCCTTCCTTCCTTCCTTCCTTCCTTCCCTCTCCCATAATTCCCCTCAGTTGTGGTCAGCTAAGGGCAACTGCATAGTAGAGCAAAATGTATTTTTGACATTTTGAAGAAAATGTGAGTGAACAGAGAACTAGTGCAACTTTGGAGATGATGTGGAATTTAGGAACGTCCTGAAGAAAACCCTAAGTAGCTTCAACAGCAGCTAGCAAAATAAGTTGAATGATCAACAAAGTGATGGATGACATTCAGTATTGGCTAACACAAATTAGATTAGCAGGAGTATTTTTCAAGGGCTCTCCCAGATTGCTGGAGTCTGTTAATTGTATCCCGTTCTGTAAAACTGTCTGGCTGTATTTTTAGGCAGTTCTTTGTAAGTGCCTGAAGCATGTTGTCGTTGTCTGAGTGGTGAAATATAATGATGAATGGGATTAAAGTGCCTAAAGATGTTTAAAAAAAATAGATCTAAGCTTAACAAATAAGTCATCAACTAGAGGCCCTGATTGCATGCATGAGACATCCTGATGCAAGCAAGGAAGCATGCCAGGACTCCGAGCTTTATTTCCACGTTGAGGAGACAGTTCTGTGAGCCCAGCACCCTTGCAAGAATAAAGCTAGCCTTGGCTCAGAAACACATAGAAAAACAGTTGCCTAAGAAAGAGCACAGTGTGAGGAATGGGACTTCTGCAGAGCTTTGAACTGTGCTGATGGTCTCTGGCAAATAAGCAAGTGAGACTTGGAATATTTGGTCATTTAGACCACTAGGGATTTTTGTTGTGTGTATTTAGATTTCCCGCTGTTGTGATGCATACTGGTAAATGACCGTGATAAAGATTTGACTGATTGATTTCCTACCACCTGGAAAGGCTTTTCATTCTGACTCTCCTGTGGAAACAGAAGACCTTGAGGTCCTTCACACAACCTATGGAGCTTGGGCTGGGGAGAGCTGAGGTGGGGGGGGGAGGAAGGTTCCTACCTAACTTCTCCCCATATGATTGTTGCTGCTTCTGGGTGTCGCTGCTCATGGTTGCCCAAGGTGGAGTCGGGAGGAGGAAGTCCTCCCACATCCCACAATGCCCCACACAGGCAGTGGAGAGGCAGCCTCCTGCAGGGCTCCTCTCCCTGGCCACACTGCATTCGGGGCTCTATGGCCGCCGCTCATAGTGGCTGTTTTTAGATACCCAACGGTGCACATGACCAGGAAGTGAAGTAGGAGGCACATGTGTCAATTTGCAAGCCCATGGGCTTCCTATCTCTCTGTGGCTCAAGGCTTTCCCTAGATCTATGAGGTCTCATTCCCCATTCTTTCCAATGGGAGAATTTTTCTGTATTTCCCAGGACAATAATATATTTTTTAATTTTGTTCGTTTATTGTTAAATTTATATACCTCCTTTCATCAAAGCAATACCATGGTGGGTCTCACAAATATTAAAACATTAAAAAACTAAAATTTAAAATTTCTAAATCAAATTTTGTTGTTGTAAACTGCCCAGAGACAAAAGTTTTGGGCGGTATGAAAATATGTTAAATAAATAAAACAAGACTATAAAAATTACACAATTAAAACATAATCTAAAATATAAAAATATAGATCTGACTAAAAATATTTTAAAAATACAAGCATAAAGTGTATGTATTTTGGTGGGGGCTGATTTGGGGATTTTTTTTGGGGGGGGGGCGGTTTGTAGCCTGGGCAAAGTCTGGAACCTACCTGCAAAAACACCATGTTTCTCTCTTCCGTGGTTTGAACTGGGAATTTCATGTCAATGAGAGTTGAGACCAAAGCAGCTTTATATTATGAATACTGTATATTGGGTACCTTAGCTGAAGCTTTGAGACAGAAGGGATGCACTTGTTAAAACAAGGTTGAAAACTCCTGACACAGAGCATGCCACATTTGAATCCTGCAAAGCAGGGCTGCACAACTGTACAACTTCGGCCCTCCTTCAGATGTTGGACTACAGCTCTCATCATCCCTGCCTGTTGACCGGCGGGGATGATGGGAGTTGTGGTTTGACAACATCTAGAGGGCCGAAGTTGTGCAGCCCTGCTGTAAAGGTTGCTGTCCTTCTTCATTGTGCCATAAAGTATCCGCAGTAACTTAACTATTGCTGGGCTGCAGGCTTGTGGGTGCACAGATTTTAAAAGATGGCTCCATTACCAAGCCAAATCCAAGGAGGCACCCAAAGAAACACTGTGTAGGATTCAGTGTCATACAATAGCACTGAGCTCTGTAAAAAGGCTTTGTAGGATTCCAAAGCGGATTAGACATTTCTTTGTGGAATGGCAACATCCATACTGTATGAAGAATATATCTCCCATATATATATAGAGAGAGATTCTATAGCTTCAGGGTGTAAGAAGCAGATGATGAAAAGAAACTCCTCCTTCAGGCTAGAGTGGATCCTTTCCTCCCTGCCGTGTTCCTCTGAGAAAAGTAGGACTGGCCAATATCAGAAATGGGGTGATAGATGGACTCTTTAATCTGGCCTGGCAACTCTTATGTTCTCAGCTCCTGCTCTTTTGCCTAGAGGTATTCCCACCTAAGCACCATTAAAGCGAATGAGATACTGTGAGAGCACTCCGTGGAAACGGCAGCAGAGGTCTTTGCTGAATAAATTGCTCTACAAATCCATTGTGTTTAACGTCTTTATTAGGTATATTTTTGGGAATGTATGTAGATGGAACTATTCATTGAGGTAGTTGTTACAGCAGTCCTAGGAGCATGGGGAGCTGCCTTATACTGAGTCAGACCATTCATCCATGTAGCCTCCTCCTCAGGTATCCCTCAGGTATCCAGGGCCCAAACTGTTAAGGATTCAGGATTAGGTATGATATTTGGCAATTTATTTATTTTTTGTATTTTTCTTTGATTTTTTCGATCTTTTCATGACCGGAGTTCCCCATACCCGCTGTTTCCCATTAGTTTCAATTGCTCGCCAACTGCGAATTGGCTAACAGTGAGGTTTTGCTTTAATGGAACCCTCGTGGTTGGCAAGGGATGACTGCAATGAGCTAGTTGGACCAATGGCCTGTCTTGGTATAAAGCAGAGGCAGCTTCCTATGTTGCTATCAGGGAAGGCTCATTAAGTAGGAGTGGGCCCACAGGGGCCTCTGCAACTCTAGACCTGGCCTTGTTTCTTTCTCAACTTGCTAAGGAGTTGCTGTAACAAAACCAACAAGTTTGCTTGCAAAGACATTCCAGTATAAAGTCAATGTGATAATTTTGATTGGACAGAGGTGTTTTTTCTACCATTTCATACTGCAGTTGGGTTGCAAACAGTGTTCCCTCTAACAGGGATCCCCAGATGTTGTGGACTACAACACCCAGAATCCCCAGCTGCAATGGCTTTTGCTTGGGGATTATGGGAGATGTAATCAACAATCCCTCTTAGAGGGAACACTGGTTGCAAAGAATCTTCAAAGAACTTGAAGGCCATGGCATATACACCATTCATTGAGCGTATATATGACATACCATTTACTTCTGAATCGTGTCCTGTAAGGGGGGAAAACTGGTGTAAATCAGCAGTTTTCAAACTTCTTTTCTTGCAACTCAGTGGGAGGTTTATCTCTGCAACTGCAAAAATTAATTTATTCTCTAAGAGTTTTCATAAATTCAAAGTAAGGCAATACATGCTACTTAAGATTTAACTGACACAGATTAGACAATACTTATATTTTAAAAAAATAATGTAGAAAAGATGAATACGCCAAGTTTCACTTACCTAATGTGGTGGGTTATAAACACTATAATTAGCCAGGGACTCAGTGTCTAATAACTTACGATCCAGAACTGGGTAATGACCTATATTTTGAAAGGCGTTGATATGAAAGATTTTCCTGCCATGAGGATTCTCTATTTAGTTTCTGTGGAATCAGTGCATGCCCTGGGGAGGTGAGATATCTACCTATGACCTTGCTTTGAGTGTGGGTTGTTCATATACAGAGTGTAATTAGTGAGTGCTTTTGTGAGCAAGGAGGAACAGGAATGGGAAACTGCCGAATAAAAAGCAGAGCTAGACCTGCACAGCTTTACTGAATTTGATCCTCCTTATATAGGGCCTTCGCTCAGAGGCAGAGCATCTGTTTTGCATGCAGAAGGTCCCAGGTTAACTCCCTGGCATTTCCAATAAGGTTCAGAAAGGCTCCTGCCTCAAACCTTGGAGAGATGCTGCCAGGCAGTATAAATAATACTGAGTTAGCTGGACCAATGAGCCACCTAATGGCGCAGTGGGGAAATTCTTGAGTAACAAGCAGAAGGTTGCCGGTTCGAATCCCCGTTGGTACTATATCGGGCAGCAGTGATATAGGAAGATGCTGAAAGCATCTGCATGGAATGCAATGGTAATAGAGTACACACACACACCCCGGTATTCTGCCAAAAGAAGACCACTGGGCTCTGTGGGCGCCAGGAGTCGAAATCGACTTGACGTCACACTTTACCTTTAGATGGACCAATGGTCTGACTCAGAATAAGGCAGCTTCCTATGTTCCGGACATTTGGGGTGTGTACTCATCTCTGTAAGAAAAACCCATGGTATCAGGAAGAGGGAGAGCACAATCATTAACCCCCATGAAGCACGGTTGCACACTGCGACACCAGTGGAGCTTTTTCATTCCAAGTAGTTTGCCGAGATCTCACCATTGTACTGGACGATCTCCTTCGTTGGCCAAGCGAAGCAGTGAAATGCTGAGATATTATTTGGTGTAAGTTATCTTCAGTAGATGTTGTGTAAACTTTGGGTTATTTTACTGACCTAATGTGTGTGTGTGTGTGTGTGTGTGTGTGTGTGTGTGCGTGCTTATCTAAATGAGGAGAGTCTCCACCCCGTTGAACAATTGATACTTCCAGCAGTTTATTTATTCATTATTTTATTTTAGCATATTTCTATACCACCACCCCCTGAAAGTCTGCTGCTTACAGATTTGCATCACATGTTTTTATCATTCTGTGGCTTTAGATCTCCACCCCCCCCCCCACCGCACCGTAATTGACCAGCATGGCTGCCCCAATTAAATATGTATTGGCTACCCATAATTTATACATTGGATTTGTTTGTGTAAATGTAGCCCTGGAATCCCTATTTGATTACTGGGCAGAACTGTACAAAGCTAAACAGTGCATTACTGGGGACTGGGAGTGACGATTCTGCCCACAGCTGGGTCATCCAGTGGATAGCTCCTAAAGAATCCAAACGCTAAGCTAGTTCATAGTGAGACTGCCTTCGGCTCCCTCACCAACAGATTGTCGGAAGCATTTCTACCCTGGGCTGTTCTTTCGGAAGAAGTGTGCCACTGCAACTCATTAGCACAATCCTTTTGCGCCATTTATATTTATCATAGTCACTGCAAGCCTACCGAACGGTACATCCCCACACTGTGGATTCAGCACTTCTGAAAGCAATACCTTCTTGTCAATCAATCGACAGAAAATATTGCTTCTAGGAGTGCTGATCAAGCAACACAAGGGACTCGAGAATTCTGGGAAGCAATTTTGCAGCTACTGAGCGTGTCGCTTTTTGCAGGCATGGTGCATTGTGGGTAGAAGCATAAAGAAACTGAAAATGCCACTTTCACTACTTTCTCTGTAGACACTTTGCTATTCTGCTTAGAAAGCATTGTTTTGCTGAATTACCTGCCATTTCTAGCTTCCAGACAATCTCACCTGCAAATTTTGGAGTGGTGAGTTTAATAGGAACAATCCTTTCTTGTTCTCATACCCTGTGTAGGGAGGACAAGAGCATATATTTTTGCTGTTCAAGTTCCAGTCAGTACAAATTATCAGTCGGAACCTCAATACAATTAAGCAAGGCTATGTAGGCTATGCCAAGAGATCTCATTCTGGCAACTGGGCTGGGTTATAGCAGTAGTGATATAGGAAGGTGCTGAAAGGCGTCATCTCACACTGCGTGGGAGGAGGCAATGGTAAACCCCTCCTGTATTCTACCAAAGAAAGTCACATGGCTCTGTGGTTGCCAGGAGCTGACACCAACTCGACGGCACAACTTTACCTTTAACTGTGGTGGCAAGTGCTGGTCTCAACCAGACCCTGGTCTAATAAAATTTCAACAATACAATTCTTCCTGCACATCATGTATTTATTCATTTACTCATATTTATATTCCGCCTGATATATAGATCTTTAGGCAGTGTACACAAATCAAAACACAACAAATATAAAACAGACTCAAAACAGTTAAAACAATTTCACAGAATAAAAACAGTTTAAAATTAATTTAAAAGCCTGAAAAAAAAAACAGGTGTGTCTTGAGGGTTTTTTTAAAAGCAGCCAAATATTGAGATGCTCTTATTTTGCAATTTAAGCTTGATATGATAAATAATTATGTAGCCTTATAAATATATTTTGGTCTTATCGAAATTATGATGTCTAAATTGGTGTCTCCCCCCCCCCTTTCTCCTTTATTTTTAACCAATTCTGTAAAACTTGAAATTTAGGCCCTTTTTGGTATTCAGAGGCCCCTCATAATGTGGGGCCCTAAAGTGTTGCTTACTTAGTTTGCGCCTGAATCCAGCACTCTTCCAGTGCTAAGTTCTGCTTCCAGTTTTTCATCCAAATACTTTGGAACTTGAATCTGGGCCTAATTGGCTGATTTTGAACATGGGTTCATAGAGGCTGAATGTGTTAGGCCCCCAATGCAAGCTCCCTGGCCCCGCATCTGACGTCAGACTCAGGGGGCCAGCTAGCCACACCCTCACATTGGACGTAGGGGGCTGGGTAGCCACAGCCCACGTCTGACATCAGAAGCAAGATCGGCCCACGCTGCATTGGGCAGCACAGGCTGGAGCGACTCTCCCTGCCTTTAAAATCAGGGAGAGCCTTTCCAGCCGCGATCTCCCTCCCAAACGGGGCCGCACAGCCCCGTTTGGGAGTGAAATAATGCCCCTTGCTTCTAGCGTCAGATGCATGGGGGGCGTGTCTTGGGCCGTGCTTGTGGCCCTTGGGGGCGGTGGCCTAGGTTCTTTGAACCCGTTCGCCCAGTGGTGGCTCCCCCACTGATAGAGAAGGAGATAACCAGGATGCAGACTGTCTAAGACTTTATAGGTGGAAACCAGCATCTTGAATTAGACTCTGAAACAAACAGGTAGCTGCTGCTGTTGCTTCAGCACTGAGGCACTATGACTGTGCCAGCTTGTCGATCTCAGTCAGATGGTGGCAGTCTGTAGCTGTAGCACTAGTATTTATTGATTGATTACATTTATATCCCGCTCCTCCTCCAAGGAGCCCAGAGTGGTGTATATGGTTATGTTTATCCTCACAACAACCCTGTGAGGTAGGTTAGGCTGAGAGATGTGTGACTGGCCCAGGGTCACCCAGTGAGTTGCATGGCTGAGCGTGGATTTGAACTCAGATCTCCCTGGCCCTAGTCCAACACACTAATCACTACACCACACTGTAGTAGTAGTAGTCATAATCGTAATGGTGAATGTGACAGATGTTTGTTTGTTTGTTTTTATTCCATTTCTATGCCACCCTTCCAAAAATGGTTCAGGGTGGTTTACACAGAGAAATAATAAATAAATGCATTTTCAACAAAATTCCCAAAGCAGTTTGCATAGAAATAAATAAATAAAATGGTTCCCTGTCTCCAAAGGCCTCACAATCTAGAAAATAAATATAAGATTGACACAAGCAGCAGCCACTAGAGGGATGCTGTGCTGGGGATGGATGCGGCCGGTGGCTCTTCGCCTGCTCAATAAAGAGAATCGCCACTTTTTAAAGGTGCCTCTTTGCTCCGTTAGCAGGGGACAACCAGTAACCAATTGAAGTTTCTGAATTGTGTTTGTGAGTAACCCTGCGTAAAACTCATGACAGTAGTCAGTCAGTCTTTATTGTTACAGTCACTGACCAGAACCAGAAATCAGCAAATAAAAATTTAAAATTAGTTAAGATACAATGTATCAATAACAATAAAATAAATATTATAAAGTAGTCTAATCTGGGTAGGAGCGAGCAAGGCACAAATGATGGTGACCAGGTTTCTGTCTTCCAGCAGAGGGCAGAGTTGGTGCACCAACCAAAGATGGTGAAAGACTTTCTTCAGCCATGGCTGCCACCTGGCAAACTAGGAACTGAGCTTGCTCCTAAAGTATCATCTTTGTATGTGTCTGGGCTTTTGGTCTCATTATATTTTGCTCTATGCCCGTGTTTGTGAGATCTGCTTTTTGCCTGATTTTTGTATAAAGGCAAGATGCTATGTTATAATAAATTTCTGTATCCCTTTGGGAACAGGGAGCCTATCTAATCTGCCTATCTACCTCAGGGTTTCTTAACCTTGGGCCCCCAGATGTTGTTGGACTACAACTCCCATCATCCCTGGACATGGCCTTTGTGGCTGAGGATGATGGGAGTTGTAGTCCAACAACATCTGGGGGCCCAAGGTTAAGAAACCCTGATCTACCTATCTGTCTATCTATCCATCCATCTATTATCTAAACTGCTTTGAGAACTTCTGTTGAAACGCAGTATGTAAATATCCATCGTTTTTGTATATCCTCACTCACACACTTTAGAGAGAATGAGGTGCTGGTTCTGTAGCTTCCAGTCTGAAGCATGGAGTAGTGTTGTGCAGTACTCATTCACTGCAACTATAGGCAAGCCTCAGATTGTTAGGCTATTATTGTGGCAACAGTCACCGATTAATATCTGTTGTATATAAATTACAGGGATTGTGTTTTTGGGCAACAGGCAAAATGCAATGAGGGCTCTTTTTGTTTTGTTTTATCTTATATCTATTTCCAAAAGATCTGGAATCATTATAATCCATATGGACCTATAACTGGAGTGCCTGCTAGTTAGTAGCAGACTTGGAGTGACCCACCATAGGTCAGTGTTGCAATAATCTGGAGGGAGAATTTAAGGGACAAGGAAGGAAACACTACACACCCACCAACTGCTCCCATACATGTCAAAGAGGTGGAATGTTTGTGGGCTCAGGGTGCAGTTAACAGACAAGCAGATGGGTGGAGCTAATGGAACGGTGGCAAGCGGGAGAAGGTGGGCTTGAACCAGTAGACAAGGAAATCATTCAGCTTGAAGAATACTCCCTCAACAATCACAATTCTTTCTTCTTCTGAGGGACAAAGGTGCCTAAAACGTCCACCATGCTGAGGCATAGGTTCAAGTAACACATGCACACCAGGGATATACTGCAACATTTTGTGGCAGGTCCATACTTTATTTTATATCACGCTGTGTCATTGAAATAGTGTTTTTTGCTCTGCCCACCTCTGCGGCACTGGTGGAACTGTAGCTCAAGGGGAGCACTGGCTTGTGATGTAGAAAGTCCCAGAGGTGGCATTTCCTGTTCAAATGTACTCTGGTGACAGGACTGGGAAAGATCCTTACCTGAAACCCTGGAGACCTGCTGCCGGTCAGAGTGGACAGTGGCAGGCTAGCTGGCCCAATAGCTTGACAGCTGCCTTTGTTTGTTGTACACAGTTTGCATAATTTTGTTTGCTTGCAGATTTGTGTCTGCCTCTTGCTTCCAGCCTCTGTTTGTCACAGCAAACGTAAGAAGTTTGACAACAAATACGTAAACTTCACAAATACAAATCTGACATTTGCAAAGGCAAATGATCAAGGTCTGTTGCACCTCTTGCTCCTGTTATAGTATGAACTCTCACGGTCTGCTTAAAGCAAATGCAACCGAGGGCATTGTGTGCTGCTTGGAGGCATTAAGGTTCTGGATACGATACGGATATTAAATGATAGTAGGATCTCTAGGAAAGAACTCCCTGCGCTCTGGCAGGAAATGGAGGAGACCATTTATTTTCTCTAAGTGTATTACTACAAATCTGACTTTAATATGATTCACAGATGTTCCACTAAAGCTTTTATTTTTCCAACCGTGCTCTCCTATAATCCTATATTGTTGATGAGTTTGGACAGTGATGAATAGTGTCTGATTCCACATCTTTCTCCCCCTCCCCTGCTTCCTCTTGTTTTCATTTGTCTTTGCTTTATCTCCTAGTCAGGGACGACTCTAGAACAACTAGTTTGGGGGAGCAAAGAGGTGGCCGTGGGTGTTATTAGGGGAGTGAGGTTTTTGCTATGCATTGAATACTTGCAGAGGAAAGGTAATTAATGTTATTAGTTTGTTTATCTTATTAATGAAGCTTGTTTGAGAATTTTGAACTTATTCAGAAAATGGACCAGATTCTTCTTAGAAAATACTGAGGTCATTCACACAATCAAAAACTATGTTCTACCCAGGTTTTGGAGCTGTGTGTGCTCCTGATGTTCGGTTATGTGGAAGCAAGTTTGGAGGAAAACCTGGGTAGATTTTTAGATTGTGAGCATTTCATCTTATTTGTGTACTATTTATTTTTCTATGTAAATCTCATTGAGAACTTCGGTTGAAGAGCGATATATAAATATTCATCATTGGCATCATCGTAGTAGTAGAAGTGATTGTGTAGAAGGAAGATAGGAGGAAAACCTAGGTAGCTCTTTTCCTCCGACCTGGCTTCCACACAACCAAACATTGGGAGCGCACACAGCTCCAAAACCCAGGTAGAACACAGTTTTTGATTGTGTGAATAACCTCAGGGCCTCTTTGAATCCGGCCAAACCTTCCAGTCTGCTTTCCAGGCAGGTTTTCTCTTCCTGATCAAAACCATGTGGCAGGACAGAGGTCAGTACCAGGCTAGCTGAAATCTGCAGGAGAGATGATCCTGCACCCCCCCTGCACACATGGTCTCACCCACCCAGTCCAGTTCCTGGCCAGGAAGGAAGTGAAGGGGTTGGCCTGGCTCCTGGGAGGCTGGAGGAGTCTCCTCCCTTCTGAGCTGCGCTGGATTCTGCGGCTCATTCTAGGGTAGAGGAGTCTGTTTATGCGGCTTCTTTAAACAATGGAGGGTCTTTAAAAGAATTAAAGCTATAGAAACAATATGCTCTGACTGTTTTATCTGACACTTTGCTGTAAAGTTCCAGTCTGGTGGATGGGTGAACAAAAGAGAGAGCAGGCAATGTTTTTTGTGGGGAGCACCCAGTACCCCTAGTAGTAATTCCTACTCCTAATGCAGTGTGGCAGGTTAAGAACATGGGCTAAGGACCCCCATTTCAAATGTAACCTCAGCAAACTGCTATCTACTATCAATGGCCACTAGTCTTGATGGCTGTAGGCAACCTCCAGGCTCAGAGGCAGGATGCCTCTGAACACCAGTTGCAAGGGAGCAACAGCATGCACTCAACTTTTGCCTGTGGGCTTCTCAGAGGCATCTGGTGGGCCACTGTGGGAAATGGGGTGCTGGACTAAATGGGCCTTGGACCTAAGTGCTTTAAACACTTGAAGAGCTTTTGTAGTGACCAGCCTCCCCTCCCTCTAAAGAGTTAACAGGAAGTGAACCCTCATCTTGACTGGCAGGCTGGTGAACTCCAGGGCTTAACCAATCAGTATGCCCGGTGGGTGGTGTATGCCAATCAGTATGCCAGGGCTCAACCAATCTGGATGCCAGGTGAGAGCTGTTGCTGGAAATTCTGGGAACAAGAAAGAAAAGCTGGAGGAGCACAGGAGAACATGTGGCAACGGAGTTTTGCTGCAGCAGGATGACTGTAGATCCTGGGGAGACAGGATTGCCGGAGGCTTGATTCTCATCAGGAGATGGGTGAGTTCAAGTAAAAAGGAAGCCAAGGCTAGTGGCTTTGGAAGCTTAGGGCAGGAGAAAGTGTTCTAGTAAGAATTTGCATTAGAATGTCTGTTTCTTTGGTTTGCGCTTTGCATTTCCTAAATTTCTGTTATTTGCATCTAAGTAACTAAGATTTTACTGTATGCTACTCCAATATTGTTTGGGGTGCTGTTGATGTAGTCTTATAACGAACTAAGTATTTTTGAGTTTACCTAACCAATGTAAAGCCTCAGATGGAACCAGTCTGTAGTAATTGAAAATGACTCTGTAACCATTTAAGCATTCTTAAATGCAACCTAAAACCAAAGCTTAAGACAACCTTTTTTGTTTTTTTACCTTTTTCAATCCTCCAAGGGTGGTTATTGACCCAGCAGGAGGAAGGGGGTGGATTTTCTCTGGTGCAAACCCGTCTCAGTGAGAGCTTGGCCAAATTAACAATTTAACTCCGCATGCAGGCAGCAGGCCTGGGAGAACAATTGGTTTTATTCTTGCCTATCAGCAAGGGGGAGCAGATTTTTGTATTTGCCCAATACCCAGTTACAAAGGAACCTTGGATTAAAGCACCCAATCCACTGGTCCGGTTCTCAGCAATTTTGGGGGTGCTTGGTGGCAGCATTTTAAATCTACCAGAAATATAGAAAGGTTTTAGGAGAAGCCCACCCAGGCAGCTCACCAGGGATGACTTGGCATTTCTTTTCCCTCACGTAAGCTAGCTCTGAGACAAAGGCTTTAATTCATTATAGCTGTGTAAACAGATTTATTAATATAGATGATTATTAAAGGATCATATTCAGAAATATTGTGATGGAGCGAGCCTAAGAGGGTTGGGGCATAATTGCAGAACAGGCAGAACATAAATAAAAGTAGCTTAATAGTGTTCAAAGTTGTTTAATTGTAATGCAATAGCATTTAATTTTATAACCTTTATAAACTGGTACTGCTAGGAATATTTATAAAAGCAAGGGCTTTGTCAGTAATCCCAGTATGGATCCACAAATTTAGGCTTAGCTCACTGGGCAGCCATTATTTGGGATCACCCCCAATCCCTTCTCTTCCCCCAAATCATTTTCTGGCACACAGGCCATGGAGAGAAGCAGGTCTTCTGTCATGCACGCTTTCATATGGAGTTGTTAAGAAACAGTGGGAGCCCTTTCCTACTGTTCAGAAAGAATTCCTGCTGTTTCTTACCTTCCCTGAAATGGCAGTCAGCTGTGTGGCACTGGGTGTCCTGCTCTCCAGAGTCTGGGGGCACTCACCACTCACTGGCAAGGGGATTTGTAGATGCCTAAATCCCAGTGAGGATGACCTGTTATGAGAGGCAATAAGTAAGCGTTGTTAACATTAGGTATTTAAGTGGCTTGCAAATGAGCGAGGGGTGCCATCTTTTGGGGAGAAGAGTTGGTCTTGTGGTAGCAAGCATGACTTGTCCCCTTAGCTAAGCAGGTCTACCCTGTTGGCATTTGAATGGGAGACTAGAAGTGTGAGCACTGCAAGATATTCCCCTCAAGGGATGGAGCCACTCTGGGAAGAGCATCAGAAGGTCCCAAGTTCCTTCCTTGGCAGCAACTCCAAGATAGGGCTGAGAGAGATTCCTGCCTGCAACCTTAGAGAAGCCACTGCCAGTCTGTGTGGACAATACTGAGCTAGATGGACCTATGGTCTGACTCAGTATATGGCAGCTTCCTATGTTCCTATGAGAACATAGCAACCCTAAGAATACAAATTCTGTGGGCTGACAGTAGAGGGGGGAAACGGCTAATATGATTCTCAGTACAAATGTTTGCTTCATATATTTTGCGAAAGGAGGGAAAGCAAAGGGTAAGATGCTGGGCCAGATTGGATAATACATTTACCTGGGTCCCACCCTGTATGCATGGTGTTCAGCATCATTTAAGATGGGGCAGATGTATGGGTGGAGAGGAAAGATGCACCACACACACACACACACACACACACACACACACGTACATAGCTATAATTGAGTGAAAGGGTTGAAAGAACCCGGGCCCCCACCTGCTGAGGGCCTTCTGGCTCCATCCCTCCCTATCTTCTTCATTATCTCCTTCACTCGGGGGGGGGGCACCAGAGAGAGGGGTGAACACGGGCCCCCTCTCCCCTAGCTACCCCCCTGCACGCAGACCCCAATATCACATGCAGGGAGGCAATCCAGCTGAAAGTCTTGACTGAGTTGACTGATTATGAAAACATTTCAGGCTATATCCACCCCTTTGAATCTGTCAGGGCCCTCCCTTTATCATCTCAAGCCCTGCTTACAGCCCTGCCACTGCAATTTGGTTGACTGGGGACTAGAGACAGGGCCTTCTCAGTTGTGGCCCCTTTGGCTCTGGAACACCCTCCCGGAGCACTTTCACCATGCTTCCTCCCTTGGGTGGTGGTGGTGGTGGTTTTTTAATAACCGAAAACTCATCCATACAGAAAGGTTTTCTAATGCCTTTCATTGCAGCTTGTTTCTGATCTGATGGGTACTTAATTGTTTAAAATCCAGTTTTAATTGGGTCTGTTTTAGTTGATCTATTTTATGGTGTTTAGTGTGTTATCTGTTTTATTCTCTTATCCATTTTATTGTTTTGTTGTTGTTGTAGGCTGTCCCAAACAGTACTGCCCTGAAGGGGTGGGATATAAATATTTTAAATAAATGAATACATGGCTGACAGACTGGCTTGCTTGCTTATGTGCCATCCAGTCAGTGTCAGCTCTTAGTGACCACATGGATAGATTCTCTCCAGGATGATCTGTCTTCAACTTGGCCTTTGCGGTCTCTCAGTGGTGCATTAATTGCTGTCGCAATCGAGTCTGTCCACCTTGCTGCTGGTCATCCTCTTCTCTTTCTTCCACTTTCCCCAGCATTATGGACTTCTCAAGGGAGCTGGGTCTTCGCATAATGTGTCCAAAGTGTGATTATATAACAGTAAAATTCAGGCTAAACTCCAAACTGTACATAAAGCAGGGTGTGTGCTGTCCCCTTCTTAGGAAGATAGGAAGCTACTGTTTACAGAGTCAGACCATTGAGCCAGCTATGTCAGCACAGTCTACACTGACTGGCAGCGGCTCTCCAAGCTACAGGCCCACTCCCACCTTCTTGTTCTAAAACGCCTGTGTTCACTCATTGATTTTCCTTTCCCAGCAGCTTCATTTACCAAAGCAATACTACATCCACTTCCTCCTTTGTCCCAACATTTGGTACTTTTCCCAGCATTCCGTCTTCTTTGTTACCTTTTTTTTTTTTTGCCTTCTTGGCTCTCATGTGGCTGCTCATTCACTTTCCTTTCACTTATTTTTTCTTTTGACTTCACTGTTGGCAGCTTGTGAATATATGTGGCAGGATAGGAGCATAAGCTTTCATTCGGGAGAAAATCAGTCCTTACTTTCTTAGGCCTGTCTTCTAGAGGAAATGGCTTGCAAGTACTGGAGGGTTGTGTTGCTTTCTAAGCAGTCTTCCAGGTACTCAGGAGAACCCCTCATCCCCTGGCTGCTGAGGAGCTCCTGGTAGGAAAATTGACTGTGAACACGTTGGAAATTTGGAGCACGTATTGGTGTTAAATCACGCTTGTGCATTAGACATCCAAGCTGGTGCAACTATCCATTCTGTCTTCTGGAAAACCTCCATAAGTAATATACTACATCCGAGAGGGACTGTTGTCATGAAAAGCCATTAGAGCAAGGTGAATTATTTCTAATGCACTTACTGCGAATCTTTTAGAGACCAAGTACTGTAGATGAGGTGTGGGAGATCTGTGATTGGCTCTTCCGACATCTTTTTCGAAGCTTAGAAGTAGCTGTTGGGTTGATGGAATTGTATTGGAGCCACGACATTGGAGGAGGGGAATAGCCCTTTCCTCCTGCACCATTTTTGTTCTTGAAATTGCCTCCTGAAACTCTGGATAGCATCACTAAGTGGGGCAAAGACAAAAACCTGTATTGTGCCTACCTTTCCCCACCAGTGGGGTGAATACCAGCTTTATTTGTTTATCTTTTTATCATGTTTCTATACCGCCTGATATGTACATCTCTAGGCAGCGTACAAGTTTTAATATTAAAAACCACAGATTAAAATAGATAAAACAATAAAAACAACATAAAACAAATTATTAAAATTATTACAATTAATTCTAATTAAAAGCATACAAGAACAGGAGAGTCTTGAGTGTCTTCCTGAAAACAAACAGAGAAGGAGATGCTCTTATTTTAGCAGGGAGCATATTCCAAAGCCCTGGGGCAGCCACAGAGAAAGCCCGGTCCTGAGTTGCCACCAGATGAGTATCTGGACCTATAAATGTATGTAGTTCTTTCAACACAAGAGTAATAGGGTCTCTCCTAGATGACCCAGAGACCCACCTGGCCGCCGCATTCTGGACCAACTGCTAGGGATGTGCACGGTCCGGAGAAGTCCGGACCGGCACCGAAGGGGGGCCTTGTTTTTAGGGCGGGGAGGGCTTGCTTAGCCCTCCCGCCTCCTTGCCCCCGCCAGCGCCCGTATTTAACATTATAGGGGCGCTGGAAACCAGCCGCCCCCCCCGCCACCGCCACCGCCGCCGCCGCGAAATCACTCTTAAAAACATCCAGCCCTCCCTCCCTCCCAGCTAGCTGCCCGCCCGCCCCCCCCCCCACCCACCCACCCAGTCGCTCACCCGGTCGGTAGATACTAAGCGAGAGGAGCTCCGGCACAGAGCTCCTCTCACTAGGAAGGCCTCCGGGAGAATGGTGGCTTGCGCGCGCGCGCATGCGTGCGCCGCAAACCACGCCGTTCTCCGGAGGCCCGGTCTACCCGCCGGGAAAGGGCCGGGTAGACCGGGCCTCCGATCGCTGGGTAGACCGGGCCTCCGATCGCTGGCGGGCGGGCAGCTAGCTGGGAGGGAGGGAGGGCTGGATGTTTTTAAGAGTGATTTCGCGGCGGCGGCGGTGGCGGCGGCGGGGGGGGCGGCTGGTTTCCAGCGCCCCTATAATGTTAAATACGGGCGCTGGCGGGGGCAAGGAGGCGGGAGGGCTAAGCAAGCCCTCCCCGCCCTTAAAGATATACCCCCCACCCGGACCCGAACCAGCCCAGTCCGAACCGGTCCGGCAGTTCAGCCATTCTTTGGAATGGCCGCCGGACCGGTTCGGGCACACCACTACCAACTGCAGTCTCCGGACTAAGTACAAAAGTAGCCCCACATAGATCGCCTTGCAGTAATCCAGCCTACAGGTTACCAGCATACGTACCACTGTTTTGAGGTCATTCATCTCAAGAAATTGACGCAGCTAGCATATCAGCCAAAGCCGATAAAAAGCACCTCTGGCCACTACCTCAGCCTTAATTTATCCTTACATTAAAAGCTGTAGTTTCTCCAAGCATGGGAAGTTGCTAAAAGGATTGTTATGCAACATTGGAAGGACGAATCGGTTCCTGATTTTCAACTTTGGATAACTGATATGTGTTCCCTGCCTGCATTTGAACCACTCTAAGGCATGCACACAAGTTTTTTTAATGTCTGTTCAGTTAATTTTAGATCCCGCTCACGTTGAATCAAGAAGGTCCCACTCTGAATACACGTGTGCACACACTGTCTTGATTCTGCTGCCCAGAACAAAACTCATTCCTCACACAGATGAAAGAAGTTAGAGAGAACACTGATTTGAACTGGCTTTGTTTTGGCAAAGATGGGTTTTCAGAGATTTGGTCCTACTTTAATGAACTCTTTGTACTTTGAAGAAATTATCCTCAGAAAAAGGGTTTTAAAAAATTATCGATTACTGATTAATTATGTTAATGGTTATATCTTTGTTGCTGTTTTTCTCATTTTTGATTACATTATTATTTTTAATTTTGATTATGTTGTTTTTGATTGTTACATTGCATTGTACCTTTTTGTTAGCTGAAGTTAAATAAAATCCCAAAAAGATACATGCAGCATTTTGTATGGACTTTAATTGTTTAGCTACTTCCTCAGCTAGGCTTGGCTGAAAATCAAGGTAGGAATAAAATATTTACATTGCACCATCAGTGTACATGGTGCTTTATAAAGAGAGTGTGCTTGATTTAATACATAATAAAAACAATGTGTACATAGCTAGGGTTGTTACAGACCTAATAATTTATAGGCATTTCCTATCATGGGATACTGGTGAACATTTTTAGGGAAATGGTAAATACAATTCAATACAATTCAATTCAATACAATACAATACAATACAAATGGAAATATAAATACAATACAATACAATACAAATGGAATATAAAAATACAAATACAAACGTACA
The DNA here is from genome assembly GCF_027244095.1 of Hemicordylus capensis. Classification (NCBI taxonomy): domain Eukaryota; kingdom Metazoa; phylum Chordata; class Lepidosauria; order Squamata; family Cordylidae; genus Hemicordylus; species Hemicordylus capensis. Next base: position 13,286,371 of record NC_069666.1, on the reverse strand, counting down.
AATATAACCATACAACACAAAGCAGCAGCAACAAAAAACACCACTCATCTAAAAGCCAGGATAAGAAGTCAAGTTTTCCTTTGCTTTCTAAAAACTGTGACGGAGACTGAGAAGCGTATGCCCACCTGGAGCTCATTCCAAAGTCTGGGGGCAATGACGGAGAAGGCCCTGTCCCGCGTGCACAGCAGCCGAGCCTCCCTCATTGTCAGCACATGGAGCAGAGCACCCTCCGATGGCCTCGTAAGGTGGGCAGAAACCCTTGGGAGCAGGCAGTCCCTCAGGTATCCAGAGCCCAAACTATTAAGGGCTTTAAAGGTCAAAAGATTTGTGGATGTGCCCTGAAATAAGATGGAGCTTTAAAGCAGAAGAGCATAAATATTTGAATGACTCTGCAGAATAGCGTTGTGTGTCTGTACTGCTCCTAATTCCTGTTGTGTATACAGCTACCCACCAAAACATTACATGAAACCTGTAACTTTTAAAAGATGATTGATAAAAATCCTCTGGGTTCCTCCCCCACCCCCGGCATTCTGAATGCTGCAACTTAGTCTAGGCGATGTGCCATGTGATTCTCTAGCAGAGAGAGGAGTCTGACTGCTTTAGCAAGCAAACCAAAGAGCCACTGGCCTGTGAAGACCAACTGAATTCTGTTAATTATTAAAATGGTTGTTCTGTCTCTCCCCCCACCCTTTGGAAATATTCCCAGGGTCCTTTTATGTGTAGGTCAAGCTCTTTAATATTGAAGCACTCCCCCCCACCCCCGAATTGTTGATGCTTTCAATCCATTATTTTGAAGCGGAGATGAATTTATAGAGAGAAGGGGGGGGCGCGGAGGTATTGAGACAATGGCCTCTGCCATCTCCCCATGTTTGTGTGTGGTCTGTCTCTCGCCTCCTCTCTTCTGTACTTGTTTGATTTGATGCATCCACTTGTTTCTGTCCTGGCATTCTGACAATGTGATCCGGCAGCTGAGGTGGTGATAAATTTCATTCAGCCGAATGCGTGCAAGAATCTGGTTTTTAGCTAGACCAGACTGGAAGCCGTTCTTTCCAAAGCCATTTTCTTTTGTGCGTCTCCCAGCTGAGTGATGCTGGTAAAAGCTGTGAGGGAGTCCACTTTTCTCCTGACAACCTCCGCGCTTCCCACTACTGGCAGGACTCCACATTTCCCACTAGAGTATTGGACCCGGGATGGGGCAGGCAGCCAGACCTCTTCCCCTAGACTCCCTGAAGTCCCTCCCACTGCAGGGAGGCATGTGAATGAGGCTGGCGGTGAGCCACATGGCCCTCTCTTCTCAGCCCCCAACCTTCCTGAAACTCAGGGCGGGGGGGGGCGGGGTTTGCTTTGGAAGCTGAAGAGAGCTGACTCTCCCTCCTTCCGAAGCATTCTCAATGGAGAGGCATGATGGCTCCTTGACCATTAGCTTTGGTCGGCGGCTTGGAGGGAACCCAAATGTCAGTGGTGAAACTCTGAACTTACTTACTTACATTTTATAGCCCGCTCTTCCTCCAAGGAGCCCAGAGCGGTGTACTACATACTTAAGTTTCTCCTCACAACAACCCTGTGAAGTAGGTTAGGCTGAGAGAGAAGTGACTGTCCCAGAGTCACCCAGCTAGTCTCATGGCTGAATGGGGATTTGAACTTGGGTCTCCCCGGTCCTAGTCCAGAGGACTCCACTTCTGAGACCACCCAGTGCCGCATTCTTTAATACTAATGCATTTAGTATTACCAATTACTTATTAGTTATTTATATTTATTATTTAGCTATTATTTATTTAGTTGCGTGTGTGTGTGTGTGTGTGTGTATGTGTATTTGTTTAAGTTATATATACTGCCTGATTCCAGAGGCTCTAGGTGATTCACAAACAGGAATGCAATAAAAACAAAACAAAACAATCTAAAACATTCAGAGATTATGAAAGGCCAGGCTAAAAAAGTGCATCTTAAGGGCTCTTGTAAAGAATGATAAAGATGTTAAGCCGTGGTTAGTTATTGGTTACTAATAACTAATGTAGTTACATTAATCATTGTATGAGTTTTTACTTAGTGTTACTACTTACTAATACATGTACTCTAATGCATCATTTCCTTGTGGAAGCTGATACTTGGGACCTTGTACAACATGACCATGTTTTTGCGGTTGAATTGTGATTGGTGTGCTTTTATTTTAACAGTGGTACACTTATCCATCACTGCAGACTAAACTGATCACAGTGCATTTTCTGGAGAGACATGAGTGCAGATTCTCTTCCCACGTCTAAGAGCTGGAAGACACATACAGTAGGCATAATATAGGGCTGGACAAATTCTAGGTGTCGGGAAGCCATAGCGCCTAGAAACCTAACCATGGTGCCTAGACTGGGATATACAGGGGTAGTGTGATTTAATAAAAACGATGTCCCAGACAGCCCTGTAAATTGTTCTATGTATGTTACTTCTAAAGAAGATAAAGAAAAGCCCATTTATCCCCCTTTTCCATTATGTCAATTGTCCACAATGTCAATTCTCAGTAATTTTCTCAAGTTTCCATTGTCTGGCTCCTAAATTTTGGGGCTGGCTCTTAGCTCCAAAGGAAAATTTGTCAAGGCCTGGCATAACAGTTGCGTTCTCTTATACATGTTTGTAGATTATAAGCATATGCCTGCAATTTCATGGGTATAGTAGTTCCTCGATGAAAAAGAATGTAACTTTAGTGTAAACTTGCACATCTGGAGGCAGCATGATGAAACACACACTTTACATAGGTAAATATCAGGCAGCAAATTCATGACTGGGCAGATTCATAACCTCGGAGAGGTTGGTCAAAATGTGTCACTGAAAGCAATGGGGGTCACAACACTTAAGTCCTGCAAACATCTGTGCTGGAAAGAAAAATCTTGTGTGTGGTGTAAATTTCATTGTCTGAAATATATAGGAAAATGGCCAATGTATGAATAGCAAATTTTAAGTCCCTCTAGGGGTTCTGCCAGCAGTGAGACTATTTTGAGTTATGTTTGAGATAAGAGTCCCAACAGTGATATGCGTCTATCAATTCACTCCATTCTGCTGCCTTTTATTGTTGTTTATAACGGGCTGATGATTCCCCTCACCCTGCATTTACGTTTTAACTGTTGCTTTGAAGAGCTTTAAGAGAGGAACTCAACCTGAAAATCAGTGTTGGAAGATTAGGGTTTTTAGGTGTACCATTTTCTAGAAAATTATTGGTAATATAATTAAAAACTTGCATTTCCTACCTGAATTCAGCTGAAAAGCTTTATGAATCTATTAGCTGTTGAATTGCACATCCTCTTTATAAGAACTGCCCAGCATTTGCTTGCTAGAAAATTGCTAAATCCTGTTATTCCAGGGCATTAAGGAAATATGTATCTAATTGTATTATTAAAAGGTGTATTATTGGTATAATAAATCATAATGGCCGGCTTTTTCCACACTGTATCTGGTATCCCACTGAGTTTTTTAGTACTGTATAGTAAGGAGGAGGAACAAGGAGTTGCAAGGAAGAAAGAGTAAAATGCTATTTGCAAACGAGTATATAATACAAAAATAGTAATTTGGATCAGCTTCCAAATGGTAAGAGATTCGACAAAGAGAGTTCCCAAGGGTAGGTTTGACCAGATGTTGGTGCTCAGGACAACACAACCAAAAGGGTTTAACTTCTGCCGCTGGGTTGGATCTTGAGCAGAGATAATGTTCTGGTGGTAGAACGTGTACTAGAATGGTTTTTTAAAATTTATTTACATTTCTATTCCGCTGTCCCCCGAAGGAGCCCAGAGCAGTGTACATGGTTAAGTTTATCTTTGCAGCAGCCCTGTGAGGTAGGTTAGGCTTGAGAGATAAGTGACCTTCCCAGGGTCACCCAGCAAATGTTTGGAATGAATGGGGATTCAAACTTGGGTCTCCCTGCAACTAGTCCAGCTCTCTAACCACTATGCCACGCTGGCTTCTGTGGGAGCCCTTGGGGTTGAGTCAGGAGCTGGAGGATGAGCTGAGTGGCAGAGGGTGAGAAGAGTTAGGAACCAGAGCCAGGACACAGCCATTGTCGAGGCAAGGCCCTAGTCCATAGGGACATAAGAATAGCCCTGCTGGATCAGGCCCAAGGCCCATCTAGTCCAGCATCCTGTTTCACACAGTGGCCCACCAGATGCCACTGGAAGCCACAGGCAAGAGTTGAGGGCATGCCCTCTCTCCTGCTGTTACTCCCTTGCAACTGGTACTCAGAGGCATCCTGCCTTTGAGGCTGCAGGTGGCCATTAGCCCTCCAACTAGCAGCCAATGATAGACCTCTCCTCCATGAAGTTATCCAAGCCCCTCTTAAAGCCATCCAGGTTGTTGGCTGTCACCACATCTCGTGGCAGAGAATTCCACAAGTGGATGATGCGTTGTGTGAAAAAGTGCTTCCATTTGTTGGTCCTAAATTTCCCAGCAATCAATTTCATGGGATGACCCCTGGTTCTAGTGTTAGGTGAGAGGGAGAAGAATTTCTCTCTATCCACTTTCTCCACACCATGCATGAGAATAAGACATGGGAAGCTGCCTTATACTGATTCAGACCATTGGTCCATTTAGCTCAGTATTAGCTACACTGACTGGAAGCTGCTCTCCAAGGTTTCAGGCAGGAGTCCTTCCAAGCCCTACCTGGGAGATGACAAGAGTTGCACCTGAGACCTTCTGCGTGCAAGGCGGTTGCTCTACCACTGAGGTATGGCCCCATCCCAAACGGGTCCCAGGTCAAGCTTTCAGCTGGTATGTGACAGGGCCCCCAGAAGGTTTTGCTTTACCGGATATGCTTACTGGAGGGGAACTCCAAATGTCAGTGCCTCCCCTGCCCCTTAAAGAACCCCCACCCTCCGAACCAGCTCGAACACTGGCTGACGGAACCAGTTCCGCACTCCTGGAATGGAGCACTGAACGGTTCTGTGCACATGCCTGCCTTGGAGATGCCGCTGCCAGTCTGTGTAGACAATACTGCACTAGATGGACTAATGGACTGACTCGGTAGAAGGCAGCTTCCTATCTTCCTACGTTGAATAGTGCTAAAGTCATCTTTCCAAAAAAGGCTCTGGGCTGTTTACACAGAGAAATAACAAACAAATAAGATGGATCCCTGTCCCTAAAGGGCTCACACTCTAAATAGAAACATAAGACTGACACCAGCAACAGTCACTGGAAGTACTGTGCTGGGGTTGGAGAGTGACAATTACTCTCCCCCTGCTAAATAAAGAGAATCACCATGGTAAAAGGTGCTTCTTTGCCCAGTTAGCAGGGTAGTATCTGTATGTCTTCATGCTCTTGCTGTATTTGTGTGGTTTCAGAAGCCTGTATAATTTCTTTTATCTTCAGTTCCTTCTGCTAAGTAAACTTTTGTGGGTGGGATTATACAGCTACCATCGTTCTTGTTACCTTTCTAAAATCTGTGAGTCGCACATAATGCTGCCAGTGATGGAATCAAGTTTGTATTCAGCTGAAGGCCATGAAACTGCTGAAGCAGACACGGTTTATTCTGGATTAACTGGAGTTCAGTGTTCCCTCTAACAGGAATTCCCAGATGTTGTTGAAAACTCCCAGAACCCCCAGCTGCAATGGCTTTTGCTTTGGGATTATGGGAGTTGTGGTCAGTCACATCTGGGAATCCCTGTTAGAGGGGATGCTGCTGGAGTTTTAGGCATAAATGCCACCTTGGAGGACTAACTGGGATGAGTTCCAAGCCAGCAGGTTTACCAGCTATTTCTTGATTTTGAAGCTGTTCCATTGGAATATTCAGTTAAGCTTAGTGGGTGTGTATGTTGGGGTTAGTTCTGTTCTTTCCCCTTTAGATTCCTGATATTGGGTCAGACCTTGTGCCTTTGGTTGGTATGATTTTTTGTGTGCTTGCTTTTGGTTGGATGGGAAACTGATACTCCCTCTAACATTATCATCACCAGTGTTCTCTCTAACAGGGATTCCCCAGTGTTATTGACTAAAAATCCCAGAATCCCCAGCTTCAGTGGTTTTTGCTGGGGGATTATGGGAGTTGTAGTCAACAACATCTGGTAATCCCTGTTAAAGGGAACACTGATCATCACTGCCTACGATCTTCCCTCACCCACCATTACATGTTTCTTGAAGGTTCTTAATCCATTGAATGGATTAAGCTGGGTAAAGTGTGCTGTCGAGTCAATGGTAAAGTGTGCCCCAGAGCCCTGTGGTTCTCTTTGGTAGAATACAGTTTCTTTTGTATTCTGTAAGCATCTTCAGGTAGGGCATGGAGAAGACTCCTGTCTGAAACTTTGGGGTTCCCAACACAATTGTACCCCTTAACTTGCAAATCTTCAGCTCAGGCACCCCATAGAAATTGTGTGTGTATGCAGCTGAAGCGTGAGGGCTCTGAGTATCCCCTGGGAGCCCTTCAAATACCACTAGGATATTAGTAACCCTGTTGGGAACCTCTGGTGTAGACCAGTTTTTGGAGTCATGGACTGGTACATTATTCGTGTGCAGTTTCCTGGACAAGCCGTTAGTAGGGGGGACACCCTGTCACCCCAACCCCTACCCCACCCCCTGGCACCCCCAAAAAACAATTTTAGGCAGCCCTCCGGAACTTATTTCCAGGCAGTCTTCGCTGCTGGATAATCTTCATTTTAAGGAAGCAAAATGAACATTATCCAGCAGCAAGGGCTCCCTGGAAATGAGCTCCGAAGAGCTCCCAGCAGCCCAAAATTGTTTTTTTTTGGGGGGGGGGAGGTTATTAGTGAAGCCTCATGGACCAGTACCCAGTGCCTCGCAGACCGGCACCAGTCTGTGGACCGGCACCGGTCCATGGACCGGTGGTTGAGAAACACTGGTGTAGACAATACTGAGATAGATAGCCCAATGGTCTTACTCCATATAAGGCAGCTTCCTATGTTCATGCTGTACTCATTTACTCTGCCATACCCTACCCTCCATGGATTTATTAATGCTACTTTGGCTTAAGGATATACATGACTGTGTCTAATGATGACATAGAGCAACATCCAGGCTAGTTCGTCTTGACTGAATACCATCGAAATCATTGCAGCGTCTTAGGCATTAATCCCATTCATTTCAATGGGTTTCATTGATTTCATGATGCCTAAAGGCAAATGTAGGGATAATTATTTACCGGGAAACAGAGATCAGAAAATAGAAATGGTCCCTTGCAATAGGAACAGTTGGAGAACATGAGACGCTTTCCATAAGAAGCGTTCTAGAGTGGCAAGTTAAGAATTCTTGGCGTGGGGGCAGAGGGAAGGAATTGAATGCCTAGCAGTACACGTCTTTCCTCCAAGAATTCACAAAAATTAAAGAAAAACGCAGAGAATGCCATTCTAAAGGTCACAATGGTATGCAATATATTTCAGCTTAAAATGATACACAGGTATATCTGGAGTCCATTGAGATATTAAGTCTGTATTGAGTTGGTCAGGTGGAAAATGTGGCCAGTTCTTTAGCTGTTATCTGAAAAGCTGTTCATCTGGAAATTCAGACTACAAATGGGAAAAATACTGACATAGGAGAGCTACCTTGATGCATTTTGGCAGCAGGTTTTCAGGCGTCTTATGATAATATATTTTCAAAGGGACAAAAGTCTTGGGTAGAAACATGGAAGGGGCAAGAACCAATTTGTGTGTGATGTTTGGGTTGCCTGGAGCTTTTCCTCCTCACAGGATTCTAGTATTCCCATAAGCTATGTAACATGTAAGCTGGCAATTCTTGAAGCTCAGATCATTCTGCACGAGAAATTTTCAAAAAGCTGTTAACTGTGACTGGAGGATCAGGCAGCTGTGTTTGCCGTGGTCCTGAGGGTTTACTCCGGATGTGCAGTTAACAGTTTGGGGGTTTATAGTTTTGTTTTGTTGGGTTTGTAAGTTTGAGCTCCCTGCTATACCATACTACATAGGAACATAAGCGGCTGCCTTATACAGAGTCAGACCATTGGTCCCTCTAGTGCAGTATTGTCTACAGTGACTGGTAGCAGCTCTTCAAGATTTCAGGCAGGAGTCTTTCCCAGCCCTACCTGGAGATGTCAGGGAGTGAATCTGGGACCTTTTGCATGCAAAACAGATGCTCTGCCACTGAGCTATGACCCTATCCCCATCTCTACTCTTCAGTGATGTATTACTATTATGAGTATAATCTTATCAGGTTTGTCAGAGCAGGGCCAGAGGTTGTCCTCATCAAACACGTTGTGCGCGTGACATAGCAGGCACCCTTCGGATGAGAGGCTGTCATCCCAGAGCTTGTTCCGAGAACACATGATACAGTCACCATGCTGAAGCTAAGGAGGTTCAAGCCTTGTCTCTGCTCTGATCAGTGAGCATCTGAGATCCCCACCTGAGATACAAATGACTACAGATATTTATATAGTGCTTTTCAACAAGTTTCAAGCAGTTTACATGGAGAAATAAGAAAGCAATAAGATGGATCCCTGTCCCCAAAGGGCTCACAATCTTTAAAAAAAGAAACATAAGATAGTCACCAGCAACAGCCACTGGAGGGATGCTGTGCTGGGGGTGGATAGGGCCAGTTGCTCTCCCCCTGCTCAGTAAAGAGACTCACCACTTTAAAAAGGTGCTTCTGCCCAGTTAGCCCAGCACATATGCTGCCTTGAGTCCCCTGGTGGAAGAAAGGCCAGGATATAAATATTATAAATAAATAAGCAGTCCACATAACCTTATGGCACCCTGAATCTTAGTCTTTAAGTGCCACGAGGCTCCCTATTTCTTTTTCATTATCAGAGCTAGAATCAATAGCGGGGGAGACAAGAATGCAGAAAGACTGTTTGGAATCTGGACTTCAGGCTGCAGCACGACTCCTACAAGAGAAAGGTATGGCCAGAGAAGTGACCACTTTCAGAATAGCTCATTTTGTTGACTGAGCATTCCTTCAATATTTCCTCCATGCCAAGAGTGCATTCACTCGCCCTTCCTAGCAAAGAAATGAAAAGCCTTTCAGAGATTTCTCCTACAGACTGGAAAGAAAGAAAGGGACAGATTGTTAATTCAGCTGTTTTAAAAAAACTGAAGCGTGTTAGATTTTTTTCAATGATAACCACTGACTGTCTGCCCATAGAAGCAGGTTGGGGTACTTCATCATAAATAATATGTGAAAATTCACAACAAAGCCATTGTGTAATGGCTTGGGTGGCAAGGTCAAAAATGCATATTTGTCAGTGACCCAAAATAATTCTCGCTAAACCTGCCGTGATGAATGTGTTTATGATTAAAACCTCATAACAAGTAGCCACTGCTGTACACAAAGCCTTGTTCACTTTTCAGGTTATCTCCCACAGGTCCAAAAATTATTTGTTTATTTTTATGACGCTTATATCCCAGCTTACTTCCTTGCTGGAACACAACACGGTGTGCATCCATTCTACGTTTGCAGTTTATTGCTATTCAGTATTTGTTTTAGCAGAAGATTGCCAAGCATCTTGGCCTCCCTAGTCCAAAGTAGCTATCCACTGCACTGTGAGGATACAAGAGAACCATGTTAATCGAAGATCCAGCAACCATAGTTTCATGTATCTACGATCAGGTAATGGACACCCAGTCTCGGTATACTTGGAGGCAAAACAGCAGAAAAAGGTGTTAAACCTACATATTCATGTTTTGGGGTGGCCAGAAATGACCTTCGAGGTCATTTCTGGCCACCATCTTGACTTCAGGAGCCATATTATGGCTCATTTCCCCCCCAAAAAATATGGGGCCAAAAAAAAAGCAATTTCCAGCCATTTTTTTTACTCTTGAGGGGACTCCTTGAGGGCATTGTCATTGAGGAGCATGGTAGGTCATTTTATTTCACCCATATTGTCCCATTTCAGAGCAGAGCAGGAACCTAACACCCCAAATTGCATTCACTTTAATGCCCCATTATTCACAGATTCGTTACCCCCCACCCTGGCAGAACAGAACCCCTGTGAGTATCAGGTTCTCCTGTGCTTCTGGTCAATGTCTGCTTAAGATACTACAGTGAGAATAATACTTCACATTTCTAGAACTCTTCTGAGTATTCACTGCAACTTTGCATGTTCTAGATTGCTGTTTACCTTGCAACACCGCGTAAGGCATTGGTCTTCACTGTTTTTCAAGTGGAGACCACTTCAGCAAAAACAACAGCAACCCTTCAATGTAAGAGCCTTAGTATGAGAGACCTTCACTGAGAGTGTACTTGACCCAGGCTGGTATGCATGACCCTTTAAAAGCAGTGAAGCCCTTTTGAGCCCCAGTGCTATCCTTGAAGGTGCGTATGGAGCACTGGAAAGAGTGGTCCTTTCCGACACTTCCCCTATAAAAGTCTATGGAGAAAGTGTCCAGAAGGCTTACACTTCTTAATGCAGCATGCACACCTTCCATGATGGTGATAACTTCTCTTAGAGGGCCCCACCAGTGTTGGGTAAAGCACAGCACTACTCAGTGGTAACAGTTGCTTTTTAACTGTACCAGAGTGTTCACACAGACATAATAGTCAAGGAGCTGCATTTAGGGTCAGTGAGGGCCACCACTGGTTCCTGAGCCTTACAATGAAAAACACTGTTAATATTATCCCTATGCTGCAGCTGGGGAGCTGAGACTAAGGGAGTGAGGGAGCTCATGGTAGAGGTGAGATTTGAACCAGGAAGGGCCTGATTTATAACTCAAGTTCTTGGCCATTCTGTTGCACCGGTATATGTTAGAAGCTATGGCACACCCACATCTGGGATACTGCATGCAGTTCTGGCTGCCCTATAATCAGCTGCAGAAGACGCAGATAAGGACAAACAAAATGATCAGGCTCTGGAACAATATTTTTTTCTACAGAGGAAAGTTAGAGGTTAGATTGTTTAGGGTTTTGTTTTGTAAGAAAAAAGCCCATGAGGAGATATGATAGAGGTGAAAATTCAAAACCATGGGTTATCTGGTGAAATTGATCTGAGGTATGTTCCAGTGTGTTCTGATCTTATATGGGTTTCTTTGTAAAAGGGTGATTCAGGAAAGTTAGATTTTTCAACTGCTAAATCTTTCCTGATTGCAAAAAATAGAACCTTCATATTCAGAAGTAGTATATCTCTGGTTATCGGATGTTAGGGGTGAATTAGAGAGCCAGCATGGTGTAGTGGTTAAGTACTGGACTAGAACTGGATAGACCTGAGTTCAAATCCCTATTCAGCCATGAAAACCACTGGATGACTCTGGACCAGTCATTTATCTCTTAGCCAAACCTACTTGGCAGGGTTGTTGTGAGGATAAACTTAACCATGTACATCACTCAGGGCTCCTCAGAGGAAAAGTGTGATGTAACTGTAATAAATAATAAATGTCCCACAACACTAGATCAGGGGTCATCCCATGAAACTGATCAGCCAGAAATTTTGGCCAAACAAAAGGAAGCCTCAGAATTGATAACGAAGACCTTGAAGTGGTGGATAGCTTCTGCCTTGTAGGATCGACCATCAACAGTAAAGGATCCAGCATTCAAGAAATATGCCGCAGACTATCACTTGGTAGGGCTGAAGTGAAGGCCTTGGAAAGGATATTTAGATGCTGTGACTTGTCTATACCTACAAAGATTAGAATTGTTTGGACTGTGGTTTTTCTTGTGACACTCTATGGATGCGAAAGCTGGACTTTGAAGAAGCAAGATAGAAAAAAGTATTGGCGCTTTTGAACTTTGGTACTGGAGAAAACTTTTGAGGATACCATGGACAGCCAGGAAAACAAAAAAATGGATCATAGAACAAATCAATCCAGAATTGTCACGAGGCACAAATGACCAGGCTCAAACTATCATACTTCAGACACATTATGTGAAGACCCAGCTCCCTTGAGAAGTCCATAAAGCAGGGGAAAGTGGAAGGAAAGAGAAGAGGATGACCAGCAGCAAGGTGGGTGGACTCGATTACAACAACAATGAATGCTCCACTGAGAGGACCTTAAAGGCCAAGCTGAAGACAGATCATCCTGCAGAGAATCTATCTATGTGGTCACTCAGAGTTGACACCGACTTGACAGCACTTAATCAACAAAAAAGGAAGTACTTTTTCACACAATGCATAATTAATATATGAATTAAAAATCCATATGAACTTTGGTTAAAGTCTGTTCAAGTCTCTTCTTATTGCTGACCAACTGTTTTGAGTTTTGCTGCCTTTTTGCAAAGAACAGGGAAGTTAGGTTAGCTATGGAGTCAGATACACAGATTTATTTGGGTATAGATCCTTATGCAAATCAGATGGTATAACTAGCCAGGAGTTGGCTAAGAGTGGCCATTTGGTCATAGACAGCTGACAAGTGAGATGATGCAATCTTAATATATTTCTGCAAGTGCAGCAATGGTCAGCAATTCCTGATTTCTGTAACTTCTGCAATTCAGAATTTTGCATCCAAGGCAATAATTTTTAATTATAAAATGATGTCTTTCTAATTAAGATTGGTGGTATCTTCTAATTAGAAGTGGCCTATCAAAACTTAACAATTATCCCAAACCATCCTCTTGGGAGGGAAGGACTTCCCCTAAGACAAGGGACTATAAAAGTTTGGATCACGGATCAGAATTTAGAATTTTCCTCTTTTTGAACTCTTTTGATTTTTTTTTAACTTTTCTATAGCTTTGGGCCTCAAGCTTTAGCTCTAGCTATAGTCCCTTTTTGATTTACATTTTATTGGGTCTCCTGTTTTGAGTTCTATCTTTTGCATTGCTGATTTGCAGATTGCCTGGAGTGTAAGATATCTACTTAATTCTTTAATATTTTTAGATCGCTTAATCTTTGCTCCGTTAATGTAATTCAAATATGTTAATTTAATTTCTGGAGTGTGTGCTTCATTTTCTGAGCAGTGGGCAAACATTTGGTCAGAACTCAATAACCTCATAGCTAGAACTTTGGCTATTGGGGAATATTAGGAATTTGACACAAATAATCCTCAAAAATTAATAACTCCTGAATGGTTGGGCCCAAAGCTCTGAAGTTTCACATGGTGTTCCTACATGATTGTAGGATTAAACACATAGACTGTCAAGAAGATCAGTCAGCCTGTTGATTTTTAATGAATTTTTTAAATTAAACTTCTTGAAAAATTCATTAAAAATCAACAGGTAGACTGATCTTCTTGATCATCAAAGCATTTCATACTAGTGCTATGTGCTAATCCCATATGAATTTTGATAATTTTCTGCCCAGCCATTCTGGAGTTATAATATGGGGTTCAAAAATGGGGGTACTGCTCCTTTTATGTGAAAGCAAGGAGCAGTTTCCTGCAAAATAGGCTTGAATGATGGACAGAGTAGGAGTTCAGTTCCAGAACTTCTTGTCAAAAGAAAGCAGTTACGACACTGTTAAATAGTTTTAGCAATTTAGAAATCATTAAAAATCAACAAATATGTCATGGGGGAAAACAGACTTGAAAGTCTGTACCCTTAGTCTTCAGTGAGTGGTTTGAAAAAGCCAGTGAGCTAGAAATGGAACCAAGCAGGCTCTTCCATTAGCCATAAATAACTTGCCTCGTAAGGGTCTATTTCCACATAGGTGATGTTTCACATGTCCTGAAGCAAAGCAACAATTTTCATGTTCCTTACCTCACACCAGACTTTTTGTTATGAGTTCGTTGCTTTCTTAAGCTTGTGGGAAACCATGAATTGCTTTATGCTTTTCACACCAAGCCATTTCCTGTGAATAAAGATTGCCCCAACCCCAATCCTGTCCTCCACACGTCTGTTCCCACTCAAGACAAAGCGTATTTTTAACGTACCTTGGGGAAGTATCTCTCTCTTTCTACTGTGAGAACAGATTGTAATTCCTTGTGAACTGGAAAATTACCTTTCAGTCCACAATACAGTAATCAAAATGGTCAGATCAACATTGAATCATGATAGATGTCTTCTGTGATTGGTTTGAAAAGGAGCAGTGGGCCAGAAAAGAAACCAAGTAGCCATTTGGTTTGGCCAGAAAAGACTTACCTCTTTAGGACTTACCTCCATGTTGGTGGTGACCACCTGTGATCTTTTACACTTCCTCCTTCCTGAAACAATTCAACCATATGTATTGTCAGACTTTTTGTTACGAGTTTGTTGCTTGCTTACAATGATTGAAACCCATCCATTTAAAGCCAAACGATTTCCTGCTAATAAAGCACATTGTGATGGAGTTGTCTCTCAGTCTCTAGGAAAGAAACCAAATGGCTGCTTTCTTTAGCAATAAAGCATTTACCTCTGGGTTGTTGATGTTAGTATCTGAAGCTTTTTGCTTCCTTTTGTCTGAAACAGTGCAACAAATTATGTTCCTTACCTTGCATCATTTGTTACATTGCATCACAATTTTTGCTATGAGGGTATTTTCTTAAATGCGGTGGAATCTGTGGTTCTTGGTTTTTTCTTAGTTTTCCCAGATGGTTTCCAAAATGAAGGTTCTCTTGTAGTTTCCTATTAAAGTTGGTCTGTTTCCAGGGTGCAGATTCTTCTCCAGTATCCAGCAATGTAGTATCTTTTCCCCTATGGTCTCGGATAGGAGAGCTGGTCTTGTGGTAGCAAGCATGACTTGTCCACTTAGCTAAGCAGGGTCCACCCTGGTTGCATATGAATGGAAGACTAGAAGTGTGAGCACGGTAAGATATTCCCCTTAGAGGATGGAGCCACTCTGGGAAGAGCAGAAGGTTCCGAGGTCCCTCCCTGGCAGCATCTCTAAGATAGGGCTAAAAGAGATTCCTGCCTACAAGCTTGGAGAAGCCGCTGCCAGTCTGTGAAGACAAGACTGAGCTAGATGGACGAATGGTCTGACTCAGTATGTTCCTATGAAGCCTTGGCAAAGGTTATTTACAGGGCCAAATGAAGAAAGGCAGTGAAAGATTTTAGCATTTAGAGATGCTGAAATACTCTTCTCCTTTGCTGGATTGCTTGGTTTCAAACAGCCTCCCACCATTACAAATTCCTGTTCTGGAACAGAAAGATAGTTCTGACCTGGCAGCTTTACCACTCACTCTTTTAAAATAAGCACAACTGCTTTGCCATGGGAAAGGATGAAAAGAAACAAGGTGCCCCTATGAGATGCTGTGACTTCTACTGCATCCTCCGCACCTTGATGGCTAAAGCTTGGTGATGGAGTTTTAGCTATCACCAAGGAGACAATGAGCACATCATAATAGAGAAACCACCGGTGATGTCATAATCGCCACCTGCAGAGATGGCGGTAAAGAGTGTCATCCTTCAGCACTGGGGAAAGATATAGCTGATGGGCACCTGTCTTCACTACAAACGTATCTGTGTTTTATACCAGTTTTATCCTGGGAGTTCTGGTTTGGAGGAAGTGCTGATAATTCTCAGTTCTTGATCTTTTTGAGTTTGCCATTGAACCCTGGGGAAGTTATCTGATGGGCACCATGTTCAATTCTTGCACACAGGGCCCTCCAAAGCTTTTTACATCACTGTGCTGGTGCAAGATTAGTTTTACATTGCAGGAAGCCAAAGCAGAGCAACCCATGTGTGGCATTTGTACAAGCTGACCTTTAGACAAAGGCATTCAGATTACTGTCTCCTAATTTAGGCTGTTAAACCACCTAATGGCGCGACTACCAAGCCAGAGGTTGCCAGTTTGAATCCCCACTGGTGTGTTACCCAGACTATGGGAAACACCTCTATCAGGCAGCAGCGATATAGGAAGATGCTGAAAGGCATCATCTCATACTACGTGGGAGATGGCAATGGTCAACCCCTCCTGTATTCTACCAAAGAAAACCCACAGGGCTCTGTGGTCACCAGGAGTCAGCATTGACTCGACGGCACACTTTACGTTTACCTAATTTAGGCTGTTAGCACAGTGAGCAGAGGCTAAGCTAACTATTATGAATTGAAGACCACATTTCTGCAAAGGCTGGTAGAAAATCTACACAATGTCGATGAACAGAATAAATTCATAACATATTATTTGGCCGGTTTCCATGGGATTCTTGAAGTATTTCTTGCTGCTAAACTGTTCTTTGTTTACAGTTTCTAAGAGAGCTTTTGGGTTCTTGGAGCTCTTCCACTCCCTCTTTACAGTCTCATTTTAAAATGAGCCTTTTTGTAAGAAACTTCCTTTTGGAAAATCCCCAAAGGTTGAAATGTTTGCACGTCTCTACATACAGTGCCATGACTTCAAGCCTTAACGAAAGCTTGCTTATCAGCTATGTTTGTTTCTTTGAAAATACCTTATTTTAAAAAATATGTGGGATATTGGACAGTAATCTTCTCTTTTCCCTTGACAGTTAACTGTTGTGTAAATGAATGTGATCTGTCTCATTTTGGAAAGTAACAGGAGATTTGACACAGTTCAGGGAATGATATTGTGTGTCTGTAAAGTGGCACAACTTCTGCCAATATCCAATCTTGCAGCTTGTCGGACTCTGGAGAGGGGAAAAAAATCATTTTGCAATGCTCCTTTTTTCTTTTACCTCCTCCAAAGTTGTTGTGTAGTCAGAATCACTTTTCATGGTTCGTTTTGCTTTAAACAGGATGGAGTGGAGTTCACAATCAATAGAACTGATAGCATTGGAGTTGCAGGCAGCCAGACACCGTCGTCTCCCCACCCCCACCCCGAGAGGACAATAGGGTAATCCTTTTATTAGAACCAACTACAGTGTCCTAAATTTGTGATCAAGTGGTGACCTGAATAACATCTAGATTTTATATTTTGAGAAAACAGGAAAATGGCCATTATTTTTCTTTGCCCCTGTAACCCTAGCTGCAACCAAAATCCGCCTTACCTCTAGTGGGGTCTAATCTGCTTAAGTCTGCCTAATGCTTCCTGCTCTCTGCTTTAAGACTCATGCAAGCTATAGGCTTGCGGGTTCCAACATCACGGATGCTGTAACACGACCGTGTTGCCATAATGTGCAGGTGGAGGCTGCTGCCAGGCACGTGACAGGGAAGGGTAGCCCACCCGCCCCGACAATGGGAAGTGTGCACATGTATCCACAGGGCAGGGGGTTTTCCCATGTGGGTGGCACATGATCCAGGCCATTGGCGCCCCTCCCTACTTGATGCCGTAGGTGACTGCCTAGTTTGCCTAACAGGTGGGCCAGCCCTGGATTGTGGAGGGGGAGTACAAATGGGTTTCTCTTTATCTCCTTCACAGTGAACATACTTAGAAACAAGGCTGCCTTGGGTAAATGCAGATTTTATTAAATAGCTCCGCCTCTGAATAGCATAGGAACATAGGAAGGTGCCTTATACCAAGTCAAACCATTGGTCCATCTAGCCCAGTATTGTCTACACAGACTGGCAGTGGCTTCTCCAAGGCTGCAGGCAGGACTCTCTCTCTCAGCCCTATCTTGGGAATGCTGCCAGGGAGGGGACTTGGAACCTTCTGCATGCAAGCCTGAAGGTGCTCACTTCCTAGAGCGGCCCCACCTCCTACGAGGAATATATTCCAGTGCTCACACATGTAGTCTCCCATTCATATGCAACCAGGGTGGACCCTGCTTAGTGAATGGTACAAGTCATGCTAGGCACCACCAAATTAAATTTCTAGGTGCCATGGCTTCCTGTCTCCTGGGATTTTTTTCTAGCCCTGTTCTAATGGACCGATCTGTGTACCCTTTTGGACCTTTTAAAAAGGTCCATCTTTAAGAGCAGCCGTCCACACTCTTTCAGTCACCGTGGAACTGGAAAGTTTTGATCAAAGTGTGTGTGTGGGGGGGGGGAGACAGCCCTACAAATGTTAGTAAATACCCGTCTCCTATCATGTCCTGTGCAATTTTGTACAATTCAATTCACATTTAAATCAGTGTTGTTGAGGTTAATAAGACCTTCTTCCTTTTGCCAGATACAATTATTCTCGCGAAGTCCTTTCATAATTTTCCCACTAAAAAGCATCGGAGTGAGGTTTCCCTTAAACATGTCATTTCCTGCTGACAACATAGAGCCATCAAGGCTTGATGCTGTGTGCAGCAGGGAGACCTGTATAGTTGTCATCCATGATAAAGGCCGACAGTTATGGTTAGAAATGGCCACTTGCCATCCTGTTTAAAAGGGGGGAAATGTGTGGCTTTCTAAAGGGTTTAAAATCCACATTGTGCTCCCAGTTGCTGGCAGGCGATGCACAGAAGAGAGTGACGGAGTGGGTTTATTTAGCAGCCTAATCTGCCTAAAATGTGCATGGCCAACTATCCATCCCCAGGGAACAAGGTTCTTAATTCTTCCATCTTAAGTTTATCATCAAGCGTTTGTGCACATCCTTGAAGGCCCCTTTAGCAGACAAATGAAAGGCAGGAAAGCAAAGTTTGAGTATCTGATTAAAGATGGCAAAGGTTTAGGTTTTCCCATGAACTGCACCGGATCATAGTCTGACATGCCAACAGGGTCCCATGTTCTGCACTTTCCCCTTGGCAGATACTAATTATAAGTTATTTCACAATGGAACTATCCTTTTGTCCGTTTAAAATAAGTATGCTCCACCCTTCTGTGTGAAAGCGTGGTGATTTTCAGTTATTCAAAAGAATATGCAAAGACCAGTGTTCTTTGTTGTAAAGCTTGGGGGCCAGGGGCACCCTCCTCAACCTGAAGTGCATCTCCCTGACTAATCGTTTGTTGGGCCTGTGCAAAGTTTCAGCCTGAGCTGAATACTCTGTGCAGTCCCCCTGGCACCATGCGGAGGCAACGGTTCCCAGCATACTGTGCTGCATTTTGCCTCGCACCAGCAGGGGTATTTAAGGGAAACAGAGCCCTCTTGAGCCCCTGCCCCCCCACCTTTGAAGCCATGCACAGAGTGCTGGGAAGCAGAGCCCTTCCCCCATAGAGCTCTAAAGAGAGGGTTCTGTCTCTCTTAAAGGGCCCTCCCGGCACTGAGAAAAGTGCAGTACTGTGCGGAGATCAGCACAGGAGGGTTTGGTTTGGTTTGGTTTTTGCCCAAGTGGCCCCTGCTTCAGAAATAGTGAAAATCACTGGCATGTACTATCAAACTTTTTTTCTGCCAAACGTTAGACTGATTGGGGGGGTTGGGAGGGGGCATTTCTGCAACCCTGCAAAGCAAGGAACTGTGCAGTTCTGCTCTTATTTCTCCCCACTTTCTAGGAGTTTTTAGGCTCCCCCCCCCGTTCAGAACCGAACCCCCCAATCCCCATAGAGTGAAGGTTTCATTCTTTGTGATTTCCGTCTTTACAGGAATGGAACCTCCGTGAACAATGAGGGCCACCTTGTTATTCATGGAGGTTCCGTTCCCGCAAAGACAGAAATGCCTGAAAATGACTGGAAAGTGGGGAGAAATGAGATTAGAACTGCATACTACCTTGCTTTGCAGGATTTCAGAAATGCCCCCTCCCAAACCAGTCTTATGTTTGGCAGAAAAAAATGTTTTTAAGTGAGAACCTCAAAATGGCTCTGGCCTCTAAAATAGCAGCTGGAAGTTACCCCGGAAGTCATTTCCAGACACTCTGCAACAGAGAATATGCGGATTTTAGCCTATTTTCAAACTGCGAATAAAGAAACCGGGTCTCTGGGACTCGTCCCCAGTTATGCAAAACCACAGTTGCTGGGACCAGTGGTGATGAGCACCACCTGTACTACAGTACAAGAGCATGGAGCAGTGTTCCCTCTAACAGGGATTCTCAGATGTGATTGACGACAATTCCCAGAATCTCCAAGAAAAAGCCATTGCAGCTGGGGATTCTGGGAGTTGTAGTCAACAACATCTGGGAATCCCTGTTAGAGGGGACACTGCCATGGAGCAGTGGCTCCACCACAGTGGCTCCCTTAGACCCTGCTGGCACTCCCCTCCCCCCGCCATCAGCTCAGGCCTGTGGAGGCCTCGTGAATTTGGCAGGGGAGGACTAGGGCGGAGGCAGGAGCCTGCCGAACCCACAGAGGGCTCCGGTACTCACACACCGGGACGAGAGGCATGGCAGCTAGTCGGAGGCAGGACAGTGAACGAGGATATCTCCTGGATGATGGGACGCTCCTTCCCCCAGCCTCTATGGTGAAGGTGGCTACCAGCAGCTCAGGAGCAGCTGCTGGTAGCCTGTTCCCACACATGACTGGGCAATGAGGTACGCGTGTGTCCTCCTATCTCACTTTTAGTCTGAGTTCCCGGACAAGGCTACCTGGCAGAGGAGTGGCAGGATCAAGAGCGATCCTGGCACTTCTGACCAACCCTATCTGGCACTATTCTACCCTAGTTGGTCTGCTCTTGAAACCAACCTTAATGTGTAGTTAAACTATGGAATTTGCTCCTGCTTAATGTGGTGATGGGGACCAGTCTAGATGGTTTTAAAAGGGGATTAGGCAGATTTTTGGAGGATAGGCTATCAACAACTATGGATGGGCTATCAACAACTACTAGCCTTGGTAGCTATATGCGTCCATCAAGATCCATGGGGTTATGACCCTGAAACCCTGAATACCAGGTGCTACCAAGGGAGGTGTCATTTCCCCTCTTTTCCCCACTTGCACCTTATTGGCTGCTATATGGGGTGGGATGCTGGACTGGATGGGCCTCGGCCTGATCCAGCAAAGCTTTTCATATGTTGTTATGTTCTTAAGGTTTGCTGTAAGGGATTAAAAAGAAGTCATCCGGGGATCAGATTCTTAAATTCTATTATAATTCTATACATGTTTAGATCTAATGGCACATCTAATAGCATAGTCCTATACAATATACATGTCTACTTGGAAGTAAATACCAGTGTGTTGAGTAAAGCTTATTCCCTAACAAGTGTGTTCAGGATTGCAGCCAAAGTTGTCCAGAATGTGTGGGGATAGTTTTTCAGACTTCTGGTTCTAGTGAAAGCATTCTTAGCTTGTGGTTAGAAGAAAAGGTGAGTGCCAACTGAATTTGATTATCCGAGTTCTGGGGAAGAATGAGGGTGCTGAAATTCATATATTGTGTAAGATTAGATTAGATTTTACTTGCAGCATTTAATAAGATGTTGAGAAGGAAGACTTTTTCTCCCACTTGTGGAAAGATTGCAATAAGCTTGTACATGGAAACAGTATTGTGATAAGGAGTTATGTTTTGAAATGTGTCATGCTCAGAGATAATGTTTTAACTGTGTGTGCTTAATTATCTCCCTTTGAAATCCATGGTTCTTAAAAGTGCCTAGTTTTGACTAGATCATGGCCTAATTTACCATGCAATTGATGAGGCCCTGTGTTAATTAGTTAGGCTGAGTTAGTCTGTACAAAACTTTCTCTTAATTTTCTGCTATGGCATGTCACTTTAGTGAGTGTTCCTGCAAACTGGGACATTTCAATCATCTGCTTGGTGGAAAAAGAAGTTCAATCCTATACATGCAAAAATCCTCTTCCATCATGCTGGTATGCAAAGGATTTGAGTGAAAATTAGGAGCTGGTACAGATACTGTATAAAATGGGGGGTGGGGGTGGGACTACTTGTGCACAGGAAGCTGCCTTGTACCAAGGCAGACCTTTGGGCCATCTATACTGACTGTCAGCAATTCTCCAAGGTTTCCATCCAGGAGTCTTTCCCAGCCCTACCTGGAGATACTGCCAGGGATTGAACTTGGGACCTTCCACATGCAAAGCAGATGCTCTTCCACTGAGTTATGGCCCCATCTCCTTAGGGGAATATTTAAAAGCAGATAGTGCTCACATGTAGTCACCCATCCAAATGCAAACTGGGATAGATGATCCTGCTTAACAAAGGGGACACTCCATGCTCACTACCACAAGACCAGCTCTCCCCCCGCCCCCTAGTTTGAAATGGTGGTTTACTTCTACAATGCCTGGCTGCTATAAGGAAATATGTTTTGTATATGTTGCCATTTCCTGTTCCTGGTCTTTTGGGCTAAGTGGGAGAGTGGTCCAGCCAACCCATTAAGAGGCAGCATATTGGGAGTCACCAAAGTACTAACTGGCAGGGGAGCTGTCCGGGAATGCCAGAAAGGTTATCAAGAGAGAGCCAAATGCTGAACAGCAAGAGAGCTGTCCTGGAGGATGTTGCTAGAAGCAGAAACCAGGAGCTGGTCCATAGGGTGGTGGTGGTGGTTGCAGCAGCAGCTTCCTGACAACACTTGTGGGCTTCTTGTATTCAGTCTTGGCTGTTTCACCTTTCCTAGTGTTTCAGTGGCCCCTTGATCCTAGCCATACTTGGGGAGGGATTCCTCCTCCCAAATAGGATTCTGAAAAGGGCAGAAGCCGCAAGCTTCTTGGGGAGGAGAGCTAGTCTTGTGGTAGTGAACATGAATTGCCCTCTTTGCTAAGCAAGGTCCACCTTGTTTTGTATTTGGATGGAAGACTACATGTGAGCGCTGTAAGATATTCCCCTTAGGGCAGGGGTGGGCAACCTTGGCCCTCCAGCTGTTTTTGAACTACAACTCCCACCATCAATTGTGGCTGGGGATGATGGGAGTTGTAGTTCAACAACAGTGGGAGGGCCAAGGTTCCCCACCCCTGCCTTAGGGGATGGGGCTGTAGCTCAGTGGAAGAGCACCTGCTTTGCATGCAGAAGATACCAGATCCAATCCTTAGCATCTCCAGGTAGGGATGGGCAGAATCCTGCATGAAATCTTGGAGAGCCACTGCTACTCAGTATAGACCAGGCCTGGTCAACTTAGCCCCCCTGGGTGTGTTGGGATTACAATTCCCATAATCCCCAGGCACAGTGGCCAATAGCCAGGGATTATGGGAATTGTAGACCAACATCTGCAGGAGGGCTGAAGTTGAGTAGTCCTGGTGTAGACAGTGCATAGTGATGGACAATACTTAGAGCCACTGCTACTCGGTGTAGACAATACTGAATGATGGACCAATGGTCTGCTTTAATATAAGACAGCGTCCTGTGTTCCTGTGATGGCTCATGCTGCCAACCAAGTGCTATGACTTTTCGGCTGGCTTTCAGCTAAGACTCATTTCTGACATGTTCATGAGGGACCAGAGCTGGGAGGGGATGGCTGTATTCAGGATGCTGGATGTATTATGTCCCATAATTCTGTAGGATCACTGGATGTGGCATCTCATGGGTTGTGGTCTCATGGTACTTGCAGGACTTGCAATGGGATCCTCTGAGGAGAAGGTCTCATCCACTGTTCTCTGTAACAGGGATTCCCAGATGTTGACTACAATTCCCAGTATCCTTGGCCAAAGGCAATTGCAGCTGGGGATTCTGGGAGTTGTAGTCAAGAACATCTGGAAAGCCCTGTTACAGAGAACACTAGTCTCATCCGGCTCTGGTTCTGGGCACAGGCTGATCCTTACAGTGGCTCTCGGTGTTTTTAGCTCTCTAGGTGCTTTGTTGTATTTCTCAGATTACACTCATCCCATTGTTTTTAAGTGATTTGATGTGGTCTGCAGTGTTATAACATGCATGAGCACCACAGATCCATTTTTTGCATTTTTTAGGAAATGGGGGCTTCTGTTTGGCTTTGTGATGCATGGCATAAAATAGGAAAATTATGTACCTTCCAATCCATCAAAGGAAACATTCATAGGAGCCTGCATCAGATGCTATCAGCAGTGTTGTGTGGGTATTCTCCAGTATGCATGCCTAGGAGGCATCCCGTTAAAACAGAAGCCTCTAAATGCTTTAAAAGAACCGATTATTCCACTTTTCTCAAGAGTTGCAACATCTATGTTAATTTGGGGGCGTCTTTTCTATATTTGTAAAGAAATCTGAATGTTTATAAAACATGATGAGTGCAGTTTGGAGTATATTAAATAAAATATTCATTGAATTCCCTTATTTAATGAGAAGTACCAGCTGTTTGACATGATACAGGGCAGAAGTGTGCACTGTCTTGATACTTGCTCTTAAATGACTATAAGGTAGAAGTACCTTATAGTCACACCTGAGACTAAGAGCTCACACCTGTTCTGACTTCACATGCTATTTTGAACATCCATTGCCTTAAGTTTATATTTTATAAATACGTCCCCCTTTTTTAACGGGGAGGGATGTAGTAGGGTTACCCAGTGACATTGATTGACTATAGATTCTGCATTGGAAAAATAGTGTTTTATACACTCTTTTTCCAGTATGTAATATACAGCCAATCAATGTCATTGAGTAACCCCTCTACCTCCCTCCCCGTTAAAAACGGGGGAAGTATTTATCTCTCTTCCCCTCATAAAGATATAAATACTTCCCCCGTTTTTAACGGGGAGGGAGGTAGAGGGGTTACTCAATGACATTGATTGGCTGTATATTACATACTGGAAAAAGAGTGTATAAAACACTATTTTTCCAATGCAGAATCTATAGCCAATCAATGTCACTGGGTAACCCTACTACATCCCTCCCCGTTAAAAACGGGGGAAGTATTTATATCTTTATGAGGGGAAGAGAGATAAAGAGTACAGACTGAGTGGGAAAGTTCTGTTATCTTTCACATAACATAAGAACAGCCCTGTTGGATCAGGCCCAAGTCATATCATCCAGCATTCGTTTTCCCACAGTGGTCCAAAAAATGTCTCTGGGAAGCCCACAGGCAAGAGGTGAGGGCAACTGGTATTTAGAGGCATCTTGCCTCCAAGGCCGGAGGTAGCCTATAGCCACCAGACTAGTAGCCATTGTTAGACCGGTCCTCCATGAATTTGTCTAAGCCCTTTTTAAAGCCATCCAAGTTAATGGTCATCACCACATCCCATGGCAGAGAATTCCATAGATTAGGTGTTATGTAGGAAAAGTGCTTCCTTTTGTCAGTCCTACATTTGCTGGCCATTAAACGGACGCTGTGTTATTTTAGTGGGTAACAGAAGTTTGGCAAAGCATCATTCAAATTCGATTTGAGTTCAGTGTGGGTCTGTTGCCAGTCTGTACAGATCTTGATTTCACTTCTTTGAATCTGTTTGGATCTATTCCATGGGCTCAGATTTAGTTGTGAAAACTGCACCACTACCATGAATGTTAAAGAGCGGTCCACACAGACAGCTTAAAAACCGTGGAAGTTGCTGTGCCAGAGGAAAAGAAGAAGAAAAGTGGGGGGGTGGGGTGGGGGTGGAGACAGAGAAACCTTCAGAAGCCCTGTATGCATACACATGGTTTGCCACCTGGAATCATGCCCGTCAAATTGTATTTGCATACCCAGCATTCGATATGTCACTGCAGTACTGTAACGTGAGTGCAATTCAGTCTGATCCTAGTTCTTCTTGTTTAAAATATGCTATTCATATTGTGGCAATACATGAAGGAGTCTATTGTTTTTGTTAGGAAAAGCATTATTACTCTCTGCCCTAAACTCCTGTGCCTCTTAGCCCCAACTATGCCCGTCATTCACGATGTTGCAGGACAGATATTACCTGATATTTGTGCCCTCTGGGCTGTATAAAAATAGGATTATGGAACATCTGGCAGCACAGTAGGAATATTTCACGCTAAAGTACAGAAATAAAACCACAGAAGAGCACAGAGAAAGCGTTGCAGGCAAGAAATTATCCTTTCTTCTTCTCCCCAGCATCCATCAAGCAACAGCGTCTTAAAAAGGGGAAAGCAAGGAGATGACGAAAGAAAAAAGCTGGGTGAAAATTAAAACTAGCTCCATGTCATTAGCACTTCAGCAGATTCTGCTTCCTTAACTAGCAGATTTTAGAGATGCTTCTAAAATCTGCCACCTCTGAATTTTCCTGCAGATTATGGAGTTCAGAATTACCTGACCTTCCCCCACCCCCGCAAAAAAAAAGAGAATCGGTGCATTAGGGAATTCTCCATTGTTTTCATCTCTGAATTTTGTACAAAGAACTGTACCTGCATCATTTGCCACAGTATTCCATTCCTTCTTTTGTACCTTTCCCCACTCTTCCAAATCAACATGCACTTGTGGGTTGATAAAACACCACAGAAAAGCAAACCTGTGGTTGCAGTCTTATCAGGACCCTTGTGTGGGGCGGCTTACCAGTGCACAAGAGTACATTTGTGCTTCAGTTTTGTTTTGGCCACACATTTTCACCATAAAGAAACATGCTACAGTGTTTAGGCTTTTTTTAGTTTGGAATGGACGAGTAAAGCAGACATGATAGAAGTATCCCCTGCTAACGAAGCAAAGAGGCACCTTTCTAAAGTGTTGATTCTCTTTATTTATCAGGTGAGGGTTCAACTGGCCCTATCCATCCCCAGCACAGCATCCCTCCAGTGGCTGTTGCTGAGGTCTGTTTTATGTTTGGGGGGGGGGGGTTAGACTGTGAGCCGTGTGTGTGTGTGTGTGTGTGTGTGTGTGTGTGTGTGTGTGTGTGTGTGTGTAAAAACCGCTTTGGGAACTTTTGTTGAAAAGTGATATATAAATATTCATCGTATCGTAAGTGTATAAAACTGTGCAAAATGTGGATCAGATCACTAGAGAGAAGGTTTTTCTCCCTTTCTAGAACCCAAGGTCATCTGTTGAAGGTGAATCCTGGGAGATTTGGAACAGACAAAAGGTGGGAGGAATGCTGGGAGATTTGGAACAGACAAAAGGAAGTACTTTGCACAACACGCAATTAAACTGAAATTAATGGACACCAGATGTGGCGATGGCTACCAATCTAGGTGGGATTGGGCTATCAATGGGATTAGGGATTAGGATAGGGTTATCAATGGCTACTAGTCTTGGTAGCTATATATTTCCATCAGGATCAGAGGGTGCATTCCCCTCTACACCAAGTGCTAGCAAGATGGTTCCCTGTCCCCAAAGAGCTCACAGTGTAAACAGAAACATAAGGTAGACACCATCAAGAAACACTGGAGGGAAGCCGTGCTGGGATTGAATTTATTTATTTATTTATTTATTTTAAGTTTTCTATCCCACCCTACTGAGGAGCTCAAAGCAGTGTTCACGGTTATGTTTATCCTCACAACAACCCTGTGAAGTAGGTTAGGCTGAGAGATAAGTGACTGGCTTAGAGTCACCCAGTGAGTGTCATGGCTGAATGGGGATTTGAACTTGGGTCTCCCTGGTCCTAGACAAACACTTTAACCACAACGCCACCATTTTCAAAGGTGACTCTTTGCTCACTTAGCAGGGGATAAAAAATAGCATTGCAAACGTATCAGGCAGGACCCAGACTAGTTAGTCATGACTGAGCTCTCATGAAATAAATGAGACAAGTAAGTCATGACTAATTTAAGTCCCATCAATTTTAAGGGTGTGTAGTCATTACCAACTTAATCTGAATCTTATCTGACATCATTTTCTTGGCGAGGTGTGGGGGTGGAAATCCTCTTGCAATCAGTGTTCCCTCTAAGAGGGATTCCCAGATGTTGATGACTACAATTCCCATAATCCTCAAGCAAAAGCCTTTGCAGTTGGGAATTCTGGGAGTTGTAGTCAAAAACATCTGGGAATCCTTGTTAGAGAAAACACCGCTTGTAATGCTCTGAGCATAGTGATGTAGAGACTGAGCTGTTTCCTGGAAGCCCCCCGTTGACATCTCCCCTTGGCCACAGACTCACTAGGTGGCCATAGATGAGCTATTTTCAGCCCACCCACCCCCGCCCCACAATATGGAGGCAATAACATTCTCCTGCCTGACAGGTAACGTATATGAGATGTTTTGAACAATTATGCTACATAGATGCTAAGTATTATTTTTATTAACACATTTCTAAGCAAGCAGATCTCTCTTATTTTGAATTGTGCCAACATTGTGTTACCAGCCATATCAGTGCAAGATACTTCAGAGTTCAGTATTGACATCTGACAATGAAATGTCGGGTTTTTTTACTACCTACACTTTAGTGAGCCATAATTTACTGTGAATGGAAGGATGAAGTGTCACACTGGTTGCAAGCTGTGTAGGCGTGCTACTCTTCCATCTTTTTGTTCTTGGCAGTCGTATGGAGAATCAAAATGAAACAGATTAGATTTGGAGGGAAAATGCACTGTTAAGACTATTTACCTAATACCTAGTATTTTGGGCAGCAGCAGTACAGGAAGATGCTGAAAGGCATCATCTCATACTGCACGGGAGATGGCAATGGTAACCCCCCCACCCCCAGTATTCTACCAAAGACAACCACAGGGTTCTGTGGTCGCCAGGACTTGACACCGACTCGACGGCACACTTCAGTATATTTTAAACCAGGGTTTGACAATATCCCAGGTGCCAAGGAGGCATGGTGCCTAGAAATTTAACTATGGTGCCTAAATAGGGATATTCAGATGGAGAGTTATGTAATGAAATCTTTTTAAACGGGCCAATTTTAGATGATGTTAGTCTTAGTTTCAATACTCAGATTAGTGTTGTTAGTATTTAGATTATTAGTTTTTGTTTTGTTTTTGTTTTTTGCTCTTCCTTTGCTTATTTGTACTTTTTCTGAAATTTAAAGTAATGCTACTTTTGATGTTTGTAGATTGGTCATAGACTGTAATAAAATGATTGATTGATTAGTCTCAGGCAGCCATTTCTGATCTAAGTATGTTACTTGTAAAGCAGATACAGAGAAACCCATTTACCTTCCCTCTCCATTGTAAGTCTGTTAAGGTTGTCAAGATGTATACTGCCCAGAGCGGTTGGCTGGGGCGATGTAGAAATGTAATAATTAATAAATATGTCTCCATTGTCTGTTTTCTAAGCTGTGGGACTGGCTCCTAAATTAAAAAAAAATTGGCAAGGCAGGTTAATAAGCTCTCAAAGTGCTTTACATGCATTGAGGTCATTAACACAATCAAAAACTGTGGGAGCTGTGTCTGCTCCCAATTTTTGGTTGTGTGGAAGCAAGTTAAGAGGGAAAACCTGGGTAGTAGTGATCGTATGGAAGCAAGGTAGGAGGAAAAGCTTGCACAGGTTTTCCTCCTACCTTGCAAGTGAAAATTGGGAGCACATGCCGCACCCAAACCCGGGTAGGACACAGTTTTTTATTGTGTGAATGACCTCAGTAAGCCTTTATGATGAACCTGTTGGGTGGGTTAATATTAGAATCCCCAGATTGCACATGTTGGACTATGTCTGCCTAGTTTGTCTAAAGCTACCTTGTGAGGTCTGGTTTGAGGTGTGAGCTAAACAGTCGGCTTGTTCACACAATCAGTAATTGGGTAGGACAAGTGTCCTACCCAGTTTCGAGAACTGTGCATGCTCCTGATCTTTGGTTGTCTGTCAGCAAAAACCTAGATAGGAGGAAGTGGGGTTGATTGTGTGTGAGGCTCATGCTGAGTAGGGCAGCTTTACCTCCTGCCTCATTAAAGAGCTGGGTACAGCTACTAGGTAATTGGAGCCATCCTCTTCAGCACATCCTAAAGGTAAAGTATGCCATTGAGCCAGTGCCAACTCCTGGAGACCACAGAGCCTTGTGGTTGTCTTTGGTAGAATACAGGAGGAGTTTGCCATTGCCTTCTCCCGGGCAGGCACACTATCACTTCCTGTGCCCTCCTGGCTAGCACACACGGCTCTCGAATCTGGGTAGGACACTTGTCCAACCCAATTGCTGATCCCATGAAAAAGCTTAATATTTGAGATATGCATGAACAGCCTCCTAGCATTTTTTTTTAAAGAACACCAGCGTTGGAGACTGCAATTGGGAGAAGGGTAGCTGAGAAGCTGCTGCTTAATAATAATAATAATAATAATAATTAATAATTAATAATTCAGTTTCTATACCGCCCTTCCAAAAATGGCCCAGGGCAGTTTACACAGAGAAATAACAAACAAATAAGATGGCTCCCTGTCCCCAAAGGGCTCACAATCTAAAAAGAAACATAAGATAGACACCAGCAACAGTCACTGGAGGTACTGTGCTGGGGGTGGATAGGGCCAGTTACTCTCTCCCTGCTCAGTAAAAAGAATCACCACGTTAAAAGATGCCCCTTTGCCAAGTTAGCATGCTTACAGGTTTTTCTTCCCGCTGTTTGCTCTAAATTGCTCCCCAGTGCAGGATGTTGCCTTATACTGAGTCAGGCCATTGATCCATCCAGCTCAGTTTTGTCTACACTGCCTGGCAGCGGCTTTCCAAGGTTTCAGGCAGGGGTCTATCCCAGACCTACCTGGAGAGGCTGCCAGGGATTGAACCTGGGACCTTCTGCATGCAAAGCAGATGCTCTTTCATTGAGCTATGGCCCCTTCTCCCTGCCCCTCTGCTTCTCACCATACTTATGTCTGGTGCCCTCATATATTTTCTCCTGTAGAGGGAAAGGGCTAGCTGTAGAGAGGCTAGCTGAGCAGACAAATGGCAGGAGGGGAAAGGGTTAAGCCAACTATCACTCCCCATTTCTAGGCTGAGACTTGAAGTCTCTCCAAGCTGTTTTTTTTTTAGTCTGGAAACTCTTCACACATCTTTTGTGTGTCCTCTAATGTGGCCCTCAGGCAGTGTGTCTGTGGGACACTCATAGCTCATCAACTTAGCAATTACACTACACCCACTCACATCTTTAAAAAGAAAACATTGCTAAGAATCACAATTATTTTTTAAATCAAATAAAAATGGAAGTCTTTTTAGCATGAGGTCACAAAGCTCTAATCACTAATCCAGGACTCTGTCACCGTTTCTATGATAGCTAATATGCCTTTATAACTAGGGGAAAATAATAGAGCTTTTTTCCACATTAAGGCTGCCAACAGTGACACTTCTTTAACACTGCAATTAATTCACGTTGGAGCAGTCTGCAGGTTTATCTCATGTATGAATAATGGCCAGGCTTGGCAAAGAATCAGCAACGTCCATTCCCCCCCCCCCATTTAATGTTTTTTTGACATTTTGTATTTTACATACATCTTTCCCCATTTAACACGTCCATTTTAATGGGGCAAGAAAGTACCCATTTTGTTTGGAAGTAAAAAAATTTACTGTAACACAATGTTTCCCCCTGCTTCAATGTATTTACTATCCTTGCAGTGATTAAATATTGGTGCAGAGTTTGGAGCATTATAGTCGTGTAGAACAACTAATGACTTCTCAGTCTGGATTAGAATTCCCAAGTTTAGCAAGTGTGGGGTGAATATGTGTCTTAAAAGTCTTTTTAAAAGCTGTCAGAGATGGGGAGGTTCTTATGTTGGCAGGGAGCGCATTCCGAAGCCTCGGGGCGGCAACAGAGAAGGCCCTGCCATGAATAGCCACTGGACGAAATGGTG
The DNA here is from genome assembly GCF_027244095.1 of Hemicordylus capensis. Classification (NCBI taxonomy): domain Eukaryota; kingdom Metazoa; phylum Chordata; class Lepidosauria; order Squamata; family Cordylidae; genus Hemicordylus; species Hemicordylus capensis. The sequence continues at coordinate 13,255,444 of NC_069666.1, read as the reverse complement.
GCAACTGCAGATGGACTTCTCCAGATGACCTCAATGGGCGGCAGGACTCTTAACGAAGAAGATGGTCTCTTAAATGCCCTGGGCCTCAGCTAATTAAGGGAACAGAGACCACGTGGAAAGAGTGGCTATCAATGTACTTCACTCAGCAGTCCAGTGTTTTTCTCAACGTGTGTCTCATTTCATATATTTTCAGCTGGATTCCGAGTGCCTTCTTTAGGAGACTAATGTCAAAAATATGATTGAGCTTTCAGTGAAAGCAGAGACTGTGAAGTCATTTTATCAGTGCCATTTAAAATCCCATTAGCCCACCTTACACTGTCTGTTTCTAAAGACTTCATCAAGTCGGGCTTCTGGTCTTATTATCACAGTAGGATTTCTTGGTCTTCCATCGCAATTTGCAATTTAGCTGTTACGAGAACAGATGTATTACTGCAACCTGTAGCTAGCTTTGATCGGAGTGCTGTGTGGAGTTTTGGGGGGGTTGCGGCAAAACCCCCAATCTGGAACAGAGTAAAAGGTCCTTTGTGCATAAGGTTATTGTATTTCCATGAAGGAATGGAAACAGCGGCTAGAATGTGGTGCTTAGACCTGGGAGAGTGTCTTGATCTCACATTCTTATGTATTTATTTATTTACATTTATATTCCGCTCTTCCTCCAAGGAGCCCAGAGTGGCGTACATAGTTGGGTTTCTCCTCACAACGACCCTGTGAGGTAGGTTAGGCTGAGAGAGAAGTGACTGAGAAGGAGGTGACTCATGTTTTTGAAGAAGGGACTCATGTTTTTATTCTGCTCCCTGGGAGCTTGGGATGGTGTGCATGGAGTTCTTGCTTTATCTGTGCAATAACCCTGCCAGCTAAGCCAGGTGGCAGTGTGTGGATGGTGTGCCCAAGGACACCAGTAAGTTATGGTAGAGAAAGGACTTGAAACTGCGTTTCCCATATCCAAATTCAACACGTGAACTGCTACATCACACCGACTCTCAACACTTAGCACTAGAATGAGAATGACCTACTCCAGAGAAACTGAGGAGAACAGAGGAGCAGATAAAGCTACTTGGTAAGACAGAAACATAGGAGGCTGCCGTCTGCCGAGTCAGACCCTTGGTGCCCCTGGCTCAGTTTTCTCTACACGGACTGGCAGCGACTCTCCAAGGTTTTAGGCAGGAGTCTCTCCCAGCCCTACCTGGAGATGCTGCCAGAAGTGAGCCTGGGACCTTCTGCATGCAAGCAGGCAGATGCTCTTCTACTGAGCTACAGCCCCACCCTCTAGAGGAATACCTTACAAATGTCAGCATGTCACATGTAGTGTGTGTGTGTGTGTGTGTGTGTGTGTGTGTGTGTGTGTGTGTTTAGTGAGTATGAGTGCAGAGACCTTGATCTCTAATTTGAGGAGGCAACCTTTTGAATCAATCTATTTATCTGATCGTCCATTTGCATGATAAAACTGCATCCTGTTACTACTGTGAATGAATCCCACCCTACAGCAGGATAACAGAGCTTTCATCCACTGACTGGTAATTTGGGGTTGGTGGAAAGGTGAGCTAGATTCAGGGCCAGAGCCAGACTATTTTGCACCCTAGGCAAACACATTGACCCTCTGAGGTCTGCACCTCATTAATAAAAAGATTTATTAATCTTTTATTTTACTTTGAATATATTTTATTAATGCTGTGAGCCACCTCGATCAGTAGTGTACTGGAGAGGTGGGGTATAAATATTTTAATAACAAAAACAATAACTATTTTAAATAAATAACGCAGAGATTATAGGGTGGCTCGGGCTGTATTTAAACAAACAAATAATGCTGACTTGCTTTTCGGGGTGCATCAAAGTCAACCTTTGCCTAGGTGCCAAGAACCTAGGGCCGACCCTGTTTTGGACTGTCCAGTTCGACAGGAACGATCTGACAAAATGTTTACACAGCAGAAAGATCGGAGGCAGCAACCATTGGCTCAGAAATGCTGTCCACCCAGTAGTTATACAGATGGATGTTTTTAGCTCCTGCTCAGCTAATTCCAAGCCAGTTCCTTGCCTCTTTGCAAAATGACTACTTTCCCCAAACACAAATGCTAATCTGCATAAACCCAAATCATCATTTGTGTTGAGTGAGACGATTATGCCGCTGCGTGCACGGCTGGTCCAGGGACAGTAAACAAATGTGAGTAGACAATGTAGAAATGAGCAATGATGCCAACTTTTGATTTTTCTCTCTTGTTGCTCTGCTTTAAAGGGAGCTGTTTATTCAGGGCAAACTGTGCAGTGATTCCAGTAATGATGTCAGTTACTCATTAAACTTTATTCTCCGTTGGGTTGCGCTCTTTGTATGTGTTTGGCCCCCTATGTATAATGGGAGCATACAGTGTCAAGAATGGCGTCCTTTTCTTCCTCCCCTTTTGGCAGATGGGGATGACTGCGCAGTGTGCAAACTAGGGGAGATTCTGGCCTTTCTCTTGGCTGATAAAGAAGCATGCATGACCAGCACCCTAACTTTCATGGGAGTGTCGTGAGGGCTTGAAAGGAGGTTGTGAAGGCATGTAGAAAGAGTCTTCTCTCCCTCCCTCCCTCTGCACAGACCCACTAATTGCTTTCGCTGCTCTGCATCCTGTCATTCATCCCCAGCAGAATGGAAAAGGAACACCTGTTGAGTGTCTAATGAGGAGGAGGTAAATTGCCAATGCTGGCGAATTAAGAGCTTCAGGACTGGTTGGAAATTTACAGATTTCAAGAAGCTTTGAGCTCAGTTCTTTGTCCCTTGCCCACCCAATCAACACACCAAGGGGCGGCTTTTGGGCTCCCATTTCAAGGCTGTTTAACATGTTGCTCGCTTTAGCTACCTTGTCATATTAAGCAAGCTCCATTATTTCTATCTCTCGGGGTGCATACTTAAGGTCCCTTCACTATGTTACCTTAGTGACATGGAAGCCACTGTCGCACTCGGAGTGGCATTTCATGTCTGCAGTGGGAAAGACTCTATGCAAACTCCCATAATTCCCAGTCACAGTGGTCAGTAGTCGGAGCTTATGGGAGTTGTAGGCCAACCTCTGCAGGATGGCCAAAGTTGTGCACCCTTGAATGTAGAGAATGGGGCTGTAGATCCATGGTTGTTACAAAGCACATCCTTTGCATGCAGAAGGCCCCAGGTTCAATCTGTGGCATCTGGTTCAAAATTCGACAGGGTTGGTCTCTGGGGTATCCCAGAGAGACCACATTATGCCTGTTCTCAAACAGTTGCACTGGCTGCCGATATGTTTCTGGGCAAAGTACAAAGTGCTGGTTTTTACCTTTAAAGCCCTGAACCAGTACAAAGTGCTGGTTTTTACCTTTAAAGCCCAGGTTACCAGAGGGAGCATCTTTCTCTGCTCATTGAGATAATCAGGAGGGGTCCGTCTTTGTGTGCCAGCAGTTCATCTGGTAGAGACTTGGGATCGGACCTTCTCTGATGTCGCCACTATGTTGTGGAATGCACTCCCCATGGATATAAGAGGACTGTCTTCCTTGAAGGTCTTCAGAAGAGCCTTAAAGAGCCACCTTTTTAGCCTGGCTTTTCATGATATCTAGTTTTAATTGTAATTTTAATCTGTTTTTAATTGGTTTTTGGTTTTAATTGCTATGTATTATCTTTATTTTAATGTAAACTGCCCTAGCCAGTTTAGAAAGGGTGGTATATAAATCAAATTAATCATCATCATCATCACCTCCATCATCTCCCGATAAGACCAAGAAAGACCCCTGTCTTAAACTCTGGAGAGTTCCTGCCAGCCAGACAATACTGTCATAGCTGGACCTATGGTCTGCCTCTCTAGAATGTAGAAGGCAGGCTTCATTCACCTGCCGGTAGCTACTACTCCTTCCCCTATCCCAATGGAACTGTTTTTTGTGGGGGGTTTTGTCATGGGGAAAGGAAGGGGACAGCAAAGGCCATCAGGACTTTGTGAGCAGGATTGAGCTGCGGGGCTTTCTCAAAGTGTCCTGTGCCCATCTTGGCTTTGCTCAGAAAGCATTTGAACAGCAGCGGAGTCCATACCTTTGAGCCCCCCTCCCCTGCTTTGAATGCTTGCTCCTTCTCTACCTTCAAGATGGAGCCATTTTGTTGAAAAGTAGGCCTTGTTTTGCCGTAGCATGTAATGGTGCAGGCTGTTGCATTTTGGAGGGTTGGTGTCTTGAATAGCGGTGAAGCAGCAACACATTGTTGAGGCCCCTCAGCCAAGAAGCGATGTCGTTGCCAGTTCAGAAGTGCTGGTGCTCTCCATGACAGCCCCCGTGGCCATGCCCACCCCAGCAGCCACAGAAGCTGAGAACCTCCCTGCACACACCCCTCCACTACATCCCAGATTAGCCAAGCCTTGAAGCCTTTGACATAAGACACTTCGGCCAAAGCTGAACACTCTGTACGGTCCCCTGACCTCTGCGCCCCCTGCAGAGGTGACTATTCCCATGTGGTAGTGCCGTGCTTTGCCCAGCAGTGGGCGGCTCCTTTTAAGAGAAATGTGGCCCTCTTGAGTCCCTGCACCAACCTGGAAGGTGTGCACAGAGTACTGGGAGAAGCCCAGCCTGTAGAATCCAGAGAATGATGCGTTGGAATACACACGGATCAGGAATTGGACAACAATTTACAACATTAAGAACTGCATGAAGACAATCTTCAGCACAGCAAGGCAGTGCAGGCTGCATTCCTGTTCTCCTGCTTTCTTACTGCCTGCCCTGTTCCCATTCTAGGACTGGAATACGCTGTGGATAATTGAAAGTAGTATTTAAGAGCCAGCCTGGATTAAGGAATGGATCCATTAGAAATGCCTCATAGCCCTTCTCATCACCTTCCTCCCAGAGCTCTTAAGAGAGGGCTCCACCTATCTTAAAGGGCGCTCCCAGCACTGAGAAAAGTTCAGTGCAGGACTGCACGGAGGTCAGCACAGCGGGCAATGGCTCTTACATTGAAGTTCTTTTGCCAAAGTGGACCCTGCTTGAAAAAATAGTGAAGATCGCTGTGGTAGAGAATCATGCCAAAGGGCCCAGTTGGAGGCGACAGTAGTCACACCATTAGTTCTGGCATGCTCATGCAAATGGGAGGAGAGCTAGTCTTGTGGTAGCAAGCATGAATTGTTCCCTTTGCTAAGAAGGGCCCACCCTGGTTTGCATTTGAATGGGAGAATAGACGTGTGAACACAGTAAGATATCCCCAACAGGGGATGGGGCTGCTCTGGGAAGAGCACCTACATGTCTGCCTGCAGAAGGTTCCAAGTTCCCTCCCTGTCATCTCCAAGATAGGGTTGAGGGAGACTCCTGCCTGCAGCCTTGGAGTAGCCGCTGCCCGTCTGGGTAGACAATACTGAACTAGATGGACCAAGAGTCTGACTCAGTATAAGACAGCTTCTATGTTCCTATATAGCATGTACAGGCGGCTTGATCTGAATCGCGACTTGCTCTACCCCCTCTCTGCCATGGTCCTGATCCAGGTCAGGCGCTCTACCTGTGCTATGAACACAAGAAAAAGCAAGCCCAGCAGGGCAAATGATGTGACTAGCAACTCATCTAGTCTGGCCTCAAGGTGCCACTGCAGCACAGGTACAAATGCCGAAGTGCCATTCAGCAACTACAAAGCAAGGCGCCCGAGAAGAAGCTTTGTTTTCAAGAAGGCTCTTCATTTTCTCCAATTGCTAGTTAAGAGCAAAGCTTCACTCGGCGCACTTACACTCCATTCTTCAAAAACAAACACGGGAGGCAAGAGCTGGTGAGGAGGACAAGCAGACTGCAGTTGTCGCATTCAGTAGGCATGATCACAAGACTGCCAGCTATTTATTTGCCAGTTATTCAAGACCCACACTTAGCTTCACTTCATTATCTCCTGGAAAGCAAAGGACAGTGAGCTGGTCTTGCAGTGGCGAGCAGGAATCATCCCCCTTTGCTAAGCAGGGTTAGCTTTGGTTTGCATTTGGATGGGTGGCTACCTATGAGCACGGCCTGCCATAATATGTTCTCCTAAGGGGATGTGGCCATAGCTCAGGGGCAGAGCATCTGCGTGCATGCAGTAGGGCCCCGGGTTCAATCCCTGGCATCTCCAAGTAGGGCTGGGAAAAGGTTCTGCCTGAAACGCCGGAGAGCCACTGCCAGTCAGTGTAGACAATGAGCCCTGTCTCACAATCGCATAAGAGGGCTTGAGGGCGGGTGGTGGGAGAGGCAGCAGAAACCCGCCTTCCCCGCAGACAGCCTGGGTGGGGAGTCCGGGCATGCAGATTACATGCCCAGATGGCCCGTGGCTGCCACGGGCAGCACGGCGGTGCAGGAGTTGGGACGCATCATCCCAGCCCCCGGAAATCCTACAATGCACCACACTAGTGAACTGTGCAATGTGGAGATCTCCCCAGCGATGGACTGGCACCCATCAGTGCTTCAGTTCCAGATGGAAGCAGCCGGTATTGACACACCGTCAGGTAAACGTGGTTAAGCGAGCGCCCACTCCCTTAATCTCCTTTAAGAGCCCAGGTTCTTAGCCGGGTTTGCCACCAAGGAGCCACAGGGAGCTGGTTGGCTCCCGGCAGTCCCCCGCCCCCACCCCTTTAACTTTTAAAAACTGACTCCTGGCAGTTCCCACGGGCAACCAAGCCCGGGCTTAGCTGCCTTACCCTGGTCTTGGCTCTTGGTGACAACAGCCTCAGGACTGAGCTCAGTTGACCAATGATCTGACTCTGTATAAAGCAGCTTCCTGTGTTGCACATCTAAACTCAGTCATATTGGCTTCAAACTTATTCCTTCTCCTTCTCCCTGGAATTGTAGCTATGTGTAGGACAGGCTCAGTATGCCATGCGAAACGGAGGACCAGCTCTAGTTCACTGGTGCCTCAATCTGGAAGAGCTGCTATGCCAACAGTTGCTTAGGAGGCTGGTTGTATTTGATGCCATGATTATTCTTCCACAGAATGTCTGGTCAAGGCAAAAAGATGGTTTTGCGTTTTTCAAAAGCTTTAAAAAAACCTTTGAAAAGAGGATAAAAATATAGGTAAGAGGATGACAGGCCTGGGGGACATGGTGTGTGTGTGTGTGTGTGTGTGTGTGTGTGTGTGTGTGTGTAGTTGAAGTATCCAAAACATGGGAAAAGTATGCCAAACATTTTGGGTTTAATAGGGCATGTTTGGAGTAGAATAACCACCTCACCAATTTATTATGTCATTTTCTATGTAAACTGCTCTGAGAACTTTGTGACAGAATTCCGCTTAATCTAAGGATATGCTCATGTGGAATTGGTGCTATAGAAAATACCTCTCATACAGTTATGAATTGCGAACTTTACAGGGATTATCGTTTAAAACTAATTGCTCCTCTGTGGGTAAAGTTCCCGGGACACTCTAATGAATTTTACTTAGAGTTTTTATTGTTTAATTGTAATGAGGAGAACTCTTATAATGTGGCAAGGTTTTGCCATATTGTATGTAAAATTCGTTCGGGTTTTATGTAATGTCTATGTTTGTTATTTGACTGATCTATGATTGTAATAAAGTTCTATCTATCTTTGTGAAAAGTGAAGTATAAATATTAGTATATTTATATAAATATAATAGAGTCAGTGTGGTGTAGTGGTAAGAATGTTGGATAGGACCAGGGAAAATCATTCAACCCCCCATTGAGCTATGAAACTCATTGACTCTGGGTCAGTCACTTACCTCTCAGTCTAACCTAACCTAGCCGACAAGGGTTGTTATGTATATACATAACCATGTATACCACTGTAAGTTCCTTGAAGGAAGAGCAGAATATAAATGCAGTAAATAAAATCAGTAGCAGCAGCAACAGGGAAAAAGTTTCCAGAACATGGAAAAGGTTGCATTGGGAGTAATGCTCGTTGTTTCAAATCAAGTGTGAGATTTAGAAAATCATTTAAAGTTCAGTATTGGTCCATAAGGGCTACTGAAGAGGAAGCATGAAATTAAAAGATAAAAGGTGTAATCCATTAACATAACTCTTATTGAATCCCATCCCCCGTATTTGTTTTCTTCAATGGAAAATATGTGTGGGATCAGTGACTGCATCCATACAATTTATCAAAAAGACGAAAACCCAAGTTCAACAGAGTTTGTGTTCCATTTATTTCATGAGATAAGTTTGCACACATTGCTTACTTGCCTCCATTGCAATATTCCACTTAGGAGATCTGTGCTGTGCTTGCCCCCCCCCCGCCATAATGCCCCCACCCTTTTAAAAGTTCTTTAATAAATCCAGGCTGAGAATCCAATTTTATATTTCACATGTTCTAATTCTGATTTAATTTACCTCTCAGCCAGAATATAATTATTTTCTGGTGATAATTTAGATGCTTGTACTAAAAAGGCAAGGCTATTTTTGACGCTGAGGAATCCATAACTTTAAATAGTCAAGTCTTATCTCCAGTAAACCTGCCCACGTAAGGAGAAACTAAAGTTTCCACTAATACAGAGCAGGCAGTGAATTTTGCTGAGTGTTTGGGTGAGAAGGGGGATAAATCCTCATTGCACCTTGTGCTGAAGGCTGGCAAAGAGTCCATTTCGCTCGCTCGTTCTTCTTCAACATAATTTATAAAATTTTAGGAAGTATAATTAGCAGTGGCTGCCACAGCAGCATTTTGCTAATTTAGTCCAGAGAGTCTAAATATTGCTAAGAAATAACTTTTTCAAGTTAGTTATTTAATAAACATGACTTCCCATTTTAAATCTACTTGAACTATGTCATTAGATTGTACAAAACCAAAATGTTTAAGCTTAAACTTTGCTAAAGTGAACATGAATGAAAGAATGAGTTCATATGAATGAAGCTGATTTATAGTGAATCAGACTGTTGGTCCATCTAGTCCAAGCCTGCTCAACTTAGGCCCCCCAGCTGTTTTTGAACTACAACTCCCATAATCCCCAGCCACAGTGGCCAATAGCCTGGGATTATGGGAATTGTAGGCCAACATCTGCAGGAGGGCCGAAGTTGAGCAGCCCTGATCTAGTCCAATGTTGTCTGCTCTAGATGAGGGCAGGTCTCCGGAGGAGAGCTGGTCTTGTAGCAAGCATGAATTGTCCCCTTTGCTAAGCAGGGTCCACAATGTTTTGCATATGAATGGGAGACTTGATGTGTGAATACTGTAAGACATTCCCTTCAGGGGATGGAGCCACTCTGGGAAGAGCAGAAGGTTTCAAGTTCCCTCCCTGGCTCCTCCAAGATAGGGCCGAGAGAGATTCCTGCCTTCAACCTTGGAGAAGTCACTGCCAGTCTGTGTAGACCAAGGATTCTCAATGTTGGGTCCCCAGATGTTATTGGACTTCAACTCCCAGAATCGCCAACCAAAGGCCACTGGGGCTGGGGATTATGGGAGTTGAAGTCCAAAAACATCTGGGGACCCAACATTGAGAATCCCTGGTGTAAACAATACTGAGCTAGATGGACCAATGGTCTGACTCAGTATATGGCAGCGTCCTATGTTCCTAAACTCTGGGCTCCATAAACCATTTTATCTAGAAGTGAAATCCAAAACTCAAGATTTGTGTTACATGCTTGTTCTGTACCATCTCCTCTGCATTATTTTTTTCTTGATGCCCCCACTAATCATTTGAATACATCATGGGGTCTCTTCCAGGCAATTTCAACTATTTGTCCCCAAGTTAGCCCCAAACTGTGGAAGTTAAAGTCCCAAAGCTCTATCTTTTAAAAAGTGTCCTGTCAAAAACCAAGGGAAGGTTATTTTCCTGAGAATTTTTAGCCTAAGGTCAGTTAGGCTATTGGCTACCCAGGTCTAGTGGCAGAAAGTATTTCCCATAAAATAAGCAATAAAATAAAAAATGAGGCTTGTCTGATGGTAGTTCTGTCACCTAGGCATGGGGACTACAGAAAAATGACTGTTGAGCTTATAGCTTCTAGGGGACCAAAGCAGAACTTCCTGTGGTCCAGTATATCAGTCTTCCATTTTACACCAGGATATACAGAAGGATATGCAAGCAAGGTGTGTGTGTGTGTAGATAGATATATCAGATACACTGTTCCCTCTAACAGATTCCCAGATGTTGTTCACTACAACTCCCAGCATCCCCAGCTGCAATGGCCTTTGGCTAGGGACTGTGGGAGCTGTAGTTAACAACATCTGGGAATCCCTGTTAGAGGGAACACTGATCAGATATACCCATCCTTCGTGGTGTACTTGCTTTTTTGTAAGCCCTGAAGCTCTTCTCACCATCGATGAGAAGAGCTTCCTCTGGGTCTGTGGGGAGAGTGGGCTTAGACTGCCGGCTCCATCACGGGGCTGCACAGCCACTGGAAGTTCCAGGATACCCTGTGCGAGTGCGCGGGGCATCCTGGAGAGACCGCCAAGCCCAGGAGTCTACTCATGTGTCACTGTGTACCACGGAGACACACGGGCAACCATATGAGGTTAATGGAGCGCTCCAAGATGTAAGTTTGGGTGGGGTATAAATTAGATAGATAGATAGATAGATAGATAGATAGATAGATAGATAGATAGATAGATAGATAGATAGATAGATAGATTTAAGGGGAGGGGGAATTAGGCAGGCTAGCTGCCTTGGGAGCACCGGGCTTGCCTGCGAGCCCAGTGGTTCCCACGATCTCTGGAAAAGTGGGCTAAGCTCCCCTAGCCCACTTTCCAGGGATCGTGGGAATAGCCACCCTATCTACTGTCTTCCTATTCCCGTTGAAGATCAGATAATGTAAGTCAAATCCATTTTACATGATTCTTGCTCCACCTATTTATGCCACATTAAGGGTGCTACATCATGTGAAGCTAAGAATAGCCTTTAATGAAGCCTGATTGAACATCCAACCCCCACAAAATGGGAGGGCCAAATTAATGATATCCCTAGAAGAAACAGAGTCTATTTCTTCAATCTCCAGTACTGAAGGTCTCACCCATTTTATATTTGAATGTGAGATGTGCAAAGACCTTCATGCCAAATATATCCACCCATTGTTAGCCTCAAAGACAGGATATTCTTCTCAAAATAAACTACTGCTTTTGTTAAAAGATACTATTTGCTGCTGCTGCTACTACTACTTATATACCTTATATTGGCCTTTCGACAAAAGGTCTCAAAGCAGTTTACATAGAAATATAAATAGTGAATAAAAGATGGTTCCCTGTCCCCAAAGGGCTCACCATCTAAAAAGAAACGTAAGGTAGACACCAGCCACAGCCACTGGAAGGATGCTGTCCTGGGATTGGATAGGGACAGTTGCTCTCCCCGCTGCTTAATATAAGAGGTCCACTACAAAGGTGCCTCTTTGCTCAGTTAGCAGGAGGCCATCACAGAGACTTTGGTATTCCTCTGGTGGCATGATCTCACATTTTTATTTTTGTAACAAGTTGTAATATCCTAATGGCCAATGTGCATGATTTGTTTTGATGTGTGGTGGACTGTGTATAAGGGCAAGTTGCCAGGATAATTCTTGAGGGAATCTCTGCCAGCAGAAGGCAAGTCTACTGTCTCCAACTGTTCCTTGTGAGGAGGGCTGAAACATTTACTTGACGAGAATATTATTAGGGATGTGCATGAAACGCGACTTGGATGCTGAATCGCAGCCTATCCCTTTAACACGGAGGAGAGCAGGTTCATATCTGCTTCTTCACCACTTGCTGCCACCGTCCCCCCGACCCCCCCCCCCGCTATCATTGCACACTGGTGGCGCTCTCCCCCAGCTGCCCCTGCGTAATGCCAGCACGGACATGGCCTCCGTGCATGCGTGGGGGCCATCTGCGTGGCCAGCATGGTTGCTGACCATGCAAATGGCCGCTGTGCATGTACAGAAGGAAGAGCCATTAACCGCCAGTTTGACAGTTACACAAACAGGAAGTTAATAGAACTATTATATGCACGGGTTTGGGCTTTCTGATCATTCAATAATATACAATCTGAAGCTTAATTAATAAATGATTTAAAGAGTATTACAATATTTTTTATTGCTTGCAGGCTTGCAATAACTTTCTAGACGTACGAGAGCTAATTAGATAAGCAGATCTTTCTCGGTTACACTTTAACCTTGATTTAGCATGAGAATGAGACTTCTGTATTGCCGCTATTAAAAATGTATCCTCCTTATTGCACGGGGTAGAATGCCCAGCCCATCTCTGCTGTCAAATAGCTTGTATAAGGCACAGAAGAATAGGAGGAAAATATCATTTTAGTGAAGCTTTCCCCCCCACAACCCCCTTGTCTTCCAGAACAGCTTCCAGGGGCCTTAATAATTTATTCTATTCAGAGGAGAAATTTAAAATTAGAATCCTGGATTTTGTGATTCATACCCATTCCTTGCTTTGTTGAGCACAGATTCAAATATTTTTAGCAAAATAAACTGCAATATGCATTGAAACATTAAGGTATTATCTGTCAAGAGCAATCTGGCTGAAGGCTGCATCAGATGGCTTTAGTTACTATTCAGGGCACTTGCCTAATTTCTATAAGAAGTGCATTGAAAGTTGTAAATCAATTTGTACCAATATATAAACTTGCAATTGGATTGCGGGGCAATGCCCAATTATGCATCTCAGCCCCACTGAAGTCATTCAGTCAGCCTGCTCTTGAGCTTCATGTGTGCTCTTGCGACAGTCGTACATTTGCTGGATTCCTGGTAGAAGTATTGTAGAAAACTCAAAGTCTTCTTGCTACCACAAGACCAGCTCTCCTCTCCTCGACTGGGGCCCAGATCTCGCAAGACTTGCTCTGATTGCCAGCGACTGTTTAGAGGCCAGCTTGCCAATGATGAGGCGTTAGTTGCCGAGGAGAGGTCACCTTGGGAAGAGCTCTGTGACTCGGGCTGAGACCCAGGGTAGCTTCCATCTCCAGAGGGTTGAGAGCAGAACAAGCCCTGACAGGGGATTGGAGCAACCCTTTCTTGAATACTCCAAGGCTGGGCTGGGCCATTCGGGAGCTGGCCAACCCCCACGACAAGGCGACCCCAGGCCCAGGAGCCCGTAACAGCTCCTGTCAATCCTAAGTGTGGCCCCCTGACTGACTGTTTATTGGGCCTGTGCTAAGCCCCGGCTGAAGCAGAATGCTCTGCACAGTCCCCCGGCACTCAGCGGAGGTGGCTATTCCCACCGTGCAGGTCCTGCTGCACTTTGCCCAGTGCTGGTGGGGCCCCTTTAAGAAAATGGGGCCCTCTTGAGCCCCGGCACCATTGTGGAAGGCATGCACAGAATGCTGGGAAGTGGAACCCTTCCCAACGCTTTCCCCATACAGCTCCTGAGAAGGTTTAGACTCTCTTAAAAGGCTGTTCCAGCGCAGAATACGGATATGATGAATATTTATATACTGCTTGTCAACAAAAGTTCCCAAAGAGGTACACACACATACACATAGGAACGTAGGAAACTGCCATATACTGAGTCAGACCATTGGTCTATCTAGCTCAGTATTGTCTTCACAGACTGGCAGCGGCTTCTCCAATCTTGTCCTAACTTGGAGATGCTGCCAGGGAAGGAACTTGAAACCTTCTGCTCTTCCCAGAGCGGTTCCATTCCCTGAGGGGAATATCTTAAGGCACTCACACATCAAGTCTCCCATTCAGATGCAACCAGGACAGACCCTGCTTAGCTATGGGGACAAGTCATGCTTGCTACCACAAGGCCAGCTCTCCTCTACACACACACACACACACACACACACACACACACACACACACACACACACACAAATGTTTCCTGTCCCCAAAGTTCTCACAATCTTAAAAAAAAAACCAAAAAACACCACACACCATAAAATACACACCAGCAACAGCCACTGGAGGGATGCTGTGCTTGGGATGGATAGGGCCAGTTGCTCCCCCCGCCTGTGCTAAGTAAAGAGAATCGCTACTTTTAAAAGGTGCTCTTTTTGCTCTGTTAGCAGGGGATAGAGAAAAGCTCAGTACTGTGCAGAAGCCAGCACAGTGGGAAATGGCTCTCATACTGAATGTCGGTTTGTTTTTTGCCTCCACTTACGAAAATAGATCGCTGGCTTAGATTATGCCCCTTGTAATTGTCTCACCTGAGCACCACCCACCATGCTATTTCAAGAGCTGTTTGATATTGTAAAGGCCCTGCTCTGATGACATTAACCCTGGGATCGCTCTTACATCTGACAGCTCTTTTGTCGAAGCTTGCAAGTTCTGCTCAAAGGCTGTGAATGCAGCACTGCACCAACATCCGGCATGTTAAATATGCTAATGCTGGAGCTGCTGCTCTTTCTGACGGAGCACTGGAGAGGTCTTGGAATTCGTCGCTGGTGTTGCCATGAAAGATGTAGGTTTGGGGAATCAACTGCAAGACTGCCTACTCAGAAGCTTCCATAATGCATGCTGGAATATACAAACTCCTGGGAAATGGAGGTGATGTACTCTGTGTGTGTGCACATGCGCGTTCAGACTGCCTCCAAAGCACCTGCCCAGGGATCTGGACCTTGAAATAAATCTGTGAAGTATATAGACAAATGGTCTTTTGCAGACCTCTGACTTGGGTTCATTCATTGCTTGCTTGTATTACTGAACGAGGGCATTTTTCACATAGAAGAAATAGACCCTGATGAGTACCAGGCGGGGTGGTGGGTGGGGACGGACACATAATTAGAACGTGGGTAGCATATACAGAATGTTGTTGCTCTCCCCATTTATCTGCTTCCAAATAACAATCCGTTAGGAAAGCTATTTTCATTTTTAAATGTGTGTTTCCTGCCTTCCGTGTCAGATAATTTGTTCTTTTGCCTCTTGCGTTTCCTTTGTGTATTTTAGGGACACTTTAAGAGTGATTATATCGCAGGACAGACCACGTGGGTTTTTTTCGTGCCGTACAGGTGATCGGTCAGGCCTAGTGACAGCATAATTACATTCGTAGAAGCAGATGGTAATATATTTCTCCATGGAACTCATGAGTCAGTATCCAGGCTCCTATACAATCATTTAGTGATCTGTCTGAATATTTTTCAAAGTTGTGTTTTTTGGTTTTGGGGTTTTTTTTACGTTGTGCAAGTCAGATGAGTATTTTTTAGAGGTTGCTGTAAATAATTGATCGTGTAATTTTGCATTGCAAACAGACTTTGAAATAAAGAATTCTCAATTTAATGTACCACAGTGATCACATTAGCTGGATCTTTACTTTAGGGCCTCCTTTTTCTTCTTGTTGAACTATTGCAGATCATATACACCACTTTCCCCCTCGGATACCTTCCATCTTGACTGATTCATGTGAATATAGGTCTTGTGGTAGTGAGCATGGAGTGCCCCTTTTGCTAAGCAGGGTCTGCCCTGGTTTGTATCTGGTGGGTGACATTCACATTTTTGAATCTTAATGTTTGTTTATCTATTATGATTTTTTAAAATATCTTTTTATGAATTTTAAATGTTTGTATATTTTGTATTACATTTTAATTCTGTACACTGCCTAGAGATTTCGATATTGGGCAGTATATAAATTCAATAAATAAAATAAATAATAGATACAGGTGAGCGCTGTACAGTATTCCCCTTCGGGGATGGGGGCCGTAGGTCAGTGGTGGAGCATGTGCTGGCATTTAAAAGGTCCCAGGTTCAGTCCCTGGGCATCTCGGGTAGGACCAGGAGAGGCCTCACACTTGGAGAGACAGTCAGTGTAGACAGTACTAAGCTAGGTGAACCAATGGTCTGGCTCAGTGTAAGGTGGCTTCCTGTGTTCCTAATATACGAAGCTGCTTTATGCTGGTTCAGTGCTTTGGTCCATCAAGCTGTTTATAGTCTGTTTGCATGACTTGTTTACAGGGACACCAGAGTTTCAGGTGGATCTTGCACCAGGAATCCCTTTTGACTGTTGTTGTTATTTACATTTTATATCCCGCTCTTCCTCCAAGGAGCTCAGAGCAGTGTACTACCAACTTAAGTTTCTCCTCACAACAACCCTGTGAAGTAGGTTATTTATTTATTTTAATACATTTCTTATTAGGCCGAGAGAGAAGGTTAGGTTAGGCTGAGAGAGAAGTGACTGGCTCAGAGTCACCCAGCTAGTTTCATGGCTGAATGGGGATTTGAACTCGGGTCTCCCCGGTCCTAGTCCAGCACTCTAACCACTACGCCACACTGGCTCTGTTAAGCCCTAACCGCTTGGGCCCCAGCAACCTTAAGAACTATCTGCTTTCACAAGTGTTTTCCGACCCGTTCAGATCCTCGGGAGAGATGCTGCTGCACTCTAATGTCTATGGGGACCTATTTACTTGGCTCCTGGGCCTCCTAGGCTCTGGCCCTCAGGAGGTTCATATTGGCCTCCTAGTACTTGCTAAAAAAGAGGTCAATTTGGGCCAGGCTTTGGAGGTTCTGCTGAACTGAGCAGCCCAGTATTTCAATATCTATAACCTGGGGAAGGAACATGGCTTAGTGGGAGATCATCTGTGTTGCATGCAGAAGCTCTGGGTGCGAACTGTGGCATCTTCAGGCAGAGCTGGGAAAATACCCATTTGCAGCCCTGGAGAAGCCACCCCTGGCAGTGAGACAATACTGAGTGAAGCGGGACCAGCGCCTGACTCAGCATGAGGCAGCTTCCTGTAATTGATTACAGGAGGACCTCGTTACTTGTGGATCCAGCATCCACGGTTTCACATATCTGCAGCCGGATAATTGACACCCAACCTCGTTATACGCGGGGGTGGGGATGGGGGGTTGAAATTTGTGTATCTGCAGATCGGGGGTGGCTGGAAGTGACCTCGGAGGTCATTTCTGGTTGCCATTTTGTGGCTCGTTTTAAAAGGGGGAGAAGTGATTTTTCGCCCCCCAAAATGGTGGCATTGAGACTATTGGGGTGGCACTGCTGGAGTGCGGGAGACCCATGGAGCATGGCAAGCTACCCCCCACCCTGCGTTTCTAGAGCCATTTTACCCATTTTAAGACATTTTCCCGACCTCTGGGAACCTCACCCCCGCGATCCCATTGCCCCAGTGATTCCGTCTTCTCTGTTTCCATATGTGTGGTAATTGCAGAGAACGGAACCCCTGCAAATGCAGAGGTCCTCCTGTATTGTGTTCCCTTTGATCGAATTGTTTTCAGTATTGTTTTGAATGACCTTGGGGATGGGGAAACATAGAAATTTGCCATGTAAGTCTTTGGAGATTCCGGAACATGAACTTAGGACCTTCTGCGTGCAAACTGTGCACCCTGTCACTAAGCTCTGGCTCCTTTTGTCTAGTTAGGGCAGCTGTTGCTTAAATAGTTTGTCAGCACATTATTCAGTCCCTGGCAAGGAAGAAAGGCAGAGCAATTGATCCCTGCCCCATAGTAGGAACTTCCAGGCTTGACGCAATCTAGTGAGTTATCTGGGAACTCATACCCAGAATCATTTTGCAAGCCCTTGCTATCATTAGATATTGATAAAGGCTCCTCATTGACTGCTGTATACGTTATTTTACTCTGCAGCATCCCTATCCGCCACTGGTTTAAAAGCCAAGAAGGCAATATTAGCAAAACACAACTCTCCTACAATAAGATGTTTCCAGTCAAATGCACCTCTGCAGCTGCACTCAGTGAAATAGGCTCTGCACAACATGGTTCATTGAGTATTCATGCACCTGGATTTACAAACATGCTCACATCATGTATGTAAATCACAATAAAGTGCATCCACCTGCCCACACAGATATCTGACTTCTAGGAGACCCCGAGCTGAACCCCAAAGAATGACAATGTTAGCAACTGGCACGAACAATATTTTAGTAAGGAATTGCCCAAAGACATAAACAGGAATGGCAGTTTCCCAGGACATCTATTGGGGCTGTACCTATTTGGTTAATTGGAAGAGTTTGAATGACCTCCCCTTGAAACTGCAGTTAGGTCCCACTGCGGGAAGCATACAAGTATCCCTGAGATACTTGTTTGTGAATGGCCTCATATCCAGAAACCCCACAAATGGAAGGCATGGACAGTTCAGGGGAGGAACCTCAGCAGATCCATCTCCGTCATTACAACCTGAGAAGATGCTTCTGGCTTCATCCTTGGACTTCAAGAACCAGCCTCTCTGGGTGCAGCCTCTGCAGCATTGCTGAAGCCAGCCCCTGAAGGATAAAGCATTGCCCCTTTGAGCATCAGAACGTCGGAACAGAGGTAGCTGTCTTATACTGAGAAACCATTGGTCCATCTAACTCGGTATTGTCTACATTGACTGGTCGTGGCTTCTCTAAGGTTTCTGACAGGAGCCTTTCCCAGTCCTACCTGGAGATGCTGCCAGGGATTGAACCTGGGGCCTTCTGCGTGCAAAGCAGATGCGCTACCACTGAGCTACAGCGCCATCCCTACCACTGATGGTAGTTGACTCTGGCAAGTCCTACAGGGGAAGGATAGAGCTAGAGCCAGCAGCAGGGCTTTTTAAGGGCTTAGGTGAGGCTAGACCTTTACTGAAGCAACATCCTCCTATCCTCTGGTGCAGGGATTCTCAACGTTGGGTCCCCAGATGTTATTGCACTTCAACTCCCATAACCTCCAGCCCCAGTGAACTTTGGTTGGGGATTATGGGAGTTGAAGTCCAACAACATCTGGGGACCCAACTCCCATAACCTCCAGCCCAAGTGAACTTTGGTTGGGGATTATGGGAGTTGAAGTCCAACAACATCTGGGGACCCAAGACTGAGAATCCCTGCTGTGGTGGATGCCCTTCACCAACATCCTCCTGTCCTCTTATCTGGTGGATGCTCTTCACTGTAGCTACTCCACTCGGAGCTCTCCAAGTCCTGATCCTGCTCTGGGGACTGACCCTGGTCCTGTCCTACTGCCAGTCTCCTGCTCTTCCAGAGTTTCCTTCCACATCTGGCCACTAACTCCTGGGACACTTTCCAGCCTGGGACAGGCAGTGGGGCAAATAGAAGTTTCAGGGGGTGAATTCAGCCAGGCAGAACAGCAGAGGGACAAGATTGACTTTCCTCCCCACCTGTGTTCCTTCTAACAGGGATTCCCAGATGTTGTTCACTACAGCTCCCAGCATCCCCAGCTGCAGTAGCCTTTGGCTGGGGATTCTGGGAGTTGTAGTCCACAACATCTGGGAATTCCTATTAGAAGGAATACTGCTCTTCACCAGTGCCATAGTCCCAGTCTGAATCAGGCCCTTTTAAATTTTATTTAATTAAAGGGGATTGCTGCTGGAGGAATGTCAATTGCAGCCTGTCAGAAGCATACCAGAACCCATTATCTCAGGCTGACTGAAGCATCTCTGGACTGTTTGTGTCCATGGTGAAATTAGCATCCTCTAGGAATACAAAAGAAGATGATACAATAGTCAGATTTGTCAAGAGATGGATTTGATTTTATTATCTAGTGAAATAATAACTCTCCGGGACAATATTAACCCATAAAGATTATTTCCCTCTATTGTAAATGAAAGTGTTATTTTGATGATTGCTAGTATGATGTGCTACATTTTTTGTTGTGAGTAATTTTTGTTTGTTTTTCTCTTGTAATGCAGTATATTTAATATAAATACAAAAGTAAAGGGGGATTCTTTTAGCAGATCTCCCATATTGCATCCTGTTTGCCCTCTGTTGAAGCTATTCTCTATTTAATTAGAACTGTGAGAGTATACACTTTATTACTCTGTTCTTGAGATATATATTTTTAAGTAGACTTTTTATTGTCAGTTTAACATAAAGCAGCTGGAGAAGAGCCTTCAGTGGTGGATAAAGGGAAGGTGTGCCACCAGCAGTAAATCTCGCTTTGAGAACGGGCATGCTGCAAGCACCTAAGGTTCTCCCTATTTTCATCTGTGATACATTGGAGGGTACGAGTTGGATCAGGGCCAGGTATTTCTCTGCTTTCTTTCTTTTTAATTTAGACTTTCCTTCCTTACCCAGAAACCTGTACTTATTCTGTTCTGTAGGCAGCTGCCAAATCCAACATAAGGAAACAGCTGGCAGCATTTTTTCTTAAAATCTATGCTTATTTTTGGAGGTGGTGAGCTGAATACCGCCTTGCTGTAAAAACTGAGTCAGAATCTTTGATTTAATGTAGAAGAGACCAGGAGCAACTTTGGCCTCCCTTCATATATGGAGGATGACTGCTTTGCTCTTAGTTTGCAGTTTGGGGCTGTAAAGGTGAAAACTTAGGAGAAGGCAATGAAAGCCAACTTAAAGCCCTGATTTTAAGAAGAAAGTGGAGATGGAGTGTCACATGGAATGGTTAAAAGACTGAGCTGTGCAAAAGGAAGTTCCAGTTGAAATCTTGCCTCTGCCGTGAACTTTGTCTAAGCCAGGGGTTCTCAACCTGGATTGTGACTGGGGGTGATGGGAATTGTAGTCCGGCATCTGGGGACCCAAGACTGAGAACCCATGGTCTAGGCAAGCTGCTTCCTTAGTCTTGGCCTCCTATCTGTAATAGGGGCCCATTGATTAATTAATACTAACGAGCTTAATTTTGTTTGTGTACTAGATTTATGTTCTGCCCATGTATGCAAGATGCTTAAAGATAGGAACATAGGAAGCTGCCATATACTGAGTCAGACCATTGGTCTATCTAGCTCAGTATTGTATTCACAGACTAGCAGCGGCTTCTCCAAGGTTGCTGGCCGGAATCTCTCTCAGCCCTATCTTGGAGATGCTGCCAGGGAGGGAACTTGAAACCTTCTGCTCTTCCCAGAGAGGCTCCATCCCCTAAGGGGAATATCTTACAGTGCTCACACATGTAGGCTCCCATTCATATGGAACCAGGGCAGACCCTGCTTAGCTAAGGGGACAAGGCATGCTTGCTACCACAAGACTAACTTCTCCTCTCCGAGGAGATCTGGAGTGGGGGGCCTCCAGTTCCCTTTTGACAATCTCAACCATAGAATAATTACATCTGACTCCTCCCCAAACGGAAACTGGAGGAGACAAGTGCTGTATTGGGGGCTAACACATCTGTTTTGTCCCCAGCACAGCATCTTTTAGGGAGGTGAGAGAGACAAGATCTTGGAGCAGCACCAGCAGCAGTACACACACCCCGGCTCCCTCCCCTCCCCCCCCACCTGCCAGTCAAGAAGGAGGTGACTGATGAGATTCAGGACATTGAGCCATTCATTGGCAGCCTGAGCCCCAAGGATGCCCCTGCTGGGGAGGATTTTGAATGGTCAATAGATGGTGCTCTCCTTGTTAAATGATCCCTTCCTCACCTTTCATTTGGAGGCCATTTGCATCTGCTTTGCACCCTTTAAAACAGGGATTCTCAACGTTGGGTCCCCAGATGCTATTGGACTTCAACTCCCATAATTCCCAACCAAAGGCCACTGGAGCAGGGGATTATGGGATCTGAAGTCCAATAATAGCTGGACACCCAACGTTGAGAACCCCTGCTTTAAAATGGAAGAGAACAAAAGGAGAGAGTCAGGGAGTCCTTTGTGGAGTAGGGAGGGAACCAATGGCAGAACTAAATGCAAGGTGGAGTTCTATCCCTAAAAACACCTTGTTTTCATTACTGTTTCCCCCACATTCAAGTTGACTTCCTTTAGTGTGCTGCCCATTAAACTGGTGTTTTCTTTTGATAAGATAGCAACTTGTGGTTAAAGGAAAGCAGGCTTCATCTGACACTGCTGCCAAGTTTGCCTAGGCTGAAAGATAACGATGCTGGTTCTTTAGTGACTATCTCTCAAGATCTGTATTGACTCCTGCTTGCAGCAAGCCAAATCTGAAGTTCTGATTTGGGTTTTAATGAGAAAATCTGATTAAAGTCAGTGGGGCCATGCCATCTCTGGAAGCCCACACGCAGCTTGTCAGGCATGTTGCACTCAGCAACTTTACCTGATTAAGGGGCTGGCAAGATCCGCGTGAGCATTTCAAAAAAATAAAATAAAATTGCAGAAAGATGTGTTGCTTGAGTTCTGCTCTTACCAATTCACTTCTTCAGATTTAGCCTGATGCTGAAGAATTTAATCCGAAGTTGGAAAGCTTTGGCAGATAACAACTAATAAACCGGTGCGAAACTATGACTCTCCATGGGGATTGTTTCCCAACCCTTGCCCCAAAGTTGTATTCTGTCAAAAATAAACACAACGAAAGTTAGTTTGAAGGTCTCACTACTGCTCTTGAGGGCTTAGAGCTAACCGAGTGGCGGCCTTAGATGGAAACTATGGCCTGGTTCACACAGCTGTTTAAATCTAGGTTTAATGTGGGTTACTGACATTAATGTGATTGTGTGAACCTGCTCTAAGGCAGGAATCTCAGATTCATCTCAGGTCATAAACCACCTTTGCATGTGTTCACACAGTCACATAAATGTTGGTAGCCTACATTAAACCTAGATCTGAACCACCATGTGAACCAGGCTTAGCCATGGAGACTTCATATTGGACATCTGTTACTGAGATGTACTTTTTCGTATTCAGTACACGTGTGCATGCACAGTCCTTCCTTTCAGTGGCCTCCAGAATGTGGAACTCCCTGTGAGATCCAACTTTCTCCCAGCCTGTTTGCCTTTCAATGTCTGATAATGTCATTCAGGCCTTTATTTTCACAGTTTGAGATTTGTATTGGCTGACTCTTGTTGCTTCTCTTTGGTTTGCTTCTCCATGTTAATTGTCTTGTGTGCCAATTTTATTCTATACTAGCTTAACCCACCCAGAGCATCTGTGTGCTAGTATTTGATTGCTCCCCTCACCCTCCTCCACAGCCCGCCTCACCTCAGAGATCTCTCCACCCTCACCTGAGGCACACTCCTAAGCAGGGTCTACCCTGGTTTGCATTTGAATGGGAGACTACATGTTTGAGCACTGTAAGATATTCCCCTTAGGGGGTGGGGCCACTCTGGGAAGAGCACCTGCCTGCTTGCATGCAGAATGTTCCAAGTTCCCTCCCTGGCATCTCCAAGATAGGGCTGAGAGAGACTCCTGCCTGCGACGTTGGAGAAGCCGCTGCCAGTCTGGCTAAACAATACTGAGCTAAATGGACCA
Organism: Hemicordylus capensis; assembly: GCF_027244095.1. Classification (NCBI taxonomy): domain Eukaryota; kingdom Metazoa; phylum Chordata; class Lepidosauria; order Squamata; family Cordylidae; genus Hemicordylus; species Hemicordylus capensis. The sequence continues at coordinate 13,232,596 of NC_069666.1, read as the reverse complement.
ATGGTCTGACTTGGTAGAAGGCAGCTCCCTGTGTTCTTATGTTATAGGTGATACCTCCCCCATCTGTGCATGCAGTACAGTTCAGGATGTGAAGAAAGGCTAGCAGGCATGCTCAGAGCAGTATGGGACAATATTCTATGAGTTGTGTAGGGCTCCCTTAAGCACCAGCCTGTTTGGATTTTGGCTACAGTTTGGAAACAGTTAACAGTGTACTCCTGTACATCAGAAGTGTTCTTTTATCAAGGGATCAGCATGATAGACTCACTTTATTTGCCTGGTGTGGGGTGTCATGCTGGAGCATTGCAGTTGTGAATATGTTGAGGATTTGGATGCATGTTGCTATTTGTTTTAAATGAGCTCACACCCACAGCCTGTGCTCACTGATCCCAGTGAAATGTGCATCTTAACCTAATGATTCCCATAATTAAGTGTGATATGAAGCAGTTGTATTCCTGTGGCTGCACTGAGTAGTTATACTGAGCCTAAGTAACAGAAAAGAGAGAGAATACATATTCGGTAATTTCTTTTCAGAGCCGCCCATGACTGATGATGATTGCAGTTGCTTTGCGGATTTGTTCCTGTGTGTAGCTACCAGTGTGAAGCCTTCGGCAAGCATAGATTAAGGGGGAATCATGAGCAGGTTTTCTCCACAAGAAAGAGCCCCTGGTGGAGACTTTTACAGTGTGAAGCCAAACCAATGCAAAATGGGGAGAAAATCTACCCAGATTCCAAGCCCGCTTTGAAGTTTTGTTTTTAAAGAAGTAGAAGGGAGATCTTTGAAACTGTTAAGGATATAATGGGAGAAGGCTACAGGTTTAGAACTGTAATACTTAAACTATGATAATTCTATGAAGGACTGAGCCTAACAAATCCAATCTCCTCCACCCGGCACCACCGTCTTATTCACACATCGAGGTCCCCCAGCTCTGCCTGTCTTGATGGCCCTGCACACGGAAGAGGCAGCACTCCAGAGAACACTAACCTGGGGATCCTAGACTTCAATATGCTACCTGGCTGCCTAAATTTGGCTTCTAGGACTTCCCAGCTGCATTTCCCAATATCGCGGTTGCCAGTGTGCACAACAGCACATTGCCTAACAGCCTATCTAGACACTGCATGACATCTGCAACCTTTGCAGCAGCCGGCAAGTCACGGTGTGGTCTACACGTGGATCACAGGTCCATCTCGCTGTGCCCCTAATGATTGAATCACCCACTGCTCGGTGGCCCCCAACCCCTGGAGGAGAGATATTTTCTATCTATTTATAGATATTTTCTATCTATTTTTACATTGTGAGCCTTTGGGGGATAGAGAAACACACACAAAAACCCACCTGTTTTAAGAACTGTTGAACAGCAATATATAAAAATGTGTACTCATAATCTCCAGGCTTGACTAGTGCCGTCTACATGGGGCTTCCTTTGTATATAGTCCGGAATCTGCAATTAGTACAGAATCCAGCAGGTAGACTGGTCTCTGGGACAACCCAAAGAGATCCCTATAAAGCCCTTAATGGCTTGGGCCCAGGGTACCTAGGAGTACCTTGAAGTGGCCTGCCTTTGTCATGAACCTGCCACTTATTAAGATTATCTGGGAAAGTCCAGGAAGGTCCAACTCATTTGGTGGCGACCTGGGACTGGGCCTTCTCTGTGGCTGCCCCGGGGCTTTCAGATGCGCTCCCTGTCAAAATAAGGGCATCTCCATCTCTGAATGCTTTTTTAAAAGATCCTCAAGACACAACTGTTTTCTCTGGCTTTTAATTAATATGAATATGAAACTGTAATTGTTTTTATTCTATGAAATTGTTTTATTTGTTTTTACTCTGTTTTATAGTGTGTTTTTAAATTTGTTTGTTTTTACGCTTATATCCCGCTCTTCCTCCAAGGAGCTCAGAGCAGTGTACATGGTTATTTTTATTCTTATAACAACCCTGTGAGGTAGGTTAGACTGAGAGACACATGACTGGCCCAGAGTCAACCAGTGAGTTTCATGGTTGAAAGGGGATTAGAACTCGGGTCTTCCTGGTCCTAGTCCGACACTCTAACCACTATGCTATGCTGGCTCTCTTTTACATTTTGTACACCACCTAGAGATGCATATATCAGTCGTTATATCAATATGATTGATAAATAAAATAATAGTGCCATGGCCACACAATTGAGAGGTCGGTTCTTCCCTACCTATCATCATCATCATCATCATCATCATCATCATCATCACCCATAATCTCAGTGAAACAGGTTACAAAAACTCACCATGTGCTTAGAGCCTCTTCTCTCCCACCTTTCCTCCAACTAAAAGAAGTCCATCATACTAGTTTCAGAATATATTTTTTGACATAGTGGAAGCTAAAATTTTGTCATTCCATATTGGGCACAAAAGGACAGGATCATATTTCTGTACAGTTTTAAGTGTGTTTTTCATAGGGAGGTGATAAAAACCTATTCAGCGTTGGTTTTAATTTAAAACTGAGCTTAGGTCACATAATGCCCTGCAGTAAATAACTGTTCTACATATGGGCAGGTTGAGATAACTACCCCAAAATAAACACAGCAGGAACTGCTGATTCCCTGCTAACACACACTCCCAGGACAAGCTAGGAGTAATGCACATTTCATGTTGTGTGAAGTGCCTCTGTTGGGTGGAGAATGAGTTCCCCTCAACCCAACATTTTGACGTTGACTTGAGAATGCCCGGAGGCAGAGGGGACCCGACATCGGTGACTCCACACAACCTGAAATGCTTGCTACTGCTGGCTCGAGCCAGGAGTGCATCCTCACTAGGAACCTCTGGTTTCCTCCATGCTTGTTTTCAGGGAGTGATCGGAACTCGCCCAAATGCACTATTAGGGTGCACCACACACATTAATATTACCTTGCTCTTCAAGGTTCTTGTGCGACTTTGCAGTCTGTGTCTCTAAGCATTAGGCTACTGGAGTTGATGGAACCGAATTTTCTCCAAAGTGGAGAAATTTGAAGAGGGTTTCTAGGTTACTCCCAAAGGAAAAGTCAAATTTGAAGATGAATTCAGGGAGCAGAGTTCCTGGCATTTGTCAGACTTGCTAACTTCCTTCATATGTATGTACATAAGAGAACCCAATGGAAATCTTGTATTTCATATTTGTAAGCATATATAAAGGAAAGGCATGGGGGTGATTTAATAGAAGAAGGAAAGGGGAGGTATTAGGAAGGAAGGAAGGAAGAAAGGAAGTGATTCTAATAGAAGGAGAAAACGGAGGGAAGGAAGGGAGTGCAAAATGTTGTGGACTGAAGTCTTTGGGCCCTCTATGGATTTCAATAAGCCACTCGGGGAGCCAACCTTGGCTGAAAAATAAATATATAATAATATATATTTATAAATATATTTATAAATATATAAATAAATTCTGTTATTAAGCACAGGATGAGGCATAAGCTCCAGTTCTTCTGATGTTCTATCCATCAGAACAACCATTTCCTCTGTGGTAATAGGGTAATGTAGCATGTTCTCACCAGCAGATAATAAACTCCTTTATGGCCTTAATGTAAGCAAAGTGTTTGGCCATTTCCGGGGTGAGATCTTAATTTCTACATTGAGTATTAAAAACAGACTACGGGTTGAATTTGATTTCAAATAAAATTTCATTGATCAAACCTTCATCTTGACAATTCTTCAGTTCCGTAATTATGATGTGCCATTGTTCAATTTTGGAATCAAAATATGTTGCATGAAACTGTATGGAAGGAAATTTTGGAATTTGGGTGTAATTTATTCTTTTTTTTTGGCCTGATTATCTTATTAGGCCTAACTTATTTTGACTTGATTATTATCTACATTCTCTCTCTCTCTCTCTCTCTCTCTCTCTCTCTCCTCCCCCCCTCTGCCTTTTCATATAATTACTTAACGAACCTGCATTATTATTATATACTAGTTTTGTCTTTTTATACCATCCTGTGGTAGGGAAATCTGAAATAAGATGTCAAGGAACTAGTCATTCGGGGCAGGTGTATTTCTAAAATGTAAGTGGGTTGGTCTGTCCCAGATTTACCGGAATCAGCCCTGCTTGAGTTAACTAACTCTAATCTCCAGAGACACCAGGTTGATAGTTCGGATCACTAGGACACTAATTGCACCTGTCTTTCGCCGTCTTTCGAGCATGAAGATTAACTCGTCCACAAAATGTTCCCCCTGTGGCAGGTTCCTGTCTCTATGTCATTTCCTAGCAGTATACCAGTGTGCTGATAAAAGCAGATCACCCTAACCCTTGTTCGCTCCCCTAATTGCTGTTCATTGAAAGGATCTCACCCTCTTGCCAGGTCCTGTAGAGATTTACACCCTTCTCTACCATTGTGTGCGTGTATTCTTGACACAGATGGGACATGTATTTAAAGCACTTTGGGCTTCTTTGTATCTTACAGCATTAAAAGCAATTCAGTGTTAGACGTAATTCATTCTCTCCCCCTGCCCGCCACCCTGCCCATTCTTGCACATAAAACTTTTAAATTGCAAGATTCCCTCGCTGCGCGCAGCTCTGCTATACTCTGCCATTTCCGATTTTGAGCACATCATTATAATATCGGTTTCACTTTTTCGGTAGCGACATCAGCCATAATTTCTCTCCATGTCTGCCTAACCAGGGGTTGCAGGTGACATTTTCAAAAGCGCTGTGCTGATGAAAGCCCGGCATTCTTCGTAAGTGATTGAGGGCAGTTGAGGTCAAGCAGATCATGAGTTGCACTCGCAGATCAGCCTGAGAGATGGAAGCTAGTTGGGCCAGCTCTGCATCCCTTCCTCTCGCCGCTGCTCATGCAGCCTCGCTTCTCTGCCCTCTTGGGGGAGTTGCGGCCGACCCAAAGCCTTCCAGCAGCCATGTATAAAAGCTTACCCCGTGGCATTAGATAGATGAGAGCAGCAGCACAGAGCAGAGCTCTTCTATTAACTCAGCTATTTATTGCTAACAACTCACTGGGAAAGCCCAGTGCATAAAACTTGGATTGACGGAGGGGAAACGGCTAATGCAGCATACCTGCAGATTGGCTCTAGTTCAGGGGTCGGCAACCTTGGCTGTCCAGCTGCTGTTGAACTCCAGCCCCCATCATCCCCAGCCATAATGTATTGTGGCTGGGGATGTTGGGAGTTGTAGTTCAACTGCTGGCAGGCCAAGGTTGTCAACCTCTGCTCTAGTTTCTAGAAAGAGGGAGCTACCTAATACTGAATCAGACCATTGTTCATAGGAACATTGGAAGCTGCCTTCTAGCGAATCAGACCCTTGGTCTATCTAGCTCAGTACTGTCTTCACAGACTGGCAGCGGTTTCTCCAAGGCTGCAGGCAGGAATCTCTCTCAGCCCTAGCTTGGAGATGCTGCCAGGGAGGGAACTTGGAACCTTCTGCTTGCATACATGCAGGTGCTCTTCCCAGAGCAGCCCCATAAGGGTGCTCACACATGCAGTCTCCTATTCAAATGCAAACCAGGCTGGACCTTGCTTAGCAAAGGGGACAATTCATGCAATTCAGGGTTGCAGCGAGGATAGACATGGCCATGTACAGTACACCACTCTGAAGAGCAGAATATCAATGTGAAAATAAACAAACCCTAAAGGAGAGCTTGCATTGCAAGGTGGCACTCCCTAGATAGCTGCTGAGAACCTAGCTGCTGAAGGCCCAGTTAGCACCTGCCCTGGTTCCCTAAGGAAGATTGGGCCCAGCAAGTGGCTAGTAACTGTGTGGGCTCTTCTCCCCTCAAACTGGCTTCAGCTGTTTGCAAGGTGGCAGGATTGGTTCCTTGCAGTGCAGTAGCAGAAACAGATGCGTCCTACATTCCATTCCATTGCTTTGCATTGTTGTGTTTCGCTTGCTTCCTTACCACACTTATATCCCACTCTTCCTCCAAGGAGCCCCAAGCAGTTGTACATGGTTATGCTTCTCCTCACAACAACCCTGTGAGAGAGGTTAGGCTGAGAGAGAAGCGACTGGCCCAGTGAGTCACCCAGTGAGTTTCATGGCCAAATGGGGATTTGAACTCAGGTCTCTCCAGTCCTAGTACAACACTCAAACCTCTACACCACGCTGGCTTTCATTTTTTCTCCACAGTGCCTCACAACATGTTACAATGGCACACCACGTCAGTCAGTGTGGGTGGGTGGGGGGACACAAATGGTGGGGGCGAAGTTCCCACCAGATAGAAAGCCATTGTATCTTCTACATCTGCCGAAGCAGTGAAAAGAATAAAATCTTGCTGTACCTCCTGGGTAAGAGGAGGGAACCCCACCAAGGGAGGAGGGGGCCCACCAGGAGCTGCCCCAAACTTGGATGTGTGTTCAGACTCATTCCCTCCCTTTCCCCCTCCACCTATTGCTCCCTGATTCTGCAGAATTTCACTGCTACTTTTGCTGCTACCATCTACCCACTCACCTCCCTAATTTCTACCTCTCTCCGACGTTTGTGGGCAACAGGTGAGTAAACCTGTGTAAATAATACGCTCTGCCGGCACTCACTTTTAGGTGAGAGGCTTATTAATAAAGATGACAAATTAGAAAGTGCTGTAATACAACAAATGCTGCTGTTGCTATTAACATTCCACATGCCCAATAATCTGCCTACGACTCCCCTTGAAACACAGATTCTGATTTTGTTTTGTTTTTTCATTAAAATGGTTAGCAACATAGGCAGTTTTTAGGCACTGAGTTCTGAGGGCTGCACTGAATGTCCACCTGTTCCAGTTTTGAGGGTGAAAGTTGTGCTTTGGAGGGGTGTGGCTATTCCCCCCAAACCCCTTCTATTTTTTTTATTTTTTATTGTTTAGCTGCTGTTCCTCCCACTGCTTCTGCATCAGTTCCAACATTTCTCCGGCTTTCTCCTTTGTGTACATGGTCCAAGCCAATCGAGGATCATGTAGTGATGACATCATTGTGCCATGTAACCTATCGCATCTGGTTATGTGATGATGTCACTGAGGGAGAAGCTTCTTGGCTTGGCATTGCCCTCCTGATTTACTTTATTTATTCTTTTGAATATCTATTTTCTGATTTCAACAAGCAAGTTCTCTGCATGAAGAAATTAGAAGATGGTCCCCTGTCCCAAAGGGCTCCCAATCTGAAAAGGAATACTAGGAAGGCCCAGCAGGACATAGCACTGGGAGATGAATATCTAGGAGAGTTGTTATGTTGAACTGAAAAGGAACAGCTGCTCTCTGCTAAGAGACCCACCATTTTGAAAGGCTCCTCTCTGCCCAATTAGCAGGGGAATTGATGAATGGGCAAGAGCTTTCTCTCCATTTTGGAGGAGCCCTGAAAAATAACCACAAGGTGGAACTGAGAAACATAGCAAGCTGTCCTGTAGTGAGTCAGGCTATTGGTCCATCTAGTATTATCTACTCCAGCTGGTAACAGCTGTCCCAAGACTTCAGGCAGGAGTCATTCTCAGCCCTTCCTGATGCCAGAGAGTGAAACTTAGACCTTCTGCATGCACTGAGCTATAGCCCCGTCCCCTAACAGTACTCACATGTAGTCACCCATCCAAATATAAACCAAGGTCACCCTGCTTAGCAAAGGGGACAATTCATACTTGCTACCACAAGACCAGATCTACTCCTTGAAGCTTCCAAAGCAACTTGGGTTACTCAGGCCTACTTTTCATAGCATTTCAGATACTACTTGCGTGTATTATGGGCACCAAATCTCAGATTCAATCAGATGAAAAAATGCATAATGCATTTTTAAAAAAAATCAGCCCTCTTCCTTGTTTGAAAGCATTGTGACTCATGCTGCACTTTTAATCAGTATCACCAGATTTCTAATGATGTTGTCCGGAGCCATAAAGGTTATTTCCCTATTGTTTTATTCTTTCAAATAATACCTCCATTTTAAGCCATGTCACGGACATTTTCACTACAAAATAAAGCAATGCTCACCATGAAAATTATACATTCCTAATTAAGACTTACTGTCGCATGTAATGTAGATTCTCTTGCCACATTTCCCATAGGGGTTTTCTTTTCTTCACTGTCTTGTACTAGCTCTTATTCCATATGTGGCTGCGATCCCCAACCCACTGACATTTTTGGCAGAAATCCCATTGAGGGTTGTTGTTTTTAAAACAGATTTTGATTGTACCCGGAATCTTGCCACTTGCCCCGTTGCACCTTGCCCTTTCTCTGTGGGACACAAATGAATCTCTTCTGGGCAAGTTGGCTCCATTGACATGAATGGGTGCTGAACAGGAACCAAGCAGTCCAGTGCACAGAGGGGCACTTTTGGGAGTGATGGCTCTCTGTATATTTAGCAGAGGGAGAGCAACTGTCCCTATACAGCCCAGCACAGCATCCCTCCTTTGGTTGTAGCTGGTGTCTCTCTTTTGTTCCTTTTTTGAATTGTGAGCCATTTGGGGACTTTTCTGTCAATCTTTCTGTTGTCATTTTTTTTTTTGTTGTAAACCGCCCAGAGACGTACGTTTTGGGCGGTATACAAATATGTTTAAAAAATAACCTGCTTTGAGCACTTTTGCTGAAAAGCGGTCTATGAATATGCGTAGTAGTAGCACTGGGCTCTGGAATGGTTCCCTTCATTTCAAACAAGTTTTGCGGAGCATTGTCCTGATGGCGTGGCCTCCCTCCCCTCATCCCTTCAGTTCTTCGTTTTAATTCTTGTGCACCCTTGAAATAAATAAATGTTACCTTTATATCTTCTCTTATAAATATACAGGTGGACCTCCTTACTTGTGGATTCATTATCCGTGGTTTCGCGTGTCTGCTGTTGGGAAAATGACACCCAACGTCAGGATACCTGGCGGGGAGGACTGTCGACCTTGCATATCTATGGTTTGGGAGTGACCAGAAATGAGCATGGAGGTCATTTCTGGTTGCCATTTTAGGAATCAGAGTCACAAATTGGCTCCCGTTAAAAAAAAAAACCAAAACCATGGTTTTTGGCCTATTTTTGGCCCGTTGAGGGGCACAGTGTGACTTGGAGGGAAAAATAAAAAATAAGCCAATTTGGGGCTGAAAATGGCTAACATGGAACCTAACCCCCATGATTCCATAGAGATCTATAACCCAATACTAGCGGTTTCCATATCTGTGGCACAGCCACAGAACAGAACCCCCTGTCGTAAATCTGTCAGGTTAATAAATTCTCCAAACCAGGTCCAGTCCAAGTCAATCCAATAAATCCAACAGAGTCCAAAGCAAAATCCACAGGCAAGGTCAACACAGTCCAGGGTCCAAACACTGTCAAGGCAAAACAGGAACACAGCCGAGTAGCTCACAGGAAATTGATGTTGCTATCAGCAGGGTAAGCTATGTTACAGGCGTCTTAAATAGGCTGACCCCCGGTTCTGTTAATTAAGAGTTGCTGAGTCAGCAGCTTTGTCTGTTGTTCTATGCATGTGGCTCCTTAACTCTTGCTGTCTCTTGGACCGGCACTTCTCCACAGCTGAGACCAGTCGCGCCTCCTCCACAAGAGCTGCCTCACCCGGCTCTAACTCATACTTGACTCCTTGTGCATCAGACCCACTCTCCTTTGCAACTTCTCATCCTTGCCCACCCTCCTCTGCTGTCAGCTCTGTCTCCGCCTCCAACTCCTCCTCGGAGTCTTCCAGCATGCCCATGACACCCCCGTGAATATCGAGGTCACCTGTACTGATAAATCTAGCTGCTCATTGAGACCCATGGGGAATATAGACTTACTGCCATTATGTCTTCACCTTTATCTAATAAGTAGAAATGAGAGGATTTACCACTTCTGCTGTTCCTCCATTTTGCGCTGCCCTACCTTACAGTTCTCTAGAATTTGAGCTTGACTGAAATAACTTCATGCCATTTTGAAATACTAGTCTAGCTGCCAGTCCATTTCACAGCACAGTTCAAGGTTCTGAATGCTACCCATAAAGCCCTAAACAGCTTGAGACCTGGCTACTTGAAGGCCAGTTACTTTCTCATAAGACCACCCAACTTCTCTTAAATTGGGGGCATGGCTCAGTGGTAATGTACATGGTTTGCATGCAGAAGTTTCATGCTCAGTCCCTGGAATTTCCAGATATGACTGGGAAAGACCGCTGTTTAAAACCCTGGGGAGCTGCTACAAGTCAACATAGACTAAACTGAGCTAAATTGAATGGTCTGCGGAAGGCAACTTCATACATTCAGGTGTTCATCAGGGGTCCTTCCCCCTCTGACCATTTGTGGTTATGCAGATGGTGACTAGAGAAAGGTGACTAGAGGAGAGCTGGTCTTGTGGCAGCAAGCATGACTTGTCCCCTTAGTTAAGCAGGGTCTGCCCTGGTTGCATATGAGACTTGATCTGTGAACACTGTAAGATATTCCCCTCAGGGGATGGAGCCACTCTGGGAAGAGCATCTAGGTTCCAAGTTCCCTTCCTGACATCTCCAAGATAGGGCTGAGAGAGATTTCTGCCTGCAGCCTTGGAGAAGCCACTGCCAGTCTGTGAAGACAATGCTGAGTTAGATAGACCAATAGTCTGACTCAGCATATGGCAGCTTCCTATGTTCCTATTTCCTTTCAGTCATAGTGCCTTAGGTATGTCCTTCCTGGAGAAAATTGCCTGACACCAACTCTGGTGTCCTTTCAGTGCCCAAAGGAAGTCTCTATATTTGCCCAGGCATTCCATCATGTTTTATAGCGGGCTTTATTGTTTGTCTTATGGCTTTGCTGGACTGTAGGGGGGTTTGTTCTGTTGTTGGTTGTGTTTATCTGATTTTATTGTCTGTATGCTTGAAATAGTCTGCCACCTTTAGAGCTTTGATACTCAAAGTTGCTTATAAACTTACCAAATACATGAATTATATTTATTCTGTAATTGGAGTCTGCACAATTGCCACTGCTTTCAGTGTATCTGCACCTTTTTTCCCTTTTGATTACCCATGTGTGCTGACAAAACATTGCAAAAAGCAATCGTGGGGCTGTCGCTCCGAGTAAGAGCATCTGCCTTTCCTGCAGAAGGTTGCAGCTTCAATCCTTGGCGTCTCCAGTTAGGGCTGGGGAAGACCTGGACTGAAACCCTGGAGAGCTGCTGCCAGTGTTCCCTCTAAGAGGGATTCCCAGATGTGGTTGACTACAACTCCCAGAATCCCCAAGCAAAAGCCATTGCAGCTGGGGATTCTGGGAGTTGTAGTCAACACCATCTGGGAATCCCTGTTAGAGGGAACAGGGGCTGCAGCCCGTGATTGTAGATGGTCCTGAGCTAGATGTGGCAATGGGCTGACTTGGTATAAGACTGTGTTTCCTCTGTTCCTAATCTTCAGGATTCAGAAACTACAAGCTCTACTTTCCCCCCACCCCACCCCACATCAATATCCACATTCTTTTAATCATCATTCTCACAAAAACAAGTGTATTGCTCATATGTGTGTTGCTTAGAGTGCATTTCTTGACCTGGAAATAAGTCTGCAGAATGCAGCCTTCATTTCCTGATATTCAGAGAGAGACTCCCAAAGAACTGAGAGGAACTATGTTTCTCTGAACCTGGAACCATCTTGGGGATTTTAATTCAGTAATTGGCATTTTACTGTATGCTTCATTAATCTCTAGTTGGTCATCGGCTGCACCTACTTTGTTCCACTGACCTTCTTATGTTTTATTTGAATAATCTTTATTAAAACGAAGCGTGCCTTTCTTTGTTATTCCTTCCTGGTGTGATCATCGTGATTGCATTTGTAAAACAATGTTTCTGTTCAAATTATTCTCTGGGCATCACTTCCTAGGTTTCATCATTTGGTTATGAACACGCTGGGTGTTTTGTTCCTAGTTTTTGTCACTGAACCTGTTATAGCCATCTGCACACGACACTTCCTTTGGGATAGTTGTGATAATTTTTTTAAATGATCACCATCCTCATTAATATTCTCCTTTTTTTGGCAGTATCACCTACCTGCCCGGAGGCCAGCCTGCATGGGAACATCAAAGCCAGCGGTAAGAACTCAAGATACATCTGTTAGATATCACTTAGTGTGGGGGGGGGCAGTTATAATTAATTACATTAATATCCTGTCCTTCCTCCTCAAAGCTGAAGGTGGCATACTCCTCCATTTTATCTTCCTAAAAACCTTGTGAGGTAGCTTAAGCTGGGAAAAGGTGACTGGCCCAAGGTCCCTCAGTGAGCTTCGGGACTGAGTGGAGATATGAACCCCCTCCTCCTGTGATTTTTGGAATCCTAGGTGAAGCTTGACCTTGGTGCCCCCACAGCTGAGGAGTGTGGAGCCCTTGCTTTAGCTTGAGCTTTGTAGGCTATTCATTTGCTAGGTTGGATCATGGCCAGCATGCAGAGATGACCAATGAATTACTACCCTGTGCTGGTTTGGGGATTCAAGGGGAGAGTTCCCAGTCTGTTATGGAAACAGCGCCTGAGCCCCACAAGAACTGGTGCCTTAGGTGACTGCCTAGGTCTGCCTGGTGGATGGACCAGTCCTGGAACTCAGGCTTCCGCAGTTTTAGTCCAGCACTCTAACCACTGCATCGCATTCTGTCTCAAGTGTGTGGGGAAGGAAACTGAGGGGGTGGGGTTACATTGCCCCAGCCCAGATGTGGGGCCAGTTGCTTTTTCCCCCGTTGGACTCGGACACGACCAGGCATTGAGCCAACACTGCTTCTGTGTGAGAGGACTGTACATTGCCAGTTCCTACATATCTCAACTGGTCTTATTGATTGATTGATTAAGTGCCATCAAGTCGGTGTCAGCTCTTAGTGACCACATGGATAGATTTTCTCCAGGATGATCTGTCTTCAACTTGGCCTTGAAGTTCTCTCAGTGGTGCATTCATTGCTGTCGTAATTGAGTCCATCCACCTTGCTGCTGGTCGTCCTCTTCTTCTCTTTCCTTCAACCTTTCCCAGCATTATGGACTTCTCAAGGGAGCTGGGTTTTTGCATAATGTATCCAAAGTATAATAGTTTGAGCCTGGTCATTTGTGCCTTGAGTGAAAATTCTGGATTGATTTGTTCTATGATCCATTTATTTGTTTTCCTGGCTGTCCATGATATCCTCAAAAGTCTTCTCCAGCACCAAAGTTCAAAAGCATCAATGCTTTTTCTGTCTTGCTTCTTCAAAGTCCAGCTTTGGCATCCATAGAGTGTCATGGGAAAAACCATGGTCTGAACAATTCTAATCAGTAGGATTCACCATCGGTACTCTGAGAGATCCTCCGCTCTTCCTCAGTAGCTTGTTGAGTACCATCTGACCGGAGGGCCCCATCATCCAGCACTATCATTCTGTTTTGTCAATCATTCTGTTTGTCTAACCATGTGGTTTTCTTGGTAAAATAGAGGAGTGGTTTACCATTGCCTTCTCCCTTGCAGTATGAAATGATTCCTTTGTCATTTTCACTAAAGTGATTGTCTGCCTCCAGCACCTTCCTATATCGCTGCTGCCCAATATAGGTGCCTACTTGCTTTAGCTGGGCAGCTGGGATGACCTTTGTGCTTTGGGTGACCCTACTGGGAGTATACCTCCTGGTATACTTCGCTCATCCCTCCTAGGAACACCCCCCCGCCACACACACACACACACACACACACACACACACACACACACACACACACCATGATGAGGCAGCATAGCAGGAGTGGTCTTAACCTGTGTTAAATAGGCATGGTGTTTTTCACAACCAGCTTTTAGCCCGCATTTCCTCCAGAATGGAGGGGGCGCATTCCCATATTTGGCAGATTTGCTCCAAAGTCCCTGTGAGCTATCGGGAAGCACTTCACATATTATTTGAGTTTGTCACTGCTCGTTAAGAGTGCAACCCAATTTATATCGGGGGTAAAAAAAAATCCACTTTTGGCATCAGGTTTTTTGAATAGTGTTGAGTTCGCAGTAAAGCCTCACAGAAAACCTGTGGTAGAGCCTGCTGTGTGGAGAACTCCCATGTGTCCTTCGAAATTATTTTTGTATGGGAGTCACTTAAGCAAAAGACCCCTGCAAAAGACCTTGCAAATGTCTTGAGCTAGCAATTCCCTTAAAGGTGTTGTTGCTTCAGTAACTTGCACTTTTGGGTAGGTCAACATCCACATACACCCACACGTAGCGTTCCTCATGGCTAAACTATTTTATTTGTCCATCCGTCCACACTTCATTTCAGCCTTTATGTGGCTTTTCAATTCATCTTTTAATATATTTTCTTGACACAAAAAGGATTTCAAATGAGTATGTGATGAATGTCCGTATTAAATTGGATCCCCTCTTCTTGTTTTTTAATTAAGTTCATCTAAATTTAATTTTGCAATTTTGCTTTGGTAAACCCACCTGACTCCAGCTTTTGAATGTGCGTTTCCTACCACTGTTCACACATAATTGTACCTGTGAAAGATTTATGACTTGGGGAGAGAATTCTGAACCATTTGGAGAGTGTTCAGCATATGCTTCATGGATGACTAGTAACTTGAGCAATTAGTATCGGGGAGCACTATTCAGCTTCTAGCAGGTTTTTTAAAAACACATATTAGTAATTTTAACTATAAGCAATCAGTTTAAACTGAAATACTCTTCTTAAACGATTTAACTGAAACTGTGAAATTGCTTCCTAAAAGAACTCTTATTGCTACCGGTGAGAATTAATGGTTCAGAAGCTTAAACATTGTATAACTATCAGTAATGTTACAATGAGCACAGAGAGGCTGAGTGATTTCAGGACTGCAGCGAAAGGCCGTAGGTTGGCATATCTTTGTGACATTCTATCAGGGTGTTGATTTAAAACTGCCTGCCTGGCAGCAGGCTTGATAAACCCCAGGTGCCAGGGAGCCATGGCGCCTAGAAATTTAACCAGGGCGCCTAGTCTAGGATATTCAGAAGTGGAGTTATTTAATACAATCTGTATTTGTCCCAGGCTGCCCTGTTCTAAGTATGATACTTGTAAAGCGTATAAATCGAAGGCCGTTTACCTCCCGCTTGCCTAGCATGTCGAGCAAAAAGACACCTTTTAAAGACACCCTGCTGACTGAGCAAAGAAATGCCTTTTAAAGGGGTGATTCTCTTATATTTAGCAGGGCGGGGGGAGCAACTAGCCTCATCCAACCCCAGCACAGCATCCCTCGAGTGGCTGCTGCTGGTATCTGCCTTATGTTTCTTTTTAGATTGTGAGCCACTTGGGGACAAGGAACCATCTTATTTATGTATTATATATTTTTCTATGTAAACCACTTTGAGAACTGTGGTTGAAGAGTGGTATATAAATATCCATAGTAGTAGTAACAATAGTAGTAGTCATCACGAAGTCCAATCATTTTGTCAAGGGTCTGTTGTCTGGCTCCTAAATCTTAGTGCTGGCTCCTCGATCCAAAGCAAATTCGTCAAGGCCTGACCTAACACACTTGCAAAACACTTCTGGCTCATCTGACATGTCCGTGCATCTTTTGGCAGCTTGCGAGTCTGTTCTGTATCTAGAGGTGACTTCAGAATGACCCAGAATCGGAATATGAACCATTTGAAATTCAAGTGGGGCTCTTTGCCTAGTTCTACCTGGAGATACCATGAATTGCACCTGGGACTTTCAGCACTCTTATCACTGAACTACAGTCCTCCCTCCCCCATAAAGGAGGAACATAGGAAACTGCCATATACTGAGTCAGACCATTGGTCCACCTAGCTCAGTATTGTCTGCACAGACTGGCAGCAGCTTCTCCAAGGCTGCAGAAAGGAATCTCTCTCAGCCCTGTCTTGGAGATGCCAGGGAGGGAACTTGGAACCTAGATGTTCTTCCCAGAGCAGCTCCATCCCCTCAGGGGAATATCTTAAAGTGCTAACACTTCTAGTCTCCCATTCAGATGCAACCAGGGCAGACCCTACTTAACTAAGGGGGCAAGTCATGCTTGCTACCACAAGACCAGCTCTCCTCCAGGGGGAAGTGATGAATGTATCTCCTTCCTAGGAAGATGTACATCCTCCACATACATCATGAGAGAAGGAATGTAGAAGTCTCTCTCTCTCTCTCTCTCTTTCTCTCTTTCTCCCCCCATTATATATCCAAACCAATTCTCATTTATATGAGAATTCCAATACAGAGCCAGTACAGTTCTCCTGTGCATTATTAATATCACCTGACACAGACCTGCGATCAATTGCGCCAGACCAGAGACTCACTGGTTCAACAATTGAACCCATAGGAATTGTACATTTTGTAAGAGGAGGCAAATGATCTTTAACAGAGAAGTTTCGAGACCCTCACCAAACTTACTTGCCGAGGATTATTTGAGGAATCCTTGACAGTTGAACAGGTTCTGCAGGAGCCAAATGTCTTATGCGTTTGCTTGCAGGTGAGGATTTTTGTAGCACTAGGAAATGCAGTTCTCCCACCCCACCCCACCCAAGTATAATGTGCAATAATGTTGCAACCAGTATCGCCACAGGTACGTGTTATATTATGACTATGACATTGATAGTGATGCGGGATTGAGGCTTGCAAGGTGAAATATTTGTTGGAAAGTGCCACTGCAAGTGATGATCAGTGTTGAATGTGGCATTGCACAACCAGTATAAATTGAACACTGAAGGATGTAAGACCTGAGACCCAGTGACATTCTCCCAAGAGTTCTTAAAGAACTCAAATATGAAAATACGGAACAGTTAGTGAAAATCTTAATTTAATGGACAGCTTAGGAACATGGGAAGCTGCCATATATCATCTCAGACCATCGGTCCATCTAGCTCAGCATTGTCTACATAGACTAGCAGCGGCTTCTCCCAGGTTGCAGGCAAGAGTCTCTCTCCGCCCTATCTTGGAGATGCTGCCAGGCAGGGAGCTTGGAACTTTTTGCATGGAAACACGCAAGTTCTCTTCCCAGAGCAGCCTCATCTCCTGCAGGGAATATGTTACAGTGCTCACACATGTAGCCTCCCATTCATATGCCACCAGGGGCATTAGCAAAGGGGACAAGTCATGCTTGCTACCACAAGTCCAGCTCTCCTTCCGTGGTGTCACATGACTGCCAGCAAGTCCATTCCCAGGAAAATGTTGGGTACCGGGAGTGCGTGTTCCCAGTGAGTGTTCTGTGTACACCTGCCTGAGTCCAGGTTCAGAGCCTTCTGCCCATCATTCTACCAACTTTCTCTACCCACTGGGCACCACAATTTGAAGCTGGGCAGGGGAAATTGGTCATTTTCATGACATGTCCAATGGGAGTGTGTGTTCCCAGTTACCGACATTTTCCTGGGAACCAGACTTGCCAACGGTCATGTGTAACCACCTTGTGAAATTATCCCTTTGACCCCCGAACTGTGAAATACTCAGAGCAAAACACTATCCTATAAAAAGGAATTGAAGCCATTGCAGAGCTACTGGCCTACTTTGTAGTCGAGTGAAGAGGCGGGCGAGGCCTCTTCCTTACCATGAGATTTAAGATCTTGAGGCTTTTTAGTTAGTGTTCAGCTGTTTGAGTTAGAGAGGAGGTGATGGGAGGTGGAGCTGGAGGACCCGGCTGGCTGCAGAACTGCAAACAAGGGATGGGTG
Source organism: Hemicordylus capensis (assembly GCF_027244095.1). Classification (NCBI taxonomy): domain Eukaryota; kingdom Metazoa; phylum Chordata; class Lepidosauria; order Squamata; family Cordylidae; genus Hemicordylus; species Hemicordylus capensis. The sequence continues at coordinate 13,215,166 of NC_069666.1, read as the reverse complement.
GAGCCCCCTGAGAAATTTCATTCTCCTTACAGAAGCTCATTTGGCTTCCTTTGCAAGTTCTGAGATGCTTCCCTTTGGGAAAGATGAAATTCACTTTGAATTTCACTTTTTCAAACTTGTGGTGCCAACTGCAATTACGAATGGTACAGGAGAGAGTGAATAGACAAGGGTTGTTCTCTTTCAAATTTAGTTTGATGCAATGAAATTGGTTGGCAGTACGTTCAGGAATTTTTGAGCAAAAATACTACTGTTAACAGTACATAATCTGTATTACAATCATTGACCAGAACACCTAAAACAGTTATATACGCTTAAAAACAGTCGTGCTGATTACATAGCTATACATTGATTCTGCCCATTAGCAAGCAGAGTGTGTCGGACCTGTATTACAGAACTGCAAAATTTTGCAACGGAATATGTTGTTGACAAATTGGTGTCTATCAACAAAGACACCACAGAATTTGACTGGTTGTCCAGCCATACATAATGAACATGATCCTAACTTGCACTCTGTGGGTGCAATCAGGAACCACTAAGTTCACTTTTGGACTTCAAGGACAATGTACCACATGCACCAATAAAGCTAGCACCCATAGTAAGTTTGATATTGTTCCTCTTCCTATTTTCCCCCAAAAAGATGCCCATTAGTAATCTAATGAGTATGGACCATTAGTAATCAAATGAGTATGGACCAGTTGCAGGGGAGCAACAGCAGGAGAGAGGGCATGCATATACCTCTTGCCTGTGGGCTCCCCAGAGGCATCTGGTGGGCCACTGTGTGAAATAGGATGCTGGACTAGATGGGCCTTGGGCCTGAACCAGCAGGGCTGTTCTTATGACCTGCAACAAAATGCTGCATTATAGGAATCATGGCATATGTAATCCTGTAAGTTTGTGTGACTCTGTGTGTGTGTGTGTGTGTGTGTGTGCGCACACGCACATATAATGATCAGCAGATGAACAGATTCACTATATAACTCCCCCCTCCATTCCTTAGGAGAGTTCACACACCTGCACCTGTGATTACAGGTGGCCCTCATTATTCATGGGGGTTCTGTTCTGACCTACAACTGGATAACAAAACTGTGGATAATGAAACCTTAAGTCAATGGGAATGGGGCCAGGGTTAGGTTCTGGAGCCTAAAGAAATTATTGAAAAACCACCAAAAAGACAGTGTAACAGCACAAATCAGGATGGAGCACAGAACCGTACCTTGGCAACCTCAGCGCTCCCATTCTCCCACTTTCCATGTCCTCCAGCAGTGTCTCCCAGCTTCTCCAGTAATGTGTAATCGTGACATTTCCTCACCCCTTGGTTGAAGTCTTAGCACTTAGCAGGACAAGCCTCTTGGCCAGATTGGTTGCTAGGTTAGCCAAAGAGGTAGCACAAAATTAAACCCAATTCAAGCAAACACACACAGAGGATTGTGTGAGAATCAAGGAGTGAGAGGGGAATCAATTTTCAATGGATAATTACTATCAATTTTAATGTTTTTAATTTAAATTGAATAAAACAACACAGTACAGTAATTATCAAAACTAAAATTAATCTTTTAATTTGAAATTTTTAATTTAAAAAAAATAAAATTTCATCAAAATTAAATTCATGAAAGTGCTCACTGGCAATTTATGAGGGCAGTACAATGCTGCTGCAAGAGGCTCCGGAAAATGGCTCCAAAACGCTCTATGGGAGTGGCTCAAAATGCTCCACAAAAGGCTCCAAGAGCTCCAGAGCGATGCCTCTCTAAGGATACCAAATACTGCCCAATGCGACCCAAAATGGCATCTAGATGCACAAAAAACTCTGCACATGCAGACCAAAGCACTCCTCTGACCCTCTCCAAACTCTTCTCACAACCCATGAGCCCATGCAGCAAGAGCACGGCCATGTAAGGGCAGAATTGCACTATCAAAAACCATAGATATGCAAAGCCAAATACCATGGACAACAAGGTCGGATATATATTGCCCGGTGGCAGATACACAAAATCCCGAGTGCTGAAACCATGGATAAAGAGGGCCACCTGTATATTATTGAGCGGGGTTAGCCCTCCCACATCAAGAGCTTAAATCTGGGAAATCCCTTTCCCCTCAGAGAAACACCAGTGTGAAATGACTGGCAAGAAAACAAGAATGTTACACACCTCTCCCCCTCAAAAGCAGATGGGTTTGTGACTGTCCTGAGGTAGCATTTTTGAAGCCGAAAAATTTCCCACTCTTTTTGTTCAAGCCCCCTCCCCATCTTGCCACAGAGTTCCATTTGGTTCCAAAGAGTTCCATGAACTCTTTGTCTGCTAACCACACTCTGAACTCATGAACATTCCATCCCATTGGCTTACATGGAGACAGTTTTGTGACCCGTTCCTTAGGGTTTTTTATTCTGATTTTTTTTTTAACACCGCCATATCTGCAGGTCACCCCAAGTCTGCCAGTACCTTCCACATACCTGCAGTCACTCCATTTATGTGTCCATAAGGATCATAATACTTCCAACTCTTTCAGAAAAAGATATAAGATGCTGCTCTTTAACTCAGGGAGGTTGGCAATGAAGACATTTGAACCCAGGGATCCTAGAAGCTAATCCTCCATCCCAACAGCTAAATTAGCCTCCAAAGAACACTTTTAGAGAGGCAAACAATGTGTTTCTTGTACTGTGTCGCTGTTGGATGTGCCATATGTATATATTCCTCTTTTCAAGTTCATTTTTGGCCTCTAAGAAAGTGCTCATTATTTAGCGGTGGGTGAAAGTGTTGTTCTTTCCCAGACTTCTGAATGCCTCTGGATTAAATTAACTGCCGTGCGTAAGGCTGAGCAAGCCTACACTTAGAAAAGTTTCAGCAAAGAGCTCAAAGACCTCATTTAATCTCCTATAGAAAAGAGGGAGAAAAAGTAACCATCCTCAGCACGATGAAACACATCTCGGCTTTAAAGGCTGGATGTGGGAGTCTGGATGAGACCCAGAGAAGGAAACACTTCAAAATTACAAAATGACACTGTTATGTTATTGTTCTGTTTTAAGACAGTAACCACGTGAGGAGTATTTTCTTTTCTGTAAAAGATCCTAACTAGAGAAGGGGTATGTTAAACCTCCAAAGTCTTAGCCATTCTTAATGACTGCCTGCCAGTACAGCTGATCCCTGCTGGGTAATGGGGAATGCCTACCATGTAAATATAAAGGGGGTTATTTAGGAGACCCAGCGAGCTGTGAATTATTGCCTCGCTTGTCACAAAAAGAGGGGAAAATGAGTTGCGGAGAGGAAAGGACGTGTGCTGGGTTCTGAAAAGCTTTCTGAGATTTTTGGGTGATAGGAGGGGAAACTCATATGTACTTTTCTGTGAAAAGAAATATTTGTTTTGTCAGATTGCAAAGCTGCCAACCCACCTCGATTGCTTTGTAAAATCCATTATGGAAACAAAAGGAGTCTATTTTTATGCCACACGCAATACAGAAATGAGAAGAAAACAGGCCGGGAGCCCTACTTCCTTATCTTTTCTAATATTTGCCCACTTGCTAAAGTTAACACAACTGGAAAGGCAATCTGTCATGTGACTAATGGGCCCTGTGATGGATGGGCCCGAGGTTGGGAGGGGCTCCCTGCCTCCCCATTGGCTTTTGTTTTACTGGATATGGTGGGAACGACTAGCTGCCTTGATTGAGAGATGGATTCAGAACAAGAATATGGAAACGCTTGGGATGCATTTGGATGGCCTTCCCGCTAGGGCTGCCCAACTCGGGGCCTTCCAGCTGTTTTCGGACTACAACTCCCATCCCCAGCCTCAGTGATTAATAGCTGGGGATGATGGGAGTTGTAGGCCAATCTACCGGAAGGTCAGAATTGCACAGCCCTGCACTAAGGGATGATTTTCAACCCCAGCCCATCTTGCCAGCAGTAATTTCATGGCTGCAATGAACCATGAACAGTGACCTTTGCTATTTTTCAAGGGAGGGCCACTTTGGCCAAAACAAAGTTCACTACGAGAGCCATTTTCCACCACCACACAGTGCTGCGCTTTCCCCTCAGTGTGTGTGCGCGGGGGACGGGGGGCCCTTTAAGAGAGATGGAGCCCAGTTGAGCTCCAGCATCATCTTGGAAGGTGCATATGGAACCCTGGTCAAGTGTCGTCCTTCTCAGCACTTTCCCTATAGAACTCAGTTTTTAAAAAGCACTGCGAAGGACACCACTTTCTAGCACCCTATGAGCACTGTCCAAGGTGGCGCGGGAGCATGAAATGGTTCCATTTCCCTTAAAGGGAAAGTTCTCTTTCCCTAAGTTCCAGGTTCGTCTAAGTTCTCTTGCTTAGCACCCATGTGAGAATAGGTACTTCCAAGGCAGCAATTTAGCACCAGACTAGATGTGTTGTTAATCACACAGTTGGCCTCTGTATTGGAGGAAATGCTCAGGATCAGGACTGCAGTGAGGAGGGAGGGGTTTTTATACCCTTTACCCGCTACTCTGCGGTCCCATCAAAAATGACCCTCCCATGGCTGCTACTTGCAGGAGCAGCTTTTATGAGATGAGGCAGTCATCTCAGACAGCAAGTTATTGGGGTGTCAGCAGGGCAGTAAGGTCCCCCACCACCACCACGGCCGTTGGAGCAGCTCTTTGGAACCCATCGGATCCTTGCAGATTGTCCAAGGAGCACCTTTCCTCATCCTCCTTGGAAAGCTTGCAAGAAGCTGGAGGGGAGGAGAGAAGGCTTCTGGCCTCAGTGTGGAAGGGAGCTGGTCTCCACCAGGGTTGTGCAGCAAGGCAGCATTTGGTGCCTCACCGTAGGTGACGTGATGTCCTAGGTGGTGTGGTCATGCAGGGGACATGAAGTCATCACACGGGTTACATGATGACATGCCTTGAAAGGGGAAGCTGTCATTGGCATTGATTGCATCTTCTGCAGCACTCACATGGGGAAAGGCATTTTTTCTGGGATCTCGGCATGGAGGTCAAGGGTTTAAAAACCTTTTTTCCCCACACCCTTTGCCAACGTCCAAGAACTCCTGATCATGCCCCCACCAACACAGCTGCTATTTTATTTATTTTATTTATTTATTGTTAAATTTATATACCGCTTTTTATTAAAGCAATCCCAAGGCGGTTTACAGCAAAAATTTAAACACAAGATGGTAAAAAAGACACAATTAAAATATTAAGTGGAAAAAAAATTAAACAAATCTGATTAAACATTTAAAACAAAAGCATAAAAGCAATACAGACTATAAAGAGCAGCAGCGGAGAATCAAATAAATGCCTGGGCAAAAAGCCAAGATTTTACACTTTTTCTAAAAGCTGTGATGGAGACCGAGGAGTGAATAGCCACCGGGAGAGCATTCCAGAGTCTGGGGGCAGTAACAGAGAAGGCCCTGTCCTGCGTGCACGACAACCGAACAACTTTATTTCCATTTTAGAAAAGCACATATGTATAAGGCAATAATATAACTAATTGCCCTTAGTACTGTGGTCAAATGGTGTGTGTGTGTGTACACAACAATGGGTCTTGCACCTCTCTAGGAATTTAAGCCCTGCCTAAGAAACCTGTTGTCCTGCTTGACTGTAGATGCTGTATTGGAGGTGGTAATTGCTGATGCAGTCATTCTTTGGTGTTAAGGATGTAAAATAAGTTTCCTCTCCAGGGAAAGTCTGCATTTTTATAATTAGCTGCTCACACATTTTCCAACATAGTTGATACTGATAAGAAACTCCAATCTGGTGTAATCTTTTGCCACCTGGGATGTGAATTTGCTTAGCATGAGCTGAGAGGAAGAATGAATAGGCTTGGTTAACACCTGTTGTCAACATCCGTGGTTTACATGCTTTCTGTCTTCAGGGAGCTCTTAACACATCGGCTATTGCAGAATCCCTCTGTGTTGCATCAGATTCTGAAATATGGCTTAAGGTCCAGACAGTTTGTGTGCCATGTTTGTTGGAACAGGTAATACTTCCCCTTGGAGGCTCAAATGAAGGCTCTGAGAGCATGTTCTCGCCTGTCAATCAAGAGGGCGCAGCCAATAATGTCGAGAGGAAATAATGTGGGTGGGCGGGGTAGCAAACCCATAGACAGTGTGAGTGATAACTAGTGTTAAGTTACTCAAGGCTCAGGCTGCATGAAGCAAAAAGAGAAAGGGCCAAGCACAGAACAAAGAGAGGATGACAATGTAATAAAAAGAAAAAAAGAAATGTGGAAGCTGCAAAACATGCGATACCAAACAAGAAAACAAAGAAAACCATTCAGAGAAGATCCTCCCAACCCTGCATTTCAATGCCCTATTCTGTCCCTTCTTCACTGAGATTTCAGATCTGAGGCAACATTTTTGTTAAACGTTCCAAGCTCATTCCACTAGAATAGCTGACTTGACCGTTTTTTCCAATGGAAGCTTCCGGGCATTTGCGTTCCATTCCGAACTCAGAATGGAATGCAGATCCCATTCTGTACACGTCCCTAATATAGAGAACGATAATTTAACTCCGATAGTACAAAGGTTCTGATTATGATGCTGTAATTCACCAAAATACCATTTACCTAAGTTTCCTCTAGTAATCAAGCTAAAAAGCAAGCTAGCCTCTCATCATTGAATGCTTATTGCCTGGATTTTTTCCGCCCCTCTAGAAATTTGGCATTACTTGTAAAATGGTAAATAATTTTTTAAAAAATAAAAAATGCAAATTAAAAAACAAAAAGCCTAATAGGCCTACAAATCTTGCTGTAAAGTCCTTGAACTGAATTGCTAATGAGAACATATTTGTGAATAAATAAATCTTTTATTCCTTTCATAACTCTATAGACTTCCTACAATGAAGTCATCTTCCCAGACCTCCTTCTAATGAGTTGAAAGCCTCAATAGGCTCTTTTATTTACAATAAATATCGCCGACTAATGTTACCAGTGTCATTGTGTGATATTTCAATAGAGGATTATCATTACTTTGTGTAATAAGTTAGCTTGATGTCTTCGCTTCTTGATAATGGAGTTGGGTTTTGCCCCCCCCCCCTTTCTGCAAGAGGAGAAGAGAAGTGCTTTTAATCCACTAGCTGTGCGATCATTGTGGACGCAAACATGACGCCAATCCAGTGTTGTTCAGGCTGCTGGTGAAGTCCCCAGGCAGAAATTGCAGCTTGGATTCATTGATCACTGCTAACTTTGGACTGGAGGCACAGACTAAAAGGTCACTGGTCGGGAAGTATACAATAATATTTACATAACTTTATCTATCTAACTTTTTATCTGTCTGTTTATTTATTTCACTAATATCCCATATTTGCTCTATAGTGGCGTATATGTCAGGTTACCAGCAATCTCCCGAAGAGGAGCTGATGTAACCCAGTCCTGCTTAGCTTCAGCAAAGTGGTTACATCAAATGTGCTGTGTCCCACAGAGGACCTTTGGCTGTCAAAGAGCAGCTTGGCCTGTATTAGTACTGTTATCCTTACAATAGCCCTGTACGATGTCCCAGTCTTATTGTCCCAGATATGGCTGAGGGCTGTCTTTAAAAGAGGATGAATAGCCTTCTTTCTGGATGCGTCCGCATGTTTGTGAACTTCTGGAAGAGACCTCAAAGTTCAGTAGGGCGATACAAGTTTTATAAATAGCATACTGCGCCTCTACACATAATTCACACTAACCCAGGTTAGTGGCAGACTAATGTGGGTTAGCAGGTTGTGTGAATGGAGAGCAAGCTCCCAATCCCAGGCTTGCCAAAGCTGGTAAACCCTGAAAAGAAACCACAACCTTAACTGAGCTTAGTGCATAACAGGGTTGTCTGGGCTTGGTGATCGCACCACTCTGTGTTAAGGCTTCGGCTGGTGACCGCTGTGCTTTGAAGGGAGCCTTGCGGCCGGAAGGGCTACGCTCCATGAATGTGCTGGTCCGCACAGCCCTCTCTGTGGCCACAGGCTTATAATGTCTTGAGTGGGGCTTGCCCTGTCTCCTGCCTCTGCAAGGCCAATCACAGCACGGCTGTGATGTCCTGAGTTTCCCCCCCTTCTCCTGCCACTGCAGTGCATAGTGGAAGCTTCCTTGATTCCTGGGTAGACAACGTGCTGCACTGGCTGCTGCCACAACTGAGTACGTGCAGGGCTAGCAGAGCCCAGAGGAGGCACTGTTCACGTGACCCGCACGGTACTAACCTGGGTTAGGCTCATGCCTAGCTCAAAAGGATTGTGAGGCCATTCACACAATTAAAAACTGTGTTCTACTCGGGTTTGGGAGCTGTATGTGCTCCCAATTTTCAGTTGTGTGGAAGCAAGGTAGGAGGAAAACCTGGGTAGAAGTGATTGTGTGGAAGCAAGGTAGGAGGGAAACATGGGTAGAAGTTATTGTGTGGAAGCAAGGTCGGGGGGAATCCTGGGTAGAAGTTATTGTGTGGAAGCAAGGTAGGGGGGAATCCTGGGTAGAAGTTATTGTGTGGTAGCAAGGTAGGGGGGAAACCTGGGTAGCTTTGCCTCCTATCTTGCTTCCAGACAATCACTTTTACCTTGCTTCCACACAACTGAAATTTGGGTGTACACACAGTTCCCAAACCTGGGGAGAACACAGTTTTTGATTGTATGAATGACCCCTGTGTGTCATGGCTCACTGTCAGATTTGGGAAAGGAGAACAGTGACTTGCTTAAGACATCTGCTGAATGTTGTGTCTAAGGCCAGATTGCATCAGAAGGTTCGTACAAGAAAAGTTAACCTTCATCATTCATGCATGGAGTTTCCATATAACATATTTTGGGGCTGAATGTCTGACCTGGGTCATAAAACATTGTCATTGGTCCAGAAAAAGAGTAATCCTTCACCTCAGGGGTGAGTCCATCCATTTCTACCTGGCTGTGGCTGAAAGTTAGCATACTTAAGGGATGGTCTGTTTTCCCTGTAGCCTTTAAAGAGAAGCAGTAGTTGTAACAATAACATATTTGGGCTGGGAGGAGGAGATTTTTAATTATCCCCCTCTCCATTGCCTTTGTGGAAGAAGTGTTATTTTTAAATCTTGTTACCTTGATATTTTATCAGGTACCACTTATTAGACAAAAAGGTGGCATAGGCATATCAAATGGTCAAATCAAATGTCAAATCAAATGGTCCTCTGTTCTAAGACTTATAAATGAAAAATGCAAGTGCTTCTGTGCTTTGCAATTACAGAAGAAGTCTAATAGTTTGGGGCTGTTCAAAGACTGCATAGCATGATTACATTGGAGCTCCATGATTGGAACTCCCAGTTCTTTAAAAAGCCTCCAACCCTCTCTGCCCCTCACCACACACACCAATTATCTGGTTTAAATCAATATCTAACTCTCTCTCTCTCTCTCTCTCTCTCTCTCTCTGTTCACACAACCCAAAGCTGTGTGAGACAAGCATTCTTTCCAGCTTCTGGATCTGTGCATGCTTCCAGTGTTCAACTGTGTGTGAGCAAACAACTAGGTGGGGATTGATCGTGTGTAGGAGGAGAGTTGGGTAGGGCCGCTTTTCCACTTATCTTGATAAAATGCCGGGTACGAGAGCTGGGTAGGATGGCACCATCCTACCCAGATCCTCTCTCACAGAAGATCACTTCCTGCTGCTCCTACCCAGTTGTTTGTTCACATGCGATTGAAAATCAGGAGCACTCATATCTCCTGGAGCTTTGTAGAATGTTTGTCCTACCCAGTTTTCAACCATGTCGAGACTGACTCTCTCTCTCTCTCTCTCTCTCTCTCTCTCTCTCTCTCTCTCTCTCTCTCTCACACACACACACACACACACACACACACACACACACACACACACACACCCTATAATATACATACATATACACAACCGGGAAGTTTCTAATAGTTGTAGAGTGGAAAATGCACAGGCACAATTTGTCTTCCTTCACCTTTTCCTCTCTGCATTTTGGATTTGGGGCGCAGTGCAGGGATAAAGGGTTCAACCCCCTCACTTGAACTGTGGCCCTAATTTGGGTTTAACATAGCTACTTTTTAAAGAAGAAAATGACATTGGAACTCCCAGTCACAGAATGCCAATGGAACATGCAGTTCGCTCCTATGGATTAGTACCTCTATAACTATGTAAATACTATTCAAATGACTATACCATTATGTCTTGCGTCCTGTTAATACAAAATTGCGTTCTAATACTAAATTTCATGAAAACTGATCCTTAGCATTTGGACAATTTCTTTTGCAGCTTAAGAAAGCAGATTCAGTTTCAGAGGAGAAGAAAAATACGTTATTAAATGCAGTTTTCTCAAATTCTCTATAACCAGCAATGCAAATGACATGACTAACAGCAAGAATTTAGAGGGAAATAGTTAGAACTTGGCTTAATTGAAGAAAAGCCCACACTATCCTCTTAAATTAATACTTCAGGATTTTGCTAATTCTATTTTACAGTTTCTATGAATAAATGAAATGTGTTGAACAGCTGTACAAGAAGTGTGTTAAGCTAAAAGGAAATGCAGAAAGGAAATGGTTAGTGTGTTTTTATGGCTATTGCTGTTATATTTTAAGCTTGTAAACTGTCTTGGGATAAATTTTATGAAAGGCGGTGTAGAAACCAAACTATAAATAATTTTTAATGATGGTCGTAAGATTGCTCTTACAGTATCCATTTTGTTTAACAAATAGATACAAGGGTAGCTGCTCTCTACTGAGTTCAGACCCTTGATCCATCTAGTTCAATACTGTCTGCTCTGACCAGTAACAGCTTTCCAGAGTTTCAGATGGGTATTTCCCAGCCTTGCCTGGAGATATACTACATGCAAAGTAGGAACATAGGAAACTGCCATATACTGAGTCAGACCATTGGTCTATCTAGCTCAGTATTGTCTTCACAGACTGGCAGCAGCTTCTCCAAGGTTGCAGGCAGGATTCTCTCTCAGCCCTAACTTGGAGAAGCCAGGGAGGGAACTTGAAACCTTCTGCTCTTCCCAGAGCGGCTTCATCCCCTGAGGGGAATATCTCACGGTGCTCACACATCAAGTCTCCCATTCAGATGCAACCAGGGCAGACCCCGCTTAGCTATGGGGACAAGTCATGCTTGCTACCACAAGACCAGCTCTCCTCAAGTAGATGATCTTTCACTGAGCTATAGCTCTATTCCTGCACGAGGAACCATTCTGGAAAACTTGAAATGATGTTGTGATGTTTTGGTTGATTCTAATAACGGTATTTGCCAGGCTGGGACTTCTGGATTGTTTCTAATGGATCAGCATAACTACCTATGACTTTTGTGTGATTTCTTCGTGGGTGTTTTTAAACCAGACAGTGGAAGACTGAAATTTGTGTGTTCCCTTATCTGCAAACGGAATGTTTGAATTAGCTCTTAACGTCCAAGTAAATGAGTTTAGAATCAAGATGTTGTTTACTCCTTGAAAACGCTGCAGAGTTTATGCATTGAATCCCTCTGTGATTGACATGCTCACGCTTCTTTCGAGTTGGAGAAAGGTTTTGTATCGGTTATTAGAAAAGTCAGCAGGCAGTCAAGCAATTAAAAAGGCTGAGCCAGACAGACTCTATGGATTATTTACACTGATAAAAACTGGAGCAGACTTCATAAAAAGCACCGAGTTAACTAAGCATGTACCCCGAGCAAACATTTTTTAAAAAGGAAGGAAGCAGAAATTGCTTTTTTTTTTAAAAAAGTTGAACAAATGCTAGAAGCTTGTCAATACAGTACCAGAATTGGGTAGCGTATGTGCATATGATGCCCTGTGCACTTTAGGTTTGGTTACATTAAGTGTTTGTGTAGATATGGTTGATCTGCAATAACCACACCTCTGGACTATCTCTATTCGTACCTTTGAAAATCTATATCCAATTTCGACTCAGTTGATAGTTGTCGAGATATGAACTTGGTGTTGCTCAACAGGCAGGGGGTGGGGGTCATAGCTCAGTGGTAGAGCATCTGTTTTGCATGCAAAAGGTCCCAGATTCAGTCCCTGGCAGCATCTGCAGGTAGGGCAGGGAAAGAGTCCCGCCTGAAACCCTGGAGGAATGCTGTAAGCTGGTGCAGAAAAAGACTGAGCTAGATGGACCAATGGTGGCATTCAGTCTGAGGCAGCTTCATATGTTGCTATGGCAGGACCCAAGGTCTATAACTCACTCAAGGAGCCCATGGGATTTTTCATTCTTTTCAGAGAGACATTGTAGGGGGAGTGAACATGTGGAGAGGAATGGGATTGTGATATTAGGCGCTCCCCCTCCTGTCCACATTCAGAGGGCTGTAGATAGACGGGCACACAATCAGGAGCCCTGATAAAAGCAGGGCCCCCATTTGCACAGACAAGGCTTCATGTGTACAGCCTTGTGTTGGGTCTGTTCACATATTCTACCCAAAATATGTAGGGCAGGGGGCAGAACCTGCTGCTGTAATTCTGCTTCCTCCTCCTCCTCCTCCTCTCTCGCCCTAACAAGGGTTATGGTGTACCTGCATGTGAAGAATTGTGCCTGGGACATGCAAGCAGGGCAGTGATGAGCACCTGGGTGGATGGTCTGTTAAGGGAGGTGACTGTGCTCCCCTGACAGAAGCATGTTCTGAGACTGGAGGTGCTCATCATAAGATTGTTAGAGATCTTTATATAAACGCAAAAAAAGACAGAAGCAGGTAATATAACCTATACCCTAGCTAATTAGTTTTAATCCTGGCAGGTGTTTTAACACCAGAAAGCCAATTACAACCAGTTTTTAAAAGTTTGTTTAAAAAGGAAGGTTTTAAAGTTCTTTTTAGAACTAATCAGAGAAGGAGGAGATTGATGAAGCCTTTCTGAGAGAACATTCCAAAGACGGAAAACCACTACTTTTGCCACTACTGGTCCCCACCAACTAGATTTGTGTTAATGGAGGGGCCAGTAGATCCCAATCTACCTTGTTTCCTTCATAGTCTATAACATTGTACAGAATTTTATTTATTATTTATTATTTAGTACATTTATATACCACCCCATACAAAAAAGCCCCTGGGCGGGTCACCATACAAAACCATTAAAACATTAACATAATTAAAACAATTTAAAATACAATAGAAACTCTTAGACCAAAGTTTTAAAACTATAAACTAAAAGCCTGACTAAACAGTTATGTTTTTAGGTCCTTCTTACAAACATTCAGAGAATTCTAATTTCGTTAGAAAGTGCATTCCAGAGTCCTGAGGCAACACTAGAAAAGGCCTGGTTTTGAGTTGCCACCAACCGAGCTGGTGGCAACCGCAACCAGACTTCCCCAGATGATCTTCACAGGTGGTTGGGTTGATGACGAAGAAAAAGGTGCTCTCTTTTGGAATGCATGTTTTGGATCACATGTTGGGTTATTGACTTCACTAACCAAAACTGTTGTTTTAAGCAACTGTTTGAGCTACCTATGGAATTAGACCGATTCCCCTGGACTAATCTAATACTCTGGCCATGGGTGTGACTTGCAGAAATGCCCCTTCTGTGTTAATGCTTGCTCTAAAAAGCTGAAGCCTTGGCTCTTGCCTTCATTTTGAAAAGTCTTAGGAAGACTAAATGGGTAGTGGGGGGAGAGAAATCTTGTTCAGGATGAACAGACAAATGAGGAAGAGTGGCATATTTAGGCTCTGGTCATGTTCTAGAGAAAATTGGGTTTCCTTGGTAATGGAAATCTAATTTTTTCTGATTAATTCAATATGTGTGATTAGAATAAGGTCAGGCAAAAGGGCAAAGCAGCTTGATCTCTGTCTAAAATGAAGTTTTGGAACCCACAGAAAAGGATGGGGAATAAAATGACCTTATTGACTGGACTAGAGATAACAACGCGATAGTGCCGCAAATTACCAGATATGGCAAAACCGCTTTTTGGGGTGTCAAAGTTTTTAATGTGTTTTTCTATTGCCAATTTAGCAATATCCTATATTTCATACACACTCCAGAATCAGAATCATTTTATTTCGGTCATCGACCAGACAAGATAACATCACATGAATACATTTTGAGATTTGCAAATAATATAACAGAACTTGGCCACCAAATTAGAAATCATAGCATTAAAATTGGAGAGCAAGAAATCAAGAAAAGTCATCAGTATACACACCCCATCATCTCCCCCCACCCCCCAGAAAATATTGCATTATACCATATTGAAGCATGCTATTTGGGTTGTTTCCAAACGGTCCTTTACTAAGATATAAGTCCTTTGAAAGAAGATCTTACCATCAGAAGGAGCAAACGTTTGGATCCAATTTTCCAATCTTAATTTTTATTGCTAGGAGACATAAGAACATAAGAGCAGCCCTGCTGGATCAGGCCCAAGGAAGCCCATCTAGTCCAGCATCCTGTTTTACACAGTGGCCCACCAGATGCCTCTGGGGAGCCCACAGGCAAGAGGTATGTGCATGCCCTCTCCCCAATCTGCACTAAATATTGAGGTAAAACGGATTTTTTCCCCTTTGAAAATGCATACATTATTCACTCCATACACACCCCATCCTGTTCAATGATGTAGGGTCCACAGGTTGCTGCATTTTCAGAAGTTTTTCCCCCCATAGTTCCTGCTGCTTCCTTTTACTTGGAATCCTCATGCATGTTTATTCAGAAGTAAACCTTACCATATTCAGTGGGGCATACTGTCAGCAAAGTGTGCATAGAAACTGGTGCATAGAAATGAATGATCCCAGCCAATCAGGGAACACATAGGGAACATGATAGCATCCCAGTGCAACACAGCCAAACCAACTGGCTGCAAGGGCACATCACTGAAAGCCCATAAGAATCACCTAAAAGCATAAGCAAACATTTCCACAAGGCGTGCCAAAAGATAATCAAAAGGGACAGTGGTTTTCTGACCTGGCTGGAAATCGTCACCAGAAAAATGGAGTGATGGTTCGTCTTGAGTGATGAACATACCAAATAATTTCTAGAGTCCCAAGAGCAGATGCCATTGATGTGAATGGATTCTGCATGGGGGGAGTGATAGAAGAATTGTTACTAATGCTAAGTAGTGATGGAAGCTAAATTTTCCCACAAGATTAAAACATCAGTGTATGGATGTGGACCTGAAATGGTCTGTGGGCAGCAAAGTCTATTTCTCAACGGTGCTTGACGTTTCCCCCCTCTCAATTGTCTTTGATTTTTGCCAGAATTGATCATGCCGCATGTTGCAATTAAGTAATTTGTGTTCCAGATATGAGTCTTGCTTCCCCCATCCATACTTGTGCAGAGGGCTTGGGTTTTAAGTGAAGTTAATCGCTGAACTGGGGAAAGAGGAACACTTGTGGGTCTACTTGACGTCAACCCACTGCTGTGCAAGCATCACCCAATTCTATAATTATTGCCCTGTTTCCAAGGTATTACAGTTTAAGCATAGAATCTGGCTCACCATAGCACCTCTATTCATATATAAGCCTTGTAGTACAGATTAGGAGAAAAGCAGATAATTAAGATGGCGAGAGCTATACATTTGCCAGCAGCTGTCTTGTGCTGCATTAAAATGGAGCCTTTTGAAGTCAGCTTTAAGCAATTACATCTGAGCACTTGTTTAGGAGGTTTTGAGAAATAAAGCAGAACTTTCTAAGCTGCTATTGTGAGTTCGTCCCCTCCCCACCCCCCATCCCGGTAAGTATTATTTATCATGTCTAATGACAGATTGATTTAAATTAGTTCTGGCTGAGGAAACAGACTTTCCTTGACAAGAAATAATTCAAGAAGCATGGGGGAAATGGTGCCACTTATTCATTCTTTTCCTTTGTTCCACAAAATGGACGATTAAGATAAAGTGGGTGATTTAAAAATATATAGTCCGATGGCATTTAGAAGCTTAAACATAAACCCGATCTTGCTTTGCATGACATGCGGAAACCTTTGCAATGGCAGCTCCCCACAAAGTCGAAGTGTGCTCATGAACATCAGCTGTGTTTGCAGTTAGGAACAGAGGGAGCTGCCATATACAGAGTCTAACCATTGGTCCACCTAACTCAGTATTGCCCACACAGACTGGCAGCAGCTTCTCCATGTTTTTAACCCTTTCGTATCTGCCGATAATGAAAACGGGTGTCAATTAGACACCCGCGGAACCATGGCTATAGAGTCCGCCTATAATGAGGTTTGCCGGTATTCTGGAAGCCAGATGTTGCACAGGGATAAAACTTCACATATATGACATCTATTTGTGAAACTGTATTTTGGGAGGGGGACCGTAGGACAGTGTGTGTTAAAGTCAGTATCCCGCAGGTTCTTTGGCACAGGATGGTGTAGGCCTCGTGGATGACGACTTGAACAGGTGCCCTACTGCAAGCAGTGATGCTGGGGGATTCACAGTTCCCCAGTGCCCACTTTTCATCACCATTCCCAAGCAAAGTTAAGTTTGGGACTTTTTTGTATGGGGCGGTATATAAATGTACTAAATATATTAATAAATAAAATAGGTTTGTGAGGGAAGAACTGGTGATAGGAAGGAATCACTGCAGACATGAGAGCCTTGAACATCTCATTCCTTAAGGCCCGGATGCTCCTGAACACGCAGAAGCAGAATAAGAACATAAGAACAGCCCTGCTGGATCAGGCTCAAGGCCCATCTAGTCCAGCATCCTGTTTCACACAGTGGCCCACCAGATGCCGCCGGAAGCCACAGGCAGGAGTTGAGGGCATGCCCTTTCTCCTGCTGTTACTCCTCTGCAACTGGTACTCCGAGGCATCCTGCCTCTGAGGCTGGAAGTGGCCTATAGCCCTCCAACTAGTAGCCAATGATAGACCTCTCCTCCATGAAGTGATCCAAACCCCTCTCAAAGCCATCCAGGTTGTTGGCTTGTCACCACATCTTGTGGCAGAGAATTCCACAAGTGGATTATGCATTGTGTGAAAAAGTACTTCCGTTTGTTGGTCCTAGATTTCCTGGCAATCAATTCCATGGGATGACCCCTGGTTCTAGTGTTATGTGACAGGGAGAAGAATTTCTCTCTATCCACTCTCTCCACACCATGCATGATTTTATAGACCTCTGTCATGTCTCCCTGCAGTCGTCTTTTTTCTAAACTAAAAAGCTCCAGCTGTTGTAACCTAATGAAGGTGCTCTAGGCTCCTGATCATCTCTGCTCCTGGTTTACTGAATTGGCCTGGGAAGCAGAGAAGCCTACAGATTCCCTGCCCTCCAGCAGGACATTCTCTTGCTCAGAATGCTTCATTGTGTCTAGGTCGGGTTTCCCAACCAGTGGTACTGCAGATGTTTCTGAACTCCAACTCCAACAGCTCTATCTATCTATCAATCAAATTTGTTTACCATCCCAAACTCCTATTTCTAGGTGGCGGTTTATAAAAATATTACAACAAAACCACCCTGAGCCATTTTTGGAAGGGTTAAAATAAAGTTAAGACACAGAAAATAAACAATTTAAAACCACTGTCAAATTTAAAAGCTTGGGTGAAGAGGTAAGGACTTTCTAAGAGTTGTCAGAAATGGGAAGCTTTTATTTCAGCAGGGAGCATATTCTAGAGCAGGGCTTCTCCACATTGGGTGCCCAGATGTTTCTGGACTTCAACTCCCATAATCCCCATCCAAAGGCTACTGGGGCTGGGAATTATGGGAGTTGAAGTCCAATAATATCTGGGGACCCAACATTGAGAATCCCTGTTCTAGAGTCTCGGGGCAGCAACGAAGAAGGCCCGTCCCTGTGTGGCCACCAGACGGGCTGGTGGCAACTGCAGGCAAGCCTCTCCGGATGATCCCAAAGGTTGATGGGACTCATACTGAAGTTCTGTTAAATTGTAGCTGGTGATGATGGGAGTTGTAGCTTAGCAACATCTGGAGTGCCACTGGTTGGGAACCCCTGGTCTAGGCCATAATGGGGAGGTATATAAAGCCCCTGCTGTATGCAGCAAGCCTTCCATGCTGCAGGTTCCCCTTGTATGTAAAGTTAAGTTTGCTTGAGAGAAGGGGAACTGGTCAGGAGGGCTGCGGACAAGCTTCTTGTGGCTTGGATTGTCTGGTCTTTCTTAGAAAGACCTGCACTTTTTCTAATAATTCTCCAAGAAAGCTGGAGTTGAGGAGGGGTGTGAGAGTGAGATTGAGTGTGGGGAGCTTGCCCGTCGCTGCGGCTTTACTAAAAGCAAAAATAAATGCACCTATTTTCCACTGTCAAGCGCTGAAGGGTATTCTGTTCCTTTCTGAGATGTCCCACAGAGCCAAAAATGCTGAAAGTGACACCTACAACTGAGAATAATTTGGAAAAGTGGCAAATTACTTGGCAAATGTTTCTGAGATAATGTGATTCTTCTGTCAATTTTAAAGCACTCGGGACCCGTCCCAGGGAAGGGTGGTGAGGCCGATGCACAGCAGATGCTTATTGCCTCCCCATTAGTGTATTCAACTATCAGGGCTCCTTCTCCTGATGTTCTGGGTGTAGCATCTGAATTAACCATGGATGCCTTTGATGCCCCATCTGTGCAGATGCAACAGTGTCATTAGGAGAGAGAGATTCAGATGCATGAATGTCATTTTGGAAGCGGTAGGTAAAAAGCTCTGAAACGGTTGACTCCCCTTCCCATTTGGAAAATAGAATTCTTTCGGCACTGATCTACAAGATGGGTATCTCTGGGTTGACCTGGTAAATGAGAGAGTATGATTTGTAAGAAGTGCCTTGTGTCGTGTGTGTGTGTGTGTGTGTGTGTGTGTGTGTGTGTGTGAGAGAGAGAGAGAGAGAGAGAGAGAGAGAGAGAGAGAGAGATGGTATAAAGATTCACATTTCATTTAAATGGCAGATATTACGCACTAGCTTTTTCAGACAGTTTAACTATGGCCTGATCCATACTCTTCTTGTGTTCTGCAATATTGGAGGCAGCTGTGCTCATGAGTCCAGTCCTGGCAAACCCAAACCATACCTGGGATCCAGGAGGTGCCCGGCCCTGTTCCTTCTGGTAATGCTACAATAACTGGGAGAAGCAGTTCCATCGGCTCCCAGCTAGCAGCTGCAGGCAGACAGCTCCTTACTTAGGGACATAGGATGCTGCTGTATACTGAGTGCTGTATACATTGGTCCATCTTGCTCAGAACCGTCTACACCAGTGGTTCGTCACCTGGGTTCATCCGGATGTTGATGAACTACAACTTCCATCACCCCCAGCCACAATGAATTATAGTGGGGGATGGTGGGAGTTGTAGTTCAGCAACATCCGGAGGGACCCAGGTTAGGAACCACAGGTCTACACTAACTGCCAGTGGCTCTCTAAGGTTTCAGTCTCTCGCAGCTGTACTTGAAGATGCCAGGGATGGAACCAGGGACCTTCTGCATGCAAAGCAGATGCTCTGCCACTGAGCTATGGCCCCATCCCCTAAGGGGAGTCTCTTACAGCAGTCTGTGGCTCACGTATAGTCACCCATCCAAATGCAAACCAGGGAGGACCCTGCCTAGCAAAGGGGACCAGTCATGCTCGCTGCTGCAAGATCAGTTTTCCCATATTCAGTCAGTCAGTCAATCTCGTGAGATGCATCTGAAGCGGTACAATCCAGAAGCAGGTTTACTACCTCTGTGGCCATTTGTACAGTATGCACTGCCTTCCTATCGCCCTTGCATCACAGAATATTTCGCTTGGGCAGTCAGATGTGTCAGTGATTACATTGTCCAGGAAGATCTCCCTACCCACAGACACCAGTAAAGTCAGTACAGAGCAATATAATCAAATTGCAGCAGGAAAGAGGTTTAATGCAACATGTCCACCCACGCTTTCCCTCGTGGCTCCTGTCTGCCAATGCTCACAAACAATCCAAGGCACTCAGGAGCCTCTAAAAATGTCCGAGCGTGAAATCTCCTCCACGCGCTATGCCTAGAAGAGTGTGTGTGTTTCCCCACTTTGGGTCGCAGCTGTGGCGACGTGAACATCTGAGAGATGCCCAGTGGCAGCGCGAGGAGTGAGGTGTCATCGACACACCCTGGAGCAGGGCTTCTTTTCACTCTGGCACAGAGAAGCGTCAAAAGCCATGCAAGTGAGCCTTTGGTTCCATTTGGCACGAAATGTGTATCTCTGAATAGACGCGGCCGATAATTTCCTCCTTGGGTCCTGCCACCTAGCATTATTTTTTCACAGTTCCAAATTAATATCTGAGAAGAGAAAATGGGGATGCCTCAGAAATGGCAGATGATAGAAAGCACCTCCCCACCCCCTCAGCTTCTGGGACTTAACTTTCCAAACCTATTCTTTTGCTATCTGCAGAGCTAAGATAAATAGATGAATTAACTTCTTGTCCTCAGTTGACTGTGCATCACGCTAGTTCAAACTGTGTACGCAGAGTTGCCAGAACCTAAGGGGTATACTTGTGGGTCAAATGGGCCATAAGCCAGAATTTGGCTTTTTAAAAGCTAAATCTGGCCACCTAGCTAGCTATGGATATAGGAACATAGGAAGCTGCCATATACTGAGTCAGACCATTGGTCTGTCTAGCTCAGTATTGTCTTCACAGACTGGCAGCAGCTTCTCCAAGGTTGCAGGCAGGAATCTCTCTCAGACCTAACTTGGAGATGCTGCCAGGGAGGGAACTTGGAACCTTCTGCTCTTCCCAGAGTAGCTCCATCCCCTAAGGGGAATATCTTCCAGTGCTCACATGTGGTCTCCCATTCAAATGCAACCAGGTCAGACCCTGCTTAGCTAGGGAGACAAGTCATGCTTCCTACCACATGACCAGCTCCTCTCTAGAGGAGTCTGTATATAGAGGCCTGTGGTTCAGTGGTAGTGAATGTGTTTTATGGTGTGTTGTAATAGGATATCTCCAAATACCAGTTGCAGGGGAGCAATGGCAGGATAGAGGGGCTGCCTCCCTCTCTTGGGGCTTTCCCAGGCAGCAGGCTTTATTGCAAGCTTACTGCAAGGCTTTATCACGAGTTCAAAGTTGCCCCCCAAAAAACTGACGCAAAAAGTGGATTTTTTAAACCCCGGATATAAACCGGGCGACATTCTAACACGCAATGAAAAACCTGAATTGTGTGTGAAGTGCTCGGCTGCGAGCCCGGTGATTCTGAAGCGGGTCACCCACTTAAGTAGCCCTGCCCTTAAACCAGGTTTGCGGACCACATCACACCCATTTTGAAAGAGCAACACTTGCTACCAGTTTGTTTCCGGTCCAATTCAAGGTGCTGGTTTTGACCTTTTAAGCCCTTAGTGGTTGGGCCCGAGATACCTGAGGGACAGCCTGCTCCCAAGGGTTGCTGCCCGCTTGACGAGGTCATCTGAGGGGGCTCTGCTCCGGGTGCCGACAATGAGAAAGGCTCAGTTGTTGTGCACGAGGGACAGGGCCTTCTCTGTTGCTGCCCCCAAACTCTGGAATGCTCTCCCAGTGGCTATTTGCTCCTCAGTCTCCATCACAGTTTTTAGAAAACGTGTTAAAGCTTGGCTTTTTACCCAGGCTTTTATATGATTGTCTCTGCTGCTGCTTCTTTGTATTTTGTACAGTTTTTATGCTTGTATTTTAAATCTTTTCAGTCAGATTTGTTTTCTATTTTAGCTTAATATTTTAATTGTGTCAGTTTTATAGTCTTGTTTTTAAATTTTGTGTAATAATCACCTTGGGATTATTTTAATGAAAGGTGGTATATAACTTTAACAATAAATCTAAATAAAATAAATAAATCTCAGCATCGACATTGGAATACTTGCATGCTTTCCTAAATAGAATATTTTAAACGTATGGAAAATAAAAACTGCGTTTGAAAAGTCTTCTGGGCATCAATTTACAACATTCTGACATTCAGGCAGGCAAAGCAGACAGTAGGTTTTTTAAACACGTGCCGATGGATAGCATTGCTTCTAGTCTTTTCCCTGCAGCTCACATATTGTGTGTCTTGGCAATAGATCAGGATAATTAAAAAAAAATAAAAAATAAAAATAAATGTCTGCTCTTAATTGTCTCTCTTTTTTTATTAACACAAGCAATTCCGTTTGACATTCATGGAGCTGGCAAAGATACATGGGAGCAACCCAAAAGGATGCTAAAATGTAATAGAGCATATTGTTGAACTTGGCTGCATCAGTTCTTTTTGGAGAATACTCCTGGGAGAATCTGTTTTCTTTCTCCCCCCCCCCTTTTTTTTTTTCTGTTTACATCCTCAGGGGATTTCAAGGGAGGGTTGCCTGTGAAAATTAGATCCTTTTAAAGTCAGAGAGACT
This sequence comes from Hemicordylus capensis, assembly GCF_027244095.1. Taxonomy (NCBI): domain Eukaryota; kingdom Metazoa; phylum Chordata; class Lepidosauria; order Squamata; family Cordylidae; genus Hemicordylus; species Hemicordylus capensis. The sequence goes on along the minus strand of NC_069666.1, from coordinate 13,193,109 downwards.
GGAAAGTTGTAAGCCATAATATGCATATAGCTACATGGTATATATAATTACCATATATTCTCAAAATATATGTTGCATTTTCACTCTTTTCGCTTGCTCTCTCTCTAGATATAGATATAAAAATTTATTTTGCTTAGTAAAATCAGGATGGCAAATGAGATACAATGTTGTCTCATTCAGCAAAGCATAAGAATATGAGCTGCTGAAATCAATTCCTTTAATACAATTCTGTCAAAAGTGGGAGGCTGGTTCAATAACAAATGAGCAGTGCTGTTTTTCAGAAGGGAAAGGTTTTAAAAGATTAGGATCAATTTATAGGACTTAATTCAGCAAGAAAAATGCTTCTGCTCTGCGACTTAATTTTAGTGGTTGAGCATAACTGAGCTTGTGCCAAGCTGCCTATGAGGAACATGTCACTTAGAAACTCATAAAAACTCACCCCTGGGTTTGTAAAGTCTTGTTCAGGTACTCAAAGAAGCTAAAATATTTCCACTTGGGTGAGGGGAACAGCAATTTCACCCCATTATGTACATTTTAATTAGAATGAAGTCCTATTCGCTATACCTACAATGATTAGAATCGTTCGGACAATAGTTTTCCCCGTGACGCTCTATGGATGCGAAAGCTGGACCTTGAAGAAGCAAGATAGGAAAAGTATTGATGCTTTTGAACTTTGGTGCTGGAGAAGACTTTTGAGGATACCGTGGACAGCCAGGAAAACAAACCAATGGATCAGAGAACAAATCAATCCAGAATTCTTACTCAAGGCACAAATGACCAGGCTCAAACTATCATACTTTGGACACCTTATGCAAAAACCCAGCTCCCTTGAGAAGTCCATAATGCTGGGGAAAGTGGAAGGAAAGAGAAGAAGAGGATGACCAGCAGCAAGGTGGATGGATTCGATTGCGACAGCAATGAATGCACCACTGAGAGACCTTAAAGGCCAAGTTGAAGATAGATCATCCTGGAGAGAATCTATCTATGTGGTCGCTAAGAGTCGACACCGACATGAGTGCATCGGACATTTTGGGGGGACCCCCAAGAACAGGAGGCTGGCACACGAGCTAAAAAATGAGGTTAACGGAGCACTTGCTCCGTTAACCTCATTTAAGGGGAGGGGGAATTAGGCGGGCTAGCCGCCTTAGAACCACTGGGCTCACCCGCGAGCCCAGTGGTTCCCATGACCCGTAGAAAGCAGTCTAGGCTCCCCTGGCCTGCTTTCTACTGATTGTGGGAATAGCTTCCTTGTGAGTTGCCTTGGCTATCTGATGGAATCTGTTGTTACTTGTAGGAATATACTGCTGGTTGCCTTCATGTGATGCTCAACTTGTATATGTGCAAATAAACTCAAAACTATAAAAGCACCGTAAGATCTCCTCCTACCCCGGGCCTAGGTAGCGTTGCTTCAGAAACCTCTTGCTGCTCAGGGAGATGGAGACCATGTGGCTCTTGCACCCCTGAATCTTGTTAAATGATGTCTGTGACTTCTTTGTTCTGCAAACAGTGACATGTGAGAACTGGTTGATTGATACCAGAAGATGATTTCCTGTTACTTAGGACCAAAACTCTTCTGGCACCAGGCATATTTGTGCACCTGGCATATTTGTGCACTTACCCTGGTTGCAGGAATGTGGAAGGTGTGCATGCATATGAAACATGTGCTGCCTATCTCTCAGGGATAAGTGGTGGGTATGTGCTGGGGATACTTGATAGGGTATCGATCATGTGTCTCCATTCTGATGTGTCTACATTATGTTGGGAAGCAGGCATCACTCCTTCATAATTTACACAAGAGAAAAAACCTCAGATGAACTTGATGGACGTCAGCTACTGTAAAGCTTGAGCTGGCACTTGGGTAGAACAGAGCCAAGCAAAAGGCATGTATTTCAGCACGGGGTGAATTTCCCAAGCTGAAATGTGGCATGTATTGCATCGGATTCTTATTGGCAATCATCCCCCTTGAGGGTGGATCCTGAGATCTGTGGTGCAAGGAAACTTGCACACTCAAACGTGCCCAGCTCTTCCTCTCCACGGCAGTTCTGTGTGCTTCCTGAAAAGCCGCTCCCAAGAGTGGCTTTAAATTAAAGCGTATCTGAAAACCCAGACCCTAGCTGGAGCTTCTAGATGTACAACTGGCAAGCCATGGTTTAGAGCTGCTTGCTGGCTGTCATTTTCCATCCTCTCAGCACTCATCCTTATGAGTTCACTCCCATCTCCCTGGTGGTGGTGGTGGTGGTGGTGGTGGTGGAGCAGCAGCTGCTATATATGGGTTATCCCTTCAGATATCATGCCAAGCCCTATTTAGTATAATAAACCATGGTTAGCAAATTCACTTCAAGCCATAGTTTCTGGTTCTGGTTTGCTGACTGATCACAACGCAAGGTTTGTGAGTTTGGACATTGCACCAAGCCATAGAAACTTTAAAAAAAAACAACCCATTGGTTTGTCCTGATGTCCAAACTGAGCTAGTATAACGATTCAACTCGGAAGAAAATTAAGGGTGAAGGGTAGGAGATTCTGATCAAAAGACCTTGAGGTTGTTCTCACGGCCAGCTCTACCTGGGCTGGCACAGCCCTACCCAGTTAGAGCTGCTCATGAGAACTGCCAGGATCGGTCCCGATCCCTGCACTCCTTGGTAAGCTAAAAGTGAGGTGGGGGGCATGTGCACACCCTCCTCCCTCACTGCCCAGTCATGTGGGCAGCCAGGCTGCCAGCATCCATTTTGTGGATAGAGGGCAGGGGAAGGAGTGACCTGGCCTCTAGAGGTTCCACAATGCACCATGCTGCTTGCATAGTGCATTGTGGGATTCCTGGAGGCCAGGTCACACTTCACTGGCCTCCAGATCACCGCACCCCTCACTGCAGCAGTGATCCTGTGAGTGGGCTGGGAGGGAAAGGAAGTAGTCTGGGGGAAGGTAGGTGCAATCCTGCCTCCCCCCACCCACCACCACAACCGTCCTCGCCAGCCTCAGTGGTCGTGTGAACAACCCTGACTTTGTGTATGTCTTCTGCTGCAGAAAAATAAGCATCTGTATATAGCTGGAACGTCACGTTTCAAACCCTGGTTTGCTTCTGCTTCTGGATGGTCTGATCAGACTCTCACCATTCAGTGTAGCTGAAATAAAAGCAAATGTTATCAAGTTGTTTGTGGGTCATCCAGGTTGGCAGGAATACTTTTTAAATATATATATATACATATATATCTCACTTCTCTCTTGTGGAACTCTTATATAATCTTGTGTGGAATGTAGTTAGAGTTGGTGTGTTTAATTTTATCTTCATTCAAAACGCAAGGGGAAAAACAATCAATGTTTGCCTAATGGAAAAAGACAATATCGGGAGAAAGAAAATTATATTTTCGAGTTTCTAAGACAGCATTACAAACACTGGGAAAGTAAAAGAGGAAAAAATAGAAAGGGCAACAAAGTACAATAAGATCTATAAAAATTAATTCAGTGTGTGCTTCTAGAAATGTATGACATTCTTCCAACAACACGCTAATAGAATTCTAAGTCTAAGACTTAGATGATGGAAAGAGTGTTGTGCGCCTTATAGTTAGTGTGTGTGTGTGTGTGTGTGTGTGTGTGTGTGTGTGTGTGTGTTCAAATTTTTTTTTTTAGCAGCAGAGAACATTCATTAAGAACAAGATTGATTTTCTTCCTTTTAATTTTTAGATTTTGCAGCCTTTAAGCAGAAGGAAATAATTACATTTTCTTTAACTAGTGAATGAATTTAAAAGAAGATATGTGTTTGCATTATAGGGCAAATATACTATTTTTTTAAAAGAGAAAATGATGTGATTTTGTGTTGGCTGTGATGGGCTTTTTGAAAACTATTTGTAATTAGGCATGATTTCTCATAGAAATGACATTCAGTGATTGAAAGACCCTCAAACAATTTGGCATATTTTAATAGGCTTTTTTAGGGAAGAGGAAGCAGTATTCCTCTTCAAGAAGAAACTGAATCAAATGGGGTTTCTTTAAAAAGATATTTTTCAATAAGCATGTTTTGTTTTGTTTTTAAATGGAAACATCTTGAGTGCTTGTAGAAGATCACAGAAAAGTATAGCTGTTGATTTATAGAAAGTAAGAGCACTTTTTTGGGAAAATGGATGATTGATAAAATGTCTCTGGATCTCAACCTGGCCATTCCCGACCCATGGATATATGAGTTTAACCTCTTTTATGCTGGATTTTTACTGCCTATACTGAGGTTGGGTGTCCATTACCCAACCGCCGATACGCGGATCTGCGGATGCAGGATCTGTGAATATCAAGTTCCTCCTGTACACCTCCAATGCTTTTCTGTTTCAAATCCCAAAGAAAGTGAGCCTGACTTGCAATGCATTATGGTGACTCCTTTAAGTGGAACCCGGGCAACATCTTGGAAGGTGCACACCAGAGCTCTGTGGGGAAAGTGATGGGAAGGACTATTCTTCCAAGTGCTCTTCCAAGATGGCACAGGGACTCAACAAGCCTTTTGTTTCTCTCCTTAAAGGGGCCTTCCTTTCACTAGGAAAAGCACAGCACTATGCAGCAGGAAACAGACCTTCTTACATGGAAGGACTTTTGCCAAAGTGTCCCTCACTTGATAAATGGTGAAGATCGTAGCAGCAAAACCTACTGCAAGGCCGTTTGGGGGGCTTAGGGTTTGAGATACTGGCGTGCGCACAAACACACACACATAACAACTGTGTTCATAAATGGTTCTCCACAATGAAAACCAGTTGCTCTTCTTGCTTCTAGCTATTTAAGAAAGTAGCTTGCTCTTACTTTCTGCAAGACCCTAACAATCCTTCTTTCTGCTCCTAAAGCACCATCACTGATTGGAGTTCTGTCTCAAAGTAGATCTACTCATTTGGGGAGAGGGTTAAACATAAAAGCTGCCTCATGCGAAGTTGCTGTTTTTGACCTATTCATGGAAAAGTGTATCAAATGGTAAACTGTTCTTTATACTCATAAAAAAGCCCCAGCACAGCTGGTGTCTATCTTATGTTTCTTTTTAGATTGTGAGCCTTTTGGGGAAAGGGAGCCAATTTATTTATATCTATGTAAACTACATTGGGAACTTTTGTTGAAAAGTGGTATATAAATATTTGTTGTTGTTTTAGTCAGTTGTCTAAACGTTGTGACAACGGACTTTGGGGAACTACCTTTTTATCAGGGCTGGCAGTGTAGGGCAGCAGCCAAGAATCCATGGTCCTCAGAGGGGCCCAGTGCTGATTCTTGGGACCTCTGTGCCCATCGCCTTCATTTTGGTGGCGGCAGAGCAAGACTTTTGAGGCCCACCCAGGGAAGAGAGGGCCCATGGAGTGCTCTGTGGAATCTGTAGCCACCCCTGATTACAGTGTTCTTTTCCTAATTCAACATGCACTGTTGAGCTTTAGTCCTGGACTGGTCTCCAACTTCCCATAAATGCTTCTCTTGTTCCTGCTTCCTTGCCTGGAAGAGCAGAGCCAATCGTACTACAGCAAACCAAGATGGATACTGCACATGTAAGAAGAAGTGGGCAGTGCTCATGCATGTTTGAGTCTGAGCACTTTAGGTGTCTTGGGTTATGATGTTGGTTTGACAGTGAGCTTGGCATCCTCTTTCATTCCTGTCTCAGATGACTGTCAAAAGCAAACGCTTAGAACAGCAGCGTGTTTTTCTCAGTCTTTCTGACTGAGAATGGTTAGGACAGCAATGCGTCTTTCTCAGTGACTGCAACCTTCTATATTCTAGCAATGTATCTCAGTCTTTCTCCCCAAACTGGATGTAGCATGCAACATCAGCTGCAAAGAAAGTCAAAATGTCTGGAACAGAGAGGTCTTTGCTGGCTTGGGAATGACTAAAAGAGGAGTTGCTAAAGGGGTTTTTAAATCTCTTGGAAGAAATTCCCAGCAACATTTAAACAACAAATAGCGAAGCTGACACCCCATGCATTACTTCAGAACTTTACTATTGGTGTTGTGTTTCATTTCTGTAATTTAGTAATAGCCTATTTGACTGGAGAACAGTTAATGCAACTTTTTCTCACTCCAAGCAGCTGCTGAAGGCTTCTACCAATATCATTGCCTTCCATATAATTCAAAATGCTTATATTGCTAACATATATTTCTCGTTTTCTCCTAAACGACAATAAGATGCTATGTTTATGATTTATTTTGCTTTTTCTCCCTGCTGAAACGATTACATCATTTTGATGGCACATTTCTGTACTTGCCTCTGATCTTAAGGGACCCAGCGTGTAATGCCACATGGAATGAATGGCAAAATGAAAGACCTTGACAGCTTTAAGTATCAGCTGGAGCTGTTTTCAAATTGTCACCAGGGGCTGAGTGTTTTCAGGTGATCTTAGTCCATGAGCCAGGCCCACATATTTTGGCCATTGCTACCATCTCAGGGGCACATAGGAAGATAGGAAGCTGCCATATACTGAGTCAGACCTGTTGGGAATTCTCTGTGGTAAGAGAATCCCTTTTTCATTATAGCAGAGTGCACAGAGGCACAACACAGTGGAATTTAGTTAGGCATGCGTGTATGCTGAGAGTAAAGTAACTTGGAGCCAATTCATAGTTTCAAATCAATATTTAAGGCATTTATTAGAGAACTCCATTCTAGATAGGAAAGTGAGGAATTAGGATCTCTAGTCTAGCTAGCTAGCTGGATGCAGATGGATTCTGCATCTTCTCTGCACACATGGTGCAGGGAGAGAAGCTTGCCATGTTGCAAGGTAGTAGGGAACAGGAAGAGAAGAGAGAGAGGAAGGAAGTCACCCTGAGATTAGCAATCTACATTCCAAAGGGATAGTGTCAGAGCAGTAGAGAAGGAATGACCAATGTCTTGACCCTCTAGCCCTCTGATTCACTAGTCTGTCCTCCACTGTTACTGAGACAAGAGACAGCGCAAAGTCCTTAACTTCCAACAAGACCATTGGTCCATCTAGCTCAGTATTGTCTTCACAGACTGGCAGCGGCTCCTCCAAGGTTGCAGGCAGGAATCTCTCTCAGCCCTATCTTGGAGATGCTGCCAGGGAGGGAACTTGGAACCTTCTGCTCTTCCCAGAGCGGCTCCATCCCCTCGGGAATATCTTACAGTGCTCACACTTCTAGTCTCCCTTTCATAAGCAACCAGGGCAGACCCTGCTTAGCTAAGGGGACAAGTCATGCTTGCTACCGCAAGACCAGCTCTCCTCTGTATGTATGCTCATAGTGACTATTGGCAACTTCTGCCCCGCCCTACCCCCAGAGATGGAAAATAGCTGATAGCCTTGTTGCACTTACCACCCCTTCTTTATCCCCCCCCCCAATGATTAGGGTTAAATTGCAGTGATTTTTGCTCAGAGAAAAAAGTTCAGGCCAGGACTGTGGCTGGGCATGATGGGATGGGGCGGATTAATCTTTTTGCTGCCTGTAGGCAAAAAAGATTTGCCGCCCCGGCTTGCGAGCTTGCAGGGGTTGAGGACAAGTTAAATCTTTTTAAACAACGTTTTTCAACTGCCGTAGGGATGGTAGCAGAGATGGGGGGGCGTGACGGGCACTCGCAGAGATGAGAGGAGACCCAGATGTGGGGAGGTGGCGGCAAGAGCTCCTTCGCTGAGCCCGCCTGCCGCCCAAATGACAGGTCAGACCATATTGGGCTCATTTCTATGCATGTGTGCAGAGAGCCTCGAAGACAGCCCGACCTGTCATTTGGGCAGCAGGCGGGCTCAGGGAAGGAACTCTTGCCACTGCCTCCCCTGCCTCGGTCTCTCCTCACCTCCGCGAGTGCCCGCCGCCCCCCCCCCCCCCGCCGTCTCTGCTACCATCCCCACAGCAGTTGAAAAAAGTTTTTAAAAAAGATTTAAGTTGCCCCTGACCCCCCAAATTTTCCGCCTCTCATAATTTGCCGCCATAGGCAAGTGTCTATCTTGCCTGCTGCATTAATCCACCCCTGATGATGGGCGTTGTAGGCCAACAACATCTGGGGAGACCCGTTTAAGAAACCTTGCAGTAGGCCTCATAATCAGGGACAAGTCTAGGCCGGGGCTGCTCAACTTTGCCCCTCCTGAAGATGTTGGCCTACAACTCTCATAATCCCTGGCTATTGGTCCCTGTGGTTGGGAATTATGGGAATTGTAGTCAGAAAATAGCTGGGGGGGAGAAGTTGAGCAGCTCTGGTCTAGTTCCTCTGGGACCTTAATACTGGCTTTTGTCAAGTTTGCCAAACTCCAAGGTTAATATTGTTGTAAAATATGTACATTCTCACCTTTCCCAACTACTGGGCTTGCAGCAGTTGGCAGAGTAAATCTGTTACTCCGTTCTACAGGCATTAAGTCCTCTATATGGCCTGTGTGTTTTTTATGAGCAGTAAAACAAGTTTATAGCTGTGTAATATGGTGCCAGGCCCTGTAAATGCATCTCTGCAGCCTGAACACAAAAAGAGGCTTGTACTTATCGGCTATGGTTTGAATTCTAAAATCTAGAGCCCCTATTAATCATAAGTTTACATAATAAAACTATGAGGTAGTAGTTGCAAGGTGTCCTTCATTGAGCATAAGGGTGTCTTTCAGCTTGATGTGGGGGGAAAGAATCAGCTCATGGTCTTCTGGAGGTTAATCAAATTTAATGAGCTTGTTAAAGTAATCAATATATATTTTATAGACACACTTTGTATTTGGCCTCAAACAAGCCTGCGCCTCTGAGGACACCAATATACTGATCAGGTGTGATGAAAAAGGAATTAAACCGCCAGGGAACAACCAGCAATTTTCCATTATATGCCCCTGTTGGCTTTCTAACTTGCATACTAATATTTTGTGAACACACAATTGAGTTAATGGAAGTCTCAAACCTACACCTATCGAAGTGAACAGCAAAACTTCCTTTGTTGGCGACACTTTCTCTGCTTTGTAATTATCTTCGTGTTAAGTGCCGTGAAACTTTAGGGCTTGTCAGGCTGTGGCTGCTGGGATGTCACGCACACGCTCATGAAAAATGTGTAGGATGAAATACCATTCAGCAGATGTGAGCCATTGAGCCCCTGCATTTCGGAGTTTGGGGATCCAGGCACAAGCGTTGCTAGGAATGTAAAAGATCAGGGACCGGTGCCCACAGCCCCCTTTTGAGAATTAAACACAATCATATCCTCCCAAGAACAACTGCATATGGGTTTTTTTTAAGTCTCTAATACTTTAGTGGAGCACCTTTGAAGGTGGAATCAGCAGAGTGTCAGCAATCTGGCCACCCAGAAGGGAAGTCCAGGAAGATAGTCCACAATACAAACTGGGCTGCAGAAATTGGGCTCTGCCCCTCCGGCACCCCTGCATCGGCTGAAAGGCTGTCAGCTTCCCCTTCCTCCTAGCTATCTGAGATCGAGGGCATGACACACAGAGCCTTAGAAGTCTAGAGTTAGTCTCTCCCATGCTCTCTGCAAGTGCCTCCACAGCTGCATTTCCTTTCTGGAAGAGATCGTCTTCTAATAATAAGAGCAATCAGAGTAGTCTTATTACTCCCTTGTTATTACATTACCCTGGCTGAACTGATGAATTTTACATCACATTTCTCCTTGCAAACAAGAAATTTTCTATCACACACAAGGTTGCTAAATTTTGTGCAGCCGCTGTTAAGATCTGCCAATAATTAATTTCTGCCCTTTTGATCTTACCATAAAACATTTACTTTGTTGGTGTATTGTATGATAGATTTCTTATCTGAACGTTGTATAATTTGTTGTGTTTACAGCTGTCCAAAGGTCGTAATAAAGCTATTCATTCATGCATACATGCATGAATCTGCCAGGGCCCTCCGCTCATCATCTCAGGCCCTGCTCATAACCCCACCACTAACAGAGATCTGGTTGGTGGGGACTATTTTTTTATTTTATTTTATTTTACATTTCATATCCCGCTCTTCCTCCAAGGAGCCCAGAGCAGTGTACTACATACCTGAGTTTCTTTTTCACAACAACCCTGTGAAGTAGGTTAGGCTGAGAGAGAAGTGACTGGCCCAGAGTCACCCAGCTAGTCTCATGGCTGAATGAGGATTTGAACTCGGGTCTCCCCTGTCCTAGTCCAGCACTCTAACCACTACACCATGCTGACTAGACAGGGTCTTTTCGGTTGTGGCCCCTCAGCTTCGGAACGCCCTCCCTGAAGAGCTTCACCATGCTCCCTCCCTCAGTGTTTTTAAAAAACATCTTAAGGCGCACCTTTTTAAGGAGGCTTTTTAATGCTCAATTTTTTGTAATTATTTTGTGTTCTATCTGGTAGGTTCTTTAGCTTTTTATAATTTTCAGTTTTGATTTGAACCTAATGATGACTGCAGTTTTTAATCTGACAACTTTTGTTTGTTTGTTTTTAATTTTAGTTAATTTTATTACTTTTGTTGTACCTTGTGTCTGTCTTATTGTTGTGAGCCGTCCCGAGCAGTAGTGCACTGGAGGGGCAAGTTATACATATTTTAAATAAATAAATAAATAAAGCACCTCCCCGAAATGTGCTTTTCCTCTTCTATGCCCCCCCAGTAAAGGTTCTGTGGGGCCAGTTGGGGTCCCTCTTGGTTCTTCCCACCACCTAATCTGACTGAGCTGAAGAGCAAGATAATACCAGCTCTTATGCCACATGACAGCAAAGGTTGGGCTGAACTTAGCCTTTGGACTGTCCTGGTGGCGCAGGCGGTGAGGCACCTGACCTTTGCTGCTAGAGTTCAGGACCCCCAGGTCCTGGATGGTGACTGCTTCTGAATAAAGATGGGACATCAGTGCAATAAACAGCTACTAGAAGAGTCGACCCTAAGAAGCCTTCAGAGCCACTGTAAAACTGTGATGACTGTATGGTTTTTCTTCCCATGTGTTCATAATGTTTCTCATCAGAGCCTTCCCACCCTATCCCACTCCAGAATGTCTTTCCAGCATGTGTTGTAAACTCCAGCTTGAGGGACAGGAAGTGTTGCTCGCTTTGATAAGAGTCCAGTTTCGCTGCATTTTCCTCTCTCAGCAATTGCATTGGTATTAAATGACTATGATAGATTGCTCCCAAGGGTGAGCCCCTAACTCTGTTAAAGATGCAGATTTTTCTTGGAAATGTGATCTCAGAAGAGCCAAATAAATCCAAGGTTTGTTTAGCATCAATTGGTACCGACTTCTGTTAAGGAAGTCAGCTTAGGACCAGGTTACCTGGGAGAGTGCCGCCTTCTGCATGATCCCCACTGCACGTGAAGGCCATTGAGAGAGGTCCGTCTCCGGATGACGCAAGCTCACCTGGCGGTGATTTGGGAACTTCTCTGTAGTTGCTCCTGGGCTATGGAATGCACTCCCTATAGACATTTGTGGTTTAACATCTTCACCAGCCTTTAAAAGAGCCCTTAAAACACCTTTTTTTAAAAGCCAGGCATTAAGTAATCTCTGAAGGTTTTTAATTGTTTTAACAGCTTTATTTCATTTTTGTTGTGTTTATTTTTGTCAACCGCCTTGGGCCTTTGGAGTCAGGCGGCATGTAAAATAAATAAATAATGAATTCCCAAACGTTTCATCGAATCTGTGCCTTCCTCAATCCCTACTAAGGTCTGCAAAAGGGTGATCTACTTTCTGTGGGCTCTGTCAGGCTGTTAAACAACCTTTATTCTCCCACTTCCATCATGGCATACTATGGAGAGGGCTGAATAGGATATTTTGCTATTGGCTTCACCCCTAAACCAACCGTCTCCAACTCGTCCTCGGAGTCTTCCAGCATGCCCATTATTTTTTTTTATTTTTATTTTTTTATTTTATTTGTATACCACCCTTCCAAAATGGCTCAGGGTGGTTTACAATTAAAACACACTACTAAAACAGTAAAGAGCTAAAACAATTTTTTAAAAAAAAAATCTAACAGTTACTAATTTAAAAACATTTTAAAACAACAATTAAACAATTACAGTGATTAAAAATGCCAAAATCGGGTTTTGAATTTTAAAATTTTAAAATGACAATAGGGCAGCTTCACACGATTCACCGCAAGTAAAAAAAGGCATGACACATTGGGGAAATGTTCGGAACTGGAAGCACATGCCACTGGTGAGTGTGTCATGTGAACTTCTCCAAGTCCACTTCCCCAGCCTTCCACCTGACATTCCCCCATGATTCTCCATCCAGCTTCAACATACGGTTATGCAAATAACCATACATTGGAGGTCAGGAGAATACTGGAGGAATGTGAGGTGATAGGCTCAGGGATTTTTCTTGGACAGGTTCACACGACCCCCTTTCCGGCAGCACCGAGTTCCCAACATTTCCCTAACATATCCCGCCCCCCTCCGCCCTTCTTACTCACAGTGGATCTTGTAAACTCGCCTATCGATTATTTAAGTAATCATGGGTCAACCTACTTTTAGACCAGAATGCAGAGGAACAACTTAGGGAGAAGACACAGATCAACTTCATTCCAGTTCCAGTTTCATCTGTAATCCACATTACAGATGTAAATGCAAGAAAATCTATTTATTTATTTATGTATTTATTTTCGCATATTTCTATACCTCTCAAAACACAGGTTCTCTGGGTTGTTTGAATTCAGGGGCAGCCTTCAGCCTTACCACTCCATCCTCCTTCAGGCGAGCTGCTGCCTGTTTGTTTTTAAAGTGCCCTGTGTACATTTATCCATTTACGTTTTCATTCTCCACATTACTCTTTTAAAAGGGAAACATTTAAAAGTGCAAAACGATTGTGGGAATTGGAGTACAGCTCACATGGGCACTAGCCAATCAGTGCTAACCTCAGACAGCTACTGCTATAAGCTTTCAGAATTATTATTTTTTTTAATTATTGCTCAGCCCTGGAGATGAAAGGTATGCTTAGACGGAATGCATTGAGGCAGCTTCCACATCAGTCCCACCGCTCTGAAAGTGTTGTGTATGGCTTTGTTACCGAATTCCATCACAGAATCATGGAATTGTCGAGCTAGAAGGAACTTTGAAGGTCTTCTGGTCCAACCACCCCCACAGTGGTTATGTAATGACAGTAATGGCCACTAATTTAGATGAGTTTTAAGAAGTAGTAAAGTGCCGTCAAGTCGGTGTCGACTGGTGCAGTGGGGAAATGGCTTGACTAGCAAGCCAGAGGTTGCCGGTTTGAATCCCCGCTGGTGTGTTTTCCAGAATATGGGGAAATCCTATATTGGGGAGCAGCCATATATTTTATTTTATTTTGTTTATTTTATTTATACTCGGCCCAAACTTACATCTCTGGGTGGCTTTCAGCATATAGGAAGATGCTGAAAAGCAATGGTAAACCCCTCCTGTATGCTACCAAAGACAACCACAGGGCTCTGTGGGTGCCAGGAGTTGACACAGACTCGATGGCACGCTTTACTTTTAAGAAGTATTAGATGCACCTTGATCTGATCTAGGCAATTTTTATGTCATTTCACAAACAGCCTGTTAATATTGAGCCTGGTGGTCAAGCAATTGTCCAGTGCTCTCAATGCACAGGAGAACTGAGTGCAAACAAAGGACGATAGGCAAAACTTCTAGACATTGGATCCATTATTATTTCCAGTTGTTTTACCCAAAGCCTGTTGGAGTTAAGGCCAAAATATGTGCAACATATGTTACCCTATTTATAGTGTTGCAATTACCTCAACCGGCCGAGTCAGGCAGATGGTAAACGTTACAACTCTGCATAAGAACTCTGAGAATTAGACATTTAAATAACTTCAGGTCGTCTCAAGCTTACTTAAGGGAATTTATTTCTTAAGCCATTTTAGGTGTCTGGTATCACTAGGAGTTTGTATCTCATGTAGACAGATGTAGGCTTGTTAGGTCTTTCCTCTGCAGATAGTTGCCGAAGACAAGATTATACTTTTGCTTCTGTTTTTCAATGTTGGCACGTGCACCACAAGTCAGCAAAGCCAATAATCCTTATTAACTTTGAAAACAAAGAGATTCTAAACATTGGGGTTTTGAATGACAATTACTGGCTGGTTTTGATTGCTTTGAAAAGAGATTCCCGTTCCAGAGAAAACTAATTGGTCTCCCTCCGTTAACAGGCAGGAATCTTTTGAGAGAGAGCTTGGAAAATTTGACAGTTTTTCCAGAGCACTAGACCTTAATCTCTTCATTTCTGAACTTCAGACTAAGGGGGAAGTGGGGAGAGACAGGCTTCCTACAGGACTCTCCCATGAGCAATAAATAAATAAAAAACAAATAAGGATAAAGGATAGAAGCATATCTGAGGAATGATTGTACCTCTGCAGGACACACAGAGTAGCATTTAAGAAGGAGAAAGAGAGAGATCTATGCACATTATTGGTGTGTCTTGCCTTGTTATTTTGAGATGTTTGCAGGATGGATAGAGAGTAAAACTGTTTTGCAGAGCGCAACAAAAACAAGGTCATAAAAGCAGGCTTTGGCATTTGAAATAACTTAGTCGATGATTTGGTTTTAACTGTCAGGATGCATTTATGGCATGGTTTTGGAGTTGCTTAGCCGCTGCACTGTGAGACAAACCTGCAATTTTCTCTTTCTCTCTTTTGCTGCTCATATACAGTGTACGGGACAAGCTGGCCTTAATTTGGCTTTTATATTGAAGTTACAGCACCAGTAAATTCTGCCACCTTAGAAAGAATTACTTCTGACACAGGTGCAACAGAAGACAGAGCCAGGCTTGTGTTAGTTCTGTTGTTTGTTCCATCCTGGTATTGTCTAACATGGGTCTCAGTTTTCTCCTGAAGATTTAATAAAACACACATTAAATAAAAGGTGCAATGCTGGCCCGTAACAATTTGCGGGTTGAAGTGGAGCACCAAAAAGCAGCCATCCCCTCATTTCCTAGCCTTTTCTCTTTTTCCTATTAAAACCACACACCCCAATTTCTTCTTCTATAGATATTGGAACCATTGCATTTTACTTCAGCATTCGCTGGACTTCTGGGTGAATATCCTCTCTCTCAGCAACTTTATAAGATTATAGCTCTAATCTTAAATCCACTTACTCACGATTAGTTCAGTAAGACTTCCTTATGAGTAAGCATGTTTATAGTCCTATGCTTCATTTGTAACTTTTAATTTATTTCTTTGTTTGTAAATTACCTCCCCCCGACCTAAGGGAGAGAATAACCATGATTTTAAAATCTAACGGCGTTCGATTATATGACCATAATTACAAAAGTATGTAATTACAGTTAGTTTAATACCTCCTTATCTAATCCTTATATTGTTTCTAGAAAAAGTCATCCATAGCCATAAGTGGGTTTCTGATGGAGGGGCCATCTAATTTGGACCGTGTGGGTGCAATTTCTGAGTGTTTTTCTGCCACTGTTATCTTACGAATACGACAAATATTTATATACCGCTCAGTGGGGAATCAACCTGCCTAGAGAGCAGGAGGCTGTTGTTTCAAATCCCCGCTGGTGTGTTTCCCAGAATATAGGAAACTCCTATATCGGGCAGCAGCAAAATAGGAAAGTGCTGAAAGGCATCATCTCATACTGCGCGGGAGGAGGCAATGGTAAACCCCTCCTGTATTCTACCAAGAAAACCACATGGCTCTGTGGTCGCCAGGAGTCGACACCGACTCGACGGTACAACCTTTCCTTTCCTTTCAACAAAAGTTCCCAAAGCGGTTTACATAGAAATATATAAATAAATAGAATGGCTCCCTGTCCCCAAAGGGCTCACAATCTAAAAAAAAAACATACGATAGACCCCAGCAACAGCCACTGGGGGATGTTGTGCTGGGGATGGATAGGGCTAGTTGCTCTCCCCTCCTCAAAGAGAATCACTACTTTAAAAAGGTGCCTCTTTACTCAGTTAGCAGGGGAAACTCTCTTCTTCTACTACAAATATTTGTATGCCACTTTTCAACAAAACAAAACAAAGTTCACAAAGCAGTTTATGTAGAAAAAGTAATAAGATTATTCTGTGTTCCAAAAGGACTCACAATAGAAAATGAAACACAAGGTAAACACCAACAGCAGTCACTGCGGATGTTGTGCTGGGGCTGGGTAGGGCCAGTTGCTCTCCCCCTGCTAAACATAAGAGAATCACCACTTTGAAAAGGTGCCTCTTGGCTCAGTTAGCCAGGGTTAACTAATTATCTTCCTTGTTGCTCACATCCAGTGTTCTCTTCTGGGCCCAGAAATGCTAGTAGTCAGAGAGATTCCTTAGAAAGGGACCATCTGGGGTGTGTTTCCATTTCTTTCTATAGTTTTGGAAGTGCTGCTGAATCCAATTTTTCATATTAATTGACCATCCATGGATATCTTAAGAAATAGCTGGAGTCAGAGTGTAGATAAGGCAACAGTGAATTCCATACACATCAGACGGTGTTCCCATTTTAATGAGCCTTTATGTACTATAATCTTTCATTAAGCAGCTCTTAGGAACTTGTCTTGTAATTACCAGCACGTGATAAGAGTGCAAACAGTATCCAAGTCTTCCCAAACTGCTGTCAAGTTGCAGTCTTAGCGAGGAGAGCTGGTCTTGTGGTAGCAAGCATGACTTGTCCCCTTAGCTAAGCAGGGTCTGCCCTGGTTGCATATGAATGGGAGACTTGATGTGTGAGCACTGCAAGAGATTCCCCTCAGGGGATGGAGCCGCTCTGGGAAGAGCAGAAGTTTCCAAGTTCCCTCCCTGGCAGCATCTCCAAGACATGGCTAAAAGAGACTCCTGCCTGCAACCTTGGAGAAGCCACTGCGAGTCTGTGAAGACAATACTGAGCTAGATAGACCAAGGGTCTGACTCAGTATATGGCAGCTTCCTATGTTCCTAATCCTGATTAAGTGAAAATATCTTGGAAATCCTTATATTTGGGCATTAATTAACCCTTACTTTCCTTCCTAAGAAAGAAGAAACATAATTGCTTCTGCTTAAGGCAAACAGTCCCAGTGATGTTTTCTTGGTATCTCCTCTAGTACATTGTGAACATCAAATTTAGAAAAGAAAAGAAAAAGTACCCAGGACTATATGCAAAATGCAGTCATGACATAACATCAAGAAATGTCAACTAACCCTCCTTGAAAGAGGAGAGAGAGAGAGAAAGAGAGAGCAGATAATCAAAACAGTGGTTGAATTACAACATTGCAACGTGTCTCTTCCATAGGACCTTTCTACCAAGCTGTGGCTTTGACAACCGTGGCATGGCACAGGCTTGACAATCCTTTGAAACATAGAAATGGTGGGGTCCTAGCAGGCTTCGTTGTTAGCAGACAGTGGCCTCGTTCACACAGTTGTTGAAATCTGGATTTAATGTGTATTACCAACTTTTGCCTTGATCGGCAAGCCAGAGGTTGCCGGTTCGAGTCCCCACTGGTACACCTATATCGGGCAGCATCGATATAGGAAGAATCTGAAAGGCATCATCTCATACTGTGCGGGAGATGGCAATGGTAAACCCCTCCTCTGTTCTACCAAAGAAAACCACAGGGCTCTGTGGTTGCCGGGAGTCGACATCAACTCGATAGCACACTTTACTTTACTTACCAATTTTAAGGTGATTGTGTAAACCCAGGCCAAGGTGGGTTATGGCTTGAGAGGAATCTGAGATTCCTGCCATGGCATGGGTTCACACAAACATGCTAATGTTGGTAACCCACATTAAACCCCGTGCACAATGCTGCCTCTCCTTGCCCTTCTTTTGTAGAGCCTTTGGGAGGGACCCAAATCTATAGGGAGAGGAGTCCTTCCTTTTGAGATCACACATGAAATATCAGATATTGACAGATAACAAACTGCTCCATTCTCTTTTCTCTCCCCCACTTTTCTGCCCACATTCCAATGACTGCCATCCGTTAAGCTATTAGAGCTTTTACCCTCTCACTCCTCCTCCCTTATCTGTTCCATGGGAGGATCTTTCACTCCCTGTGCTACCTTGACAGTATTGTGGTTGCCAAATACTACTGTTTGCATCATGCCTCTGCTTTATCAATACCCATGATTTGTTTGTTTCAAGAGCCTTATCTCTGAGCCTGTTGCTTCTCTGGGATATCCTCATGTTGACATTTGCCTATGTCTACAGTCCTTTTGTTACACACATGTGCAAGTCTGGTTTTCAAGTTAATTCCCCCAGTTTGTTCTGAAAGCACAGACGCACACAAGGGCATCGTATTCATGTGCGAGCAAGTGTGGTAACATCACAGGGGTGGGAGTTCCAAAACGGAGGTGTGGCTACTGAGATAGCCATGCCCCATTAACTCTGTTCACTGTATGGAGAGTTATAAGGTATTCTTTAGTGCTTATTTTAAATCTCTGAAAAAACTGAGGTATTCTTTAGTGCTTATTTTAAATCTCTGAAAAAAATATAGAACTGTCAGGCTCCAAGGGGGAGGAGGTGTGTTCCTGGCCTTTCTTGAACCCAGAATTACAGGATGGGAACAGATAAGGTCAACCTCCGAGTAGGCCAGGGGAGGAGGTTGCTTCACCACCTCCTGGCTTGCTGCACCCAGCTGGTTTCCTCTCCAGGGAAATTTCCAACTCCCATACCCAAGAGCAGCCCTCCTCATCAGCTGCCAGGCTTTAAATGCCCCAGTACAGAGTTGGCAGGGCTTTTAAAGCTTACTCCAAGCCCCACCCCCTCCCTGGTCTCATTTCCTGTCATGCCCAACATGGTTTCCCCACTGGAGTGGTTTCCTGCAGCTCTCCCTGCTTCACTTGCTCAACCCCACTGGAACTCAACTAGCCTGGAGCCATTTCACACACACCCCCGCTCCCTTCAGGGGAAGACAGAAGCCCCAAAGGAGGGATGCCACACTCTCTGCTGGACTCTACCGGGCCACACAGGCAACCAAGTAAGGCGGCATCCCAACCAGAGCAAAATTAACTTGATAATACTCTGTTGAACTTAGTGTCTGGACCGAGCATTTGGAAGGGTTTCAAGAGACACATGCATAATTCTGTGGTTTTGCCACATGAATCAAAGATTGGACATATACTTGAATGCATTTGCTATAATATGCTGTCTAGAATGCTTTGTCTCCTCTCTAATTTCCACAGACCTGTACAGGAAACAGATTAGCGCATCAGATACACCTATTTCTGCAAGGTGGTCACACACCCCTCTTAATCTCTGTTCTGTCCATCAGGGTGTTATTACTTCCTAAATAGTTTGAATGCAAATAAGCCTTCAGATGGATTTATTGGAGAGGATGCAAGGAATGCATACTTACTCAACATTGTTGCAAAAGGGAGACAACTGTGGTTGGTATGTCATTTCTCTCTCTGTGTGTGTGTGTGTGTGAGAGAGAGAGAGAGAGAGAGAGACTTCTTGCAAAAGACATGAATTCTCAAAAGAAAATGCAGCCCAATTTTAGGAGTACAGTATGGAATTATTTCAGGACTTGAAACCAATATATTCCACATTGAATTAAACCTAATATCGGCCTCCCTGGAAGATTAGAAAATGAACACAACTCTATTATTAAAGATGGCTCGTATGGTTATTCAGTGGCTGGACTCACTTCTCTTTTATATATTATAATGTCCTCTTCTTCCTTGCATTGCCTTTGTAATAACTGAAGCCATATGATCAAATATCCAAATTAAGACTGCCCTAGAGTAAAACAAAAAAGGCTTCTCAAATCCCAAGGAGAAACTCCAGCCAAACGGAAGAGGTGCTGCCCGTTACCACTCAAAGCTCAAGGAGCCAGCTTAATGACTCCAGTGTTGGATGTAGCATACTCAAGTCCCCTGCTTAATGAGCAAAGAGGCACCTTTTTAAAAGTGGTGATTCTCTTTATTTAGCAGGGGGAGAGCAACTGACCCTATCCATACACAGCACAGCATCCCTCCAGTGGCTGTTGCTGGTATCTATCTTATGTTTCTTTCTTTTTTGTCCCCTTTGGGGGACAGGGAGCCATTTCATTATTTATTTATTCTGTGTATTTGGGAACTTTTGTTGAAAGGCAGTTTATAAATATTTGTTGAATATAAATATTAGTTTTATTGTATTCAAGTTCAAACCTTGGCATGGCTTTTGATGCCCACTGGGTGAACTTGAGCAGGATGCTCTCTTTGCATCCTAACCTGCCTTACGGGGTTGTTGTGAGGACAGACACCACTGAAGGATGGTTCTGATCCTCCCTGGGGTATGAGAGGTTGGTGGTGAGGGGCTGCTGCTCCACCCCATGCCTTTCACATGTGGGAAGCCACAGGGTTCGATCTTGTCCTCCATGCTTTTGAACATCTCCATGGAATTTCTGAGTGAAGTCACCCAGATACAAAAGCTTAGGTGACTTCAATATGTAGATGACACCCAGCGTTACCTCTTGTTTCCTTCATCTGATTCTAGCGAGGCAGCAGAGGTTCTAAAATAGTATCTGGGAGGAGTTTGGGGTTATATGCAACTTAACCCTACGTAAAGCAGAGGTACTTTTGATTGGTGAAACTGATGGCCTAAGAGGTAGTGTTCAGTCTGATTTAGTCGGAGTTGCACTCCTCCTGAAACAGCAGATTCTCAGCTAGGAGCTGAAGACAGATCTGGATCCCTGCTTCTGAGTCTTCAGATAATAGTCATAGTACCTAGGAGTGCCTTTTGCTAACCATCTGGTATGCCATAGGAACGTAGGAAGCTGTCATATACTGAGTCAGACCTTTGGTCTATCTAGCTCAGTATTGTCTACACAGACTGTCAGCAGCTTCTCCAAGGCTGCAGGCAGGAATCTTTCTCAGCCCTATCTTGGAGATTCCAGGGAGTGAACATGGAACCTAGATACTCTTCCCAGAGCGGCTCCATCCCCTGAGGGGAATATCTTGCAGTGCACACACATGTATTCTCCCATCCATATGCAACCAGGGCAGACCCTGCTTAACTAAGGGGACAAGTCATGCTTGCTACCATAAGACCAGTTCTCCTCTGCATCCAGCTGCATCCCTCCTCAAATAAATTCGATCTGACCTCAGACATTCATGCTATAGTCACCTCGAGGTTGGACTTTAGGCCAGTCCTTGAAGACAATCCAAGGCCATACAACCAAGTTAGCCTGTAAAATTCAGCATGCAAAAGACCTGAGAAATTTACTAAAACTATAACTCAGCGAGGGAGCTCTCTGAAAAGGTTACTTGACCGGTCGCCATCTTGCGCAGCCTCCAAGACAATCTGGAAACTTCCATTGGCCTATTCCAGATCTATGGAGTTCTAGATATTGTGATGACCACCAGCCTCAGTCATTTTATGTGGGTTTTGGATAAATTCGTGGAGGACAAGTTTATCAATGGCTACTGGTCTGGATGGCTATAAGTTACTTTTTTGTTTAGAGGCAGGATGCCTCCTAATACCAGTTGCAGGGGTGTAATGTTGGGCATGCCTTCAACTCCTGCTTGTGAGCTTCCCAGAGGCATCTGGTGGGACACTGTGGGAAACAGGATGCTGGGCTAGATAGGCCTTGGGCCTGATCCAGCAAGGCTCTTCTTTATGTTCTTATGTAACACAGCCATTGGAGGCTAGGAGAAAGCACTATACCATCTTGATCCTCCACAAGCTTCAGAATTTCCACAAGCATCTGCACGTTTGCATCCAGAAGGTCCTGGGTTCACTCCCTGGCATCTCTGGGTGGGGCCAGGATAGATTCCTGCCCGAAACCTTGAAGAGCTTTTGCCTGTCAGTGCAGACGGTCCTGAGCTAGATGGACCAATGGTCTGACTCAGTATAAAGCAGCTTTTTATGTTCCTATGGAAAGGAGATGGCTGAGAATCGCTCCTCCCTCCTCACCCAATGGGAAACCCTGGTACATCGACAGAGGGTTAGTCTCTGGAAGTCAGCCCATGTAACTGGGATGTTGTACAATTTGCTTAAGTGACGTGTGCTTTGAGCATGTAGGAAAAGCACAACAAAACTAGTACTTATTATTACTATGTTTTAAACAGTTTCAATGGTAAAATTTGGGTGTTTCCCCCCACTAAACTTAGTGGTACACAACCAGTATATGTTCAGTGTGTTCATACACAGAGTGGCTTATGAGTTTTACACACCAAGTTATTTATGAACAGAGAGCTTCCTGTCTGTCCCTTCTAGCTTGTAAATAGGGTGCAGCTGTTCTGCGCCAATCTTCTTGGTTCCTTTTTAAAAGGGATCTGTTGGCTTTAAAAGGCCTGCCAGTGGTGTGCATAGTTGTTGCGGAAATGTAATGGTTCATAAAGTTTGACAACGCTGCTTACAGAGATCCCTGGCTTGGAGCCTGCGCCTTGCTTACACAAGGGCTATTTTATTGTTTCCTCAATTGTTCGTTCGTTTTATCTTGGATCAGTGCTTTCCTTTTCGGTGTCTTTAGATTCATAGGAGTGAAAACCTCTTGATGTTTGTTGGGGGTGGGGTGGAATAGATACAAAGATTCAAGAGTTGAAAATTGTACCAAATCCTTCAGCAGCCAGTGGAAGAACAAAGGAAACTGAATGTGCCTGAAAAGGGCCACTGGTGAATGAAAAGGGCCACTGGTGAAATGACCTCCTTGCACAATGAAAAGGACCTCCTTGCACATGAGGTCATGTGAAAAGGGGGTGTGGCCCGATCACTGGAGGGCCCGCCCCAGCCCTCCTGATTTCATTTTCAGCCAGCATATTTATTTCCCTTTCTCTTGCTCACTGGAGGGAAAGAAAGGGAAATAAAAACAGCCAGGCAGCAAACGCTGGCTGGAAATGAGCTTGGGAGAGCTTGTACGGGTTATCCCAAACCCATGCCACACCCCCTTTGAGTGTGATGCCACATGCACGGGGCATCATTGGCGGGGCTGCTGGTGGGGTGGGACATGGGCAGCCATTTGGCTACTTCCGCCACGAAGTGTTTTACGTGAATGTGCATTGCACCAATGCAGGCCAGGCCAGGGAGGAACCAGGCTGGGCTATACACAGCAGGACAGGCCCAGGAGGGGAACTGCGCGTGCAAAGATTTGAATGGGCCACTCACATCCTTTCTCTGCCTCCCGGTCCAGCCATCTGGCCCTCGTCCACAGTGGAGTTTCCAGCCCTCCAGGACTGACCTGGGATCTTCAGGAATTGGCATGTATTCCCAAGGGACTCTTGAAAACCATTCCGGAGGCTTGAATTGACATCCTTACCCGCTTGGAGGGAATGGTGAGCAATGGCAACAGCTTTCCCCCCACCCCAGCAGAGCAAACTAGCAGCTTGGGCCAGGGGTTTTTGTTTGCTTGCTTGCTCGCTCGCTTGTTTTCACCCAAGTTTGTGCCTAGCCATGGATGATGAATGTCCAGGCAAATCCTGACACCATGCCTAGAAGGAGAAGCAGGATCCTGCTTCTCCTTCTAGGCATGGTTTCAGGATTTGCCTAGACACCAACCCATAAGAAAGCAAATCCAAGGAAGTAAAGGAGCCCGCCCTGGCTTGGATCCCTACCCCTGATGGTAGCCACTCAGGACCAGCACAGACAAAGCCAGCCACTCCCTTGGGGAAGCCCTCCTGAGACCAAGCACCCCCTGGTGGTGTTCTGACCCCTTCTTTTGAGCCACCTCCATAACTCCTGGGTCCCCAGGAGCAGAGGCTACACAGGGCTAGGACTGAGCTCCGACTTTGATGGAGCATACACTTGGCTGCCCAGGGTCTCCCACCCAATGAGTCTCCCCAGGAGGAGGGGGAACCCAGCCTGAGTCTCTCCTCAGGATGAGGACTGCAATAGGAGTTTGGGAAGGGCAAGCCCCCTCTAGCCATAACACATATAGGAAGCTGCCCTATAGCAAGTCAGAGCATTGGTCCATCTAGCTCAGCACTGTCCACGGTTGCTTGTGGATGGGGATGCTGGGAGTTGCTGTTACACAGGAACATAGGAAGCTGCCTTCTGCCAAGTCAGGCCATTGGTCCATCTAGCTCAGTACACAGGCTGGCAGCAGACTGGAGGTTGCAGGCAGGAGTCTCCAAGGTTGCAGGCAGGAGTCTCTCTCAGCCCTATCTTGGAGATGCTGCCAGGGAGGTAACCTGGAACCTTCTGCATGCAAGCCTGCAGATTTTCTTCCCAGAGCAGCCCCTTCTCCTCAAGGGAATATCTTACAGTGTCTGCATGTGTAGTCACCCATTCAGATGCAACCCAGGGTGGACCCTGCTTAGCTAAGGGGACAATTCATGCTTGCTGCCACCAGACCAGCTCTCCTCCTGTGGGTTCAGCACCATCTGGCAGGTCCTATGTTAAGAACCACTGGACTACAATGACTAGCAGTGACCCTCCAAGGTTTCAGGCAGGAGTCTCTCCCAGTCCTACGTGGAGATGCTGTCAGGGATTGAACTTGGGACTTCCTCCATGCAAGCAGATGCTCTTCCCCTGAGCTACAGCCCCATCTCCTAAGGGGAATATCTTGCAGCACTAACCCTAGCCCTACCCAACCTAATGCAAACCAAGGCAGACCCTGCTTGGCAAAGGGGACAATTCATGCTCACTACCACAAGGCCGGCTCTCCTCCCCTCCAGTCTGCAACTGCTCCTTGCTGGTTCCAGCAATGCCCAACAGTTGTGCAATCAGCAAGAAAATCCATTTCTCCAGCAAGGCATCATGTTGTAACAGAGTCGTTTTAAATGAGCACTTTCGAACTTTTACAGCAACAGGCATCTGTTGTCACTGTGCTGGCTTCCTACGGGGAACAGAAATAAAGCAAAGGCAGACTTTTGAACATTTCATCTCTCCAACCATAGACATGTGCAAAATCAATTTGAAGAAATCCCAGTTCGGCACCTACGAGGACATCCTCCCCCTTCTCTTTTCCAACAAGACATACAAATACGCCGAATATTTATATTCCGCTTTTCAACCAAAGTTCCCAAAGTGGTTTACATAAATATAAATAAATAAACAAGCATACCCAACATTTGATGAAAATTGGTGCAAAGAGACATCTGCTTTTTTGCACTATATCAATCTCGGCAGGTAGAAGAATTCCCCCCAGATTTTAGAAAGATATTGCATGTCGGTGTACTAATGCAGTGTTTTTGTTGTTGCCTTCGAAAGCCTGACCTCCCTCTGCTATTTTTACACTCCCCCCAAAAAGCTGCTAGCTCATCCAAATGAGTAACTACTCCCACACCTCACCAAGCACAATATTGCTTTAAATTGGAAAGAGGATATTGGTTCTCTTCCGTGAAGATGTACTTTATTTACCTGAACCCAAGACTAGGTTTTCCCCCCAAGTTCTTTGATTTTAGAAACCAGGGGGCCATCTTAAATTCAGAGTTCTCTTCCTTTTGGGTAGGTATAAGTATTTAACCTCTTTTTTTTAAGGGGTTCATCTTAAATTAGTGTCATCTATTCAGATAAATATGACACCTTATGGTATTAAGGAACATAGGAAGCTAATACCAAGTCAGACCATTGGTCCATCTAGCTCAGTGTTGTCTTCACAGACTGGCAGTGGCTTCTCCAAGATTGCAGGCAAGAGTCTCTCAGCCCTATCTTGGAGATGCTGCCAGGGAGGGAACGTGGAACCTTCTGCATGCAAGCAGGCAGGTGCTCTTCCCAGAGAGGCTCCGTCCCCTGAGGGGAATATTTTACAGTGCTCACATGTAGTCTCCCATTCAAATGCAAAGCATGGCAGACTCTGCTTAGCAAAGGGGACCATTCATGCTTGCTACCACAAGACCAGGTCTCCTCCATCATGCTGAACATGTCATAGAAAGAAGGATCTCAGTGACTCTTGGGTGATGCGATCTCAGTAAGTTGTGGATTCTTCTTTGGCTTTAATTTTGAATATGAGCCAGAGAAGAACTTAGGCACTCGCAATGCTTGTGCCTCCCTGGAATGCCTAAGGCTCATTTTTTGGCCCCAAGCCTAGCAAGCTTCAGGAGCGGCTTGGGTATGCAGTGCCACCTCAAGCAATCCATTTACAAAATGTCACCTTCATTCGTTGGCATTGGGAGTTGATTATGTATCTCAACCAAGGTGTGCTGATTTCTTGACTTGAGTAATTTAAAAAAAAAATGTTCCTGCTGGAATAACCTCTTGAAACCATTGCCATTTTCATTTTAAAGGGGGTCTGAGGAAACATGAACAAATATATTCATATGTTTCCATCACGAATGCTAAATAAGCTAATTTAAAGGATCAAAATTAGGTTCATTTTATGATTAGGTAGTTAAGGTTCTTTAGAATAATTACCTTAATAATATTAGGTGATATATTCTGCAGCAATTCACAATAACATAAAGACAATTAATGTTGGTAGTTGATTAGATGTCAAAATGAAAATCGGAATGAAAGCGTGCTGTGTGTGTACATGAGCATGCATTAGATCATGCTACACAGGATGGGGGAAATGTACAGAATAAAAGCGACCTTTTCATACCTTCACAGTGCATGGAGAGGGGTGGGATCCACACTGTTCTTCCCACAAAGGGCTGGCTTGATAGAAGTTAGGTTCCCTACCAGAGAGAACTTGGTGGAGTTGTTCTCCACCCTCCCCAGCATTGTTTGTGATCCCCCCCACACACACCTTTTCTTTGTATCTAATAGAATGGTGAATGGTTTTGAGAATGCTAAAGTACTTGTTGCAGTCCCATAAAATGCAGGTTGAGCCAAGAGGTGATGAGTTTGACTTCAGAGAAACAATGAGTGGCCAAACCAAAATGATGGCTTCTCCACATGGCAACACCCCTTTGTAACTCATGTGCTGAAAGCTGGATGCAAACCAAATTCACAGCACATGGGAAGGGTTCCTGGTAATGGCCACCATGTTAAAAGAGGCAGGTTGCAGGCTCCTTTCGTTCCACTTAGTACTGTTTGTTCTATCTATCTATTGTTTATCGATCTAGGAACCTAGGAAGCTGTCTTATATTTATTTATTTATCTACCTATCTAGCAACATAGGAAGCTGCCTTTGGCTGAGTCAGACCATTGGTCCATCTAGCTCAGTATTGTCTACACAGACTGGCAGCAGTTTCTCCAAGGTTGCAGGCAGGATTGTTCATAACTCGGAACGCTTATAGTTCCCCAGAGCGATGACTTGTTTTTACTTACGGGTTGGTTGTTATAAGTTGGGAACTTCCTTGATATCATATGTTACAGAGCTTTGCAAGTACAGGTGTTTGTAAGCTGGGAAGTGCCTGTGCTTGAACAGTTCTGGGGCTTGTCAGCCGGGCAGGGTATGCGTGGCTTTTAAGGTGCTTCTGGGTTACCTGCAAACACACGTGAAGGTTGAGGATGGAGAGATAAGTTTAGCCTTCACTTTAGTTGGCGGGGGGGGATGAGTTTTCTAGTCCTTAGTCTGACTAGCGCAAGTAAAAGGCATTGGTCGACACATTGCATCACACTGTGAATGTGCGAAACTGCGATGCATGAAATTGTGGATAATGAAGGCCTCCTGTGTTCACCGTGCAACTGCCCAGAAGGTGTTTTGAGTCGTCCTGCAGCTGCCCTCTCATGCAGCATCTTCTTCAGGGCTGCCTCTCACATGGTGCAGCAGCTCCAGCACAGCGCCAGAAGGAAGCTCTGCTCTTCTCATAATATGCGCTCCTAAACTGCCATTGCCTGGTTTCCTCTCTTTGGATTCCCATCAGTATCTTGGATCAATCTGGGGACAAAATAGCGAATGCCACGATAGCATTGCCGTGAGAACTGGCAGGTCTTGTGCTCCAGAGCCACCCAACGCTGGAAGGAGAGGAGGAGGTTGCCACTGAACCACCCACCCTGTATATTGCCTCTTCTGATGGCAGGCTTGCATCACTCCCAACACTGCAGTCTACAGCAGATGCTACTATGGACACCAATAGCTGGATGCCAAGCATCAGGTAGAGGAAAGCCAGAGGGAAGGAGAGAGAGAATGCTTAACTAAAACAAAGAGCAAACCGCTCCGGATGCTACGGGTACTTCCAGAAGAGCTTAACCATTCCAGTCACTAGCTCTTGGCAGAAATGGCATTGTTTGCAGTCGCAATAACAGCAGGAAGGAAAAGCCCTCTGCTAGCTTTGAAATTTTGCATCATGTATCTGCAGCTCATCTGTGAGACCGCTCAGCTGCGTTGTAGAACCAGAACCGCGCCGGTTTACAGCTGTGCACAATTATCCCTCTGAGAAACGGGGCTGGAGTGAAAAGAATGAGTTTTGATGCCTAAGGGGGCCCAGCAAATGGTCTGAGAACAAGGGATACTGCTGCATTGCTGATGCTTAAGCAGGTGTAGATCTGATCAGCAGCAGGGATGGGAAGCCCCTTAGAACTACAGGATATAAACAAATAGGTTTACTTGGGTCTAGATTGCTGGTCGCTTGTGCATAAAAGGGGGGATGGAGAGCAATTTGAATGGTTTTGGAAAGATTTTCATTCTTATAGCTGGTGCAGAATTGGGGGGCTAAAGCAGTGGTCTTCACTGTTTTTCAAACGGGGACCACTTTGGCAAAAAATCTTCCATGTGAGAGCCATTTCCCATTGTGGTGACCTCCGCACATCCCTACATTATTCTCAGTGCTGGGTGGACCCTTTAAAAGAGGCAGAGCCTCTCTTAAGAGCTCTAGGGAGAAAGCCCTGGCAAGGGCTACGCTTCCCAGCACCTTGTGCATGCCTTCCAGGGTGGTGCCGGGGCTCAAGGGGGCTTCCTTTCCCTTAAACAGCCCCCACCAGTGCTGGGCAAAGTGCAGCATGGCATGGTGAGAATGGTTACCTCTGCATGGTGCCGGAGTAGTCAGCTTTGGCAGATGCTTCACACAGGCCCACGATGTTCAGGATAGCTGCAAAGGAGCTAAATACATTGGGCGCAATTCAGACCTCGCATCCCTGGCCTAGCAAACCATGGTCTGTTGGATGGAGCTGGAGCACTTCTCTCTCTCCATCACTTGCACCTCGTTTCATAGAAGTCTTTCTGGTTATTTATACAAGAATTTGCTGTAACATCCAAGCCAAGGAAACTGGCAGCTTCACAGGACAAGCTAAAAGCCGAATTGCTGCGTCCTGGAATTCAGCAGTGAACCAGACTTCCAGTGGGGGGGGGGCGGGATATGCTGACATTGATGAGTTCACATGACTTGACCAATGCCAGCATATTCTGCTCTATTTTTGATTTTGGAACTGACATCTGGAGCGAAGATTTGATGTTGGTTACAGACATTGGTTCTGGAACTGAAAGCTGGAAGGAATAGGGGTTTGGATGACATGACCAGTGTTCGTACACACACACACCCCTCATAAAATATTCAATACATACATGAATTCAATAGATATTCATATATTCAATATGAATATGGAAGATATTCAATAGATATATGTACAAGACCCCTGCTGACTGAGCAAAGAGGCACCTTTTTAAAGTGGTGATTCTCTATATTTAGTGGGTGGGAGAGTAACTGGCCCTATTCATCCCCAGCACAGCATCCCTCCAGTGGCTGTTGCTGGGGTCTTATGTTCCTTTTTTTAGATTGTGAGCCTTTTGGGGGTCCGGGAGCCATTTTATTTATTTATTTATTTATGTGTAAACGGCTTTGGGAACTTTGGTTGAAAAGGGTTATATAAATATCTGTCATATCCGTATAAGTTGGGCTCTCTGACGGACTTTGGAACCTGGCAGTTTAGCCGTTAGCATGCCTTGTGAAGCCGCCCTGTGATGTAAGCACTCCCTTAAAAATCAGGATTGCAAACTAGGATCAAAGCATGGTTGCAGTCCTGGTTTTCAGGATTGGCCTCCTGGCCTGGACATCAGGATAAACTCTGGTTTAACAAACTAGGAAGTCTTCTATGAAGCAGGGAGGAGGAGGCTCATAAATTTGTTGCTCATTTCTGATCCAACACATCCTGCTTTGTTTGATGACGAATGGGATGTCTCAAACAAGCCAAAGTATGGCACACTGAGATAGTGGTGAGTGATTGATTGATTGATTGATTGGTTGATTAAGTGCTGTCAAGTTGGTGTCGACTCTTAGTGACTGCATAGATAGATTCTCTTCAGGATGATCTGTCTTCAACTTGGCCTTTAAGGTCTCTCAGTGGTACATTCATTGCTGTCATAATCGAGTCCATCTACCTTGCTGCTGGTCATCCTCTTCTCTTTCCTTCAACTTTCCCCAGCATTATGGACTTCTCAAGGGAGGTGGGTTTTCACATGATGTGTCCGAAGTATGGTAGTTTGAGCCTGGTCATTTGTGCCTCGAGTCAAAATTCTGGATTGATCTGTTCTCTGATCCATTTTTTTTTTTGTTTTCCTGGCTGCCCATGGTAGCCTCAAAAGTCTTCTCCAGCACCAAAGTTCAAAAGCTTCAATAGTGGTACTACCGAGCTTTTGCCCTTGAGATGCTACTGGAGTAGTTCTGGCCAACAACCCATTCCAAAAAGGCATGCTGTCAGGAACTGGAAAAATCATTTGGGCTGTGGTTGCCACTCTTGGTGTGTTTCAATTAATTTTGATCTAAAATTGATTAGCGCTTTTTCATAAATGTGTAGTTCATTGATTTGCAAATTAAGGTAAATCAAGTCAGCATTGCTACATTATCCATCACCTTGTGAATAGTGCAGATGCACATTGATTTTGCTCTGGAAAATGTTCACAGCTGGGTAGCCCATTGGTGACTCAATATTGGAATTCCCACCACTGAGGACATATGGGTGCCCTTTAGATTGTCTCATTTAGTGATTTTCTTGCTTGACTAGCATGCATGGTTTTTAATTAATTTACTCTTTTTGAGAAGTTGTACATTGCTTTGAGTGTAGCTACATTTGTGGTAATAGTAATAACAATAATAAGCATTTCTGTATTGTTTTTCCATGTTCAAAGTTCTTTATATGTAAAAAAAAAAATACTTGTAACAACTCTGAAAGATAGGTCACTGTGTTTTGTTTGGTTCTTTCGTATATATCCCGTTCTTCCCCCAGGTTGCCCAGGGCAGTGTACATGGTTATGCTTATCCTCACAACACCCCTGTGAAGTAGGTTAGGCTGAGAGATGAATGAGTGGCCCAGAGTTACCCAGCAAACTGGGATTTGAACTGGGGTCTCCCTGATCCTAGTCTAACCATTACCACTCTCACCTTACTTTCATATTATCCTCTTATTACAGAGGCAGGTACTGAGGCTGAGAGCTTATGGCTTTCCAAAAGCGACAGAGCATTCACTTATCTTCACAACAACCCTGTGAGGTAGGTTAGGCTGAGAGATTTGCCCAACAGCATATTTGGCACTCCCAACACATTTTTCTTTTTGTAAAAGCAGCTGCAGGGGCGACACTTCAGATCAGGTCCATGGGGAGAGGGCCCCGACCTTTTGCCCTCATGCCACCACCCAATTTCACTCCCTCAAAACTTCTGAGAGCCATGGAGGGGGAAACGTAGTGGCCTGTACTCTTTTCCTCTTCAATGGCCTCCGCAGCGAATAGCATCTTTGGGGGTGATCGGATCGGGGGATGGCATGGGGGAAGGGTTGGGCCCTCCTCTCCCCTCCCCCTGTACCATGTCCCCAATCCACCAACAGCAAGGCCTGCAGCAAGAAAACAATTCCACTGAGGCTCTGCCTCCAACATAACATGTAGTTTCTCCCACTTCCTCTTAGCCACTAGATGACACCTGCTTTAGAAAGATAGTGCATAATTTTTAAATAAAATTAAGGACTTCGTTTCAAGTACTGTTAGGTCAAAAGAGTTCAAGGGCAGAAGCATAACTTCTGGCAAGCAAATACTCCTTTCTTTGAACTAAAAGACATCATTTAGGCACCGAAAGTGGACACTGAGTACCAGTTTAAGGCAGAGTGCTAGGATTGTGTTATCAGCTAAATGCAGGTAATTATATCTTTAGCCTTGTGCTTAAACCAGAAAGTAGAATACGTGCATTATATCTCTCGAGAGGACATATGATGGATATAATCGGGTTTTATATGGCTTATTTTCCTTTCCTTGGGAAGAGATAAAGGAAACAATGGCCATTATGGAACAAATAATAATCCTGCACCCCTGCCTTCAGTGTTGTAGAAAAGGGCAAAAAATGTCTTAGAACAACAACAACCAAAAAAAAAAGCAATTATGGGGATGGAGTAATCTGAGGGCCTTATAAATCAATATGGCATTTTGGTCTCTCTATATGTTCATTGGAAATATACATGACCTAGGCTAAATTATTCCTTTCTGCTAGGTGGAAACTTAAGGTCAAACTGCATATTATATTAAATGCCTTGTTAAGAAGTGTACTTAAGACTCATGGCTTCTCTCTTGTTAAACAAAAAACAGCCATGGGAGGCCTAGGAACATAGGGAGCTACTGAGTCAGACCATTGGTCCATCTAGCTCAGTATTGTCTACACTGACTGGTAGTGGCTCTCCAAGGTAGTTTCTCATCCAAATGCAACCCAAGGTGGATGCTGCTTAGCACAGGGGGCAATTCATGCTCACTACCAGAAGATCAGGTCTCTAGCCTCTCCATATTGGAATTGTGGCCTGTGTGTGTGTGTGTGTCTGTTACACATGTTTACATGAATTAAGACCAGTGTTCCCTCTAAGGCATGCACATGTGTGCACGCTCACAAGCTTTTTGATGTTGATGTCCACTCAGTTAATTTTAGATCCTGCTCAGGTTGAATCAGTAGGGCCCCACTCTGAATGCACATGTGCACATACTGCCTTGATACGGTCACTCAGAACAAAACTCATTCCGCACACAGATGAAAAAAATTATAGAGAACACTGATTATGACTGCAATCCTGTGCACACTTACCTAGGAGTAGGGGTGTGCATGGACTGGTTCGACCACAAATTGATCTCCTGTGCTCTGGGCTGGTTCGAGCGGTTCGATAATGGACTGGTTCGACCCAGTTCAGTGACCCGGCCAGCCCAGCTAGTGGGTTCAGCCAAAGTGGTTCTGGGACCCACAGTTCGGTCCAAATTCAGTTCAGATTCAGACTAAACTGTGGCAACCGGTCCATGCACGCCCATACCTAGGAGTAAGACCCATTGAGCACTATGGGATTTACCAATGAATTAACATTATTACTGTTGTTTAAAATACTTAGATACTGCTCTTCAACAAACTAAAAATTTCCCAAAGACAATAAGATGTTTTTCTGCCCCGAAGGGCCCACAATTTAAAAACAAACACATACACACAAGGAACAGCCACTGGGAAGAACATATGCTGGGCTGAATAGGAACAGTTGCTCTCCCACTATCAAATGGAAGAGAACTGTCACTTTAAAAGGCACCTCTTTGTCTAGTTAGCAATGGTTAAACTTGTACAAGATTGCACAAGAGCCTTTTCCGGTGCTCTGCAATGTTGATCATAATTAACAACAACAACATTATTTGTTAGCTGCCCCATTACAATTTTTGTCTGGGTGGCTCAAAAGTAAGACAATAAAACAAGAATCAGATAAAACATACAATTACAACACATTAAAACAGTACAATGTGAACAACAATGTCTCACTGTGACGCATTCATTGAGTTCTTTGCAGATAAAATATCTCACATTTGGGCAGATCTAGACTTCAATATTTCTGCAGGGCCAGTTAGGTCAGTGTCCAGCAATCCCTCCTGCGAGATTAGATTGGATCAGTTTCCATTTGTGACTCCTGAGGATGTGGACAAGCTGCTTGGAGCAGTGTGGCCCACCACCTGTTCTTTGGATCCTTGCCTAACATGGCTGATTTCATCTTGCAGGGAGGTTGTTGGAGATGGCCTAGTTAATATCATTAATCTCACTGAGGGAGGGTAGGATGCCACTTTGTTTTTCATTCTACTGTAAACCTCCCTGAGCCATTTTAGGAAGGGTGGTATATAAATCAAATAAATAAGCCATTTTGGAAGGGCGGTATACAAATCAAATCAATCAATAAATAATAAAATAAGTTTGTTTATTATAAATAAACAGATTACAGTATTTTAAAACTTTTAAAGACTTTGTTTTTTTAAAAAAAAATTTTTTTAAAGGCCTGGGTGAACAAAAAGATCTTCAACTGGCACCTAAAAGAATAAAGTGAGGGTGCAGTTTGTCTACACAGACTGGTAGCGGTTTCTCCAGGCTTGCAGGCAGGAGCTCCTCTCAGTCCTATCTTGGAGATGCTGCCAGGGACGGAACTTGGGAACTTTCAGTATATAAATATTTGTAGTAATAGAAATACTCCCCTAAGGGGCATTTCCTACAGGAGACAGTGCTCCCATGCCATCGCCCATCCAAATGAAAACCGAGGCAAGCCCTGCTTAGCAAAGGGGACAATTCATACTCAATACAGCAAGCCCGGCTCTCCACCCTGTCGTGCAGTAACAACCCAGAAATAGGATTTGGCTGTACATGAATGAAGTCCAGCTTCTGCAATGCATTTTGCATTCTAGATTAATGAAATGAACCGCCTGGAATGTGCTTCGTGTAGAAATGTAAATTGCAGGGTTATCAAAAGGTTTGGAATAGTTTGTCAAAGCTGTGGACTGCAGAGGCAGGGACGGAAGAGATCTGTAGAGGGGCCTGGAGGAGTAAGCAGCAGCCCCGTGGAGGAGCAGGAGGCTATGCAGGACTTTGTAGGTTCTTCCACTACCATTTGGAACTCTGCCCTGACCCTTTGTGCCCCCTCAGCTTCTACTTCAGTCATGAGGGCTAGAATTTTGCTTTTAAGATACATGAAAGCAGAGGTTCGGAGGCGGGCGGACAAAGCAGTGGTCTTGCTTTTTCAAAGCTGTTATGTGGATTTGGCACTTTCAGGAGAGATTCCGGTTATTATGCCAGCTATACAGAATGAGGAAGAGGCTGACATACTGTCTCTGCTGCCTGTCAGATGTCCAAATACAGATTTTTCTCTCTCCAGGTCATAAGACCAAATGGACAAAAAGCTTCTTGTTCATTGGAAATAGCTTCTTGGAAAGCAGAATCTGTTTAAAAGAAGTTGCATGTACAACATCCTAATGTGGCATTTGGATGACTCCGCGTAGCATTAACTCCAA
This sequence comes from Hemicordylus capensis, assembly GCF_027244095.1. Classification (NCBI taxonomy): domain Eukaryota; kingdom Metazoa; phylum Chordata; class Lepidosauria; order Squamata; family Cordylidae; genus Hemicordylus; species Hemicordylus capensis. The sequence continues at coordinate 13,158,357 of NC_069666.1, read as the reverse complement.
CTCTGTATTTTCTGGAAAGGAAGATGCTTGAGAAAAGGGGAACCGAGAGTGTCATGTGGGGAGTAAGGGGTAGGGATGTGCATGAACTGGTTTGGCACCTCCTTTGGGAAGCGACGAACCAGCTCGGACAGCTACCCCCGAATCGGTTTGGTGGGGCAAGGAGCGGTTCCCTTAAGGAGCAGATAAGCAGGTCATTACCTGCTCCACTGCTGCCCCACTGCTTTTGCGGGTGCGGTGCTCACTCTAGAAAAGGCCGTGCATGGTGTCAGCACACACATGGCTGCTGCACATGCACGGTGGTGATTTGCATGGTCAGCAACACTTATGCTGACCACACAAATGCAGCCAGAAAAGTGGTGGGGTGGCAGCGGAGCAGCTAAAGACCTGCTTACCTGCTTCTTAAGGGAAATGCTCCCTGCCCCACCGGCATCTGCACAAGCTGTTCATGCACATCCGTAGTAAGGGGGCACTTGCCCACCTTTTTCCTCTCTCAAAAATGTCATTCTACCTCCTCCCAGCAGCATTTTCTCCCATGAGGTTGTCAATGTGCTTTTGGAAAGAGAGCGATTGAGAGTGCGTGTGTTGCAATCACATTTCTGCCATCTTTCTGTACTGATATATGAATACACAAATCTGAATACACAGATCGTTCTGAAAGTTTTGCTAACCCACCCCCCACCCCCCACTTCTGGAGTATAGTCATGGTCACTTCTAATATACATTACTCCCCAGAGCTCAGTGCAGTTGGAAATTGGGAAGGTAACAAACAAGTGTGATGAGAACCGTTGATATTGGATGCTCATAAGCATAACTGTATTAAATCTCCTCAGCTTTGCCAGAAATAAAGATCAGTTCAGGCAAGCAAGAGATGTGTTGCTTTGATACTTTAGCAAGACAGGTACTGGGATCTTACCTAATGCAGGAATCTGGCAGAAAACCCGAGTCCAGTTTCACAACATCCCTGGAAGTGGGGTGGGAGGTGGAATAAATATGCCAGGAACGGCTTCTGATAAATGGATGATGTTGAAGTTTTCTTAAAAGTCAGATAAAAGGTGCAGTTCTTCAGCACACACAAAGTAATAATAATAAACTTTGTTAGTTGCCCCATAACAAATTTTTGTCTGATTGGCTCACAACAGAGGATTAAAACATACAATAAAAACATTTAACACATTAAATCATAATAGACAAAAAAGGTGAAAAGAAAATACCATACAAAGCAACTTAAAAATTCATTTTAAAATTAGTTAACAGATCACATCTGAAAATTGGAATTTAAAAGGCCTGAGTGAACAAAAAGGTCTTTACCGGCCAGCTAAAAGAACAAAGTGATGAAGCCAGGAGAACCTCACTGGGGAGGCTATTCCATAAATGGGGTGCAACCACCGAAAAGGCCCCCTCTCTGGTAGCCCCCCATTTCACCTTGTTTGGCAGAAGCACCTGGAGGTGGGCCTCCAAAGAAGATCTTAACATTCACGTTGGGACATAGGGGTCAAGGCGCTTTCTCAGGTAACCTGGTCCCAAGCCATTTAGGGCTTTAAAGGTTAAAACTAGCACTTTGAAGTAGCCTGCAGAGCGGCCCCATATGAGTAAGTAATCCTGTGTTGCATTCAGGAAAGGTTAATGAATTGTGCACGGTCTCTTAAAGTACAGTCTAGCCTTCAGATTTCCCCCTCCTTCTCTTGCCTTGGCCTAAGATGGACTACACAACTTCATCCCCCTTGCAGGAGTAAAGGATGCATACTTGCAAGTGTATATACCAAACTCGTGGCATAGGGAGTAGAGTTGGATCCCCCTCCTCCTACACTGTGGCCTTAATCCATATTGCCTTCCCAGATAATATAGTGTGTAGTTTGCTCCTCTGTGTCTTTTCTATATCTTAGCTCAGGGATTCCCAACTGGTGGTACTCCAGATGTTGCTATACTAGAACTCCCATCATCCTCGGCTCCAGTTTTTTGTTGACAGGCATGATGGGAGTTGCAGTTCCACAACATCTGGAGTACCACTGGTTGGGAACCCCTGTATAGCACATAAAACAGAACCTCAGAACAGTGGTACATATGCTGGTAACCTCCAGATTTGACTTCTGCAATGCGCTCTATATGGGGCTGCCTTGGTACGTAGTCCAGAAACTACAGTTAGTACAAAATGCGGCAACAAGGTTGATCTCTGGGTCATCTCAAAGAGACGACATTACTCTTGTGTTGAAAGAGCTACACTGGCTGCCGAAAGTGCTGGTTATAAATTATAAAGCCCTAAACAGTTTAGGCCCTAGGTATTTAAGAGAACTTCATCTTCACCATGAGCCCCATCACCCATTGAGATCATCTGGAGAGGCCATACAGGAGATGGGCCTTTTCTGTCGCTGTCCCGAGACTGTGGAATGTGCTCCCTACTGAAATACGAGCCTCCCCATCTCTGACAACTTCTAAAAAGCATTTGATAACTTCACCCAAGCTTTCTAATCTGACTGTGGTTTTAAATTGTTTTAAAGTTTTTATTTTATGTGTGTTAACTTGTTTTATGTCGCTGTAAACCCTCCAGAGATGAAAGCTTGGGGCAGTGTACACATTTGATAGATAAATACATGAATAAAAAGTTAGAGTAGACCTTGTGGCCATCTAGTCCAACTTCCTGCTCAAAGTGGCAACCCAGAGGTATACGTCCTCTAAGGGTGAATCCTCAAGAAGCTGTGAAGCTTCTGCTTGAAGATTTCTGTGAAAGAGAGCCCGGCTTCCCCCCAAGGTAATTCAAGGTAATTGGCTCCCTTGTCAAATGGTTATAGACGTGCTCTGCTGCTATATTAAAAAATGTCAGTGGGGAAGGGCGGACGGAATCGAGTAAGGCCAGACTTTATTTGAAGGTGGAAGGTGCTTCCGATCCAAGATGTAGCAGGTAGGACTGTTTATTAAGTTTATTAAGTTATTAAGTTCGGGTAGCACTTCTGGAGCCTTTACTTGGGTTCCTTAGAATACAAATATTTGCTTTAATGTTTCATCTCCTTCCCACCGACTGCCAATTAATTTCCTTAACCAGCCATTTGTTAAAGCTGTTTCAGGAGTAATAATATTTTAGTGGTATATGGAATGGTTAGGCCTCTTTTGATGCGTGCCTACCTGCGGGAAAGGTTTTGCGGCAGCTAGTCGGTGTGTTCTGACCCTGTTTGTACTCCTCCGGTAATTGCTAAGTAGACATCCTGCTTATTGAACCTCTGGAACACTAAATTGTATTGAATCCTTAGTTCTGGAACATTAAATTGTATTGAATTTTAAATACCAAACACCACAACGAGAGCACAGCACAGACAATGCCTATCATTTTATTAAAAATGAATATTAGGTTGCAAAAGGTCCTGTTCTAATCAGTATCTTCAATATAAGCGAGCATTAACAACAAACACAAAAGCCTCACTTTGTCTTGTTCCCATATGGATTCATTTTCACAAATAATTTCTTATAACTTATTTCTATCCTTTCTGTCCTGTTGTGTCCCACCTTGAACCAGACAAGCTTGCAGGGGGGATTTCTTTTGTTCTTAGCCTACTTTCCTTAAGGAAAGTAAACTTATGAGACAAGCCAGCTCTGTCTGTGTCCGTGTGTGTGTGTGTGTCCCTCTCAACTCTACAATGCCTGGACCGATTTGGACCAAATTTGGTACAGTTGTAGTGAGCATAGGGAGGGACACCTCGATGGCATAGATTGTGATGATGTCACCCACCCCAGTTCAAAATGGCAGATGTGTGAAAATTTGAGGTGCAAGTGGGCTAACTTGTGAACCGCCTAATCCATTTGAACCAAATTTAGTACAGTTGTAGGGACACATAGGGACACCTCAAAGGCATAGTATGTGACACCTTTTAAAAGTGGCGATTCTCTTTATTTAGCAGGGGCAAAGCAACTGGCCCTATCCACCCCCAGCACAGCATCCCTCTGGTGGCTGTTGCTGATGTGCTCTGGGAACTTTTGTTGAAAAGCTGTATATAAATATTAATCGTATTCATATTTGTATAGTTTGTGATTATGTCATCCACCCCAATTCATGATGGTGGATGCTTGAACATTTTAGGCTCAAGTGGGCTATCTTGTGAAGATGGTAATCACAATTTTATAGTGTAAGGAAAGTAGGCAGATTAATTCTTACCAGACCTTCTTGTTTTGTTTGGTTTTAGTCATTGTTTTGCTTCTAGAAATATAAAATGTTTTATGGAGGATAATAGTAATAGTTGAGTCTATGGACATCTACAGATATTTTAAATTAATAAATAACAAAAAGCTTGCCACTGTATTAAAAAGGGCTCCGTATCTAACCTCTAAACGGTCTTGGAAAATAAACTGGAATATTTTGCAAAGCAGCATCTACATCTGTTTCTTCATGTAGAGTCCTGTCCAGCCTAGCATTTCCCCCAAAGGATTGCAGGTATGTTCCAGGACAAGAGACAGAAGTGTGCCATTCACGTGTAGGAGAACTTACTATGAACTGACCCAAATATGCCTTTGAAATTATCTGAATTAACTGGAATTCTACAAACTTCTAAATCTAAACTTCTCTCAGATCTAGAAGAGTCAAAGATTTAAATGGGAAATACTACGATTACAGTTTCTAAGTGGTTTGCAAGCAGAGATGGAACTATAATAGGGAGGACAGGTTCAAACAACCATCCTACTCACAGGCATTTTATTTATTTTGGAAATGTGTAATCTGCCTTTGCATTATAAACATAATTTACAATGAACGTTTACCACAAATATTTATATACCACTTGTCAACAGACGTTCCCAAGGCGGTTTACGTAGAAATAAATAAATAAATGGACTCCCTGTCTCACAATCTAAAAAAGAAACGTAAGAGAGACACCAGCAACAGCCACTGGGGCGATGTTGTGCTGGGGATGGATAGGGTCAGTTGCTCTCCCCCTGCTAAATAGGGAGAATCACCACTTTTTAAAAGGGCCTCTTTGCTCAGTTAACAGGGGACATGCCCAAAGCAGCTAACAAAATCAAGTTATTTTTGGCAGATTTTCATGAGGTGAGAGCCAAACAGGAGGGCATGAAACTTTACCACCACCAGTAGCAGCAGATGTGCCTCTCCCAGGAGTTCCCAGCGGCCATTTTTCCCCCCACAGTCCCACTCAGAACAGTGCTTGGTAATGAGGGAGCTTCATTCTGAGAGGAATTCTGAGGCGTAGGACAAGATGGCCTCTACCAGCCAGTACCCAGAGCAACTTTGCTGCTGCCCTGAGAAACGGGCCAATTCAGACAATCCGTGTAAGCAGTTCCACAACTTTTTTTGTCCCTGCCAAAATCCAGCTTAGCCAGAGGAAGAACAACTTTGACTTTGATTTTAAAAAGATGGTGAAGATTTGTTGAGCTAGATCTATTTCGATCTATCCTTTCTTTCTCCATTTCTGAGTGTTGGCACAAAACATTTTTTGTAGAATTCTAAGAGATATGGCAAGGCTGGCTAACTAACTGAGCGAAGGGGCACTTTTTAAAATGGTGATTCTCTTCTATTTAGCAGGAGGAGAGCAACTGGCCCTATCCAGCCCCAGCACAGCATCCCTCCAGTGGCTGCCTTATGTTTCTTTTTAGACTGTGAGACCTATGGGGACAAGGATCCATCTTATTGATTTATTATTGTTTTCTGTGTGTAAACTGCTTCGGGAACCTTTGTCAAAAAGCGATATATAAATATGGGGGCAGTGTTTGTTTTTGCCAAGAAACTGAAAATTTTCTTTGTGCTTTGCAGTCCAGATAATCAGATATGGGCTGCATCCACAAAATCATGGTGATCCTAATAAAAGAGTTAACCAGGATCGCTGAGCCCTGTGGAGCCAACTGTGAGAACCCAGAATTTCTGGGCAATCATCATCAAACTGCTGTGGTTGAACTGCATTTAACAAGGGTACAGAAAATCCATTTTAAGAACAGTGGTTTGTTCAGGATTACCCAGAAATTCTGGGTTCTCACAATCATCACCACAGGGCTCAGTGACCCTGGGCGCTTTCCAGCCTAGCTGCTCAACAGCAGCAAAATGCCTCCGTTCAGTCACATTCGGAACGTAAACAGCAGGGGGAGCTTTCTCACGGACCCGAACAACCCGAAAAAACAGCAACTTTCTTACGCTAAATATACGATGTTCTAGCTCTATATCGCAGCGATCAAATTAGAAACAAGGCATTGGAAGTGTGAACGGCACCCTGCTATCTGTGTGGGGACTGAGGTGTCACAACGCAGGAAGTGTGGAAGCACACTTCAACATGACCCCATTGCAGGGTCTAATCTGGAAAGCGCCCAGGTTAATTCTTTCATCAGGATTACCATGGCTGAGTGAATGCAGCCACAGTCTATATGGTATTCTCTGATCAGGACAATGCAAAGTAAAAAATAAATGTGCTTAAAGGTAACGTGTGCCATTGAGCAGGTGTCGACTCCTGGCGACCACAGAGCCCTGTGGTTGTCTTTGGTAGAATACAGGAGGGGTTGACCATTTCCATCTCCCGCGCAGTATGAGATGATGCCTTTCAGCACCTCCCTATATCGCTGCTGCCCGATGAAGTCTGGAGAACATACCAGCGGGGATTTGAACTAGCAACCTCTGGCTTGCTAACCAAGTCATTTCCCGCTGCACTTAGAGCATTTCAAAAATACAAGGAAGTGCTGTGCATGTGTGCGTGCGTGTGTGCGTGCGTGTGTGTGTGTTTCCAGTTTGTCTGAAATGTTACTTTTACTTTGCTCGTTATATTAAAAACAGAAAATTAAAAAAAAAAGGACAGAAACAGAAATTTTATGGGCTGCTACCTCGCTTAGTGGAATCTAATGCTGACATGTGAATAAAAGAATGAAGGCACCCATGCTGCTTTTACCACAGAGCACTGCGATGATCACACTGTCACTGACTAATGCAGAACAGAATGTCACACACACACACACACACACACACACACACACACACACACACACTATAATCTGATCAGATGCAAGGCCATGGCTGTGGCGAGTTTCTGACTTTAATGCTAACCTGATCAAGCAGTGCAGGGATTTATTGTCACCAAGCTTACTTACTGCCAATTTTATACTCTCCTATCCCAGACACAACTAATATACTGGCCATCAGTGAGTGACTTGCTTTTCCTTCCTAATCCTCTCGCTATACCTGTTCTAGTGACTAATTCCTAGTGGGAGGGATGGACTCTCATATTTCTGATTGCTCCATCATCTAAACAGACCTCTGGTTTAGTGGAGCCCTGTCTATATGTGCTAGAGCATACTGCATGCAGATGGATGATCTAATGGGGGAGTGTTGCTAATCATCTTGGGATGACCTGAAGTCTCCGGGAATTTGCTGCCGTCTTCAGAAGGCTATGGAAAGCGACCTTGGATATTGTAATGGCTTGGTGATGTGAAAAACATTGGAACAAAAACTGTTGGGTGGGGGGGATCTCTAAGAGTACCTTCAGTCTGGGTTGACATCCCTAATGTGGGGGAGCATTCATAAATATTAACCTCCTACTACTCCACCTGCAATCTACAGAAGTTGTGCCCAGAATTCTATCACTTTATTCTACATAGTGTGTGAAGGTAAAGTGTGCCGTCAACACGATTTCGACTCCTGGTGCCCACAGAGCCCAGTGGTTGACTTTGGTAGAATACAGGAGGGGTTTACCATGGCCTCCTCCCGTGCAGTATGAGATGATGCTTTTCAGCATCTTCCTATATCGCTGCTGCCCCATATAGGTGTTCCCATAGGCTGGGAAACATACCAGCGGGGATTCGAACCGGCAACCTTCTGCTTGTTAGTCAAGCACTTCCCTGCTGCTCCACTTAAATTAGCTTTAAAGAACTGTGTAGCCCCATTCGCACATTATGTTGAGCACGCATAGGCCGAGTGTATGGGTGAGCAGGTACACATCTGTACACAGGTACAGTTATTCTCATGTTATGCTGAACACAGGTACAGCAGTTCACTTCCTCTCTGTACCATGCATTTGAGGCGCCTGTACCCAGGTTCACTTTTAACATGAACACAGGTACAGTCATTCACATAAACAAATGTACGAGTGTACAGATATCTGTGCACTCGTACAGCAGAATGTCTGAATCGGGTGTGTGTTTCCCACATTATCCTAGCCATCACTCCAGTTGCCAGTGGAGGCTCTGCTTTGTGCCACACCACCATGAGAACTGCAGGACGGGGCCTTCTTGGTTGCGGCTCACAGACTTTAGAACTTGCGCTCTTGGAAAGCATGAGTGGCTCCCTCTGTGTTGACATTTTGAACTAGTGTGCCTGTGGCCTGCAGAACAACCAAATAATGTTTTATCTGCTTGCTTGGTTCTAGTACCGGCATCGTTGAACAGCTGATCACTGAGACTACCTCTGTGGCCATAGTCTTTGTGTGATGCTGGTAGAATGACCCTCCTCAAGGCCCACCCAAGTCAGAGAGAGCCTATGGAGTGCAGTTTGTGAGGGCATTCTTGTTTGTTTCTGTTTCTGGCATTGCCTTAGTGGCTTTTAGTTTTAATAATGCTATGGTTATTATCTGGTCATTTTATGCAGTGTTATCTGTTTATGTTTGGTTTGGTGGCTGCCTTGGGTGGTACAGTTCTGTGGGGCAAAAGGAGGCAATTCTTTTAAAAAATTTAAAAAACAAAACAAAATCAGAGCATTCAAATTCACTCTGAGTTGAGATGCTTGACTCTAAGCTTCTTCACACAACCATTTTGGGGTGGGTGGGAAGGTTGGAGAGCTCCTACCCCATTCGCAGCACACAACCAGAGCCTCTGTTTGGGTCAGCAAAGCCAGGAAAACCACGATCAAGCCGGGTGAGGCATCCATTGTTGAAACTGGGTGCTGCAAGCCCTGTCCCTCCATAGAAAGTCCTCTGAGGCCTTGCATGTCTTCCCAGCATGCTTTTTTCTTGCAGCAGACTGGAAAAGCCTCGTGACATGAGCAGCTACCCTCCCATTGGCCACGAAAGAGCAAGAGGCGCACCCAGCCCTGAAGAAGCCGCTCCAGCTTCAGGACCATGGAGAGGCTGTTCACATAACCGAAAACTGGGTAGCACAAGTGTCCTACCCAGGTGTGGGAGCTGTGCATGCTCCCAATTTTGAGTTGTGTGGGAGCAATCAACTAGGTAAGAGGAATACAAATACGATGAATATTTATATACCACTTTTCATCAAAAGTTCCCAAAGCGGTTTACATAGAAATAAGTAACTAGAATGGCTCCCTGTCCCCAAAGGGCTCACAATCTAAAAAGAAACATAAGATAGACGCCTGCAACAGCCACTGGAGGGATGCTGTGCTGAGGACAGGTAGTGCCAGTTGCTCCCTCCCTGCTCAACAAAGAGAGTCACCACTTTAAAAAGGTGCCTCTTTGCTCAGTTAGCAGGAGGGAGAAGTGATTGTGTGGGAGACAGGAGCTGGGTAGGGCAGCTTTTCCTCCTACCTTGGTCAAATGCTGGGTATGAAAGTTGGGTAGGATGGTGCTGTCTAGCCAGATTTCCTCCTACCTTGCCTCCACACCAGTGTTTCCTCTAACAGGGATTCCTAGATGTTGACTACAACTCCTGGCATAACCAGCTGCAATAGCCTGTGCTTGGGGATTGTGGGAGTTGTAGTCAACAACATCTGGGAATCCCTGTTAGAGGGAACACTGTTCCACATGATCCTTTCTCCCTCCTCCTACCTAGTTGTTTGCTCCCACACAAATAAAAATGGGGCATGCACAGCTCCCATACATGTGGGGGATACTTGTCCTACCCAGTTTCCGGTTGTTCGAACAGCCTCAGAGTGTGCTGGCACATCCGTGGGTGGCAGCCCCTTTAGCCCCAGCTCACTATTGCTTTCATGTGAGGGAGGACCTTCTGGGTCATCGTGGCAGGGTGCAAGAGGTAGGCATGGGTTCACACAACCAGAGAATCAAGATAGGATTGCACTCCTCTCTTTCAACCTTGGTTGCGACCAGAATAGGAAAGCCAGTTTACCCTGCTTTGAGCAACCTGGGCTGCAGGGATTTTTTGTTGTTGTTGTTGTTCACACAATCATGCAAATGTGGGTAGCCTGCCCTGATTCTGATGAGAGTGTGAACCAGCCTTCTGTGTAGGAAATCGTACCTGTGTTGAGTTTCCTTCATTCCCCCCCCCCCCTTCTCAAGAATTCAGCATACAGTTAGCATTTGGTCATGAAGGCAAGGCAGGGGAAAGACCACTCCACCAGCCAACCTTTCTGTTTAGGTGTGCTGCTCCTACGTAGTGCTGCAGTTGACACAGGGTGACAGGTCTATTTTTAAAGGTCACAAACGGAAAAGGAAACGAGTAGTGGGGGAATTCTCGGCAAGATCCGAAATTTGACACCAGTCTGAGGTTTTTATTTCTGCAACGATGTTATGTTGCCGCCCAGCTGGGTTTGTCGTCTTAAAGCCTTGATTGATATCTCCGTACATGGCACATTATGTTTGTATTAGCCTGGGCTGTTAGCCTGGCTGCGTGCTTTATTGCCCTCTGGAGCCGTTGCTCGGCGCTATCTTTGGAGCGCCTTGTATGCCAGCTCCTGCAAGTTCAATTTCTACCTTTCGCTTGAAAAGGTCAGGAGTTTGTTTCCCAGCGGGACTGGCTTGCTAACCCGCTTACCTGGAGGAAGGCATTACCGTTTTGGGCTGTCCGTTCTGCTGAAGGGGGAAATGTAACCCTTCCGATGCAAGACAGAGAGCTGATCTTCTCATATTCTCCCGAGTCCACGTGTACCTGGGAACTGTCAAACTGGGCTCTGCGAATCTTGTTGTCAAATATGCTGAGTATATCTCATTGGACTAACTTGGATTGATAATTGAGCTTTGCAAAATCAAATGTGTTCCATCAAGGGCTAATAGTCTAATGTATTACAATGCCCTCTAACATTTACAGAGTGATATAGGGACACAGGTACCCCAATTATCATAATATAATATTGATGGATACCCCCAGTTCTCATAACAGGACTGCCCCCTCCCCTGTTCATATTACACATTTCCAGTTCCAAAAGCTGTACTCCACCTTTTCCTTGGAGAGTAAACAAATATATTTATCCATTAGAAAGTAGGCTAAAAATAGGTTTCCACTTTGAAAGTGTGCACAAACATCATTTCTGAGGCCTTTTCTGACCAGGACAGCTGTTGTTGGACTTTATCCCCAGTCACAATGGTCAATAGTCAGGAATGATGGGAATTGTAGTCCAATAACAGCTAAAGCCGTGCTCTAGACTATACCAGGTAGATGGACCAATAGCTGGAGTCTGCATATTATAACTCCCTGTTTGATACACGTACAACGCATTGCTGGCTCTTATGCAATCTGGATATCTGAAGATGATGTCAAAAAGTCTTTAAAGGTGCATGCAAAGTGTCCCAACTTGTATAGTGATCCTCACCTTTCTGAAGGGTCTGGAACACGACCAGCATTAGCAATGCAGTGTCTGCCAAGCTATCTGAAAGTTTATGTTTTTGTTGGCTATAATCTATGCACCATCCCTGTGGGTTGCCTTCTCCACTTGTGGGTAGGAACTGCAGATTAAGCAGAAACACAATAAGCCAGAGTTATTCAATTAAAATATTCACATTTTCTTTTCTTTTTTAATGCATCTTTGGAGGGTTGTTGGTTTTTTTGTTATACACCCCCCCCCTACCGCCGCCAAATCTGTCCTTTTTTATACCACAGAAATAAACTACTTTTTTATACCGCAGAATGAGACAGGCCCAGAAAACCTATCCAGTCTGGGATTTCATTAACATAAATTTTGTTGATGAGGGGTCATTGGAAATTCTATTATGAGGTTGGTAATTATATCCACACTCTGCTAAACCTTGAAATTAATCGTTAGGGCTTGTTTGGTTTTTTAAATGCCGGCCCATAGCACCATATGAAATATTTGTACTGAAGCTGGGGTCTGTCAATTTATTTCTCTATAAAATGTAGCTAGCATGAAAGACAGGCTTATTTTCATAACATGTTCCTGCCATTAATATTTTGTGATTTTTTTTTCTCAAACCTAAACAAACTTTCGCTTTCTTTGACCTCTTTAATCCACTTCTTTTTCTACGTAAACTGCTTTGCAAATTTAATTTTGTTGAAAAGCGGTATATACATATTCATAATAATAATAACTAGCTGGCCCGGGCACAGAGCATCTGCGCCTCTAGTTTGCGCTCTCGTTCACAGTCCATTTTGGGCCGCCTGCCTGCCCGTCGCTTTCTCCCCCCCACCCCCGCACCACTGCTTTCTCTTCCTGCCACCTCTTTCTCTCGCCCGTCCATCCTTGGTGCTTTCCCTGGAGCCTCTTTCTCTCAGCCATTTCTCTCGCCCATTCGCTTTTCCCCGGCAACTTGGTTGCGAACTCTTGCGAGAGCTGCCACGCATGGGATTAGCGACAGGTACATCTTAGAGAAATATAGATATAGAAGATATAGATAATAACAGTAACAATCAAACACTTTCTTGGCATTTAAATCAGTGAAAAACAGGCTATTGCAGAGTACAGACTATAACACCCACCGGATGGAGTGCAGTCTTCAACAGTCGGGCTTGGGCAGTAATCCGTGGCACATGACAACAGGGCCATATCACAATCTCCAGCTAGTATTTGTAGCAAGTATAGAGGCACATAATTTGGGGAAGGTGCCTTGCCATGCTAGGGAAGGGCGGAAGGGTGTGCATGCTCACAGTGCACGGACGTCCTTATTGCATGTGGTTGAGTCAGCCAATGAAGTGTCCCAACTGACTCCTTGTTTACTAAATCTTGAAAGCTTGCGTGAGACCATTCATTTTTGCTGTCTGCAGAAGACCAGAGGAGAGAGAGCAGTACGACTCTCAAGTTGTGGGTGAACCACAGTCTAGGCATAGCAGCTGAGAAATCTAGACCTCACAATGGTTGCTAAGCGTAACAATCTAGGCCTCGCAATCTTAGCAATTTAGGCCTAGCAATTCCGCAATCTAGGCCTTGCAACCGTTGCTAGGCGTAGCAATTCTGTCTTGCATATTTGGCAACCTCACTTTTTGATGATCCCCACCCAGCAATCTTCTAAGCCAGTGGTTCTCAACCAGGGGTACACGAAACCCTGGAGGTACATCTAAGGCTTGTTAAGGGGTAACATAGAGTCTTCCTTCCTCTGCCTCCTGGTCAGAGAACTTAGTTGTTATAATTACTGGTTTACATCTAGATTAGGTTCCTTAGGTGTAGTGCTATTGAAATCTGAAATATTTAAGATTACTTGTCCTATAAATTTTAATTCGAGTGCTCACGAATAACTTAGTCTGGATGTAAGACAGTGAGGCGAGTCTCACGATCAGTGAGACCCACCTTCAGAGGGTTTGCGGGGAGAGTGGGCTTAGCCCGCTCTCCCTGCAGACGATCCCCAGACAGCCCAGGGTGGCTGGATTGGCCGCCCACACGACTGCCAGCTCTGTCACAGAGCTGGCCCCCCGGAAGTTCCAGGATGCCCCACACGAGTGCATGGGGCATCCTGGAGAGACCCCCAGGGCCAGGAGGCTTGTGTCATACTCCCAGCGAGGGTCTTCTTGTGTGTTGCCGTGGCACGGCTGCACACCACAGCAACACACGATCAAATAGGTGGGGTTAGCGGAGCGCTCACGCCACTAACCTCGTCTAAGGGGAGGGGGAATTAGGAGGGTTTGCTGCCGGGAGCCGCGTGTCTCCCGTGGCAGCACACGATCCCCCCAAAGTGAGCTCCCTTAGCCCGCTTTTGCCTGATCGTGAGAATCTCCTCAGTAACTTCAATAGTCTGTCTCATAACTGTAACATTTAAATGTGTGCAGGTGTGAGTGTGTGTACAAATGCTAACAATCTCTCTGGTGGTACCTGAGCTGAAGGTTTCAGACGGAAGAGGTACACCTTTTGAAACCTGTTAAAAAGATTGACATCCCCATAAGTGCACAGAAGGCTTGATCAATCATTTTAATCTAGGAGGTCATTCACACAGTCAGCAACTGTATTCTACCCTGGTTTGGGAGCTGTGCGTGGCTCCAATTTTCGGTTGAGTGGAAGCTTCTACCCAGGTTTGCCTCCTACCTTGCTTCCACGCAACTGAAAATTGGGAGCACACACAGTTCCCAAACCCAGGTAGAATACAGTTTTTGATGGTGTGATTGACCTCTAGGTTTAATGTGAGTTACCAACCATGAAGTGATTGTATGAACCCATGCCAAAGTGATTTATGATCCGAGATTGTTATCTTGGCATGGGTACACACAATCACGCTAATGCTGATAACCCACATAAATCATCATCATCATCATCATCATCATCATCAATTTTATTACAGCCATTGGCCAGCAGACCCACATAAACCTAGATTAAAACGATTGTGTGAAGAAGCCTAGAGTCATTCTGGAACAGATGTTCTTCTGTGCAAAGAATGGGGATGAGGCTTTGCATGCAGAAGGTCCCAAGTTCAATCCCTGGCAGCATCTCCAAGGTAGGACTGGGAGAGACTCCTGCCTGAAACCTTGAAGAACCACTGCCTGTCAGTGTAGATAATACTGTTCACACTGACTACAATACAGAGATCTCTGAGGTCAGAGACGCAAGTTTTGGGCAGTATAGAAATATGTTAAATAATACAGTAAATCATCCACACAATCAAAAACTGTGTTCTGCCCAGGCTTGGGAGCTGTGTGTGCTTCCAATTCTCAATTATGTGGAAACAAGGTCAGAGGAAAACCTGGGTGGAAGTGATTGTGTGCAAGCAAGGTAGGAGGAACCTAGTTTTTCCTCCTGCGTTGCTTCCACACAACTGAACATCGAGAGCATACACAGCTCCCAAACTGGGGTAGAACACAGTTGTTGATTGTGTGAATGACCTCATTGTCTGCACTGAGCTAACGGGACCCTTGGCTTGACTCAGTGTAAGGCAATTTTCTATGTTCCTATGGGGTATGGGCTCCTCCTCACCTGGACCAGACTGAACTCAGTTCCTGGCTCATATATTGGTACATCCAGCCCTGCGGGCAGCAACACAACTGAGAATTGCTTCTTCCCACAAATGTGCAATGTAGAAACCTAATAAAGTATGCAGTCTGTTGCTTGGTGTCCTGAGCCTTGCCTTGCACACTCCTTTGTGTCTGGCCTGATCCCCTTGAACGCACTCCAGCGATCTAAATGAAATATACGCAGCTGCCGCTGAGGGCTCCCATCACCTTGCAGCAAAGCCTTGAGACTTGCCTTGCTCGGCTTGAGTGTGTTATGATGAGAGATTATTAACTGCGTTTCTAAGCCATTATTTTGCTGCTGGTCACAGCTGTGGGGAAAGTGTCACAAAATCTTTACCCGGTGCGTTTCACCTTGAGGATTTATGCTTTCGATAAAACGCTCACAATATTGTCATTTTCATTCTGTAAATCAGGCTTGTCAAGACCTCGCTCACTTGTGGGGTCGGGGGGCGGGTGGGGGGAGGCTCATGTGCAACTGAGGTCTTGAAATCCCAATATTTGAGGGGCCGGGTTCAGAGGAACTCTTGATCATTGCGGGGATGGTGGCAAACGAACGGCAGCAGTGCTGCCTGGTTGGAAGAGAAACTGTTTTCTCTGTTAATCCAGAGTTTCGCCCCAAGCACCATAACAGAGTGTCAGATTTCCAGCTGCATCGTTCCCCAAGCAATGGGCAAGTTTAATATAACAGCAGGCTACTGAACGAGAGGAGAATGGCATTCGATTCTGTGCTGTCCTTGGAGGCATGGCCCTTTTCTCCTAACTGTGCTCCAGGGGGCCCTCAAATTCCTTGGAATCCTGTCAGGAGTTCCTCAGTGAGAATGTGTAGATGTCTGGATGGCAAACCAACTTCTCAACAAGACAGCTTGTCCTCTTTCTGCCTTCCCCTGCAATAGGAAGCCACAGAAGTGTTCAAGGGCACAGTTCCGGAACGTGCAGGGTAGTGGTGAGCTGTGCTCTCTGTAAGAGGGATTCCCAGATGGTGTGGACTACAACTCCCATCATCCCCAGCTGCAATAGGCTCCGGCGGTTGGAAAGCTGACATTCGGCAGGAGAGTGCAGGTGTTGGGTAGATAGATTGAGTAACTCTACAACTCGGAGCTTTGACAGCTTGGGTTGGGGGTGGGTCAGGCCGTCCACCCCCTCTCAGCGGGGGTGAGAAGCCTCGTGGTGAGAAGAGGTCAGGACATGGCACCTGACCGAATCAGTACCCGGCCCTTCGCCCTGGTGTAGGACGACCATCACTAGGAGGCAGCTGCACATGGGAAGAGTACCTGCACTCTGGTAATTAGGAGAGCTGGTCTTGTGGTAGCAAGCATGACTTGTCCCCTTAGCTAAGCAGGGTCTACCCTGGTTGCATATGAATGGGAGACTACATGTGTGAGCATGAGCACTGCAAGATCTTCCCCTTAGGGGATGGAGCCACTCTGGAAAAAGCATCTGAGGTTCCAAGTTCCCTCCCTGGCATCTCCAGATAGGTCTGAGAGAGACTCCTGCCTGAAAACTTGGAGAAGCCGCTGCCAGTCTGTGAAGACAATACTGAGCTAGCTGGACCTATGGTCTGACTCAGTATTTGGCAGCTTCCTATGTTCCTATGTCTTATGTGAACCATCATACGCTACTGGCAGTGGACTGAACTAGTGCATGTGGAGCTTTGGGAAGCTGGGAAAGCCTCTGTTTCTTTTTATAATGTCATCTTAAGTCTTTGGACATTTCTGGTGATTAATTTTCATGCTTAGTAGCTGTATATTTTCCCGACTCTGTTAATGGAGGACATATGTGACCTTAGCCTTTTAATTGGGTGATCATTAGTATCTAAATATCATCTCTGACTTGCTGAAAATATACCCGTTAGCCTGTGAATTCTCTTAAATGTGCCTTTACTTTTCAAAGGTGCATGCATGGAATTCCTATAGGGGTGGATTACAACAAGTCCTAGGTTTTGCTCCATCAGACATTCTAGCCAAATTCCGTAAATTGCATTTTCCCTGTATTTTGGATGGATGTGGAAATTTACTTTTAAAAAATGCATACACAGAGTAACTAAACCCACAGCTGCTGGTGAATTCCAAAAGGAATTGTATTGCCGCCATCATGCTTCTTACTTTAAATACTTTAATTGAGGCTACTGTGAAATGAATAATTCAGAGTGCTAGGAAGAGCCGTCATCGAAGGATCAAAAAGCGATGTCGCTGTGAGCGCGTGGCCTTCAGCAGATTGCAGCGAGGGAGCTGCTCTGCTCCGTACGAAACCCTGACCCAGAATCAGGTTGTCTATGGATGATTTAGCACCAGGTTCCCCATGAGCATGCGGTGCGCTATGGGCGAGAGGCAAGAAACGCCCCCTTCCAGCCACACATCACTCCCAAAGTGGATGGCTCTCCACGCCAGGCTGGGTGGCCCGGCTATCCGAGGCAAACCGAGGCTCCACAGCACTGCAACATCCTTATGTTTCGGGGGGATTCTGACTTAGAGGCATTCACAGATGGTAGCTTCACCCCATTGGCTCCTTAGCTGAGCACATACACCAAACGTCTGATGCTGAGCAGGATTGCACCACTGGGTGACCAATGGCATGTGCTCCAAGTTTTAACGGTCACAACGGTTGTGTTAGGGGTGGCTTCTGAATTTCTTTCTTGCTGTGTTTTGAAGCCAAGGTAAGTAGGAAAGTAGCCCAAAATTGGTCATAAATAAAATGGCCAGCGTCCTCACTAACCATGGTTTGAGAAGAAGCATCCCTACTGTAGAAAGCCACAGCACTTACCACATGGTAGGAGGACTTATCACCAATCTCTCCTTCCCCTGGAAGCTGCAGAGGGCCGCACGCGTGTGTACACACACACACACACACACACACACACACACTGAGTGACCCTCAGGGACATCTCTTCTGGTGGCGCAGAGTATTTTTGAGAGAACAAATTCTTTAATCCTGCAAAGAACACAAACCTTTTGTTCTTTTACTCTTTGCTACATGTAGTTCAGATTATGCAGGCAGTGAGAGCTGGTCTTGCGGTAGCAAGCATGACTTGTCCTCTTTGCTAAGCAGGGTCCACCCTGGTTGGCATTTGAATAGGAGACTGCATGTGAGCGTGGTCTGCTGTAAGGTATTCCCACAGGGGATGGGGCTGTAGCTCAGCAGTAGAGCTTCTGTTTAGCATGCAGAAGGTCCCAGGTTCAATCCCTGGCAGCATCTCCAGGTAGGGCTGGGAGAGACTCCTGCCTGAAATTATTTTACCATCTACCTATGATTTGTCATTGGGGTGCTTCTTTTCTTGTGACAGTGGAGTAATATCTGACTTATCCTTTGGGGCCATTCAAAAGATACCCACCTGCAAGGATATTATTTGAATGTTTAAAGAGGCTAGGTGGATTCTCAGACTTAATGCCTTTGGCATCTGTGGGGTTAAACAAAGAACTGGTTCTTTCAGCATCAGTCTCATTAAACGTTTTCCCTTATTTTTGTAGATGTTCTCATTGACAGCATTTCAATGGTCAAAGAGTCCATTGATATGTTTGGTATTTATGGAGTTAAATGAAGCATTGGAGCTTCCAGCGTTGATTGAATGATTCTGCCTTTCTGGTCTTGCAACGCTTGAGTCGCACTGTGCAGGTGCGCTGGAGCATCTCGCAGTTCTCAAGGGCCGCTGGGCCAGATGGACAGGCCTGCCAGCTGCTCTACCCACTGCTGCACCACCACTGGGGACGCCTGATCGGCACACCCCCGGCCACACTCATGGTGGCTACAAGGCGAAGATCGGTGGGGTGGGCACAGGGTGGTGGCAGGAGGCCCCCTTGGACATTGGAGGCCATGCACTGATGCCCTCAGGTCCAGGGGTAAGTGTGTGTGTGTGTGTGTGTACTTTTTAATACTTTCTAATAATTCTATTTTGGGAGTTTACCTTCAGATTTCATCCCATGAAACTGATTGCCAGTGAATTTAAGACTGACAAAAGGAGGCATTTTTTCACACAGTGCATCGTTAATCTAATGAATTCTCTGCCACAGGATGTGATGATGACCACTGGCTTGGATGGTTTGAAGCAGGATTTAGGCAGATTCATGAAGGAAAAGCTTTAGGGGTGTGCATTAACTGCTGGGAGGTCTGCTGGATTGTCTACACCAGGGTAGCACCAGACTCCCTGCGGTTAACTTAGAAGGACCAATGTTCTGATTTGGTTGAAGGCAGCTCCCTACGTTCCTTTATACGTTCCATTATTATACAGTCTCCATTTTATTTGACTACCTATGATTTGTCATTGGGGTTCTTCTTTTCTTGTGACTCAATGGAATAGCAGTGAGGTAGCAATCAATTTTGTCTCATCAGTTTAGTGACAAGTTGCTGTGATGAGCATTAATCTCCCCAAACTCATCCATGCAATGAATAATTAAAGCATGGATTCCACACTTTCCAGAACATGCAAAGGTTGTTGTGTCCTTCTCACTAACCTACCCAAGAGCTTGATGAGCAGGCTGGGTAGATGGTCTGTTCTGTATTGAGACTTCATTCAAAGTACATCAAATCTCCTTTTTGTTCCAGGATTAGACAGGCACAATTTAATCTAGTAAATTCTATAAACCAAAGACCTTCGTATTGGGGAGGGGGTGACAAGAAAGTAACTTGTGAAAACATTCTGACAAAAGGTATCAAAAGGATTGCCTTTCACAATCTCTCTCCCATACATAAAAAAGTAAAACTTTAAAGATGATTCATTCTCATTGTATATCATGCCAGAGGGAACGTTCCTGATCTCTTCTATTAAGGGAAGGTTAATTTTAAGATCTCGCACCTGGAAAAAAAAGAGAGAAGATACCACTTAAAATTCAGTTTTTAATGAAAACAAAAATCACTTTGGCTCCCAAACATGCTACTGTTTTTTGTTTTGTTTTTTTTAAAAAACCGCCCTCATTAGTAATTCTGCTTAGAAATTTCCATAATGTACAAAAAGGACACAATCCAGTGAGAAGCTCTTCTGTACAAACCCAGTATAAATAAATGGGAGACTGAAGCACACTTGCTCTTCTGCACTGCTCATTTGTTTCAAGGGGGTTTGCACAGGAACAGGGGTAGGCAACCTTGGATCTCCAGCTGTTGCTGAACTACAACTCCCAGCACCCCAGCCAAAATATCTTGTGATTGGGGTTGGTGGGAGTTGTAGGCAACAACAGCTGGAGAGCCAAGCTGTTGTTGCCTACATCAGGGATTCTCAATGTTGGGTCTCCAGATGTTATTGGACTTCAACTCCCATAATCCCCAACCCAAGACCACTGGGGCTGGGGATTATGGGAGTTGAAGTCCAATACCATCTGGGTACCCAACGTTGAGAATCCCTGGCCTACATCACACTGATGTTTCTTACATCAGTGAATACCCTGTAGGTATTTATTTATTTATTTCATTTCCATTTATTTTCATGCCATTTGTATTCCACCCAATCCAAACAGCTCAAGGCGGTTCACGACCAAAATGTAAAAATAATTAAAAGTTTAAATTATTGACGTAAAACGCTTTTAATAAATCATTTAAATGCCACCAAAAGCTAGGCTAGAGAAGTCTTTGCAGCAGTCTTAAAGGCTTCTGACATTCCCCATATCTCCACGGGGAGTGTGTTCCACAACCCAAGAGTGGCTGCTGAGAAGGTCCAACTCCAAGTTGCCACTAGGAGAACTGGTGGCAATCCCAGACAGACCTCTCCTGAAGATCTTGGTGAGTGGTGGGGATCTTGCAGAAACAGGTGCCGTCCAAGGCTTTAAAGGTGATTGTCAGCACTTTACATTTTGCCCAGAAACATATCAGCAGTCAGTGAAAGTCTTTAAAAACAGGCATGTTGTGCTAACTGAGCTAAGAGACACCTTTTAAAAGTGGCGATTCTCTTATATTTGGCAGGGGAAGTGCAACTGGCCGCATCCAAACCCAGCACAGCATCCCTCTAGTAGCTGTTGCTGGTATCTGCCATATGTTTCTTTTTTTAATTGTGAGCCCTTTGGGGACAGGGAGCCATCTTATTAATGTATTATTTATTTTTCTATGTAAACTGCTTTGAGAACTTTGGTTAAAGAGCTGTATATAAATATCCATATTATTTCTTGTTTACACAGTCAGACAGGTGTTATTGACTGGTTTGTTTTATCCAGACATTGAGTCCTTCCCAAGGACCTGGGATGGCTGAATTTTATCATCAATACTGTTGGTTATTATAGATATCGTCTCAGAATATAAGCTGTTCCCAGTTAAGTTGCTTTTTGTAATTGGCTGATGGTGATCTCTGTGGCCCCTATGGTGTTGAGGTGCTCTTCAAGGTCTTTTGGAACTGTACCCAGGGCGCCAATTACCACTGGGATTATTTTGGTCTTTTTCTGCCACAGCCTTTCTCAAGGGAGCTGGGTCTTCGCATAATGTGTCCAAAGTATGATAGTTTGAGCCTGGTCATTTGTGCCTTGAGTAAGAATTCTAGATTTATCTGTTCTATGATCCATTTGTTTGTTTTTCCTGGATGTCCATGGCATCCTCAAATGTCTTCTCCAGCACCAAAGTTCAAAAGTGTCAATACTGTTTCCATTTTGCTTCTTCAAAGTCTAGCTTTCACATCCATAGAGTGTCATGGGGGAAAACATTGTCCGAATGATTCTAATCTTTGTAGGTATAGACACGTCACGGCATCTAAATATCCTTTCCAAGGCCTTCACTTCAACCCTACCAGTTGCTAGTCTGCGGCATATTTCTTGACTGCTGGATCCTTGACTGTTGACTGTTGACGGTCGATCCTAAAAGGCAGAAGCTACCCACCACTTCAGTGTCTTCATTATACATTCTGAGGCTGGTTGCTGTACCCATTGTCATTAGTTTAGTCTTCTTTACATTTAGTTGTAGTCCCATTTTTACACTGTGCTCCTTAACTTTCATTAATAGAGCTTGCAGATCATCTGCATTCTCAGGTATCAGAGTGGTGTCATCATTATAGCACAGGTTATAGATGTTTCTTCCTCCTGCTTTAAAGCCACGCTCCTCTTCTTCCAATCTAGCTTTTCTCAGTATATGTATTGAGTATATGTACTCAGTGGGAGTACTTGGTGCTAATTTTCTGAAGCCTGCCAATTGGGCTGAAGGAAGGAGTACACTGGGCTTCACCATGGAGCCAGCCAATCAGGAGCAGAGGAGGAGGGTCTTCACCCTCCTCTCTCCCCTTCTGCAGCAAAGACATCACTGAGGACATGTTGGCTTTAAGGCGGAGCTCCTCAGATGGGGAACAGGAGGGCCCTGGGAACCTCCAAGTATCCCTAGATGTACTAGTCCCTGCTGTTAGGAACAGTTGAAAATGTGCTTGCATTGGTTTGATACCCCTTTTGGAATTCTGCAGAAATCTGCAAGATAGAAAAATCTGCAAGTTGAATCCAAAATTGTCCTTCCACATATGGAAGGTGATTCCTGCTAGCTGAAGGGCTGTGTTGAACCCCCTGCTGCTGCAGTGCTGCATGGAAAAAGTGAAACTAAATCCAAAGATGTTCTTCCCGTTACATTAACTCTCACTCGAGCAGAAGTGCTATGGAAACCTATCTATTCTATCAGAGTGTGAACTTCCGTGCAAGCATTTGTGGAACAGGGCTGTTCTCCTTATTATTCTGTGTATCCAGCCGTATGACCGCTAGTGTCAGTCAGTCAGTCAGTCATAAGAGCCTCTATATTTAGATTGCAAGCTAACTTCTCTCTCACACACACACACACAGACACACACACACACACACACCTGTCAAGCCTACATCCTCCAAGTCTTAGGTGAGAAAAGCCTGCAGATTCTCAAACTACCTATAAGTGTTGAAATATTGATAACTTCCATTCCAAGGATAAGATTCACCCCCGCCCAAAAAAGATGTGCTAAAACCAGAAGTGTGTCCCACAGTCCAAATAATTGTCTCATTGCTAGCCGGGAGAAGGAAATATTGGCGCTTATGCTTGCCTTTTCCATAAGATGCCCAGAGGAAAATGTTGCAGTCCTCATAGGCCAGCTTTCCTTAGCAATATTAAAATGTCACTATCTTTTTAACTCGTCGGTTTAACCTTGACCACCAATAGCCAGCCCAACTTTTTTTTTAAGTGTTCTAATACTTCTATAGAAGTATTCCAATTCAGATTAAGACAGGACTCGGGAGTCTTTGTCAGCCCTATCTGGAGATGCGAGGGAAGGAAATTAGAATCTTAGGCATGACACTGTTGCCAAAGCTGCCCCATCCCCTAAGGGGAATATCTTAAGCTAATTGCATGTCGTCTCCCATTCAAATGCAAACCAGGGTGGATCCTGCTTATCAAAAGGGACAAACCATGCTTGCTACCACAAGACTAGCTCTCCTCCCTTGACCCCTAATGCTGGCCCTGTGTAAGGTACCGTGCCTGTGCACTAAACAATTGAACAGCATCTTCAGATCTATGAGCCAGCCCAAACATTTAAGAGCCAGACAATGGGCACAAAATTACCAGACTTAGAGGCTGTTTGTACGAGCAGCCAAGGCTAGGCTAGGACAGCTAAGCCCAGGCCTGGCTGCCCATGAGAACTGCCGTGAGTTGCAAGGCTTCCAGCTGCACCTCGGGGGCAAGCCCGCTGGTTAGCCCACTGGGCTAACTGCTTGTGTGTCACCACTGGCTGCTCCCACCCAGCACTGGCACAGGAGCGGCCTCCTGGCTGTCGCCGTGGGGGGAGGGGGGGAGGTCCCCACAATGCACCATGCACTCGCAAGGTGCATTGTGGGATTTCGGGGGGGGGAGGCGGGACAGTGCGTCCCGACCTCCGCGCTGACCATGGCAGCCACGCATATATGTGGTTTTTATTAGGGATGTGCACGAACCTGTTCGGAGGCCCTGTTATGGGCCTCCGAACAGGTTCGAACAACTTGGTGGTTTGGCCGGTTTGAAGGCAGGGTGGAAAGGGTGCTCTTATTCCTCCTGCCACGTTTTCCTGCCGGCACTGCACGTTCAAACAGTCTGTCCCCTCATCAGACCACAAGTGACAGGAAGTACCGTGCGTCCGTGCATGCGCGTGCACATCGTGCTCGCTGATGTGCATGTCAGGCACACGCGACATGCACTCGCTCGCACCAACGTGCATGCGCATGTGGCATACTTCCTGTCATTTCCAGTCTCGGGACTGGGCAGCAGGGAGGTATGCTCCCCTCCCCCCGTTAGACCATTTGAAAGTGCAGCGCTGGCAGGGGAAATGCAGCGGGAGGGGTAAGAGCACCCTCCCCTGCCCTTAAACGTATCCCCCCACCTTCATACCAGCCCCCACCAGTTCCGTGCACACCTCTACCGCGGACTGTCTGGGTGCCCAATTAGTACTCCCAGCAACTCCCAGAGGATGGTCTGCAGGGAAGGCAAACTTCTGCTGCCTTCCCCGCCACCCACCCGCCCTCCAGCTCACGTGATCGTGAGAAAGGGCTCTTGGTGATGAACACTGTGGAGGCAGACAACAAGCAGGCTCCTCGTTATCTCCTTTACCAGTTTCACACTTGGAACAGAAAGAGCGCTGCCTGGGACAAATGCAGATTTTGTCAACTAACTCTGCCTCTGAATGCCTTAGTCTAGGCACCACCGCTAAAATTCTAGGCACCATGGCTCCCTGATGCCTGGGATTTGTGAGCTAATATATGGATCTAGTCATGAGAATTGGCCATAAGGACACCTCTCTGCATGCAGTTGATACACAGGCATCTCACAGGGCTATGGAAGAGGAGGTGGTTCGACACATTCAATCAACCTTTATTACAGTCAGAGACCAGCATAAAATTACATGTTAAATGAGAGTGATACTAGAAGGACTAATAGAAAATACAAGTTAAAAGTTCCATGCTTAAAAATACAGGAGGATAAAGGTGATTGCAGATCCGATGACAGATATCGTGAAAAGGCTAAAATGAAAGATAATTGCAATTTAAAAAGAGACGAGCTAAAATATATAAAAATACATATATGCACATTAATACTAAAGAACTAAAACTGCTAAAAATAAAAATAATACTATTTCTCTTATAAAAATGCACAGAAAAGATAAAAAGGGGAGTATAAAATGGTAATAGAACTGTAAAATCCAGATTAAAAATTATAAAAAGCAATAAAAAGCCGTAAAAAAAACAATGAGAAGGGAAGCATGGGCAAGTGACTGACTAAAGCTGCATAGGTCTTTGGAGGTTCACACAAGCACTCTGAAATGTGCCTTGGAAAGTTAGCCAGGGCAGGCACTGAAGCCCTGGTGTGATATCTTTCCCCCCATGACCTGTCCCTGTTGGGGGACACTCTGTCCCATTCCAGCTAAGATGTAGCTCCTCAAGCAATGAAAGAACATCACGTTACAATATTGTCTGTGGATTATAGATATTCTTGGCAATATTGTAATAGCATAAACAAAGCTGTACTAATTAATATCACATTTAGGCCAGATCGTTGTGTGATGAAATGAAATATATTTCTTCTGAAGGTGTTTTTTGGTTGGGGGGACAGTAAATCCAGAGATTTTAGCAAAGAAAGAAAAAAGCTTTCAGATTCTTAAAGCAGTTTTTTTTTAAAAAAAAGGTTGAAATACTTAATTATCCCTGAGCTATTTAAAATAAACTGTTTCTATATCTAGTCATCAAATATAAAAGGGTATGTATTTATATATCTGTCTTGTGTAGTTGATTGCATCAAGATAGCTGGTCCATCTGCAGGCTTTGTTGCTGAATGAGTTGTAATTCAGGAATGAATAAGAGCTGCAAGGAAAGTGTTTTATCAACAGCTGGGCTTGGAGATTTGTCTTTGCACAAAAGTTAGTGTGGAAAAGTTACCCAAAGCACAATTTTCTCCTTCAAAGCCTGATTCCCTCATTTCGTTCACAAGAAATGCTGTTGGTGTTTTTTTGTGTGTGTAACTACCCTTACCTCTAAGAGTGAGGTTGTACACTCAGTTTTCATAGGGTGAATATACATAATTGCCTAGAAGTACTTACAAAGTAGGTATGAGAGGGACCAGAGATGGTGAGGAGCACACTGTTAGGCATGAAGTCTGGACCCATCCAAAACCAGTTCCTGATCCCGGTTACTCACTTCCACCTTAGATTTTACCAACTTCGTCAAGCCATCTTCAAATCCTGGTTTCAAGTGGGCACAGAAAGTCAGTAATATCTAAGGTGGAAGTGGGTAACCAAGATCAGGAACCCGGACTTGGGCATATTCAGACGTCATGCCCAACAGGAGTGTGCAATCTCCCTGCAATCTCTGGATCCCCTCTTACCTACTTTGTAATGTCCTCAGCTGGGATGCCACTGGATTTCGGCAGCAGATTCTTCAGACTGGCCTTCAGACTTTTTTGGGCTCCTGGCAGGGCAGAGTGTTTTCAGACTCTGGACAAAATCAGGAAGCCTCCCCTTCCTTTCCTCCATGGTGAACCTCACTTGTAGCAGCCAAGACCTAGGCCATTTGTGTGAGTTGATACCTTGGACCATTATGCTTGGCCTCCCCTAACAAGACTGGAGGCATCATTCCCATCACTGCTGGGTGGCAGAAGTAAGTTAGACCTCCCTAGCAAGAGAGCCCTTATGAACGTTAGTACATAAGAACTGCCCTTCTGGATCAGGCCCAAGGCCCATCTGGTCCAGAATCCTGTTGCCCACAGTGGCCCACCAAATGCCCCTGGGAGGCCCTCAGGCAAGAACTGAAGGCATGCCCTCTCTCCTGCAGTTGCTCCCCTGCAGCTGGTATTTAGAGGCATCTTGCCTCTGAGGTTGGAGGTGGCCTATAGCCCTCAGACTAGTAGGCATTGATAGACCTGTCTCCATGAATTTATCTAAACCCCTCTTAAAGCCATCCAGGCTGTGAGCTGTCACCACACCTTGTGGCAGAGAATTCCGTTCGTTGATTATGCATTATGTGAAAAAAGCACTTCCTCTTGTCAGCCCTTGCTAGTCAGCAGTTCAGTCCGAACCAGATCCCTAGAGCTTTGCAAGGCCTGGGAGTTTGGCTCCAGCCTTGGACCCTGACTCTTCTGCTAGGATTTCCACAGTCTGAGAAGGAAAAGCATGAACCTCAAACTCCTGCACTAATAAGCTTTGCCCAACATCACTAAGGAATAGACTGCACCTCTGTTCAGTGTCTTGAGGGGTCCTAGGCTTTTTGCATCAAGTGAGACATGCCCATTGGAATCTTCTTCTCCAGATCCTAGGCAGTACCAGTTCAGAAAGTACATAGGGAGCCCTTTAGAGAAGAAACAGCCTTGATCCTATTAGGGCTTTAGGGTGCAGCTACTAGATGGACCCTTTCAGTGTCTGAGTGCATGGTCTAAGGACACATTATACCACCACATTGCTGAAGCTAAGCCGGTCTTGGTGTGCTCAGTGCCTGGGTGGGAGAGCCAGATATGCCACATATGGGAGTAAAGCATCTGCTCTGCGTGCAGAACATTCCAAGTTCAGTCCCTGGCAGCATCTCTAGGTAGGGCTGGGAAAGTCTCCTGCCTGAAACCTTGTAGAAGCTGCTGCCAGTCAGTGTAATTCTGGGCTAGCTGGAACAATGGTCTAAGAAGGCAGGGTTTCTTAACCTTGGGCCCCCAGATGTTTTTGGACTACCATCATCCTCAGCCACAAAGGCCATGTCTGGGGATGATGGGAGTTGTAGTCCAACAACATCTGGGGACCCAAGGTTAAGAAACCCTGGTCTAAGGCAACTTCCTTTATTCCTACGTTTTTGTTTTTGTTTTCTTTTATTTAACACATTTATATACCACCCAAAACTCAAATCTCTGGGCAGCTTACAGTAAAGTAGCACAAATTAAAACAAAATTAAAAGGTTAAAACAATTTTAAAATTTAAAACAGTGTTAGAATCTATGAATCTAATTAAGAGTCTGGGTGAACAAATGTATCTTAACCGCCTTTTAAAAAATTATCAGCAAGGGGGTGTTCTTATTTTGACAGGGCACATATTCCAAATTAGATCTGCATTGAGTGTTATTGGTCTTTAAAAAAATTAAAACATTCAATAGATTTTCAAAAGCAATAGCTTTTTCTAATATCTAATAAATCTAATTCTATTGTATCTATACTTGCAAATGCAAGCTGAATTTTTTGTGTACAAGTCTCTATATATCAGTCCAAGACTAGCAAGTAGCAGCCAAGAAAGTGGTTCTGTGCTTGCAAAAATGCAAAGTGTGTGTGTGTGTGTGTGTGTGTGTGTGTGTGTGTGTGTGTGTGTAGAGAAATGCAATAATGTATAAACTTATGATTACCTGCCCCTGGAAACTTCATAATGAGATGTGCTATAAATCCAAATAAATAAAATATAGTCTCATATGAGTAGGACGTTATGCATTGGCTCATTGGATCTCTCTCTCTCTCTTTTTTCCTCCTAGTTTTAATATTCTGCATCCAGTTATCTGAGGAAGGTAAGTGCTATCTTCAGATGCAATAACTTCAAACATCACGGCTAGTGTTGTTAACATTTATGCAAAGCCAGCCTAACAAAGAGAATCCAGTTATGGTAATCTGCTAATAGTCAGGCAACAGTATTATTATGGAAATAGTGTACTAGTGACATTTGTTCTACCATATTTACTTGAATCGGAGATGACTCTGGATTTAAGACGGCCCCCCAATCTCTAGTATCAAAAAACTTGGGGGGAAACTAGTTTTGGATTCAGGTAAATCCAGTACCTTGTTATACCAAGGAAGTTTCCTATGGACAAGATACATATGAGGCTGCCTTATATGAAGCGCTCGTGTCTGTTTAGCCCAGTGTTGTCTACCTTGACTGGCAGTGGCCCTCAAAGTATCTCAAAGGATGGAACCCAGGACCTTCTACATGCATGGCATGTGCTCCACCCCGAGTCCTAAGATGAGCAAGTTCTTAGGACTCGGTGGTTCATCTCAGATGAGCAAGGAGTTGGTGGTAAGAGCACCTGCCCATGCGTACAGAAGGCTGGACGACAAGAATTATTATTGTTATAACCACCCCTGTTATCAAAAGAAGAAGAGTTCTGAATAAAAAGTGCAAGATATCCGGTGTAAACAAACAATCAGCATCCAGTTCCAAACTGATTAAAGAAAATCTGCAGGACCTCCTAGTTGAAGCAGTCTTTGCTGGCAACTGAAAGCACCCTTAGTTGAATGTATTTTGGCAAAGACATCATTTCCATGAACTGGACATGTGGACGGCACAAAAGTGACTTCTTCTTAGTTGTGTTGGGGAGTTGAAGATCCAGAGGGAAAAAAGCAGAATGTGACTAGCTCGATGCTTAGTTCCTTAGCAAAAGAAAGATACTTTTTGTCTTTGGTTTTCCACTCTGATTAATCCTTTTATGAAAGGACGAGCTTCTAACCTCTGAAGCTAGATCACATGGTAAGATCCTTTTGTATGGGTCTGTTAGCAAAGTGGTGCACCTTTGGGAAAGCCTGTTCTTGAGAATAAATTTATTCTTTAAAAAAAAAAAAAGCTGATTGCCTTCACGTATCACTGTAATGTAATATTTTAATTATGGCTTTCAGTGCACTTCAGACAGTGCCCCTGCAGGACTGTCTAATTAAGCAAGTTGTTCAGCTTTCAAATAGTATCAATCAAAGCATTGCTGGAAATGTCTGGATCTCATTTTCTGAGATTAAAGTATAAAAGAAAGACACTTCGCTCCATTGTTACTAAACTTAAGGGGTCACTTATAATGGGCACCACCTGGTTGGCAAGTGTGTTATGAAAATCTCCGGTAATGTGAAGATGCCTGCTTGGGAAAAGTGTTTAGACATGTGCTTGTTTTTAAGGGTATGAAAGATCCCATTGATTTTTAAGACTCCTCCAAAAGTGTGTGCTTAGGACTGGGCTGAACCTTCTGGGGCCTCTTTTTTAACACAACATAAATCGCTCTTAAAGTAAAGGATAGGACTGTTTAAAGACAAAACTGCACGTCGCTAATGGCACTATAGAAAGTAAAACATATGGTATGTTTTTGTCTTTGTCTGCTGTTCAGTAATGAAGCAATACATCATACATCCCAACTGTCCCTGTTTGCCATGGCTGGGCCCTCTTTTCTGAGAGCTGTTCCTAGTAAACTCTTATCCCTCTTTTGTGGCTATCAGGAGCATTGCTGAGTACTTAAAAGATCCAGGCCCTGACCCACCGGCCCTCTTTTGATCATTAAACTCATTCATGGCCCCTCGAGAATAATTACCCCCAAGAATAATGTCTCTATTATAATGCTGCACCTGCAAAGGTGGAAGCAGCAGAAATCTAGATGAGATTTCTAGGCTAGGATCTCTCTCTCCCACGCTCTCTGCAGGTGCCTCCAGTGTTGCATTCCCTTTATAGGAATGCATGCACCTCGCCATGGAGGAGCAAAGTGGTTGATCATGAGAATCAGGGCTCTAAGCAGTTCATTGGGGGCTATGCCCCCATGAGCAGCCACCTAAGGACACCCCTAGCTTTGCCCATTTTTGTTAGGGAGGACGCCTTGCGAAAATGCATCAGTTGCTAGCCTTGCCGTTCACCGGGGCTCAGCTCTGTTGAAGTTAGATCTCTGCACAAGCGGGTGGGTGGATGCCTCTTGTTTCTAATGCATAAATGCCTGCACGTGAACATGAAGGCATCGTGCAGGGTGCCGCTGCCATTTCGCACGTTGCGGCTGTGGAGATACGTCTTGACCTGCTGATAAGCTCTCGTAGGACAATGGCTTGTTTTCCTAATAGATCTTTAACCAAGAGGGCCAGCTGTGTCTGGGCGGTTAAATCAATGGAGGAGGGGCCACTGCAGAGTTAAATGAATGCCGTGTGCTGCTGGAAGTGCAGAGCCTCCAGAAGCGCCTAGTAGTTTCAAAGGAAGTGGGCTCAGGCAGTGATCCTGTTCAACGACAAGCTGAGCACTCCAGAGCCAGATAGAGGTCTGGTTCCCGTGCAGGCAAACAGTGATCCACGGGGACAGAGGTAGATGATGCAATCTAAGACAGGGTGGGGTGTATCAACAGCAGGGGCATTGCTAGGTACTTTAAAGAACCAGGCCCACCGTCTTGATAAACACAATCATAAGCCCCCCCCCCCAAATTATTATGTATTTTTAAAAAGTCTCTAATATTATAGTAGAGCACCTATGAACAGGGGTGAAGAAATGTTGGCTCAGTTCATCAGCCAGATAAAATATTTTACTTGTCAGATGGTTACTTAAGCTGTGATGGTACATTGCTCATCAGTACTGTTTTCACTCGTCAGGCATCATTTTTCACTCGTCACAGACTAGTAGACTAGTGGGTTTCCTCAGCCCTGCTTATGAAGGTTGAAGCCGCAGAGAGCTAGGT
This sequence comes from Hemicordylus capensis, assembly GCF_027244095.1. Classification (NCBI taxonomy): domain Eukaryota; kingdom Metazoa; phylum Chordata; class Lepidosauria; order Squamata; family Cordylidae; genus Hemicordylus; species Hemicordylus capensis. The sequence continues at coordinate 13,127,095 of NC_069666.1, read as the reverse complement.
GAGACTAGGAGCTCGCTCGCTCGCTCTCCCTGCAGGTTCTTTTCCACTGCTGCACTTCTTTTCTGGAAGAGGTCATGGAAGAGGGAGGTGGCTCATGAGATTTGGAGCCTGAGCAATTTGGGGGTTGTGCCACATGGGCCACCTGCTCCTCAGCTTCTTCCGGTGCCAAGTTGCTTGGATTTGGAGGTCATAACATAGCCTCAGCTGACAAGCTGCTCCAGCAGTAAAGAGGTTGCCTTTGACACACAGAACTCAGTCTGCAGACTTGCCAAGGAATCAGAGTGCTGGTAATGCAGGAGGGAGGGCTCTAGAGACTGTCTGCTGAAGATCAGAGTTTGAGCTCCCAGCTGGTGCCTTACAGAGCCTGTGGTGTGACCACCTGCTTTCCTCTGTGAAATAACAGAAGGGATGCAACACAGGCAAGTTATGTGGGACTCAAACTGGGTCTCAAAAGCAAACTAAGCACACTTACTAGAAAGGAAGTCTCATTGGATTCAGTTGGACTTACTTCTGGGAGCAGAAGTCGAGGACTGGGCAAGACGCACAACCAAAATCCATAGCCATTCGTGGGAGCCCTGCACAGACTCAAGAGGCCTCCTACTATATATGCTTCCTGCCTGGTACCAGAAAACAGATGTAAGAAGAGTTGCGACCATAGCAACAATGTATGTCTGGAAGACACTGTTCAGTTTGGTAGGCTGTGAGTTGTCTGCTTCCCACAGTTCCTGATTATTGCAGCTATCAGGGGTAAAAAGCCCCCAAACAGGCATACGGATATGAGGGGCGGCAGCAGGAGGTGGTGGTGGGCAAGAAGCTAGCGTTGGATCTCGAGCCCTCCATAGATCCCTTCTACCTCGATGGGTCCTTCCTCCACCACCAGACTAAGGTTATGGGCACAGAGGTGGTCCTGGGGATATAGGTGTTTCCCATAGTCTGGGAAACATACCAGTGGAGATTCAAACCTGCAGCCTCTGGCTTGCTAGTCAAGTCACTTCCCCACTGATTAGGTAGCTGTCTTACTAAATCAGAAATTGGAAACAAGCTACTTTGACAACTACGGTTCATGATGGAATAGCTGCAGCCACCATTTCAGGTTATAACACTGGATTGGCATCTTGTTGGGGATCAGTGTTCCCTGTAACAAGGATTCCCAGATGTTGACTACAGCTCCCAGAATCCCCAGCTGCAGTGGTCTTTGGCCAAGGATTCTGGGAACGGTAGTCAACAACATTTGGAAATCCCTGTTACAGGGAACACTAGTGGGGACCCTTGGCTCCTGCTGCTGGCAGGTTGGTCCTTGCTGGTGTATCTGGAGTTTTGCCTCCGAGCTTGGCCCCCAGAGACCATACAATTTTTGGGCTGAATCTCTGCATCCTGCAGTGTCGACTGTCGAGCAGAAGACCAGCCATAGCGCTGATCATTATGCTTTCGCCTTTGCACTTCTGGGTTGGAGTGGCAGCCTGTAATGTTTGCAGTAATTCTGACAATCCAAGGCTTGAAATCTCTCCAGTGGCAATGAACATAGTCTGAGTTCTCCTATTGTCCTCCATGCCATTTCAGTTATACAAGTAACTCTTTATTTGCAAGCATTTAGCAAATTCTGAATCCCGACAAATTTGCTGGGGGTGGTGAGTTTGTTTTCTGCAGAGGCGTCATATGAATCGCATATATTTTAATATAATAAACTTTTTAAAAGTGATTATCGGAATTCAAATTATTCCCTTATTTGATGTGCATTTTGGAAACAAGAAGTTCTTCTTTGTTTAAACACTGTAATAACAAAAATGTAGAAAAGGAGTAGCAGTTGGCATTGCAGTGCTCTGAGTAGCTTGCAACTCTCAGGTGTTTGGGGTTTTTTTTTAAACCCCTTTCCCGTTCTTCTGCGGAGTGTTTATCTTGCAAAGCCATGTAGCAGTGAAGCTTTGTGGATTAATGCCTTTGAATCAGGAAAGTTCCTTCAGATTAGAAATTCCTTTAGTTGCTGCTATTGCTTTCCCCCTTCTATACAATAACAAACACGATTAGCTTCACTATATCATCCTCTCCTTAACCTGCTTGTAATTGGGAGAATCTGCTGTATTTATCCTATAGCCCAACTCATGTCGAATACTGACAAGTAATTACAGAACAAGCAGTCTCATCTCTGGTAATTACAGTTGTCACCATCGATCCAATTAACCAGGATAACCAACTCGATGGCGTTAGAGTAATCAACGCTTTGTTACTAAATCCAGACTGCTTCGTAAGGGGTTTTGTTGGGGATGTTGTTTGAGACTTTTCAATTTCCCAGAATTGTTAAAGAGAGGAAATAATGGAGGCTTTGAAGAGAAATCACATTTTCATTTCATACTGGCTAAGATGCTATCAATATGATGGGCCATATTTCCTTCTCCTATTAAATAGCTTTCTCTTGCAATCTCCTCAGCCTCTTGTCCAGGCCCGTAGCCAGCTGGTGGCAAGGTGTGTACCTGCCACACCAAAAAAATTTATTTCCACCCCCTTACATTTTGAGGCTGGTTACAGGCCTGTTCTTGTCTCTCTGCTCTGGAGCCCTGGAGAGGAGGAGTGGGAGGTCACAGCACGCCATTGGATGGTGTGCTGTGACATCACACAATGCCTGTGAGCTTTGAGATTATCATCTTGTTAATGCTCCTCTTCCCCTCTCTTTGCCATTGGCTGATCTACTTGGACATCTCAGAGGTCTTGTGCAAACTTTGGCCGGGAGCGGGGCGGGGGGTAGTATTGACATCAAGCCAGAAAACCGCAGCACAGCCCCTTCTGCGTCCACTCTGTGTTTCAGGCACGAGAGTCTTCTGAAAAGATAAAACCTTTCCTGGGACTGTATATGAAGTATGAAGCTGCCTTCTTCTAGCCTTGTATTATCTACGCTGAGTGGCAGAAAATCTCCAGGCACCATTTTTCTCTTGGCTCTGCCTCCCTGTCTGCAGAATAGGAGTCTTAAAGAGGCAGCCGCCCTCCTCCTCCTCTTCCTCCTCCTCCTCCTCTATCGGATCCTGCCAGACTGGGGTTTGGCACCGGTGTGTAGTGATCGTGGAGTAGTGCCGTCGCGGACAGGGAGGGGTGCCACCAGGGGGCAAGAGGGACCTTTAAGCATAAATTAGAAGGTGTTTACCTCCACGGCAGGCTCCGCCACCCACCTGGCTTCTGTGGAGCCGATTCCCTGCCGGCGGTGAGGTGAGTGGCAGAGCCGATCCCCCGCTGCAAGGAGTGCTGGGCGGCATGCTACTGTGGAGGCAAGCACCTTCTAATGTATGCTTAAAAGTGCCTCTCACCGCCCCCAACTCTGGCAGCACCTGCACTGGCAACTCCCGGAGTAGTGCAAAGGTGTGGGAAAGGCTGCTGCTTCAGAGGGCTCAGATTCCAAGGGCGGCGTTTCAAGGCGCTCAGGCTCTGAGCATACTGTTTTGCGGGGGTTTCATCTTTTCACGCTCTAGCCTGATAGCAAGGCCTGGTGCTGGCCCTCACACTCACTCCTCAAGGAGTGGGTCATGGCACTGTTTTACTCTTAAGGCCTTCTTGGGAAACTGCCAGCGGATGCCCCAAAATTGGTTTGAGTGTTCCAGACATTTTCAAATGCTTCTCCCACTTGTGTGCATTAGTTTGCGTGAGCAGTCGACAGGGGCGAACTTGAGATCCTTGTGATCTTATAGGCAAACAGAGCATTGCAACAACATATATCCACACACTGCCTACATGTTGCAAGTGTCCATCAGCATGTGGCCTCATACCTCATATTAGGGCACCAGCTTGGAAAGGTGTACAAAGAGAAGTATATGTTCATCTGTTAAAATATATCTTGTGTGTTCAGTACAGTATCGGCGGGGGTGGGGGGAGAGAGATCTCTTTCCAGTTTCCCCTCAAGTATGTTGATATGGCTATAAATAAAGGAACATAGGAAGCTGCCATATACTGAGTCAGGATTCTATGGCAATTGAATCTTGAAAATGCAAGATCTCATTCCAGCTCCTTTTGGAGTTCCTTAAGCAATATAACCAGTGTGCAGCAGATAAAACCCTAGAGTAACTCTGCTCTCTTATTGACCTCATTGGAAACAAAATTTATTACAGCAAATCTCTATAAAAATTCTCCCAATCGTTTTCAGACTTTATAGGGGGAAAATATTGCAGACAACGTCTTGGTTTTTGTTTCATTTTCCTCTTACGAACACTATATGATAGTTCTCCCCATTGAGACTAAGCTATGCCTATGCTGATACCAATTGTTCCTGGGCCCTGTCCTGTTCCACAGAGGAGAACAGGCAAGGCAACTCAAGTCAAGGCGAGGTTGCAGCACCATGGATAGCTCCAAGGAACAGGTTGCTCCAACAGCAGTCAAAGCCCTTAAATACCTCAAAATACATGCTGCCCTTCCTAGACTCTGCCTCCCTGTCTGGAGAGTGGCCGCCTTCTGAGTCTGGCACTCCCTCCTCCTCCTCCTCCTCCTCCTCCTCTCTATCCAAGCCTCGTAGCATCTTGCCAGCATTGGCATGTATACACTGGGGAGCACAAAGGTGTGAAAGGGACTGGCTCTTCAGGGGGCTCAAACTCTGAAGTGCCATTTCCTTCAAGCTCTCGTCTGGTGTTGGGACCTGGAACAGCGTCAGCTCTTGTCCTGCCTCCTCAGGATCAGACTCAGAGTTGCTACTCAGGGTGAGGCTCATGGCACCCAGGTTCACAGTCTTGCCGCTGCCTGCATTGCTTCCAAAAGTTACATAATGGAGCTGTTCAAGACGGGGATATTGTGCCATTGCTATGACAATGATGTCTCAATAAGAAATGTAAGGTTCTTTGAAGGCAATATGTCATATGTCAGGGATTCTCAACGTTGGGTCCCCAGATGTTATTGGACTTCAACTCCCGTAATCCCCAACCAAAGGCCACTGCAGCTGGGGATTATGGGAGTTGAAATCCAATAACATCTGGGGACCTAACGTTGAGAATCCCCGTCATATGTATTTGCCTTATACCAAGTCAAACGTCTAGCCCAATATTGTTTGTTTGAGCTCTCCGGGGGCTCATGTCAGAGCCTTATCCCTACTAATTGGCCAAAAGACACCTTCTAAAGTGGTGGGCTGCTTCCACTTGTTAGGAGGAGAGCAACTGTCCCCATTCAACCCATCACAGCCCCCCTCCTACTGGCTCTTGCTGGTGCCTCCCATGGGTTTCGTTTTATAATGTTTGTCCTTTGGGGACAGGGAGCCATCTTCTTTTTGCTTCTTTTTGGAAAGCGGCATAGAAATACTTTAAATCAGAGAGAGGCAAGGTGTGGCTCCACAGATGTTGCTGAACTATAACTCCCATCAACCCCAGCCACAATTTATTACAGCTGGGGATGATGGGAGCTGTAGTTCAGCAACATCTGGAGAGCCACACACTGCCTACCCCTGTTCTAAATAATAATTTGTTGACTTTGCTGACTGAGAGACTTCCAACTGGAGCCTGAATCCTGACCCTTGTGCATACAAAGCAGATGCTCTACCACTGAGCTACACCCTCCCCCTCCCCACGCCAAATTCCAGACACATCTTTGCTTCTACAGAGTGTGGTGGCTGACTGACCATACATCACTTAACTGCATCTCTGGACAGTCACCTGCTTACCTTGATCTGTAAATAGTGCCAGATTGACAGCAATCCATTGCATTTGGCTTCCTTGTACGTTGGAAGCCACCCCAATGGGTCTGCTTCTTACACTTGTTGGATGGTTTGGGAGTGATGTTCACATAAACAATGCATGAGCTTGGAAGGTGCCTCGGATGACTGTGTGTCTCGTCTCTGGGTTTCTGTGGGAAAGGGATGTTTAGCAAGGAGGCAGCTGTTCTTGTTGAAATTCGTCCTGGTAGCAGACCAGACTATCATTGCTGCAAAGAGGCAAAGCTTCCGTACCTCTCCTCCTCCCCCGCCCTGGCAGCCCCGGTCCCCTTCAGTCAACAGATGGCTCACAAAGAAACCATATGGGAAGCTCTGATCATGGATAAATTTACCTATCTGAAGACAGACAAACACATGGCCCATTTTGGAATATGAGCTCCTTTATTCACAAGGCCATAAATTGAATGACTCCAAACAGCCAATATCCTTGGCATCCTTCACGCTTTTACCAGAGAGCTCTAGTTACTTTATGTACTATATTTTCTTGCAGTTGTGTTTATAGTGCTACTGTTGGGTGAAGACTCGGATGTAGTGACTGTAAGTGCATATGTACTGTCGTGTCTGACTTGCATAAAAATAAACATCTCTGGCATGCAGTGATAGATGGTACTTTAGCCATACAATGCTGACTGTAAAATCAAAGGTATGTAGAAAGAAATACAGACTGCTGCCTGTACAGCAGTGCATGACAAGAGGTTGCTGCCCACATTATGAGGTCATTCACTGAGCAAGGTAGGAGGAAAACCTGGATAGAAGAGAGTGTGTGGAAGCAAGGTAGGGGGGAAAGCTACCCAATTTTTTCCTCTTACCTTGCTTCCACACAACCATAAATTGGGAGCACACACAGCTCCCAAACCCGGGTTGAATGCAGTTTTTTGATTGTGTGAATGACCTCACTGGTTAAAATAACCATAAAGATTAGCCCGTTTCCTCTGTGTTACTGCAAACAGTTTGGGATTTTTGAATGGTAGCATAGAGAAAATGTGTCCTTTTTTTGGTGTCAACTTATTCACTTTTTGCATTCAAGATGTGCATATTACTACTACTATTTAATACCCAAATTGAAGATGATTCTAAATTTAAGACGACCTGCTTAAAAAATAATTTATTTCATTTTATTTTATTGTTCTATTTTTATACCGCCTTTCATAGAGCATCCCAAGGCGGTTTACAAAAGTTAACATACAATAAAATTCCATAAAAATCACATATAAAACCTTAAAATCAGTTAAACAAAAACAACTATAAAGCATTTTTTAAAAACAACCATTAAAAAGACAAATAGAATCAGGAAAGCTGAGAGACCTGCCAGCCCCTAAGAGGTAAAAGCCCAAACAAATAAAAAGGCCTTAGTAGTTTTTTTTTAAGCAGCCATAGATGTCAAAGAGCAGACATCCACGAGGGGAGCATTCCAGAGCCTGAGGGCAACAGCAGAGAAGGCCATGTCCTGCGTGCATGCAATTTAGCCTGGCTAGAAACACACGTTACCAGGGGCGTATCTAGGGTGGGCCAGGTAGGGCATGTGCCCTGGGTGCCACTTGAAGGAGGGTGCCATTTCTTAAAATTAATTAAAAAAAAAAAAAAAGGCTGCCGAAAACAAAATGGCACGGTACATGCTCAAATGGCGTCTGTGAGGCCCTAGGCCATACCAGGCCTCACAGAGGCCATTTGAGCATTCGTGGTGGCCATTTTGTTTTCAGCTGCAATTTTTTGAAAAAAAAATTTTTTTAAATGGCCACTGCACATGCTTAAATGGTCCCTGTGAAGCCCTAGAGGCCAGAAGGGGGGAGGGGGAACCTTTGCATACCCCCCCAGCCTTTAGGAAGCCCCCCAAAGGGGTTACAGTCAACTTTAAAAAAAAATATAAGTCACTGTACACATATTCAGATATGTGACTTGTATGTGACCTTCAGACTTGTACTTTTCCACTGATATTATGGTAAAGTTATCTGAAAGATGGGTGTCAGATGTTTGGACAGGGGGCGCAATTTCAATGCTTGCCCTAGGCGCTATTTTACCTAGATACGCCTCCGTGTGTTACTGAACACAGCTGCCTATATTGCCAAAGGAGGTGCTGCAGTCCTTAAGAAAGGAGGTTACATCATGGGAAGCGATTTAGGCAAAGGCTCTTATGCCAAGATGAAAACGGCCTATTTTGATTTTGCTGTTAAAATAATAGATTGGCAAAAGGCTTCTCTGGACAGTCTAGAGCAGTTTCTACCAAGAGAAATCGATATCTTAATGAATGTGAAAGAGTGCATCATAAATGTCTATGAAATGTTTCAAACAGTTCTGATAGTGTACATTGTGAAGGAACTGGGTGCCCCAAGGAATCTACTGGACTTCGTAAAAATCAGAGAGGTGATCCCTGAGGAAATAGCACGGACCATGTTCCATCGGTTATGCGCAACAAACTAAACAAGTTTAACATTGAGGAAGTGTTTGTGGACCTCTTCTCTGATTTAAATATGGAACAGTGATACTTGTCACTTGTGATTGGTACAGGCTTCAGTGTTTTATTCAGTTGGGTTATTTTTTCTCCTTTCCTTTTCATCTGTGTGAAAGGTCTGGGATGGATGGATGGGGTGTTATTGTTGTTTTGTTTGTGTAATCTCATTTAAACTTAAATAAAATGTTAATACAAAAAACAATTACAGGTTAAGCACAGGTTATACCTGTATTGATCTGAAAGAAAGAGGACTCTGAATTTAACATCAAAGCGGGGGAAGAGGAAACATAGGCCACATTTGCATGTTGCATGTCCAGTCGACCCGTGGTTCCGCTTCCCACTCCCCGCTTTCATATCCACATTCAGACTGCAGGGAGAGCATCATCTTTGTAGTCAGTGAGATTGCAGAGAGGAAAGGGTACTGGCTGTGCAGGCTTCCTTCTTGCTTGAAAGACAGCCTGCACACCCAATCAGGCAGGGGGGAGAGGGAGGAGCTCAACTCCAATCCAGCCGAATGGAGCCTCCAGTGCTGCATTCGGACCGAACAAAGACTCCATTTACCCTCGATTTGGAAGAGCGAAACTCACTACAAACAGAGGGTTCAAACTGGAGTCTCAGAAGCAGAACCTCAGGTCGCACAATGGACGGGACTGGAGTTGCACGTGTTCGGACGTAACACTAAAGAAACCACAGGTCCGTGCAACTCCGGTCGCCTATTAAATGCAAAAGTGGCCATTGTCTTGGATTCATTTAAATATGGTAATCTGCCATTTTTCAACAAAAAAATCTCAAAGTAGTTTACGTAGAAAAATGAATAAGAAGATGCTTCCCTGTTCCCAAAGGGCTCACTATCTAAAAAGAAACACATTTGCCACAACCACTGAAGGGACTCTGTTCTGGCATTGAAGAGGGACTGTTGCTCTCCCCCTGCTCAATATGTGAAAGCCATTGCTTTAGAAGGTGCTTCTTTGCCCAATTAGCAGGGTTTTCTAGTGTGCTAAGTAATTTTTGATATGTATTGTTGTTGTTTTAAATCGTACGTTGCCTTGAGTGCTTTGCAGAAAGGTAGTTTAGACAATTTATAAATGAATTGATGTATTCACTTTGAATCCTTTCATAAAAACCTGCTTAGATCATTAGGGAAGTCCTTCTCTGCATTCCACCACCGTCAAAGGTGCCATTCGCTGGAACATGTGGAAGGGCCTTCTCTGTGTTAGCTCCTGAGATGTAGAACTCCCTGCTCTGGGAGATCTCAGGATAGGGCTGCATTTCAATGCAGAACACATGCTTTACATGCAGAAGGACCCATGTATAATTCCTGGCATCTCCAAGCATGACTGAGAAAGTCCTCTGTCTGAAATGCTGGAGTGCTACTGCCAGTCACTACAGATAATACTGAGCAAGATGGGCAGTCTTCTGACTCCACAGAAGGCAGCTTCCTAGGTTCATCCACTTGGCTGCCGCACTAGTGGTGTTTAAGCAGTGGGTGAAGACCTATTTGTTCCAGAATGCCTTTGGTCTTGCTGGCTGAACATATATTATCCTCTTTTGTTTTATCTGCTGTATTTTTCTTTGTTGTGAGTTTATTAGAAATGAAACAGAAAGACAGGATATAGTCATCTTTCTTCTGTCATGGAAGATCGAAGTAGCATGCATAAGTTTTGGATATAGTCTCCCATCCAGACACTGACTGGGACCAGAACTGCTTAGCTTCAATAAGAATGTGCCCTCATGTGCCTTCAGATCATGCCCTGGGACATTCAGTAAATTAAAAGTGACCTCCATGTTCTAGCCCTTAGATTTTCCTTGCACTCAACTTGGTAAATGAATTCATCCCGAAAAAAAGCTAAGCACAAAACAATACAAATGAAGTGAGCAGAAATATGTAATTTTTTTTTTTAAAGTACCACCTTTGGTACACATACCAGAACAATTTCATAACAGACTTGAAGAAACGTGATTTTTAAAAGTGATATATATGTAGTATATATTTCTTCATATCCCTTACAACAAATATCAACATTTAATTTTATAGGTCCATGGTTGACCAAGTGTGAAATAGACTATCCTAAGGGAGGCAAGGACAGTTACCAGTGGAGAGATAAACTTCACACACACACACACACACACACACACACACACACACACACACCTACACCTCCCTCCCTCCCTCCCTCTCAGGGCAAAAACTGTGCAAGTTAACCTATTCACATGGCAATAATCTGATGCTATTTCGTTCTATTGATCAACTCTGTTTATGCATGACAGAGAAAATTGTGCAGAGAATCACCATGTGACAAAAGCTACAAATGATGCTATCAGTGAAGACTGCAGAGACACCTTCAGTGACTTGTTCAAGTAGTGTTGGCAGTTGTATGTGTCATGTACTTCTGTGATTTATTTTACTTTTATTTATGTTCATATAAATGAATTGGTTGCTCTTCTACTTACAGAAACAGTACTATCCCACGCATGTTTTATTGGAAGGAACAGTGGTAGCTGGTGCCCATTGGGACCGGTGGGGTGGACTGCAGGGAAGCTCACAGTTGGTGGTGCCAGTCATGACCACCAGGCAGGGCAGGGCGGACAGTAAGCGGGGCTCACAGTGAGTGGGGCCAGGAGTGGTATCAAGCCTCCTCCCTTGGTTTTCTCCCTTCTTCCTTCAAGGCAGTCTCATTGTGCTTGCTCATAGGAACATAGGAAGCAGCATTGTCTACACAGATTGGCAGTGGCTTCTCCAAGGTTGCAGGTAGGTGTGTACAAACCATAAATCACGGTATGGCTTGAATTCGAATTGAATTTGAGCTGAAACATGTGCCGCCGAATCGGCTTGGTCAAAGCGACTGGTCGGTCCTGTCCGTTTGTCAGAACCAGTTTGGCGGTTCGGGCAGCTAATACTTGTAAAGGGGAATCCAGTCAGGATTCCCCTTTACAAGTAAAGAAGTGGGTGTCCATGAAATTTTTAGGGGCAGCCTGAGAGGTAGAACAGTCGTTACCCAGCCGGCATGGCTACTGGAGCTGCTGCGATTCGCCCCCCTCAGCATGTCTTCAAGCCCCATGTGAAGCTCTGTTTAGGAATCCACCCATGCGGTGGTGATGCAGTTCTAGCCACTGTGCATGCATGGAGGCCATTTGCATGCCGTTCACATGTGGCCACACAAATAGCACCCGCACATGCACGAACACCATGCAGATGGCTTCCATGCATGCACAGAGGCCAGAACTGCATCACCACCACACAGGTAGCTTCCTAAACAGAGCTTCACCAGCACTTGATCCCCCCTCCCCGAAGCCGGCCAGGAGCCCCACAGTCTGGCCTTCTGCAAGCAGCCACAGCTTGCAGACGAGATCACAAAAACAGGGTTAGGAGTCCGCTCGCTCGCCTCACCTTGTTGTTGAGGGTGGCTACAGAGTCAGGTTTGCCACCAAGGCACCATCGGGATTGGGCCCAATCTCGGTGGTACACACGTGCAGGCAAAACCGGGCTGGGCTTCCTTAGTCCAATTTTGTCCGTGTGTGTGTGAATCACTTCACTTCCTCCACTCCATGCATGCTTTTATGAGCCCCAGTCATGTCTTTATATCAGCCCAGTGCTGGGCCTGCTTGTCTGCAAGTGGGGCTTCCTTTGCTCAGTAGCACAGCCAGCAAGTAAGCTCCTGGCTGGCAGGCTGCTTTTAGCACCACCTTGCAGTTTTTCTTGCCCCCCTCAAAAGGTGCAAAGAGGCACCCTTGCTGAAGGATGGGGGACAGGACTTAATGAAAATTCCATCAGGTCCTGTTCCCTTCCGCCCAACCCTTCAATTTTAGACATAGGGCCTCTTACTGGAAAAATAATACGGCCATTCCGAGCTCTATATCACTCACTGGCGTGTGCAGTCAAAGCCTGGCCACTAGCCTTCTTTTGTTTTCTCCAATGTTCTTATGCAAATGCAATGCACAGCCTTGCATTGTATAAATAAAAGACCTTTCTGGGGATATATTTCATTTCTGCAGCTCCATAAAGCGTATTCCACAGACACAGTTGTTGGAAATGTGAGTGCAGCAAAAATATGACGAAGGAAATCCCCCAATGGTGCTAATTTTGAAAAGGTCACCAAGACTCATTGAGCTGAACTTCCTAAAAGAGGACCCAGCATACCATAAGGGGCCTGGGAGGGCGCGGTGTGAGAAGAGGTGAAAATCTTTGCATGTCTAATGGCCGGTTTATGGCTAGACAAGCTCACTCAAAGTCTGGGTTGGTTCTGTAATCCTAAACACAGCTGCTTTGTTAATTGGAATCATCTTTTAATAAGAGCTGGATAGGGGAAGCTTCTCAAGTAACAAAACCAGCTGAAGCTTGGCCTTGAAGGCAAATCAGCTCTAAACACATACCTTTCAACATGTTGGAAAATATATGTGATTAAAGCATTAAGGCTGAGTCCTCTCTACACACTTGGGAGTAAATCCCTCTGAAATCAGCAGGACTTGCATCCAAGTAAACATGTCTAGCCACCTTAAGTGGTGCAGCGGGGAAATGCTTGACTAACAAGCAGAAGGTTGCCGGTTCGAATTCCCGCTGGTATGTTTCCCAGACTATGGGGAACACCTATAACAGGCAGCAGCGATATAGGATGGTGCTGAAAGGCATCATCTCATACTGCATGGGAGATGGCAAGGGTAAACCCCTCCTGTATTCTACCAAAAAGACAACCACAGGGCTCCGTGGGCACCAGGAGTCATCACCGACTTGATGGCACACTTTACCTTAAACATGTCTAAGGTCAGGTTGGGAGTGAACAAGGGCTCACAATATACAAGTAAGCAAACCAAATGAGTGAGCGAGGTTGTGTGGGTTCTCCGTGGCATGATTTATTATTTCTTCTGCAGCTGGAGTTGCCACATGTCCAGGACTGGCCTGGATAGTCCAGGAATTGGACAACCAGATGTAGGGAAAGTGGCATCCTGGGTCCTAAATGTCTAGGAACTTGAGCAAGAAGATTGCTTTAACAATTTTTTCCATTTTTTTCTGGTGCTTCTTTCTAGGCATTGTAATTACTTGGTATCAGTGTTCAAAAGCCCCATATTCTTACCCTTTCTCTGACACCAACTCCTTCCCCCCACTTTCTGAATCACCTCTAGAGTTAGCATGAATAACAATAAATTTTATTTAACTCCCCCATAAAAAAATGTTCTCTGGGCAGCTTACAACACAACTTTAAAACATGAGATAAAAACACACAACACATTAAATCATAACGGACCAAAAAAGGGGAAGAAGGAAAATACAACACAAAACAATTTAAAAGACATTTTTAAAAAATCAGTTAAAATTTAAAAGGCCTGAGTGGGGAGGAAAGGACTTCATCTGGAGGCTTTACAGACAGGGCTGTTACCCCAAATCTCCTTCGGAAGAGAGTGTGTGTGTTCACATACCTGCCAAATTTACCCCAAAGTCCCTTCGAGATCCTTGGACCCACTCCACACACAAATCAGGCTTTGTCTTGCAAATTCTGGCTTATCTCTGAGTGTTTCTGGGTTTTTAAAATGCTGGTTTTAGGCTACTTTTTCTGAAAACACTGGAACAAATAGGGAGAGGCACTGATGTAGAATCATTAGCATGATAAGAGGGATGCTCTCTTTAGAAATGCAGATATAGCTCTTTAGAAAGCTCTTCTCCCCCACACACCACTGGCTAGAAGGAAAACATGGAGGCATGTCATGGGAACTTGCACCAAAACAAAGCCTGAGAGCCGAGAGGAGGGGCTGCTTCCATCAATGCCACGAGTGTGATTCGAAGTGGCTTCGCTCAACATTTACCCTGCAGCATGAAGCCAGGTGTAAATAACTCCCTGGTGTCTAAAAGAACAAAGTGATGAAGCCAGGTGAACAATAGGGGCAGCAATAGGGGACATCAACCGCCCTGAGCCATTTTGGAAGGGTGGTTTATAAATCAAATAAATAAAATAAATAAATCGGGTGTAGAAGAAGAAGAAACATTCCAAGTCCAAGTGCATGTAAACAGCAGTCACTTTATAAACTGTTATTAAACAAAGTAAACACTTAATGAAGGTTTCTTTCATTCCTCACCTGCTCTTGTGTTACTGTCAATACATTTACTATGCATATTTGATTGTTTATTGAGGTGAAACACTCCTAACTCTCTCCTGTGCAAATAATTTTATTGGGGGAAATACATAAAATAGCCACCAAGCTCCACTATCAATCAAGCATTCTTTCTAGGGATGTGTCGAACGTTTTGAGCTTGAAATGTTCCAACTTTGGGCCATTTTGAGTTTGGCTCTCAATGGAAGGACCCTGTTCCGAGTCAGAACGTTTCAAGCATTCCAAGCACCATTTTGGAGGCATGTGTTCCCCTTGCTGGCTGGTTTGGGCACTGGCTTCCAATTGACATGGTGATCTCCTTGCTTCTTGGTTGGCTTGTTATCATACAAATCAAGTTGATTTGTAAACTGTGGAACTATATGATGGAAAGTGGAACTAGATGATAGAAAGTGGAGGACTGGAAACAAATGTGTATGGAAACAGCAAAATGCTGCATGGAAACAGGATGGGGACAAGACTTGCTAGTGCCCTCATGGATGTTCTACCTGGATACTGTGCAGGCATCCACAAATCCACTTGCCAGCTCACCAGAGGTGGGTGCCCCCCCCCACCCCCGGTGAGCAGGACACCCAGCACCACACAGATCTCCTCCCCAGAGGTCTCATTGCCACTGCCATTTTTGAGAAGGTAAGAAACAGCAGGGATCCTTTCTGAGCAGAAGGAGAGGGCTCCCATTGTATCTTACCATCTTCATGTCCCAGTGCAAATGAGAGAAGACCTGCTTCTCTCCTACCTGTGTTTCAGAAAAGGATCTGAGGAAAGAGAGGATGAGCCAGCATAAATAATGGCTGGCTAGTGAGCTAAGCCTAAATGATACAGTGCCTAAATGATAAGCCTAAATTATACAGATAGGTTCGAATGATACAGTGCCTAAATGATACAGATAGGTCCCTGATACAGTGTCCACATTTAGTTGAACAACCAAACAGGGTTGCTATCTCTTGCATTACGTAGACTTTTGGCCCTTCCATTTGTAGTACGTATGTGCACCAACTGAGCATAACACTTTATTGTGGTGAAAGTTTATGCCACAATGAATCTTTCAGCCTTGGAGGTGCCATAGGTCTCTCTGTGATATTTGAGTGCACGTATAATCTCTCTCACTGCCAGAATACTAGCATTTTCAGGACTCCAAAACCCACCGCGAAGTGATGAGACTCTGTTTCTCAGTCAAGGTGTACTGTGTTGGTCACATTAACTAACACTGTTAGCAGGTGAGCTGCAGTATTAGTACCCATCACCAACTCATCAAAAAAATAGGGTGTGTCTCCATTATATAGGCTCGGATATGGAGGGCCTGAAGCCATACGTTGAAGCAGATTTTCACTAAGGAGCCCGTGAATATTGTGTGAATCACTTGTATCACTGGGATTGCTGCAACCTTGCATTCTTAAATGATGCCTCGAGTAATTTGTGCTAAGGGGAAGCTTTGCAAGAACTCCCAGAAGGCCCACCCAGGTGAGGATTGCTGAAAGCAGTCATTAGAGCACTTTGTCTACAGAAGCCCTGGGTCATGCTGAGGTCATGGCGGCTTTCTTTCGCAATTTGTATGCCACATACTGCAATCATGTTCTGCCTTCCCAAAGGCTTGTTCATAGCTGTGTAGATATAGATAGTTTCCAAGATCGGGCCTCTTGAATATATCAGTAAGTGAAGATTGCTGGAGGGTCTCCAGGAGCAAAACTAATGGTCTTTAAAGCCTTCAGAAGCTAGGGTCTGGTTTCCCTTAAAGAATGCCTCTGCTCACTTGTGATGTGAATTCATCCTTCCATTCAGATCCACTGGGGAAGGGGCCATTCTCTTTGGCAGAGGTATCCTTGAGAAGATGATGTGTGTTTTCTCCTATTGTTGGCCACACTAGAGTGCCTTCTCTGGTGATGCCCAAAGATACCCAGAACTATTAGAACACTTGTTTCCTTGAAATGGTAAACCCTTCCTACCAACCAAAGTTCTCAAGGTGATGTATGGCAATAGCACATTGATAAAAATAAATACAGAAGAACCCCATATTCATGAGGGTTCTGTTCCGTGGGTGGAGGGCCGCAGCGTGGATAGCGAATCTGTGGATAACGGGACATTAGGACTATGGGAATCAGAGGGGTTAGGTTCCCGGACTACAAAAAACCACCCAAAATTGCCCCCCAACCAGTAAATGGGGCAAATAAAGTGCCCTACCATGTGCTACTGTCCTTTAGGAGTCCAAGGATGCCCCAAAGAGCCAAAAATGCACTGAAAATCAGCTGACAATCACAGGGGGTTTTGCGGGTTTCTTTTTCTTTTAAGAGTCATAAAATGGCTCCCGGACACAAAATGGTGGCTGGAAATGACCTCCGAGATCATTTCTGGCCATCCTTGACCCACAGAAATTCAAATCTAACCCTTTTTTGTCATTCCACAAACCCCACCCCACCCCACCCCACCCACCCCGCATATACCGAGGTTGAGTGTCCATTGCCTAGCTGCAGATATGTGAAACCACGGATAGTGAGTACTCAGTTAACAAGGTTCTCCTGTATATATTTTCAAACTAAAGGAGTGGCCACGGGTAGTCTCGTGGCTCCTAACGACCCATAGTGCATCATATACGGTGATGAATGCTATGTGTCAGGCCACAGAGCAGTTGAAGATGTTTTGAACAAGTCTCTTCTGGCCTGGCCAAAGGATCTTGATTCCAACTGAAGACCAAAAGAGGCAACATCAATGGAGGAAGAAGTCTGACTCCAGAATCAGCTCTAGGCTGCACCTTTATCTATTTCTTATTTGATGCAATTGAGCAAGTTCAGTTTGAGCAATGACCCTTTCATTAGTTTGTGGTGCTGCTTCTTCACTAGTGGGAGTGGAGTGTACTTTTCCATTACTCGGTCTTTATTCTGTTAAAAATATTGTGGTATTGTGATATTTGAGAAATAAGAAACAGCAGTTCTTTAAGTGCTTCCTAATAATCATTGCTAAGTTTTTACTAGGTAGATAGGGTTGTGTTTGTGTCCACCCTGCTTTCATTTCGCTGCACTGGGCTACTTGTCTCCCTTTTTAATTTTGTTTCATAGACCTGGAATTAAGCTGTGATTTGTATACCCATTTATCTTTCTATCTCAAGGCGGAGCTGTTCGATCCTCATGGCTCCTAGCCTGAAATTGCAACCCCAGACCACTTTATTCTCTCTCTCCCAGTAATTTTGCTTGCAGTGGGCAGGGGGTTGGTGTGGTAGGATCAAGCCTGTAGGTCCCACCATCCGCTCTTTGTATAACTGAAGGTATGGAAGACTCCTACAGATCTGGACATAGGTACAGTTATTCACAAGCTATGTTGAACACAGGTACACCAATACACTTACTATCTTTACCATACATTTGAGAAGTTGTCATAGCTCTTACCAGAGCCAGAGGAAGAGGGGGAGTTCACTGGGAATGAATCCTTGTCTTTAAGGGATTCACAGTAGGCTGCCACCATCCACTTTATTTTGATGTGGGACAAACCACTCTCTCCATACAAGATTCCTGAGGGAGGTTAAAGTGGCAAAACCCTCCCTAGAAGGGCTCAGCAGTCCTAGGCCTCCAGAGGTGTGTGACTAAGGCAGACCCAAAATGGAGAGTAGCACACTCCACCAACAAGGGTTTATTAAAACAAAAACAAGAGTATGCAATAAGAACAATGGTCTCTTCATAAAGTGGATTTGTAAGAGAGAGAGAGTTTTCATTAACCTGGCAACTCAGATTCAAGCAATACAATAAAGGAGAGTTTTCATTAACCTGGCAACTCAGATTCAAGCAGTACAATAAAGGAAAATGACTTCCCTCACGCATCTCACTGAACTGGTCCCTGCCTTATTACTCACAGGCAGGGGCCTTCCTGATGTCACCAACTTCCCAATTCCCCAGCAATGTCTCAGTTCACTGTTTTCTCGGACACTCTTGAGACAGACTAACAAAGAACAAAGCTGTCTCTTCTGCTGGCGACTGTATGTGTCGTCTCCACCCAGTCCTCTGAATTGATTCTTTTGTTTCGATTTTCCTGGGCTTTTTTGCTTATTAGGAAAGGCCCACTCTCCCAGCAGTTGCTCTAAGTGAGGCCTAGTCCTCCCCTAGAGCTTTGCTATCACTACAGGGGCCTATTCCCAGGTTAACTTTTGCGGTACAGTCATTCCCACAAAAAAGTATGAGTGTACAAATATCTATATGCTCATACAACATAATGAGGCTCTTCTCACGATCAGTGAGAAGAGCCTGGATGGGGTTTGTGGAGCGAGCGGGCTAAGCAGGCTCTCCCCACAGACGAGCAGTCAGTCTGCTCCGGGTGGCCGAAGCGGCCACCCACACAACTGCCGGCCCCATTACGGAGCCGGTGGGGGCTGGGGGGAATCGGAGGCTCCAGCATGCCCTGTGAGAGCGCGCAGGGCATGCTGGAGAGACCCCCGAGCCGGGAGGCTGTTTTTAAGCCTCCCAGTCAGGGGTCTACTCGTCAGTTGCCCCAGCATGGAGCTGCACCACAGCAACTCACGATCGTAGAGCCCGGGTTAGCGGAGCACTCGCTCCGCTAACCTGGGCTTAGGGGAGGGTTACTTAAGCGGGTTAACCGCTTGGAGGCCACCGGTGGTTCTCACGGTCAGGCGAAATCGGGCTAGGCTCCCTAGCCCAATTTCGCCTGATCGTGGGAATAGCCTCAATGTCTGAATCAGGCTTCTGTGAATGCCCAGTACTACGTGCATAGACTGTTGCACGTGATTAGGAGCCTTGTGCAGCTTGGGGTCTCAATCATGCATGCAGAGCCACATTCTACTGTATGTGAGGAGCTTGGGTTGCGGCCAGCAGGAGCCGTCTCTCTCTCTGTTCAATATGTTCAGTGAACGCAGTTGAGAAAGTGAAAACAGGGCTCCAGTTTCCTTGTCCTTACAAACAGCAGCCAATTAAATGAAATGGGCTGGAAAAACTCTGAGTGGGATGACATCTCATCATGCATTTTGTTTTACTGCACATTACTTGGGGAGAGAGGAGGAAACTGCATGAATTAATTAATTTAATTAATTTAATCCTCTCTGACTTTAAAAAAAAAAAAGACATCCCTCGGCTAACATTTTTTTTCAAGATTTTTTGAAAAATACACAAACTGCAGGCAGTGAGCATCATTTTGGAAGAAGTATTCCCCCTTCACTGAGGCACTATCTTCTTTTCTTCAAAGCCATTGTTTTTGTATGCAGATTCAATCAATCAGTTGACTTGCACACATTTGGATGACTGAGGGCTGGTTCAAACCATGCCGCCTGGCAGCACAAGTGAGCAGAAAGGGGCACCCCAACAGCACGCCCATCAGGATGTCCTCCGTGGTGGATTTCTTGATGCGCTCCTATTATGTCCCTTAATTGTATGTGGGGCTTGCTCATCCCAATTGATTCTAAACACCTGCATGTTTAGTAGCCGTTGGGATAAACAGCTCCCACATGTGATTAAGGGATCCACTGGAAGGAGGTAAGGATGTCTGGGGGGGAGGTCCCGATGGGCAGGCTGCTGGTGCGCCCTCATGTGTGCTACTGGGCCATGTCATTTGAACCAGCCCTAAGATTTCTTGGATTGGGTGGAGGCTGTTCTTTACTTTTTCCATTGTAAAGTAACTGTACAACAATCGGACAATAAGAACAATATTAAAATTAGCTGCACATATCCTAATAACTTGGGGAATATTTAAAATGGTTGGCAAATGCTAAGAAAAACATTTTGTTTTATCATATTTTAACAGAGTATCCTCTTTGGAGCTACAGGACCATGAAACTACTTGGCACACACTGCCCAAACATTCTCCATTACTATGATCCTCTTCTCTCTCTCTCTCCCTCCCTCCCCCTCTCCCCCCACATCCAGAAAACTGAGTTTTGGTTAATAAGGGGATTCTCCTAGTTTTAAAAATAGTTCTTGTCTACAAATCCTGCATCATTTTTTCCCCCAATAAAACATTTTCTGTGAGTCAGCCAAGCGTAATCTGCTTGTTACAATCACAGCTCTTGGCTAATGGATATTTTCCAGTCATAGATTATAAGTACTTTAAAGGACATAAGCCCTCGGAAAATGGAATTAAAATGGCTACCTCATGAGGAATGGCTGCAAAGGAACAGAAATGGCTTGGGCACACGCAAAGAAACCTGAGCAAAAAGCTCACTTTCCCGTTTAATCCTGACATGGTCAGCACATGCGAGGATCATGGGAATGATTAGCTCACTCCAGTTTACCATGCCCTGCAGCACAGAGCGTGTCAGTCATGAGTGGAGTCTGACAAGGATGGTTATGACTTGTTTTAGCAAATATTCAGCAACGCACTCTTGCAAATCGGTGCTGGGCAGGGGAGTGTATCCCTCTGCACAATTAAATTCACCAAGGCCTGTGCCATTTCTGAATTTTAAAGGAAAGGAAGCCAGGCGACGGACCTCTTTAGTGGTGTTTACTCTCTATTGAATGGAAATTATTATGCTGACCTAGCAAGTGTGAACCAACAACACACACCCCCTAGAACCTAGGTAATTATACTGATAAACGTATCAGTATTTGACTTGAACAGTTTTGATCTATCCGATGTGACAAACATTGGCAAATTCGGCCCTGCCTCCCCAGTGTTCTTTTGGAGATATTTATTGTACTTATCGTGGTAATTGCTGAAGCTGCAGTTTCTAGGCAATGTGTAATGTGATTTGAAGCTGCTTAGATCACTTCAGCCCTTGACTTTAAAAAATGCAGATCGTGACATTGGGGGGGAACAAAGATACGGAAATCCAATTGACTCACCCTGCAGATGTGGTTCAGGGAATGGACCCTTGGATTTGTTTGTTTGTTTGTTTGTTTGTTTGTTTATTCATTCTCTCCATGAATTGCCAACACATGTGTTTCCTATTCATGCAGATGATAAAAAATACATACTTTTGGTTAAATATGTATTGCCTTCTGCTACTAATTTAAGAAGGCTAAGTGGATTCCAAAAGCCACCTAATGGCACCGCAGGGAAATGACTTGACTCACAAGACAGAGGTTGCTGGTTTGAATCTCCACTGGTATGTTTCCCAGACCATGGGAAACACCTATATTGGGCAGCAGTGATATAGGAAGATGCTGAAAGGCATCATCTCATACTGCGCGGGAGGAGGCAATGGTAAACCCCTCCTGTATTCTACCAAAGACAACCACAGGGCTCTGGGGTCGCCAGGAGTCGACACCGACTCAACGGCACACTGTACCTTTAAGTGGATACCCCCCAAAAACTGCTCTTCCATTAAGCTATGAAGTTGCCTTCTACTGAGTCAGACCATCTTCTGTCTGGCCTTTCATTGTCTGCTGTGACTGGCTGAGGTCCTTCCCAGCCCTACTGCCTTGGACCCTTTAACTAGGAATGCTGGGGAATGAACCCGAGACAGTCTGCATGCAAAGCACACAGCTCTCCCACTGAGCTATGCAGCCCTCCCCTTCCAATGTATCAGGTGCCAGTTTGTTGGAATTGTTTTCTAAGCATGCCTCTTATTTATTTAGAGCGTGTTCTTCCTGTGTAACACAGGCGTTTAAATATTCTTGATTGGAGGCTGTGGGACTTTTTTTTGGCGGTGGGGAGAGAAACACTGCATTCATTTATTAAAGTCGGCACATTAAAAATGCAGGCATGGGCAGCCGCTTCGATAGCAAATGTGTATGATTCATGGATGCAGCTTTTGCTGTCAAATGATGTTTGACAATAATCATATGATAATGAAATGTATAATTAATAATAAAAGTGCCAACATCTGTTAGTCTGTTATTACAGACTGATTCTGAGTGTGTTATTTGGAAGATGTCACCATTGACTTAATTTATATTAAAATGCCTTAAATACAGTCTGCTTTCATTAGCTTCTAATTTAGGGTGGAACATGTCGGGCTGGGGAAGTGGTTTGTAGCAGTCTTCCTCCTCCCCCGCCCCACATGCCACTTCTTTTGTCTGTTTCAAAATTTCACAAATGAAGGCAAACCTGCCAAAACAAGTCAAATATCATATCTGCAGATGGGTCCGATAGCTTGGCCGGGACTCCAAGACAGCTGACCCGGCATCCTCCCCTCCGTTCCCACTCACTGCTAGTGGCTATCCTTTCCGAACACAGTGGTCTGTCTCCTCACATCCGTCTGTCCCCTGAGTTCTTAATTGATGGCACTTGCTTTCTCGTTGCCAAACGAAGGATTCTCTTGGAGGCTAGGCCTGCTCCCGAAGGAAGCACAAATGCATTTGAATGTAAACCCTCATTCCCACAGCCCTACAATGCACGTTCAGAGAGCGACATCGCAGTCACCGGAATGCCCCGCTACGGCCTTGGACGTTAGATTCCTGAAAAGCCTTTGACCGGCCAACCAGATGTCTTCATTACATTTAAGACATTTTTGTGACACTTAACAAGAGAATTATAGGACACCAGGGATAATCTGTTGTGTGCTGAACAAATGAAAGGGCTGTAGCTTTTGGATAAATTCCCATGCTTGCACTTGTCATGCCATCTGCAGGGAAAATTCTACATATGGGACTCGAGGCGGAGAGGCGGCAGCAAAGAAACCTACAAAGCAGGCCTGCTTCTTTTAATATGCAAAGTGGAGCCATTCTCTCGCCCTCCGAAAACTCTCCAGAGACTCTTGGTGACCATCTGAGGGCTGCTCAGTTCCACAGTGACATGGCCCCTGGAAACATCTGGCTCTGGATTAAGATCTCACCCAGACAAGCCTTTCTGGCAGCTTTGCCCAAGGCAAGAAACGTTTTGTCTTTGGGAGCCTGTCTATGGATCCATTTCGATGGATGCTGAAGGCTCTGATTCAACCCCAGTTTAGCCCAGTTGGAAAGAGATGAGCCCAAATACACCCATGCAGATAGAATCTGGCAGGGTCAATGCCTGCCTTCAGTGTGAGATCATCATTAAGACTCAACATTTGTTTCCAGCTCAAGTTTGAACCTAAGCTGTAGATGAATTTAAGTCTTGTCTTTCTAGCCATTGTAGGAACACAGGAAGCTGCCTTATACTGAGTCAGACCATTGGACCATCTAGCTCAGTTGTGGCTACACTGACTGGCAGTGGATCTCCAAGGTTTCAGGCGGGAGTCTCTCCCAACCCCACCTGGAGATGCCAGGGAGTGAACATGGGACCTTCCACATGCAAACATGCAGGTGCTCTTCCCCTGAACTATGGCCCCGTGCCCTAAGGTTAATATCTTACAGTGCTCACATGTAGTCTCCCATTCATAAGCAAACCCAAGCATACCCTGCTTAGCAATGGGGATAATTCATGTTTGTTACCATAGCACAGCGGGGAAGTTACTTGCCTAGGGAGCAAGAGGTTGCTGGTTTGAATCCCCGCTGGTATGTTTCCCAGACTATGGGAAACACCTATATCGGGCAGCAGCGATATGCTGAAAGCTATCATCTCACACTGAGCGGGAGGAGGCAATGGTAAACCCCTCCTGTATTCTACCAAAGACAACCACAGGGCTCTGTGGACGCCAGGAGTCGACACCGACTCAATGGCACAACTTTACCACAAGACCAGCTCTCCATTACACCTTCCTCTTTCCTTTTTGATTGCTTTTGTTCCAGCCGCATCTCTCTCATAGGAACATAGAAGCTGCCATATACTGAGTCAGACCATTGGTCTATCTAGCTCAGTATTGTCTTCACAGACTGGCAGCGGCTTCTCCAAGGTTGCAGGCAGTCATCTCTCTCAGCCCTAACTTGGAGATGCTCCCAGGGAGGGAACTTGGAACCTTCTGCTCTTCCCAGAGCAGCTCCATCCCCTGAGGGGAATATCTTCCAGTGCTCACATGTGGTCTCCCATTCAAATGCAACCAGGTCAGACCCTGCTTAGCTAGGGAGACAAGTCATGCTTGCTACCACACAACCAGCTCGCCTCTCCTTTCTCACACCTCACCAATGGCTGCACGCCAGGCGCAAGGAGTGCTGGGAATTGTAGTTTTCCCAGTACTCCTTGCATCTGGCACACAGCCATTACTGCATGATTGTTGGAGGTGGGGTTTGTTAGTTTAATTGTTTTTTAAGATGTTTTAAACTGGTATTTATATTTGTATCTCTGTTTTAATTGTTTTTAATGATTTCTTTTTTAATTGTAAACCGCCCTGAGCCATTTTGGAAGGGCGGTATAAAAATCAAATAAATAAATAAATAAATAAATAAAATTGCATCTTCTGGTGCTCCTAATGGCATTAGGGATCTGACAGTGTCTGAAGCAGGTTTGGAATTTGGTTCAAAAAAGAATCCGCTGTTTTCTAAATTGACAGGGGGTAGTTCTAGTTTTCTGGTGCAGTTCTGAGCCTGAGGACGTTAGTGTGTGTTTGTAAAAATTTGACTTTTTAAAAACTGGTTTGTCTACTTCCACTCTTATGCTTGGCCAGCATCCCTTTGCAGCTGCTCAGAGGTGTGTAGCCCGAGGGCCATATCATTCAGGATTCTCTGTAGCTACATCTCCAATGTGCATGGGAACGAGCTGAATTACACTAACAGTTTTTGAAGCACATTATTTAAATTGGCAGGGGACGATTAGTATTATAATTAATTGGCTAATGTTATGACTTCCTTAAAAGGGATGCATAGCTAAAGAAAACCAAAGCCTTTTGTGCCCAAGAAGGAAATAACTAAAGTGTCAGAAAGAACGAGTGATAATAGTATGGCCCTTATTTCTTGAATAAGAGTTTCTAAATAGGTGATACTAGCCGACACAACAAAGAGCATCTGTGTACTCTTTGGGGCTGGCTACCTCTTCCCCCCCCCCCCCCACCCACCTTCTGCCCCAGTCTCCAGCCATCCCGTGCTGGGCCCAGGCTGCTGGGCTGAGTGCTGCTACTGCGGGCGGGCCCACTGCCTCGCCTCCACGGCTGGGCCACCACCACCTCGCCACCGCAGCCCAGCCCGCCACAGCGACCAAGTCTCCTGGGTGCACCTCAGCCAGTCAGGTGCCTCTGCTGCCCAGCCAATCAGCTGGGAACCAGGACACACATTCCAAGGCTCACCCAGGAGAATTAAATATCGAAATAGGTGATATCTTTCGCCTGCACCTCGCCTGCGTCTCTTTAAATTTTATAAATTTCGATGTTTTACATTTTAAAAAATACTATTCATTAAATGTATAGCCTGCTTTTAGATCCAGCACAGTCCTTAAGGGTCTTTTCACAATACAAATTACCGCTGACAAAATAGAATGCAATCAGAACAAAAATCAATAATTTCAAATCACATGTCTCCAACTGTCTATAATTCCTGTCCAAACTAGAAGTAGTTGCCGATAAAAGCATAGGATTTTTGAGAGTTGGCTCTTGGAGGTCTTCTCATTAAGGGGTTCCCAACCTGTGGCACTCCAGCTGTTGCTAGACTACATCTCCCTGCAGTTCAGCAACATATAATGTAAAGTGTGCCATTGAGTCGGTGTTGACTTCTGGCGACCCCAGAGCCCTGTGGTTGTCTTTGGTAGAATACAGGAGGGGTTTACCATTGCCAACTCCCACGCAGTACGAGATGATGCCTTTCACTACGAGATGATGCCATCTTCCTATATCACTGCTGCCCGATATAGGTGTTTCCCATAGTCTGGGGAACATACCAGCAGGGATTCAAGCCAGCAACCTCTGTCTTGCTAGTCAAGACATTTCCCTGCTGTGCCATTAGGTGACTCATTCAACAACATCTGGAGGACCACAAACGGGAATCCCTGTTCTAGCCCAACTCTCATTCAGCTTGGTTTGGAGTCATCCTTTGTTGTCGTTTCCGAAATCAGACTTCTTTTTCAGTCGGAAAATAGTGCGTGCGGAAGAATTAAACTGTCCACCCCACATCAATCAATCAACGTTTATTACGGTCTATGACCGGCACAGTAAGGGCGGAGGGACAACTAAAATATAAATAACAGTTAAAAAGATAACAAATCAAGAGTCTAACCCACCAACAATATTATAACTGAAAGGTTATAGAGCAGCACGAAAATTATTAATGAAAAACTGATGCAATCTTCGAGCTGCCGCACAAAAGCCCGCCACTTTTCAAGTGATGGCAGGAATACTGTCCTCAAGCAGGAAAGCCACCTGTTGACTAGGTGAATTTCCTGGAAAACGAGCCAGCAGTGGAGATATTAATTCTAAACGTAAGTCCCTATAAAAGGAGCAATGAAGCAAAACATGTTCGATTGTTTCAACTTCCCCATCACCACAGGGGCATAGACGCTCCGCATAAGGAGTCCCACTGTAGTGACCTTCAAGGACAGCAGAGGGAAGGCATCTACATCTGGCCTGTGTAAAAGCCAACCTATATCTGGGGATGTCTAATTGTTGCAGATAGGATAAAGGAGCAACAAGGTACCTTGTTCCACCCCACATGCAGCAGCCCTGAGCTGGATCAGAGGGCCTCATAATTTCCTTTTGGGTGGAATAAGATAAGTATGGAGACTCCCATTGCTAGATTGCAATGTGTTCTTAAAATGGTTTGGTTCCGAGTTTCTCTGTCATCACTTGTGCTGGGTGCAGATGTTGCTGCCTTGGGACACAGTGTGGACAAGACAGATTTTAGAATGGGTTGTACATCTAACACCAATACGTAGAACTGATCTTAGTGCTTTCAAGCAGTCAGCATGCTTCACACACACAAGCTCTCTGGCTGTGGTTGGTCTCCAGCTCTCATCATCCCCAGTAGCAAAAAGTAGCCAACAACAATAACTAGAGAACCCCAGGTTGGCCACCCCAGTACTAGTCCTATTCTCACTTTAAGTTTCAAGAAGACTTCATTCATGGAGGTAGGGAGCAGGATTGCTGTCCCATGCCTTTTGTCTCTGCATGTTTAGCAGGACATGTGGGTGGAGCTCTACGTGCATACAGCTGTACATGCACAGACCGCATGTGGTCAGCAGTGTTCCCTCTAATGGGGACTCCCAGATGTTGTTGACTACAACTCCCATAATCTCCATGCAAAAGCCATTGCAGCTTGGTGGTCAGGTCCCTGCAAAGCCGGGATTTGTGGAGTGGAATAAGGAATATTAATTGTTTAATGGGACAGATATGATGTACAGAGACGAGGGGCAAGTGCAGACTGCTTTTCAGTGTTCTTGCTGTTCTTTTTAGACCCGCCTCTACTCCAGGACTGGAATACAAGTCACTAAAGCCCCATTCAAAAGCTGGCCTGGATCGAGGAATGGATTAACCAAAAACACCACAGAATTCAGTCACCTTGATTTGAAAGAGAATAAGGCAATTGTCTCAGTAATAAGAAGAGCCTTGCTGGATCAGGCCCAATGCCTATCTGGTTCAGCACCCTGTTTCCCATAGTGGCCCACCAGATGGGAAGCCATGATGAAGGAGATGAAGGCCTGCCCCCTCTCCTGCCCTTGCTCCCCTGCAACTGGGATTCAGAGGCATCCTGTGTCTGAACCTGGACACACTTCTACCAATCAAGACTAGTAGCCATTGATAGATTTGTCCCCCATGAATTTATCTGATCCCCTTTTAAAGCCATCCATCTGGTGGTCATCACCCATGGCAGAGAATTCTATAGCTTAGTTCAACGGTCCCATAAGCTAGGCCAGTATCTATCTATATGTATAATTCTCCTGGGTGTGCCTTGGAATGTGCGTCCCAGCACCCAGCTGATTGGCTGGGCGGCGGACAGGCCTGATTGGCTGAGGTGCACCCAGGAGGATTGGTCGCAGCGGGAGGCCTGGCCCGGCAGGGGAGAGAAAGTGGGGGGCAGAAGTGGCAGTGGGGAGGAGAGGCGGCTGGGCCTGGAAGTGGAGACTGGGGCAGAAGGGGTGGGGAGAGGTAACCGCCGATCCCAAAGACCGCACAGATGCTCTGTGAGGGGTCGGCTAGGTCTCTGTATATTTCAGTATATTTCAGGCTAAGACAATAATCATTTGCCCCAAGTGTGTCTAATTAGTTTATAGAAGAGGTGAGATTTGAATTGTGGATTTCCTTGTTCGTTCGATCGATTGATCGATCACTTGATTGATTGATTCCTTCTTCACCACTCAGTCTTTGTTGCTGTAGCTTTTACTATGTACTGCTACTACAGAAATGACAAAATCACCTGGGTGTCATTTATGATGACATCCTTTGTCAGTGGAAGCAAGGAAATAGAGTTTTTTAAAAAAAAAAAAAAAGTAAAAGAAAAGGTCATTTTAAATATAAAATAATATATCGTAAAGGGTAGCAATAGCAATGAGATCCCAACAGAATTATTTGGTGGTTTTTCATTATGGGAAGCAGGTCTGTCTGCATGAGCTGTATGCATCGTAATAATATTTTTATACCAGTGTTGCTTTTATTGATACGAATAGCAGCTGAACACCAAGGAAGAGCCTATGAGTAAAGATCCATCAAAGTGGATTTATGCTTTGCTTTTCTAGACACGATTATGGGATTCTTCATATAAACAAAGCATTTGCTGAAGGTAGTATGCATCATTTGATTTGTTTTACACGACATAAGGATCTGGTTTAAAGGCTACTTACAATAAGTTATTTTCGGGTCTTTAAAGTTAAGAATGGTGCCACTTGGTTTTCATCAAAGCTATCAGTTTGGTGTCAAATTGCTAAACAAAACAGTTAGTAACTGGTCAGCAATTGTCACATTGTGAAATAATTAGCAGTTCCTGGCTTGTTTTCTTTTGGCCCATTCACACAGCTGCTTTGGCCTGTTGGGAATGTAGATTGAGAGGATCCATTCAGAATTCCATATCAGGGATTCTCAAACTTGGGTCCTCAGGTGTTATTGGACTTCAACTCCCATAATCCCCAGCCTCAGTGGCCTTTGGTTGGGGATTATGGGAGTTGAAGTCCAATAACACCTGAGGACCCAAGTTTGAGAATCCCTGCTCCATATGTTTTAGCATGTGGGATTTGGCCCTTAACTCAGGAGAGATCATCCTGCTGTGGTGGACAGAGATTTGGAACTGGACCAGAAACATCCCATTTCCTTCCCCATAGTTTAAGCCAGTGTATGCTGCCCTGAGTTGCCCTATGGGGCTGGGGTCATAGCTCAGTGGTAGAGCATCTACTTGCATGCAGAAGATCCCAGGTTCAATCCCTGGCAGCATCTCCAGGTAGGGCTGGAAAAGACTCCTGCCTGGATACCAATCAGTGTCGGCAATACCGAGCTAGATAGTCTGACTCGGTGTAAGGCAACTTCCTGTGTTACTATGAGTCAACAGCAAGGGGGCACTGGATTCAAATGTGGCAAAGTGTTGAGTAAAGCAGGCCTTGACCCATTCTATTTAGTTCTAGGAGGCACCTCAAAAATTTAGGAGCCCCAAACAACAGACCCTTGACACAATTATCAGACTTCGTGTCAGACATGGTGAAGGAAGAGGGTAAATGGGCTTCTCTTTATCGCCTTTACAAGTAACAACCTTAGGACTGCTTGGGACAAATAAAGATTGTGTCAATTAACTCTGTCTCTGAATATCCTAGTCTAAGCGTCCACAATTAAATTTCTAGGCTCCATGGTTCCCTGACACCTGGGATTTGTCAAGCCCTGGTGTAAGGAAAACTTGGTTATCAATGTAAACTGTTTCAGTGAATTCATATAGCTAAGCAGGCAAAAAAGCCAGATTACTCCGGACACCTAGTCCATGGATCAGGAAGGGGTTACCGGGTTCTTATAATTATCTATCACCTCCGCTGGGCAATGTTCCATTCTGCTTGGCAAAGAGGTCTGTGGAGCATTGCTGGTAGGCATGCAATTTATTTTGCTATATTAGTACGAGACTAAACTCTGTGATTATAGCTCTCCTAATATTTTGTGTCGAGAGGGGTACTTTACAGTGTATTGGATTTTAACAACAAAGATATATACCTCCATAAGTGCAGGCTATTAAAACAATTTAATAGCATGTCAACAAGCCCTGATACGTACATAAAAACAGAATTGTTTTGTTTTTAATTCATTGAGCCAATCCTGCTACGCACCATCAAGAGCTATTGAGAATCACTTTGTGCTAACAGGATTACATGACTGGAGTGGTACGTCATTTCCATCTTAATTCTGCCAAAGGCTGTGCACAGGTTGAAGGGGCCGCCTGACTGACATTCTGTGAATGGGAGGAATGAGGCAGCCCTGGGACTGGTTTGGCATCAGCAGTGCTGGGCGCTCACTCCCTGCTGCATGCTGTGTCCGGGTGGCGTTACGGTATCTGAGTTCATGGAGTTGGGCAGGGCATCGGAGCCAACCCCATGAATAATGCATGGGCCATGTCCGGCCTGCTTTGCTCCTCCTCTGAGGATTCGGGAGTCAATCACCGTCTCCCAAATGAATGTATTACATGCTGTTCATTAAAGCAGCAGCCTTCAACCTTTTCAGAGCCTCGAGCCCACATTTAACTACAGTCTGCAACATGGGGCCCTCTTAATTGGTTAACCGTATTAGGTTTCCTGCTTTTGCCTTGAGGGTGACCAGGAATAAGGGACAAGACTCCTGTACTTCTAATCATTGGAAAGGAAAGGGAATTTTGGTAGACCTAAGGCATCCACAAGAGCTAGACTTGTGGTAGCATGCATGAATTGTCCCCTTTGCTAAGCATGATCTGCCCTGGTTTACCTTTGAATGGGAGACAATGTCTGAGCACTGTAAGATATTCCCCTCTCGGGATGAGGCCGCTCTGGGAAGAGCATCTGCATGCTTGCTTGCAGAATGTCCCAAGTTCTGGTAGACTCCCTGGCATCTCCAAGATAGACTCCTGCCTGCAACCTTGGAGAAGCCGCTGTCAGTCTGTGTAGACATTGAGGCTATTCTCACGACTGCAGGAAAGTGGACAAAGAGAGCCCAGCCCACTTTCCTGCAGTTGTGGGAACTGCCAGGAGGATCGTGAGTCGCCACGCCATGGCGACTTGTGAGGAGACCCCCACCAGGAGGCTAAAACAAGCCTCCCGGCCTCGGGGGTCTCCCCAGGATGCCCCACACAATCCTGGGACTTCCGTGGGCTGGATGGCCCCTAAACCCCGCTGCCCCTACCGGCTCTGTGATGGGCGTGTGGGCCCAATCCAGCTGCCCAGGGATGGTTCCCTGCTCGTCTGCAGGGAGAACGGGCTAAACCTGCTCTCCCTGCAGAGCCCAGATAGGCTCTCCACACTGCTCGTGTGGAGAGCCTCAATATTGAGCTAGATGGACTAATGGTCTGACTCAGTATGAGGCAGCTTCCTCTGTTCCTATCCATAATAGTCAGCCTCAGGTGGTCAAATCCCCCCAGGACTGGGACACAGGGGACCTGGCAATCTCTCCAAAGGGGCTGGAGACAGGGAGACAAGCCATAACAAGCCCCAGTGAGTTCTAGAGGAGGCAGACCAGGATCCCAAGGCCAGAAGCTTGTGCCTACTTTGAGCCAGGGAGGAAATTCACATCTCTTTAAACTTATATCCCACTCTTTCTCCAAGGAGACCAGAGCAGTGTACATGGTTATGTTTATCCTCTCAACAACTCTGTGAGGTAGGTTAGGCAGAGAGAGAGAGAAGTGAGTGGCCCAGAGTCACCCCAAGATTTACATGGCTGAACAGGGATTTGAACTCAGGTCTCTTCAACCCTAGTCTTCCTCTAACACTCTAACCACTACACCATACCCTGTGGATGCTCCACTGGAATAAATGACAGTGATCTTCAATGAGACCTGAAGAGACAAACTCCCCACTGGATCCTGTAGAATATACCTCAAGGGCCAGATCCGTCTCACCTGCGCTGCTGCTCTTAATAGCACCCAGAATTTACTGCCAAAGGGCACCTTATGTTATAGTAGGGCCACCTCCGTCAGTAGTGCATTAACCAAGGGTGGAAAGCACAGAAGAGAAGACCCCAATACAAAAACAAGGAAAATAAACCTCCACAGTAGACTGGGAGCAATTTATTGGCCAAACGTATTTAAGCCATAGAAGACTTCTTCAAGTGTAACTGTAAAACAAAAGCATACATACAATCCGTTTACACATCCAACGTTAAGACAATTTATTTATTTTTTTGAAAAGCTAGTCTCTTAAGAACTTAAAGGTATCATTAAAATGAATATCTAAATAGACAGATATAAAATAACAAAGCATAATTGATCTATTCACTCATCCTGAGGTCTCTAGCCCTTCATTTTCACATTTTCTTCTGCTTTTCCAGTTTACCTTCTCCTCACACCAATTCCTCTCCCCTGTTTTGGATTATTATAAATTAAGCTGTGTAGGATCTAGGAGGAATAGCCTATCACCATAGAGGAAAGACTGTTTCCTTTTCTTTGTAAGCAAGAAGCAAGAAAAAGATGTAATCAAGAAGCAAGAAAAGGAATAAAAAATTAATTAAAGGAGGGATGATGCAACTTAAAAATGGTTGTAGCATAAAACCAACGAAACATAAACATATTTCTCTTTAAGAACACTGGCAGCCTCATATGTACCAGATCTGTAGCAAAATGCAACACCTTTAATCAAATCAAACAGTGCTGTTTTAACATAAGATCCTCGTTATCTCAGAGCACCTAAAGCTTCTCAAAACCTGTATCCCTGATTATAGCAATAGCACTTACATTTATATACCGCTCTATATCTGGAAGCTCTCTAAGCGGTTTATGTACTTCATTTAACAAAACGTCTATAGAAGTGATCTTATTAAAAACGGTGCTCCTGATCTGATATATTTAAAGGACAACTAGAGCAGCCTTGTGTGTTATCTCAGAGAAACTTTTGAATCTGAGCCTAGAGGAAACTTCTGTATGTACCCCTGGGTAAGAAATCAAAAGGGCTCATTAGCCTGTGATACCAAATGAAAATAAGGGACACAGGTGTTGCTCTCAGAAGAGGGATGAGAAAAGAAAAGAGCGGAGGAAGGGGATTAATTAACCCAATAGTTGTGGTATAACCTGAAGGCTCAAAGGTCCACGATACTAAATGAACTCTGGAGATCTAAGAAAGCAGAATGGATCCACAACACTCAGTCACTGAATTGAGATGAAAAAGTGTTTTCAATGGCACTTCTGAAAAATCTCCTGTCCCATGTTGTAGATAATATTGTTGACTGCAACCAGATGATGCTGCAAGAACTTTAAATACGCCAAGGCTGTCCCTCAGCATTCATAGGAAGGAGTGTCAAAATACTATCAAGATTGCCTCTGTTGGTCCTTCAAAGCAAGCACATTCCCAACCACAGCTGAATGTAAGGATTCAGAAACACTACTGAATCCAGCTTGGTTGAAGGACCGACCTGGAACTTCCAGGAACAGAGTATTAATAAAACCACTTTAGCCTTCTTATTAGTTATAGGGAGCACTGAGAACTAAATATGACTATAATTGGGATATATAAAGTCATATGAACTAATTAAAGTACTGTTGCCAGTAAATGGTACCGTAAAACAGGGGCTTCTGCCACCAAAGGGACACACATTTCCTTTGGTGGCTGAGGAGGCCAGTTCTAGATCAGCAAGTCCTCACAGAAATCCTGTATCTGCAATCTCGGTTGAATGAATTGTAGGCAATTCCCTGCTTCCCAACTAATTTGTTTGGCAGCTGTAGCAGCCATTTGGGGGGCACAGTTCTGTGTGCCACTTTTGTGTGTTTGCAAGAACTTCAGTTTCAAAGCTGCTTAGGTCACTTCTGCGCTACAGAGGGCACCTTCTGAGTCTCATAGCATTGTAACTGCCTTGCAGACAATGCATCAAAGATCTGCATACAGAGTGGATGCTCTTCCACTGAGCCATAGCCCCATCCCCTCAATAGCTCTCAAATGGTGCAAAGTGATTTACGGTATTCTCTCATGCATTGTCCAGATCAGGATTTTTATCCAAAGACTGCTGAAAATAATACTGTAAATCACTTTTGCATAGTTTAAGAACAACATCAATAACCGTTATTTTTTTACTGAGAGTGGTTCACGTGCTCAAGTTCTCAGCCAATACCATTAAATTCTTGCGCCAGGCCTGCTGCAGAGCAAACTTGAAGCAACATTTCAGAGAGCATGGTCCCAGCAGCCACAAGGTGAGCACCTGATATTTCTCCCAGTCTCTCATCTTTTCCCAGCTGCTTCACCTTGATTTTGAACCTCTTCGTGGGACAAAGTGTGCCTGTGCACCTATCAAAAAGCAAACTGTGTGAGTGGGTTTGGTTGCTGAAGATCTAATGGGAGGAGATTGACTAGAGATTGACTATTCCCCTGTTAACTTGGCAAAGAGGTACCTTTTAACGTGATTCTCTTTATTTAGCAGCGGGAGAGTAACTGGCCCTGTCCACCCCAGTACCTCCAGTGACTGTTGCTAGTGTCATGTTTCATTTTAGATTCTGACCCTTTTGGGGACAGGGATCCATCTTATTTGTTTACTATTTCTCTGTGTAAACTGCCCTGAGCCATTTTTGGAAGGGCAGTATAGAAATCAACTACATACATACATACATACATAATAAGGGAATTATCATGCAGCGTGTCTGGATCATGTATAAACAGGAAAAATAATTGCTTGTAACTAGATCCTTTTTTGAAATGTGTGGGCATGCTTCTTAAAAATAAAGCAGAATCAATTGGGTTTCCTCCTCTCCCTCTTTATGTTGGTAACAATTTAAATACTCAGTCAACAGCAACTTTGCTTCAAGCGCTTTGCCAACTGAACGTGTGGGATCAAAAGTCACCCCACAGACACACCTACCACAATAGCCTCTGTGCTCTGTTTGTCCACCGAGTTCACAAGGTGTTAGTGCGAGGAAGCAATTTCTATATGAGGAGCAAGATCAGGCCCAACCTCTGAAAACACAGATTGCAAAGTACCATGCCCTCAGGGCAAACTTGCACAATCTCAGCAGATATCAAGGGAAGTCATTTAAGACTTTGAGAAGGAGAATGGCCAACAGACAGGCAGTGTCTCCTTCTTAGCAATAGTGGGCATTTACTGCAAAATGAGAGTTTTGGTCTCCCTCACAACAGATTATTGCTTAGTCAGCCTTCCTCACTGTTGATTTTTGTGTTTATTTCGAGATTTTCTCGTCCAAGCAGGATGTGCCTGTGTGAACGAATTAAAATAGAAGATCTGCAGCACAATCGCTTGGCTCTGAAATTTTCCTTGAGCATACAAAAAGCATCTTTCACTTAAGGAATGTGGATGAAATGTTTTCTTTTTCTCCCAAGATTTTAGAGTTTCAGATTAGCCTGGTCTTGTTTCCAACATGGAACCAAGTAGTTCTCCTTTTTTATCTCACATACTGGGTAGGTTAGAGGAATGTTACGTTTCTTATCTTCTCTCTGACAAAAATGTACATGTAACTTCAAGTATTGCTAAATTTTGTGCTATTGTACATCAAGTTCATCAAGAAATAGTAAATGCTTCCCCTGTTTTAGCAGATGGAGATTAAGTAAACTAGGTTGTTTATGCTATTTAGGAACATAGGAAGCTGCCATATGCTGAGTCAGACCATTGGTCCATCTAGCTCAGTATTGTCTACACAGACTGGCAACAGCTTCTCCAAGCTTGCAGGCAGGAGTCCATCTCATCCCTATCTTAGAGATGCCAGGGAGGGAACTTGAGACCTTCTGCATGCAAGCATGCAGATGCTCTTCCTAGAGCGGCCCCATCCCTTAAGGGGAATATTGTATTGGAATATTTTACTGTGCTCACATGTCGTCTCCCATTCAAATGCAAACCAAGGCAGATCCTGCTTAGCAGAGGGGACAATTCATGCTTGCTACCCCAGGACCAGCTCTCCGCTTTACCTATTCAGATTTATTTCATTGCAGATTGATTTATTAGACTGATAGTGTTTCAGACTGATATGGATGATTGGATGGATGGGAATGGGTTTAATCGTGATGTACTGGCCAATGGCCATAATAAAGATCTGATTCTAGGCATGGAACCAATGCAGTGAGAATCCTGAATGTTAAGGGTGTGAAAGGTCTGGGGAGTCTGAGTTCGAATCATGAACTTTTCGTAAAGTTCGCCGGGCTGCTCAACTTCAGCTTTCCTGTAAATGTTGGAGTAGTATCATTCCTCCTGACTATTGGCCACTGTGGCTGGGGATGATGGGAGTTGTAGTCCAGAAACAGCTGGAGGACTGGCATTGTGCAGCCCTGGGTTAGAAGAAGTGTTTTCCTAAAGACATGATTAAAATGTGTGTGCCTGGCAAATAATGCTTGACTTGTTTGTACAGGTGAAAAGGGGAGGTGTGCAAACAGCCACAATTGTGGGGAACAGTAATTTCTAGCCGGGTGTGGGGGGTCATGTCTGGTGAGCACACCACGTTGCCATTTTCTGCAATGCGCCGTTCATTGGCCCAAGAGGTAACGTGGGCAAATGGTGAGGCAGTCTCTACAGGCCCTCGGAGTTTTTAGCTACATTAATCTTGGATTTCTCAGAGCTAATTTAGAGAAAATAAAGCATGACAGAGGACTGCTGAACTCTGCCTGGATATGCCCTGAGGTGGAATAATAACCAGCTGATGGCGCGGCCTCCGCCACAACACGCTGCTAGTCGTCTCCGAAAAACAAGGTCTCTTGCCAAACAAGGCAGCTTATTTATAATGAACCAGACTAGAATCCAGATACATTTCCGTCTTGAGAATATACTGGATGCAGTTCCCTGGCACCGGCTTCCTCAATATTTGCTGTAAGTTAAAAATATACATAGAACAAAGTTACATCCAGTCAGCTACCAGAGAGAGAGAGAGAGAGAGAGAGAGAGAGAGAGAGAACGCATTCAGATGTAATGCCAAAACAGAGATACACATGGCCGAGGTTGGAGCTCCACTACGTCAGAACCCGCAAAATTGTGGTTACGGGCAGCCTCGAGTTTGCCTTGCCAAACCCCAAATTGAACCTTGGGTTATCTCTAAGGTTCACTGCTGAGACCTGACGTTTGGCTGCCGAAGCGTTACGTTCAACACCTGGCACAGTTATAACCGCGGTTTCACACCGACTTTCAAGTCGCAGTCATAGAGGCAGTGGCGCAGACCCACCCAAGGACGTGGCAGCTCCATGCCCTAGGCTCTTCTCGCCATGCCCCATTCCCTTCTTGTCAGCCAGTCAAGCTGCACAGCCACCTGCGAGAATTCCCGCTTTCCACTCTGTCCCTTGCTCCCCCTCCCCCAACTGGCAAGCTGTAGGGAAAGGGCACGGGATGATAGGATGGGCACAGCGTAGTGGTTAGAGTGTTGGGCTAGGACTGGGAAGACCCGGGTTCGAATCCCCATTCAGCCAAGAAACTCACTGGGTGACTCTGGGCCAGTCATGTATCTCTCAGTAGGGATGTGCATGGAACCGGCTGGCCCGTTTCAATTCAGTCCACACAGAGGTCAAGTGCACAGGTGCGCGGCCTCCATAATCGGTGCTGGGTGAAGGCCGAAAACTGGCCAAAGAGTGGCCAAGTGGGGCATGAGGAAAGCCGGTGGGGGGAGGGGGAACCTCCGCAGGACTCACACACCCCACCGCCGCCGCTGTCTCCAGGAACTCCCCCAAGGGGAGTAAAGGTTTTTTTTAAAGAATTTTTTTTAACAATGTCAAGCTCACGAATCCCCTGAACCAAACCGGGGGGGTGGGGTTCGAGGGGGGTGCCGGATCGAACTGGCCCAGTTGGGTTTGAGGCCAGTCCAGCCTCGAACCGAACCAGGCCAGCCGGTTCTGTGCACATCCCTACTGAGAGATACATGACTGGCCCAGAGTCACCCAGTGAGTTTTGGGGGGTTTTTTTACAATGTCAAGCTCGCAAACCCTCCAAATATCAGGGAGTGTTCAGTCCGGGGTCAGAACGAACAGCGGGTGATTTGGTTCAACCCCAAACGGTTGAACCAAACTGGTTCAATGTTGAACATGTTCAGTGTTGAGCCTGTTTGCACACCCTTATCTCTCAGCCTAACCTACCTCACAGGGTTGTTGTGAGGATAAAAATAAGCATGTACACCACTATGAGCTCCTCAGAGGAAAAGCAGGATATAAGTGTAAAATAAATGAATGAATGAATGAATAATAAATGATTTGCTCCCTGAGAATAAAGCAACAATTATGTTAACAAGCACAGACACTACAGGTGGCAACATAAAGAGGGTACCCAGTTACAGTACCGGGAGAGAAACATTAGGCAGGGGGGTACCTGGAGTTGGGTATAAACGACAGACCCAGCTAGTGTTTTTCGAGCAGCCAGGTTCTATTTTTTACACAGAAAGGTTTGGGAAGAGGGGTGGGGTTCAGCTCCTTCCCCAGGTGGGGATATCCTACCTGTATCCTACCAAAGATAACCACATAGCTCTGTGGACTCATGGCTCAGGAGTCGAAATTGACTTGACGGCACACTTTACCTTAGATTGAGATGAATAGAGGTTGAAATGAATACTTCATTTCTTGAGGGAGAGAGACTATGAGTTGTTTTAGGAGAGGAGAGCTGGTCTTGTGGTAGCAAGCATGACTTGTCCCCATAGCTAAGCAGGGTCTGCCCTGGTTGCATCTGAATGGGAGGCTTGATCTGTGATCACTGCAAGATATTCCCCTCAAGGGATGAAGCCGCTCTGGAAAGAGCAGAAGGTTCCAAGTTCCCTCCCTGGCTTCTCCAAGGTAGGGCTGAGAGAGATTCAGGCCTGCAACCTTGGAGAAGCCACTGCCAGTCTGTGAAGACAATACTGAGCTAGATAGACCAATGGTCTGACTCAGTATATGGCAGTTTCCTATGTTCCTAATGGTGAGCCCTCAGCATTCCCTTATCTCAATAATCTCCTTTGCTGAACAGTACAATAGAGTCACTGTTGTATTGTGGGAAATGGCCCCATGCTGGCAGAACAGTGGTAATGAGACATAGACATCTGGACCGGAGAATGAAGCAAAGATCTGTCATGGCAAATCCAAAACTGAAATTCAAGGGAGTATTTCTTCAGGGTTATAACCCAAGAAACAGAAGCTTGTGAGAACAAGCCCAGGTGTGCTTTTTCTCCAAGGAGGATCTCCTTACAGCTTTGTACACTGGAGATATCTCACTAGAGGATCTTGATATAAAAATGCATAATAGAAGGGGGGAACTTTGGGGTGGAAAACTGTATTATAACATTATTAGAACTCATCTGAAACAAAGAGCCCATAAATCATTATTTCAGTGGGTCGCGAACTTCAGCAATACCTTCATCCCAGCAACTTCATTCGAGAGTAATAATCTTGTTTCCTTGCACATAAAACAGACCCCAGCCTTCGTCTTGAAGTAATGAATTGTTCTTTTCTTTCAACAATAGTTGGCAATATTGCCGATACAGCTTTTAAAAAAAATCTGGTAACAACAAGGTCAAAGCATTTCCTGGAAGTAAGTCAAGGAATAAGAGATGATGGCCCAATTGCTCAGAAGTTCCAGTTGGTGCTAAAAGAATGTGTTAGGCAGTCCCAAGATAAGTTGGGCCTGGTTATTAACAGACTCTGAAACAAACTCTATCGGTCTGGATTCCAACTCCCAACAGCTACTTACAGGTTTCATGACTCCTTGTTATTGCTCCTATCTGGGGATAGGAACTGATAGCTTTCTCATAAATGTGTTACATACATGCATTGATGCCGCGGAGTTCAGTGGCTATGATGGGGTCCGGTTTTTTTCTGTGCAGCCGCCGTCTTTATAGTGAGACATGAGAAAGGCCCTGCCAAACCGATCCCCCCACAGTGTCAAGCTTGCTTTCTGCAGAGATTAAGCAAATGCATTCAGATGTTCTCATTGCCATGGTTTAGCCGGTGAGGCTGTATCGTTTTGTCATTCCGCAGGGTTAGCTGGCGCCCAAAACAAGAGCAGGGTTTTGCTGCGAGAGAGAAGGGCTGTTCTCACAGTGGTTACTCGGGTTGGGCACACCTCCTACCCTAGTATGGGAGCTGCGTGCATCCCCAATCTGTGATCTCCTGCGAGAAGGAATAAAGGCCAGAGACACCTTATCACATGCTAGCAGCCGCTGGGCCGGAAGGCTTGCTCCTACCTAGCAACTGTACCCAGCTTCTGAATGAAATGGGAGGAAAATCCTTTCAACCCAGCTGCTGCTGAGCAGACCATTGCGGAAGGAGCCTCTGGCCTTGTTTCCCCCTTGCAGATTATCAGAAATAGGGAGTGTGCGTAGCTCCCAAACTACGATAGGAGGTGACTCCTACCCTAGTAGTCATCATGAGAACAGCCCAAGAGGCTATCCAAAAACTGAGCCTGCCTCTATCCATGACTAAATATGTGCTTCATACCATTTTTACTTTTCACGAAGCCTTGTCAATCAATGAGGCCATTCACACGACCTACCTGGCAGGCGGGGTGGTGGGGAAGAAGACTTCACAATCTTTGCCTTCCGCCCAAATGACCATGCTGTGCTGGGTGGGAGCACGGAGCGTGCTCTGACACAATCAGCACCGCTGCTCCCACACGTGCAGCTTGGAGCAGGGTGGCTTGCTCTGAGGCCTGGACTTGTTGTCCTGATCTCTGGGTATCCCACAGTGCCCTGTGCGCCAAGCACAGGGCACTGTGGAATTCCCCCATGGGATGGGCTCTCTAGGCCCTTTTCTCTGTGTCAGCATGAGCTTCAAGCAGCCCACGCTGGCACACGATCCCGGTAAGGCACACGATAAGGGCATGCTTGCACCCTTAACCTGGGCTAAGAGCCGGGCTTCGGTGCTGGGTTTGGCACCACGGCACTGCCGGGATCTGCGTGGATCTTGGAGGGTCTCGCGGGCAGCCAAGCCCAGTCTTGGCTGCTTATGCCTGAGAACAGCCTCACTGAATATTTTCCTATAAGAACAGTCCCATATTTGAGTTGATGGTAGCATTCGAATAGTAGTAAGTCTATTACGGACTTAGACCAAAGATACATTTAAGAATAGAACATTCAGAGTTTACAAAATATTCAAGTTGCTAATACAATATCTGCGAAGTTTGGTTGCAACTAAACAAAACTTGGCCACATTAATAGAGATAAGAAATTTAAAACTCAACAGCAGCAATTCCAAGTTGAATTGGTCCGTATGGCCAGGATAAGACTCTAAGAGAGGAGCAATGAATTTAA
Source organism: Hemicordylus capensis (assembly GCF_027244095.1). Classification (NCBI taxonomy): domain Eukaryota; kingdom Metazoa; phylum Chordata; class Lepidosauria; order Squamata; family Cordylidae; genus Hemicordylus; species Hemicordylus capensis. The sequence continues at coordinate 13,085,907 of NC_069666.1, read as the reverse complement.
TATGGGCATCCCTATAAAACTGACAATAAAGAATAACATGAGCAACTGACTCTATATCCCCTGAATGAACCACAAGGGCACCGACGCAATGCATATGGAACTCATTTATATTTCCCGTCCAGAAATGCAGAAGGAAGGGCATTCCAACGAGCAAGAGTCAGTGCTCTCCTGAACTTAGGTAAAATATATATGAGCATTTGAATTGTGCTTCCCATGCGCTGATGAACTTTACAACAGCCAGTTCCCTTCCTACTCCGTAAGGTCGGCCGATGGTGTTATTCCCACATAGGGCTTTGGCGGCTTAAGGCCAACTATCGTTTGCTTTGGCAGCAAGATTTGGCTTTAGGACTTCCTAGCTAGTGAGTGTGAAGTTTGTGGTTCTTTGGTTTGGAATGGGATCCTCCGTGACTCATAAGGCTTGCCTTCAGTTCCAGTTGAGTATAATGATGCCAAATTCTTCCCCAGTTCAGATTTTAATCTGACTCAGAGAAGAACTTCACTTGACCACACCCATCCATTCATCAGACTGCTGCTGCAGGACTAACAGGAAGAGGAGGAGTTTCGACTCTCCTGTCCTCCTTCCCCCTCCCCTGGCACCTGAAATGCCAGTTTTCTCAGAGCTCCTAAGATTAGTATTGATGTCAGGCACCTGGGGAAATTGCCTTCCCCAGGGCCCCTGGTGTCTGCACACTGCCATAGCTGTATTCATTCCAGGTGCCAAGGTCATGGGGAGGCAGTCAGACCTCCTACCTGCTGCTGCCACAAACAGCTGCAACAGTCACTGGGTAAATGAAGCACTCATGGGGGGTGCCAGTTTGAGCAAATGTAGACTTTCCTCCTTGCAGACTCCCCCCACCAAGTGTTCTCCAAAGTCAGTGGTAATTGCCAACCACCAATCCGAATTGAGCATGGAGGAGTCCAACCATCACTAGCTCATCCAGTTCGCCACTGCATTGCACCAGCTCTAAGCCCTCTGTTTTGTTTTGCATTGACTGAACCATTTGCATACCTGGCCATACACCCGTGGCAGGAAGCACGGCCCTTGATTTTGACATGAGCACAAAAGTGCTGTTTGTTCCTAGGATTAAAGCTTTGGGAGTGGGTTATAAACTCTGCGTAAGACAAACAACAGAGTGTCATGCAATATTAAATCCATCAGATCTGTTCTTAGGTGCTCTATAAAAAGTGATGCGTCCTTGGGTGCAGTGAACATTAAAACTAATGATAAAGTACCATATGTGCATCCTGGCCTTGAGAGTCTTAAGCTGCCACATCTATTGGTGCCTGATTGTGTGTCAAATAAGTTGTGTAGGTTTCTGGAATACTACAAAGCCTGTTCACCCAAGAAGGACAGTGGGTAGGGTTGCTGCATTCGTCAGAAGGAGTTCTTAGAGACAACCATCAAAAAGGCAGGGGCGCAATTTCTAAAACCCTGTTTGTTGACCGGAATTGGGATGAGGCCCCTTCCATTGGTTGAGGTGGGACCCAACTAGGAATATGCAGTTGTGTCGGTCCAACGGGCATGTCAGGCCCAATATGCCCACTTTGGGGCAATATCAGAATGAGATAGGGTGGTACAAAAATATATTAAATGCAGTTGCTTTATTCTTCACTTCTTATCTCCTTTCCCTTTTTGCATCCTGCCCATTATATCCTGAGCCTTTTTAAATGGTGTTCTTATGGTGACAGCCAACAACCTGGATGGCTTTAAGAGGGGCTTGGATAACTTCATGGAGGACAGGTCTATCAACGGCTACTAGTCGGAGGGCTATAGGCCACCTCCAGCCTCAAAGGCAGGACGCCTCTGAGTACCAGTTGCAGGGGAGTAACAGCAGGAGGGAGGGCATTCCCTCATCTCTTGCCTGTGGGCTTCCCAGCGGTATCTGGTGGGCCACTGTGCGAAACAGGATGCTGGACTAGATGGGCTTCCTTGGGCCTGATCCAGCAGGGCTGTTCTTATGTTCTTAAGTCTAACCTACCTTGAGCACATTGGCAGTAGGTAAAAGTAGTCAACGGATACATAATAATAAATCCTGCTGGCTTTCTGGTCATTGCAAAAGAGGGATGAATACAAGGAAGCACTAGGAGCGGTTGGCTATGGCCACAATCAAAACCATGTCGGATTACTGTCGGTCAATAGGGTTGACAGCAGGGGCGTAACTATAATAGGGCAAGGGAAGACCGTTGTCTAGGGGCCCACTGCCTTGGGGGCCCCCCCAGAGACAAGTCACATGACTGACTCCCCCTGCTGCGCACCCGCCCGATCGTCCTTCAGTTGTATTCATCCTCCAAAACTGATGTGGGTGTTAAGACCTGGAGCTACCAGAACAGCATGTCTTTCTCTCGTGCCATTAAATGACTTGCACCGTCCACAATTCACAAAACCTTTTAAAAAATAATTCAGCCTGATTTAAGATTTCTTTACTTCATGAGCTGAGCTTCAGTGAGGCGGGGTGGATTTTAAAATCTTGTCTCTGGGCCCACTCCAACCTTGCTACGCCCCTGGTTGACAGGGATTCAGAGGCTTTTCCATTGCCTGACAGCCAGCCGCTTCCACAAGTCCCCTTCCATTGTTTCTGGTCGATTCTCTTCTTTCTTACAGCACACCGAGAGAGTAGTTAAGTTTCTCTCTTTAAAAGTCTGTGCTCATGTGTAATTATTTTTCTGCCTAATGTGTGATCATAAATGCAGTTCTCATCATTAATGGTTTTCAGGTCTGGTGGACACGTCATCCAGCAGCCATTTATTGCTTCACATGCTACTGGTGACCTTACATTATCGTTTAATGATGCTGAAATAAAGTAGAGTTATCCAATTGGAGTCCAGGGATGTGACAGAGTTTCAGAACCACAGTGGCATGATTGATTTCCATGGCTATTCAGCAGGTGTTGCTCTGTATAAAGTGCACACGGAATCTTGCAACCATCCTACCTAGGGTTGCGACATCACCTAGAGATCTACATATTTAGATGTTTCACTTTAGTCGAGTGAGGGGAAGCAGTGTTTTGTGAATTTTAACTGTTTTTATACTGGGTTTTTTTTCCATTTGTTGTGTGTTTTAATTGGTACACCACCTAGAGATGTATATATCAGGTGGTCTAAAGATGGATAGACAGACAGATAGACAGACATTTTAAAATGTCCAGTTTCCTAGGAGGGTGGTTGAATTAGCCATATGTAAAATCTCTGGGCTGGAGCTGTGTCACTATTGTGTTTTGTACATTTGCACAGCATTCGTGTTCTATAAATGCTTAGTAGCAATAGGCATCAACTCTGCATGGGTCAAATTTATTTTGATCTGTAGGCATCAAATCTGCACCAAATAGTCATCAAATCTGCATGGATACAACCAATGATGTGGCAAGCAGCTTCTGTCCTTTTCCCTCCAAAGGCTCCAGAATCAATGATTCACAGCAGCAAGATGTGGTATATGGTATCCAGGCACTCTGTTCTAACATCTCCCCTGAACATCCAGCTGCCTTTCCCAAGGCTGCCAAAGCCCTACTGTGACATCAGAGTATCTAAGCCAATGAAAACCTGAAGGGCTGTGGTACCACTGCCTACAAAGCCTCAAATGTTATCAGAGCAGGATAGAACCAACAATAAAAAGATCAAATGAGGAGAGTCGAGCAGGACCATCAGGAAGGAGGCTTAGCAATGCAGTTTGTTATACTATCAGGCCATTTACTAAACACACACACACACACACACACACACACACACACACACTTGGATGTACATATGCACCCAGTTAAGGTATTACTATTAAATGCTGGTATTATAAAAACTCTGGCTGACGTTCTGCACAATGATCCATCTCCCTTTTGACAGAACGTGTGCACAGTAGCGCAAGAGCACTCTTGCACAAGACACAAGAATTGTACAAATGCAGTTGCACAATGCATGGTCATTGGAAATCATGCTTGTGTTTGCACTGCTGTGCACATGTTCCATTAAAAGGCAGACAGAACACCGTGTAATATGTCAGGCAGCATTTTTATCCCTCCCTTCCTCCAGGGAGCTCACGGTGGCATGCTGTACCCAGGCCTCTCTCCATTGTATCCACCTCCTAACCCTGTCAGGTGGGTTAGACTGAGGGGCAGTGACTGGTCCAGGGTAGCTGAGAGGGGATTTGATCCAGTCTTAGAGCAACGTTCTAACTTCTGTCCTGAAAACTGGAAAGGGCTTGTTCAAACATGGTGGATCAAGCAACAACTGCATGTGGTGGGATGGAATGTTTTGTTTGTTTTGCTCAGCTGACAACACCAGAAAAAAATATTGGGGAGGCACAGGAGGGGCAAAGTGGACTTTGGTGGGTGGAGTTTTGCCCCATGTGTTATATTTCTGGAAGATGAATGGTTGCTTATTTCACATGACCATTCCCTCCTTAAACACATTTTCTCTGAAGTCAGTCTTATTGATTTTGATAGAATTAAAAAGTTCACTTCTGCACTCTAGCTCTGTCATTGACAGATGGAAGGGAGCCTGTGGGGAGCTGCTCCTTATACATGTTGATTGATGATAATTAAGAAGAGCACTCAGAGGATGTGAAAAGTGTCTTTCCTTCAAGTAACCATAGGGACCCATAACTGCAGGGGTAGGGAGCTATTTTTCTGGGGGCGGGGATACTTCTCTCCTTTGTGCCACCTATGCCTTTTGTGTTGCCTTATTCTTATTCTTATTCTTATTCTTAGTAAAGGCACTTGTACAATGACAACACTGTATAAATGAATGCATATTAAGCAGTAAATCTGCTCTACTGACAGTAATAAAACCTTACCATATTAAGCAGGGTTTGTACTTGGAATTGATCCCTTCTGTTTATACTTGTGTTTACCTAAGTGAACATCCAAACACTATAAAATACAGTCAGTAACTCTAACACTCTTTCCCTCCCTCCTTCTCTCTCTCTCTCTCTCTCACACACACACACACACACTCACACACAGAGCTGTTTCTGCTGATTGTCCTTCACTCCTCTGCCTGCTGAATTTTTGGCTCAGTTTTATGCTGGTGCTGTACATCACTATCAATAAGCTGTAGAAGGAGATACCAGGGTAGTGCGTACAAGCTAGCTAGAAACGTAATCTTTAAACGCAAAGATGCATTGAATTCCATAAGGCAAGTGAAAATGTCTCATACTCAGCGCCCAGTTTTCCAAGAGGAAGTCCTCTTGCATCCCACAATGCACTGTGTGGGCAGCAGAGAGGCAGCCTTTAATAGTGCAGCAATGCTCCCCTCCCTGGCTGAGCTGTGCGCTGTACAGTGCAGACAATGCGCTGTCTGTGGCCACCACTCGCAGCAACACTCCAAGAGCCTCCGTGTTGCAGACCAAAAAGTGAGGTAGGATGGACTCCTTTCCCCTCCTTCCTCACTTTTGGCCTGGGTAGCGGAGCTGGGTCTGCAGCAGATGGATCGGGAGGCCTCCCAGTCGCCCCGATGACACAAGCTGCTTGGGTTAACTCTCTCCTACCCAAGCAGCTCGTGTCGTGCGGATGGGCCCATCGTGTCCGTATCGTTTCCTGTAACAGAGTTCCCGTATCTGTACATGTGAGGCATTGCTTTTATTTTATTTTATTTTTTAAAACCATATGAGCCTGCCAGGGCCCTCTGTTCAACATATCATGGTCCTTCCCCTAATGGAGTTGTGGTTGGGGGGAACTAGATCCAGGGCTTTTTGTTTGTGGCCCCTCAGCTTTGGGATGCCATCAAGAAAGAGCTCCACTATGTTCTCCTCCCTCCAGGCTTTTTTTACAAAAGTGCTGAAGCTCCATCATTTTAGAGGGGCTTTTTAATATTTTAACTGTGACTTAGAATGAGTCAGTTTTAACCTTTTAACTAGTTTAACTTGTTTTCAATTTGGTGTTAACTTAGGCTTGTTTTGGGTTGATTTCTATTAATTTTAGATTGTTTTAATTCTGTACTCGTTCTATGGATTTTGTGAGCTTTCCCAAACAGTAGTGTATGGAGAGACAGGGTATAAATATTTTAAATAAATAAGTGGTGAGTCATTTCTAGTGATGGGTGCAGATTTGCAGTGGGGAAGTTCAAAATACACGTTCCCCCAGTTTGAAAAGTTTCACCCCTTTGCAAATCACCCAGATCCTATCAAATTTAAGTCTGGCTCAGGATGGGATTCAAGCTGACCACTAGCCCTGCTTGCTGTTCCCTCCCTGCAAAAACTTATCCTTGAGAAGGGAGAGATAGTAACCAGCACTGGAGGTCTCATTAGACACAGGAAAGGCCTCTTTAACTAGGAATGAGCATGCTCAGGAGCATCCTTTCCTGCTGGGAGCATGGGATCTGTAGTTTCCCATGACTCCTAAATTGAATTCGGAGACAAAGAACATTACAATCTCATGCTCTGAAACAGTTGGAATAAGAGAAGACACATATACCATTAGTGTCACGACCATCTTCTCAGCAGAGAGGAAGGGAGAAGAATGAACATAGGGAAGGAAGAACTTCCTGCTCCTGTTGTTTTCAGCTCATGTTATGCTGTCGAGCACCATGAATCATAACAATGATGATAATATATGGATAAAGCTAAAATAATATCCAAAATAAAAGTTAGAAGAATTAAAATCCTGTGTCTGGGAAGAAAGAAGGTTTGTACGGAGTTAATAGAATCCAGAGGAAAGAGTTGTGGTATGCAAGGACAAGACAGTGGAGTTGAATCAGGAATGTGAACCATTTAATGAGACACATATGATGTACAGAGAGGCAAGTGCAGTCTGCCTTCAGTGCTCTTGCTGCTGGCTGTTTGTTAGCCCCGCCTCTACTCCAGGACAGGAATACAAGCAACTAAAGCCTCATTCAAAAGCTGGCCTGGATCAAGGAATGGATTAACCAGAAACACCACATGAGTCAGGCCATTGGTCCCTCAAGCTCAGCATTGGCTACCCTCCCCGCTCTACACAGAGATGCAAGGGACTGGACTTGGAAGCCTCTGCGTGCAAAGCAGCCCCACTAAACTGATTATGAACACTGAAAGCTCTTGTTGACTGAGTCAGACCATGAGTACATCTAACTCACTATTGCCAACACTGAATGGCAGCAGCTCTTCAGAGTTCCAGAAAAAGAAAGATCTTTCCCAGATATGCTGGGATTGAGCCTGGGGCTTTCTGCATTCAGTGCTGGTGCTCTGAACCTGAGCTACAGCCCTTCATGAACCTACGAAGCTGCTGTCTGCTGTGCCAGACTCTGACTCTCTCTCTCTTTCTCTTTCTCTTCCTCTCTCTCTCTCTTTCTCTCTTTCTTTCTTATTTATTTACATACATACATACATACATACATACATACATACATACATACATACATAACATACATACATACATACATCCCACCCACTACAAGGTCTCTAGGTGGTTTATAATAACGAAAAAACCAAAAAAAATTAACACATTTAAAACACACATTAAAGTTTAAACAATCCAGAAGATTCAACTAAAAACTTCAACTAAAACATCAACCAAAAAGCTTGGCTGAAGAGATGAGTCTTCAGTTGTTTCCTAAAAGCCCTCGGGGATGGAACAGCTCTAATCTCAGCAGGGAGGGTGTTCCACAGCCCTGGGGCAACTATGGAGAAGGCTCGCCTTTGAGTCGCCACCAGATGAGCCTGTGGAACCCTCAGACAAACCTCCCTTGATTATCTTAATAGATGGCCGGGTTCATAACAAAGAAGGTGTTCTCTTAAATACCTCGAGCCCAAGCCATTAAGGGCTTTACGGGTAATAACCAGCACTTTGTATTTTGCCCGGAAACCTACTGGCAGCCAGTGTAGCTCTTTCAAAACAGGAGTGATATGGTTTCTCCAGGACAAGCCAGAGACCAACCTGATAGCAGCATCCTGTAACACAGGCTTCCCAAAACTGCGGCCCTCCAGATGTTGCTGAACTACAACTCCCAGCATCCCTAGACACAATTTTTTGTGGTTGGGTATGCTGGGAGTTGTAGTTCAGCAACATCTGGAGGGTCGCAGTTTGGGGAAGCCTGCTGTAACAATTGCAGTTTCTGGACTACGTACATAGGCAGCCCCACGTAGAGTGCATTGCAGCAGCCAAGCCTGGAGGTGACCAACACTATCTTAAGGTCACACCCTTCCAGGAAAAAGACACAGCTGGCATAACAGCCGGAGAGAGAAAGAGAGAGAGAGAGAGAGAGAGTTGGGTCCAGCAATGCTCCCAAACTGTGCCCCTGTTCCTTCTGGAGGAGTGTAACCCCATCTAGAACAGGTCGATCTCTCCCACCTCTTGGGTTGTGGGTCGCGACAGTGAGCACCTCCGTCTTGTTTGGATCCAGCCTCAATATTAGCCTGCCTAGCTCAGTGTTGTCTTCAGGAACGTGCAGCAGCTCTGCAAGGTAGAGCCTTGCTACCTGAGATCCCTTTAAGTGGCACAGCCTTGCTTTGAGCCTGGGGCCTTCCGCATGCAAAGCATATGCTCATTTACTAAACTGCAGCCTGATGCTACTATTGCACAGCACCAACCATCAAATCTTGCCCAGAGACTTTGAGCACCGAGACCTGATGGGTGTCAGTCCCCCGGGGCTCCTCTCATGCCCTTTTCTTCCAAAGGGGACCTTCTTCTGGCTGGCTGGCTGCCTACCTGGGAGTGTGCTCTTCCCCCATCTCCCCGCCTCCCTCTGCCGCTCTTGTGCTGCACGTCAGGCCGGCAAATGTGGGTTTATCTCTGAATGTAGCAGCATTACAGTAAGTCGTTTAATGTTTCGTTTGGGAAATGAAAGGCGCTGTATAAATGTGGGATGATGCCATTATAAGAGCAGTGCATCTCTCTGTAAATAACCTCTGTGGGGAAGCCAAACAAAATAAAGTAACAGTTGAAACAGCAGCGGTGTTTGTTTTAGAAAGATAGCAGACAGAAGCCTTGGAAGGCCTGAGCAGAAACGGTGCAGTGTGGTGGGGTATTACTTGGGGCACGAGCCAGAGCAAAATTAAGCCCCCAAACCTGTGGCAGGTGATTATTTACTGATGCTGCCTGCACCCCCAGCAGGTCGTGTTTCAACATAATTGTCATTTTATTGCACCAATGACTTTTTCCCCCTTGCAGCTGTTTCACAGATATCAACCTTTAAATTTTATTTAATTTGCATTGATTTCTCTCGCGCTCTCTTTTTCGCTGCACTTTTATAAGCCGGGATCACACGTCTCAGCATACACACAAAATGATTACTTGAGTGATGATTTTAAAAAATAATGGATGTACATTAGCACATGAATGATTAATTCTTCTTTGCCACTGCAAGCATCCAGGCTAGGGCTGAGTAAAATATTGATGGTACAAAGGAAATGAGCTGCTGCTTAATTTAGGTTTTGTTCTGGTAATGTGTAACTAATGTTATTTCCTCCTAGCGATATGCATTTAGTGACCCTCTTAAATGTTAATTCGTGGTGACAACCAAAACAAGAGCTAGAGAGGGATATACACAAGGTGAATGGTTGAAGAGCCCACATGTCTTCTGTGTACACTGCTCGGAAAATCTACAAATCAATATCACAGAAGATATAACTAGGAAGGTGCCCTTTAAGTATTTCCTTGGTCTTGTGGTAGCAAGCATGGATTGTCCCATTTGCTAAGCAGGGTCTAACCTGGGTTGCATTTGAATGGGAGGCTGCATGTGAGCAGTGAAACATAGGAACATAGGAAGCTGCCATATACTGAGTCAGACCATAGGTCCATCTCGCTCAGTATTGTCTACACAGACTGGCAGTGGCTTCTCCAAGGTTGCAGGCAGGAATCTCTCTCAGCCCTATCTTGGAGAAGCCAGGGAAGGAACTTGGAGCCTAGATGCTCTTCCCAGAGCGGCTCCATCCCCTAAGGGGAATATCTTACACCGCTCACACTTCTAGTCTCCCTTTCATATGCAACCAGGGCAGATCCTGCTTAGCTTAAGGGGACAAGTCATGCTTGCTACCACAAGACCAGCTCTCTTTCTCCATTGAGAAATTTCTCCAGTGAGAAATTCTCCTTAGGGCAGTGGTTCTTAACGTGTGTGAAGTAACTTCAGTTTGAAGCTTACTCTGAGAAGAGCAGAAGCAGATTCAGGAGGTAAACAAGCTTTTCTAAACAAAACAGCAAGCCTTTTTCCTTCAAACAAACTAACAGGAGGAGGGGAGATTTCGAGGGGATGTTTTCTCTTTAAGGGAGAAGTCCTAATGTGCGTGCCTGTGTTGGTTTCTTGCCAGGGCTAGCATTTGCCAGGGCTTGCATTGGGGCCTCTGTGGCATTTAGTTGTTGTTTCTCCTTGCCTGGAGGAGGATAGAGGGAGGAGTCAGCTAGGGCTGTAGTGAGTCACACCTGGTGGGAGGAGCCACCCCCTGTGAGCCACATTCCTGTGTCTCAGTTTGATGCCTACTCGCTATATAAGAGGTGAAGTCCTGGGAACTTAGCGAACAAGGATAGCAAACAGGGCACTGGAGTTTTTCATGGAGTTTAGCGGGGAAGTTTGCGGGGGAGCCTGAGATAGATCTCCTTGATCACAAGGAGCCCAGTGGAAAGTGAAAGTCAGTATTACTCCTTCCTTCATATTCTTGAGAACAGTTAAATAACTGACTAATACAGCTAAGACATAACTTTCTAATTTACAGTCTCTAAATACTGTAAGCAGCTAACAAAACCAGTTATGGAGCTAGAAAGCCAGCAGGGGAGAGGGCACTTCCCAGTGTATTGCACAGAGTATCTGGTGTATTGCTTGGTCCAGTTCAATCATAGACCAAACTAGCCCGTTAGGTTCATGATCGAACCATTGAACTGGCCCTGATCAAACAGTTCCTGCACACCCCTATTGGAGCTTGATGCTGATTCCTGGAGGGTTGGAAGAACCCTGTCCTTCCAGGAAGCCCTCAAATAGGGCACGAAGTCTGTGGCTCTCCTCTTCTATGTCCTCTCTGCAGCAGCCATCCGTGCTGCCTGTAAGCATCCCCTTTCCCGATAAAAGTATATCAGCGTGTTTAGCTCAGGGGCTTGGGCCATTCCTACTGGATACCTAGACACCTGCCAAGGAGGAGAGGCATGATCTGCACAATATCTCCTGCCCTCTTCTCACAGAGCTCAGTACTTCTGGGCCCCAGGCTTCGCTTTTGGCAGCTCCGAGAGCAGTGTTGAGTGGGAACAGCAGCACTCTGCCTACTGAGCTAGAGGCTGTGGCGGCAACGTTGCCACCAGACATGTTGACGTGCTTGGCCCCCAATCCAGCTCCCTATTAGACAAGGTTGATGCCCGACTGGCTCTCTGGCACACCGCTCTGCTTGTCCATCTGTTCGAGTGGCATTTTGCCCACGGCGGCGACATGCCTGTTTTGATTTGGAAAAGATGCCTCCTAGCAGTGAGTTCAGCAAGCCTGTCTGAGAGGAGGCAGGAGAGGAGACCCTTCTGTACGTTGCATTTTGGACGCTGCCAACAGCCCAAGTCCTGCTTCAGTTCAGAGTCATTGCATAAGTCCCAGGACAACTGCAGCCCCTCTGCTTTTCGGCTGACTAGACACCTTACTAGTATCTGATCAGATCAACCACACATGTTGGACAGGGGGCATTTCCCTAGATAAGCCAGGTGACATCAGGATTGGCACCTCATGCACAGAAATCTGGCGATCCTTGGCCGGCATGATGCTACCCTAGATAGCCCATGCAATTAGTATAACTCAGCCCTTTGTTTGTAGGGTTGCCACCTGGCCAGTTGTCAAACAGCCCAGCTGCTTAAGTGCTAGACAGTGAGACATTTTAAATGTGCATGTATTAATATGAATTAACAAATGCAAATGAAGAGAAGAAGCACCCGTGATTTCCCCACCACCACCACCCATTCTGGTGGGATTGGCAGCCTTACTGGCTTGCTGTGGCTTGTGATCTGAGCTTCTTAGGCACCAAGTACTTGTGTGCCTACGTACCTGCTTCCTTACTTCATTTGTATCTCACTCTTCCTCCAAGGAGCCCAGAGTGGTGTTCATGGTTATGTTTATCTCCACAACAACCTTGTGAGGTAGGATAGGCTGAGAGAGAAGTGACTGGCCCAGTGTCACCCAGGGAGTTTCACGGCTGAATGGGGTTTGAAGTTGGGTTGCCCTGGTTGTAGTCCAACACTCTAACCACTACACCATACTGGTTCTCAGTATGCAATCAAGCAGTAAAGCTTTTGCCCAAACGGTGCCATTTAGTAAGGGCAGGAGTACTTATTTAAATTCATGGAGGACAGGTCTATCAATTGCTGTTAGGTATGTTAAAGGAGAGAGAGAGAGAGAGAGAGAGAGAGAGAGAGAGAGAGAGAGAGCGAGCACTTATATCCTGCATTTCACGTGTCAAACTAAAGAGCTCCCAATCACCATTAAAACAATCCATAACATACAATACATCATGTCAGTAATAACAACATGCCAAATACAAAATAGCAAGCCAGAATTCTCCCTCTCTCATCATATTAGAAACTGGAGTCATCATTGAAGCTGAATGCTGGGAGATTCAGGACAGACCAAAGGAAGTACTTCTTACACAATTTGCAGTTAAATTATGGAATTCACTGCCACCAGATGTGGTGATGGCCACCAGTCTAGACAGTTTTTAAAGGAACTAGACAGATTTATGGATGAGAGGACCATCAATGGGTTACTAGTCTGGTGGATAGCTGTATGTCTGGATAGATAGACATTTCCATCTGGATTTCCATCTGGAAATTTCCATCTGGATCAAAATGATTTCCATCATTTCTTTTGTTTCTTTTAAAAAATGGAACCTTCATGTTCAGAGGCAGCATATTTCTGAATATCAGGTGCTGGAGAAGACAGAATGTGGTGGGACTGTTGTCCAGGTTCTGCTTGTGAGCTTCCTGGAAACATCTGGCCAGCCACTGTTAAAAATACGATATTGGCTAGATCAGGGTTTCTTAACCTTGGGCCCCCAGATGTTGTTGGACTACAACTCCCAGAATCCCCAGACATGGCCTTTGTGGCTGGGGATTCTAGGAGTTGTAGTCCAACAATATCTTGGGGCCCAAGGTTAAGTAACCCTGGACTAGATGGGTCAACAGGTTTTCTTTTGGGTTCTTATTATTTCCCCACTGGGGGCGGAACAACCCCTTGCGCATAAAGAAATAGAATATCAGGGATAGGCTGGACCTTTCTTCATACGCTAGTTTTCTGTGTGAAGGCATTCTCAAACTTGAGTCCACAGATGTTGTTAGACTACAGCTCCCATCTTCTCCAGCCATGGTGGCCCAAGGGGAAGTTGAAAGGAGCTGTCGTCTCCTGTCATCTGGGGACCCAAGTTTGAGAACCCCTGGAGTAAGGCATGCATGGCTGAGTAACAGCATTCACCTATCCAAAAAGGCCTGGGTGATAACATACAGTACTTGTGAAGAGGGCCAGGCAAATTCAGATGGCATCATGAGCCTTTCTCTTTCCAGTGTTTATCAGGTAAATTAAGTTCCCATGCCTGCTTCCGCTTTCTTTTCCCTCTGCAGATCAAAATGTGCTACTGAGGGCCACTTCCATGTGCATTTCCAGCATGCCATGCCTGTTTTGAGCACATTCACTATTTGAAGGGGAGGATGCACTGCTACAAACATCAGGGGGGGGGTGTCACCAGGAGGTCATGAACTGGGGGTCCCTAGAGGCCCAGGGTTCCTCCGGGCTTAGAGCTATGACCCAATTGGGCTGATATTCAGACACAGTTTGATACAGCCCTATCGGGCAATTTTGCATTGGGTTGGGTGTGATGCAAAATTTGGCGCATTGGTCCTGGTCCAGTTGCACCCGATACAACGGTATCCCGATACACCTTGTATCAGATTGGATTGGGGTGGGGAGATTACATGATGACAATGCAGGGCTGGATTATGACATGCTGAGGCTATAAGCTATATCAAGCTTAAAAGGCCCCATAAGATGACAAAAACAATAGTATTACTCTAACAAAAAGGACAGTGGAAACAGAAATAATAAAGCTTTATTTTTACTTGGCAAAGATGCAATGAAAAAGTAATGATCTAATAAAAAACAGTTATCTTGCAATAAGCTATTTGCATTAGAGAGATACTTTCCAATGAAAAATCATTATGTAAAACTTTAGTGTGTGCTTTTTAATTCAAAGGCCCCGCATAATGTGAGACCCTCAGCTGTAGCTTAGCACCTCCTTCTGACATTGAGTGGGCTCTCCTTCTCTCTTTTGACTTCTTATAACAGGACTGTCCTTAAGGCAATGCCTAAGTGGCCAAAAACTTTGACATCGCGAGCAATAACACCCGTCAATGATCATTTCAGTCTACAGGGACATCACAGATCTGAGAGTAACCGCTCTTGAAAAGATCAATCCTTGTGGATGCATGGAATGGAAAGTAACTGAAGCAGGAGTTCATAAAATATAACTGACACCATCAACCAAGGACTAAATAGGGATTACAATTTCCTTTCACACTCTAAAGATTCCACTTCACTTATTATTGCTGCCCCTTTAAGGAGAATGCTTTTAACTGACATCCTGTTTTTCACCTGATGGGAGATGAAGGGCTGGTCTTGTGGTAGCAAGCATGCATTAACCCATTTGCTAAGCAGGGGCTTCCCTGATTTGCATTTGGATGGGTGACTGCATGTGAGTGCTGTCTGCTGTAAAATAGTCCCCATAGGGGATGGGGAATCTCTTCCCAGTCATGCGCTGAGGAAAGGGTGCAATGTTATGATGTTCCTTCCTTTCCCAGAAATTACAAGACAGCTGTCAAGGAGGAAAGTAAAGTTGTTAAACCCTGCTGCTTTTACCTATGGAGAGAGAGGAGTTTTTAAGTTAAAAGAGAGGAGGAGAGCCCACTGCCACCCAGTAAGCCGCCCCCCCACCGCCACAATCTTGATTCATATAATCAACCTGAGATTATCCTGATCAAATGCTTTGAACCAATACCATCTTGATTATTTTGGCAATGCCCAACCCTGAAAGTCGGGCATGGTTCACACAATTGGTTCACACCCCGGTTCACACAATTGTTCAAGTCTATGTTTAATGTGGGTTACCAAGATTAGCATGATCGTATGAACCCATGCCATGTTGGAAATCTCAGGTTAATCTCAGGCTATAAACTGCCTTGGCATGGGTTCACACGATCACATTAAACCTAGATTCAAACGATTGTGTGAACCAGGCCAATATGTGTTTGCTTGGCCATACAGGAAATTCTTGGTATTTGCGGGGGTTCCATTCCCAGCTAGTGCTGTGGATACCGAAACTGCGGATACCGAGTAATTGGGGCAATGGCATCATGGGGGTTAGGTCCCTAAGTGGGGGAAATGGCCCCCAAATGGCCAAAAATCCCCATGAAAAAGCACAGTAAAGTGCCATACCGTGCTCTGTGGGTCCCCAGTAGTCCTGCAGTGCCCCCAAGAGTAAAAAATCGGCCAAAAATCAGAGTTTTCTTCCTTGTGGGGGCAAAGTGAACCACAAAATGGCTCTTCTCCTCAAAATGGCGGCCAGAAATGACCTCCGAGGTCATTTCCAGCCAGCCCTGAACCGCGGATATGTGGATTTAACCCCCCCCCCATTTTCTACTGTGTATACCTAGGTCAGGTGTCCATTACCCAACCATGGATACATGAATCCGCAGGTGCTGGATACACAGATATTGAGGTTCTCCTTTAAAATGTTACTATATCTGCCACCTGGATGCATGTGAGACATCTTGGAAGTGTGATGCACCCTTGAGGTTCTGTCCTCCTGAGAAAAAGTCAGAGAGATCTCCAACCTTCAGTGTGCTTTGCTAGATGAGGAGCTGCTGTGGTCGATTTTCTCTCTCTCTTCATCACATTAGATATGAATGTTAGGCCTATTACCTTGACCTTTTTCTTCCAAACTAAACAGTGTTCAGCAGACTTAGTAATAACTCCAGCATGGTTCACTTGCTTATTGTACAATTTGCTATGCTAATAGTTCCAGTGCATTCTGTGAATGTGAGCAGATTTTCCATGTTAGATTGGATGCCCTTGGCGCCGCACCTCAAGTCTGAACGAATGGCCAGGCATTAGATTTGACAGGGAGAAAAGCCAGCATGAATCGTCCCTTCTGCTAAGTAGGCTTCACCTTGGTTTGCATTTGGATGGGTGACTACATTCCCCAAAGGACTCCCAGTCTAAAAGGAAAGATTAGATATTTTTCATTTTTTAAAATTTTAATCTATAAAAGATTAAATCTAAACTAAAAGGCCATCCCCTGGCATCTCCAGTTCAGGCTAGGAAAGACCTCAGTCTGAAACCCTGGCAAGTCACTACCAGTCATGGATACAACAGTGCAAAGAGGACCATTGGTCTGATTCCATATAAGGTGGCTTCATTTTTCCCCCTTCATGTTCACTTGAGCATTCCGTGTGTGACAGGCTGCTTCTTCCTGAATTGCACTTGATGCATGTGGTGATGTCATTAAATGCAGGCAGCATATGATAACAGGCCAGATCATAATTTTAATTGTCGCAGTGCAGCCAATCTGGTGTGGAGAGCCGGTCTTGCAGCGGCAGACATGAGTTGTGTCGCCTTTATTAAGCAGGGTCTGCCTTGGTCTGCAGTGGAATGGGAGCAATGCATGTGAGCATTGTCTGCTGCAAAATATTCCCCTTGGGGAATGGGGGCTGTAGCTCAGCAGGGTGGAACATCTGCTCTGCATGCAGAAGGTCCCAGGTTCAACCTCTAGCAACATCTCCAGGTAGGGCTGGGAAAGACTCCTGCTTGAAACCTTGGAGAATCATTGCCAATCAGCGTCGACCAGGAGTTCCCAACCTGTGGTACTCCAGATGTTGCTGAAGTACAACTCCCATCATCCTCAGCCACAATAAACGGTAGCTGGGAATGATGGGAATTGCATTTCAGCAATAACCGGAGTACCACCATCAGGGAACCGCTGGTGTAGGCAATACTGAACAAGATGGACCAGTGCTCTGACTCAGGATAGGGCAGCTTCCTATGTTCCTAATCTGTCTGACATGGTGGAATCGAGGCGGAGTGCACAATTGTCAGCCATGCGTAGAATGGTCATGTGAATCTTCTCTCACCAAATATAAATGAATAATTCTTATGCAGTTGTTCTGTGGAATTGTTTTCAGGACAATAGCAAAATGTGGAGAGGGAATACCATTGTTCTCTACCTAAAAACCTCAAGGAATGAGGTTTCCAAACCAGCTGCCACTTGCAATACAGTCAGCAATGTGGAAAGCTAATTAGAGGTCTCTTTTGGTGTCCCAAAAAATCAAACTCTGGAGGGTCAATTTTGCTATTGACACACAATTGGGCATCATTCTGTGATGATTCTATGCAGAATCCCCAGAGAGTATTGCCCAAGGCAAAAACCCACATGTCACCACAGATTACACATGTACTGGAGGCCGCGTTATGCGTTGCAGGGGTTCGAGTAAATATAGTTTGTCATCTCTATTCAAGGCTGATTTAAAGATTTGAGCGGAGTGTCCGCAGCCACTTGGTTAAGACTGCTACGAGACAGCACAGCCAAAGTACAGCTTCTCAGAGCTAAAGGCACCAGACAGTTTATTTTTCTCTCATCCTTGATGGTTTTAGGCAACCATTTTCCAGGCATAACATGTCCACTGAATCACACTTGGGACTTGTTTGGTTACGACCTCAACACATTATATCTCTTGAAATCATCGGTTGCTCAACAGCACCAAAAAATACCTTCATATTCGTCAACATCAAACTGGCTTGTAACAGAGGTTAGGAGAAGGTTTATGAAATTTAGTTATCTATGGGAGCTGGGGGCTGGATAGGATGGGTGTGGCCAACCCACATTCTGTCCCCAACATTTTATCAAAGGAGGATGAAAAGTTGTCCTACCCAGCTCCCACACAATCGCTCTCCCCTCTTCCTACCTTGATCTTTGCAAGCACACTACTAAATATTTATATACACTGCACAAAATATTTATTACTGTTTTCCAATAGATATATGTATAAAACCCCTGCTAACTGAGCAAAGAGACACCTTTTAACATGGTGATTCTCTTTAATAAGCAGTGAGGAGAGTAACTGGCTCTATCCAGCCCCAGCACAGCACCCCTCCAGTGGCTGTTGCTGGTATCTGCCTTAGCTTTCTTTTTAGATTGTGAACGCTTTGGGGACAGGGGTCCTTCTTTTGTATTGTTGTTTTTTCTTTGTAAACTGCTTTGAGAACTTTGGTTGAAGGGTGGTGTATAAATATCTGTTGTAGGAGTAATGCTGAGCTGAAATGCCCCTCTGCAGTTCACTGCTACTTTTGCAGTTGGCGAAAACCCTCTTCAGACATTGTACAAGTACATTTGTCTGTGTTTTGTGTGAATGACTGTACTTGCAGTCGTTTTAAGCATGAGTCTGGATTCAGGCCTCTCAAATGCATGATACAGATAGGAAGCATGCTGCTGTACATGTGTCAAACATGTGAATAAGTGTAGCTCTGTACATTGTACACTCATTGTACAAGTGTTGAACGTAATGTGTGAATAAGGCTAAAGGTCATTTCAGGAGTTTTGAAAGAGCTGGGCTTACTGATACAGCTGTCGCACTCCTGCTGAGTGACTGCTGGTTGACGCCGTTTATTTACCCACAAGTCCCTTCTCCATGATGTTATTTGATGACTAATCCTAACCCACAACATTATGGCTACAGAATATTGCCACTTGTCCCTGGTGGCTTTTTCTGCTGGAGCTGCTTTTGTGCCGGAGCTGAAACCTGAGCTTTCGAGCCAAGTTGAATCATGCTGGATTTTGTGTAATTTAGCCTGAGTAATGTGATACTAATCTACAGATAAATGTATCTTGCTGTATTTATATTCAGTGAGTAATTGCCTGTCCTGGTAACCACAGGTTTCAGTGTACGACTGTTGCCGCAAAGTGCTAGCTTTCTTACTACCTTCTGGATCCGTTTTGTACCACTTCGCTAAGTTCAGTTGTTGGCTCCTGGAAGGAGAAAAGTCCTCACAGCTCCAACAGCAGACTCAGGATGGCTCATCAGTTTAAAGTAGGGAATTGGGTTGTTTACTTCCATCTTCAAAATGAAGCCTGGAAGTTACAGAAGCATAGCTCAGCCTGGCAAGCTCTGACCTGTCCAGAAGAGTTTCATGTTTCTGCTGTATAAATCATAATCATCATGTATATCGTAGCTAGGACCATCATTTAGAGAGGGCAGGCAGTACATTCTCTCTCACCGCCGCCATATTTCTGACCAAATCGTTTCTGATCTTTATATATGCTTCATTCCAGAGTTCTTATGGCCTATCTATACAGAGCTTTCTGCAGTGTGCCAATTTGCTGATTTCCCTGACAGCAGCTGACCTGTGTGGATCTTGAGTTGGCCGGCATACAATAAATTATGCTCGGATGACTCAAGAAATGCAAGCTGTGTACAAGAACTGTGGACACTGTGTGTCAAAACTCAGTGAAAACAAACTTTGCCTACCAGAGACACTGTGTGTCCCCAGTACTCTCTTTTTCAAAGGCCAGGAAAGCCTGTAACGCTATCCCCCTAGTTTTCTCTCCACTTGGGAAGCGAGACTGCCAGACTCATAAGATGACACTGGAAATTAGTTGCCATCCGAAGCTTGCTGCAGCCAAGACAAAGTTCCTTATGCAGATGTCTCTTCCCTGCAGGAAATTGCCTGCATGCTGCCTCTGTATGATCACATGCATCAAGCACACATGCGTACATTTTGCCATGGTCCATGCTGCAAGGATCCCCGATTGGCTTCAGTTCCCATGCCATACACACGCACAGGTATACAGAGATGCATCTTTATAGGAAATAGACTTGTTGGCATCTGTTAAATGTGACTGTGTATATATGGAGCCCATGAGATGCCCTGCAAAGTAGTGGGAGCCAGGTAGAAAATTTGCCATAAATGGCATGGCCTCCTAGTCTCTTTGGCTAGCCCAGTGCCAGCCGGCTTGCAGTAGGAATTGGATGTTGCTAATGTGCAGTTTTCAGATTAAGATGAGGAAATACAAATCATCCAGCGTACAAAATGGCTACACAGCTTTGGCCCTCCAGCTGTTATAGGACTACAACTCCCATCGAATGAACATAGGAAGCTGCCTTATACAGAGTCAGACCATTGGTCCATCAAGCTCAGTATTGTCTACACAGACTGGCAGTGGCTTCTCCAAGGTTACAGGCAGGAGTCTCTCTCAGCCCTATCTTGGAGATGCTGCCAGGGAGGGAACTTGGAACCTTCTGCATGCAAGCAGGCAGATGCTCTCCCCAGAGCGGCCCCATCCCCTAAGGGGGAATATCTTAGTTCTCACATGTTCAAATGCAAACCAGGGCAGGCCCTGCTTAGCAAAGGTGACAATCCATGCTTGCTACCACAAAACCAGCTCTCCTCACATCCCTGACTATTGGCCACTGTGGCCAATAACCCATGTGTCAAGCACACATGCTTGACACATGGATTCATAATCCAGCAACAGTCATAATCCAGCAACAGCTGCAGGGCTGACGTTGTGCAGCCTCGCTATTTTTTTCTGGGGTGTCTTTGTTTAATAGCCATATGTCAAAACCTCTTTGACGGTTTCCACCAGGGGAACTCAAGGTTGCGAGTCAAGCTTGCTTCTTAACTGGGAACCTTTTGTTCACTCAATATAGAACGTGTGCTGCTCTTTTCCTCCGTCCAGTCTTAGTGGGTATCTGGGCTCTCCACTTGGCTGTGAAGTCCAACCACCCTTGATGGGCTGTGGACGGAATAGGGGCTTTGCCACTGATTGAAACCAGTTCAGGATCGAGTCCTGAGAGGATGAGCTCATTCTCCACAGCTGGGCTTCGGCCTCTGTTCATCCCAGCGTGTCACAGACAGTTCTCGTACTGAGACGGTGCAGCTGGGGCCCTTCCCTCTTGGAACGAAGGAGCCCTTTCTCTGCCAGACACTGGATGGGGTCTATACATCCCCTCACACTCGGCCCTTGATACAGCAGCTCTGTTTACTGGCACAAAGGGTGCCTTACACAATGTTTATTGCTACCACATTTCTTTGTGGCATTGTGGCTGAGGCTCTCACACCAAGACATTACAGTATTTGCTTTTCAGAGCAGACGACACGGCTGAGCAGTATTACCAAGTGTATAGAATGTATTTCTTTTCTGTTTTTATTATTATTATTATTAGTAGTAGTAGTAGTAGTAGTAGTAGTAGTAGTACACATAGATTTTAAACACCTGGAGGAGCCTTTCAGCTCTTTCTTTCCACTGCTCCGAGAACCACAACAGTGACTTTAAACCCTGAAAAGTGCACTGAATATGCTTGGCTGGCCTGTCGCATTTTGAACAATTTCTTACGGGTTTTTGGTGTGCGTGTTTGTAAAGTTGCTGTGCTGCAAAGTGGGTGGTGGTGGTTTTGTTTGTTTTTAAAGTACTTCCAACTGTCAGGCTATGATTTGGAAACCACACTTCTCCATGGATCTTGTTTTCCTAGACATTCTCCTTTCTTTCAGTTTGCAGAAGGCACAAATAACATGCCCGTAGTCAGAAAGACTGAGAGAAGAGCTGGTCTTGCAGTAGGAAGCATGAATTGCCCCTTGTGCTAAGCAGGGTCCACCTTGGTTTGCATTTGGATGAGTGACCACATGTGAGGATTGTCTGCTGCAAAAGATTCCCCTTAGCGGATGGGACCATGGTTCAGTGGCTTTGCATGCAGAAGGTCCCAGGTTCAATCCCTGGCAGCTCCACGTAGGGCTGGGAGATATTTCTTTCCTTCCAAAACTTTGCAAATCTGCTTCCAGTCAGTGTAGGCAATACTGAGCTCGTTGGACCGGTGGTCTCCCTTCAGTATAAGGCAGTTTCCTATATTCCTGTGCTCACCCTCACATTAGGGGGATGGGATGAGGCCACAGCCTAGTGGTAAAGCATCTGCTTTGAAAGCAGGAATTCCCAGTTTCAGTCCTCAGCATGACCAGGTGGGGCTGGGAAAGACTCCTGCCTGGAACCATGCAGAGCCTCTGTCAGTCACTGTCGACTATACTGAGTTATTAATTAATTAACTAATTAATTACTTAGTTATTTTATCTATCTATCAAATTTGTACACCGCACCAAACTTTCATCTCTGGGCAGTTAACAGCCCCATTAGTTAGATGGGCCAATAGTTTGAGGCAGTATAAGGCCACTTCCTATATTCATTCCTGTGTTCACAGCAATAGGTTTCCGCCAACACCTTGGTGGCATTTGTGCCGTCTTTTGTGGCTTGGCACCAGGATCCTGGCATCAGGGGTACTTCAGAAATCCTTTGCAATTCTTATGTTTGATCACATGACAGTCTTTGGGTTGCTGTTCTGCATCAAGATATGGCTCCCCGAAAAAATAGAGACCCGAGGGATGCCTGTCATTCCTATCAAATGTAGAGGGGTTGTGCAGGGACGACAAGCTGACAGTGGAGCTTGGCCAGCTTTGGCAACAAGCTGAAGGCATGCCATCCTTGCTAATGGCATCACTAGGCTCTACTAACCTGCCACTCAGGCCAACAAGAAGAGGCTACTGGGTAGGGGGTGTACCGACCCATCATTGCCATTCTCTGAGTTTGGGAGAGTTTGGGTTGTATGTAAAGGAGCATCTCAGAAGCCTGGAAAAATAGGAATTTGAAAGGATTCTTGATAGGAAAAGAGAACCAGCCTCAGCAGCCCTCCCAGCTATTTAGTAGAGATGTGCAAATTGATTCAGAATCGAATCGAATCTAGGTGATTCGTGTGATTCAGATTCGAATCAAATCACACTTTAAAATTGAATCTGATTCGGATTCGGTTCAATTTTTTGAAATTTGATTTGAATTTAATTTGAGAGCCATTTGACACCTTTTAAAAACCATCCAGGCCCTGTGATTGGTTTAAAAAATGTGCCAAAACAGGGTTGAATTAATTCAAATATTATTTGAATTCAAACTCAATTTTTGGATCCGATTCAAACTTGATTTAAATTTGAAACAAATTTTTGGAATTTGATTTGAAACAAATGACTTATTGTAACTGATTTTTTAAAAAAATGTTTTAGAAATTGTTTTGTATTGTATTTTGCATTTTCTCCCCTCACCATTTTTTGGTCTGTTTTTAATGTGTTGACTGAATGTTGTGTTGTAAGCCACCCAGAGAACAATTTGTAGGTTGTTTGTTTGTTTAACAAATGTCTATACCACCCAAAACTTATGTCTCTGGGTGGTTTATAGGGTGGCTGAAAATAAAGTTGTTGTTATCATCATCATCATCATCATCATCATCATCATCATCAAAAATGTGTTTCATGAACATCTTTCTTCTATTTAGAAAAGGAAAGGGAGAAGCACCAAGGAAGGGAAACTTCAAATGCTTCTGGGATGAACTTTATTACTTGCCTGATGCCTTTTGGCAAGGCCTTTATCAAGGACTGTAGTTGCAATATATCTCAGTAGTCAAAAGAAGCTCAGCAAAGAAGATCTGCACTGTTCTTTGTCGCTCAACTCTAATGCATAAGGTTCATCTCAGAGGCAGCTAAGGGTCCTCCGCCTTTCTCATCTCCCAAACCTTCAGCAGTGCCTAGTAAGAAGTCACAATCATAGCACCCCATCCATATCATCACCTTCCTGGCACGGGGATTATCCTCAACAAAGGAAGACAATAGCATAACAAAGAGGTGCTGCTTGCAAGGCAACATGTTTACAAGGGCCAACAAATAACTGAATCCCCAAGGTCATAGATAGTGTGCACAGTTAGAGGCAGGGGAAGATGATGAACTGAGGCTAACAGGAATCGGGTCTTCAGCTTGTGAATCAAACAAAAAAAGTAGCATTAGATTCAGTCTAGTATTTTCATGAGACGCCAGTCATTTACCCTCAGGACCTTCTCCTTATGCTTGCATTCACTGGTGTATTTAAGTCCTGCGTAAGTTATCAGATAGTACTTGCTAACAGGAGAAGAATTATTTGCATTTGTGAATCCAGGGCTCCTGGAACACATATAGATATTCTCATTGTAATACCTACTATTACTACTACTACTATGAATATTTATATAAAGCTTTTCAACAAAATTTCCCATAGCAGTTTACATAGAGAAATATAAATAAATGAATAAATAAATTTGCTGCCTGTCCCCAAAGGGGGCTCACAATCTAAAAAGAAACATAAGGTAGACCCCAGCAACAGCCACTGGAGGAATGTTGTGCTGGGGATGGATAGGGCCAGTTGCTCTCCCCCTGCTCAATAAAGAAAATCACCGCTTTAAAAAGGTGCCGTTTTGCCTTGACTGAAATGCAGCCCTACACACGCTTCGAGTCCCAAATTTACTTTCTCTGTGGCTGCAAGGAGTGAGGAACAGGAAGCTTGGATCAGGTCCCCTGTGGCAGATTAAGGAGCAGGCTTATTGCCTCCAAAGGGAATTTGATATAATTGACTATAAACAGGATAATGGCTGTGACGTTAGCAGAGGAAGGCAGGGATGGGGAGCCACAGCAGCTGCACCGTTTCCACACCCAAAGAGCACAGATCCATCTCAGGCTGTTCTTCCCCTGGCCCCTCGACTCCTCTTACATGCAGTTTTGAAACTCCAGGCTCCCCAAAGGCCAGCAGAACAAACTGCATCAAAAAAAAGCTGTCAGCAATTTTCCCTTTTGTGGGGGGGGGAAACCACTGTTTTTCCCAGAAGGCAGCAAGCCTTCTGGGAAAAACCTCCTGGGGTTGTGGTGAAGATAGGCCAGCCAAGTGATGCTCTGGTACAGTCAGCGTCATGCCGCAGGAGTGATGTCTAGGTCAACTAGTTTGAGGAAGCAAAGGGGTTGGTGGCAAAGGCCATTATTAGGGGAGTGAGGATTTTGCTGTGCATTAAATACTTACAGAGGTATGGTACTTAATGTTTTTAGTACAGGTGAACATAGGAACTTGGTAGCTGCCTTCTACCAAGTCGGACCCTTGGTCCATCTAGCTCATTATTGGCAGCAGTATAGGAACATAAGAAACTGCCAAATACTGAGTCAAACCAGGGTCCATCTAGCTCAGTATTGTCTTCACAGACTGGCAGCGGCTTCTCCAAGGCTGCAGGCAGGGATCTCTCCCAGCCCTATCTTGGAGATGCTGCCAGGGAGGGAACTTGGAACCTTCTGCTCTTCCCAGAGTGGTTCCATCCCCTGAGGGGAATATCTTCCAGTGCTCACACTTCTAGTCTCCCATTCATGTGCAACCAGGGCAGACCCTGCTTAGCTACCACAAGACCAGTTCTCCATCCTCATTGCCAGTAGCCCCATATAACCCACGGTCCCAGCACCCATGGTTTCGCCTATCCAAGGTTGCGTTATAGGGACCCAGTTTCTTTATTTGCAGGGTGAAAATAGGATTCATTTTGCCTACCCATGGTACTTGAGTAGCTGGAAATGACTTCTGAGGTCATTTCCTACTGCCATTTTGTAGTGCTCAGCCATTTTCTGAGCTCTTTTCTGCAAAAAAAAAAAAAAAGTAACCCTAAAAAGGAACAACAATGGGAGGAGTTGGAAGTTTGTGGGTCAATGCTGGAGAGTAAGGTACTGTGCTTATTTCTCACACAGACACACACACACACTTTTTCTTGTGATTTTCAGCATACTACAGTGTGCTTAGGAACCTTACTCCACCCCAGTTCCGATAGGATTAAGGTCTCTTTATTTACGGTTTCATTATCCATGGCAATAGGCAGGAACGGGACCCCTGCGTATAACTAGGGTCACCTGTACACAGTATTTAACTTATTAATGAAGCTGAATACATCTGTGACAACTTATTAATGAAATTGAATACTTGTGACAAGAAGCAGATCCGTCTACAACTTTCTTCAGCTGAAGAGATGTTGACAAGTTTTTTTCAATACCCATGATAACCAAGTCCCTTAACCAGTTATCTGTCATGAGATTCCACAAGGAATTTTTCACTCATCAAAGGCATGAGAATGTGCTCTCACGTGCAGCACTTAATGCAGGAATACTCACACCAATCACATATAAATTGTGTGGTTCATGAAAGGCAAGTTTGTATTTTGTTTGTTTTTTTAAAAAGCAGCTGTAGCAAGCTGTCAGTCCTGGACGTCGGCTCTTCTTCATAGGGTTTAATTTCAAGTTTAATAATTAATAAGTGATGCCCCATGCACATGACATCACACACACGTTGGCATACCCAGGATTCGAAGCTCTCCCAAGCTCATTCCAGCCAGCATTGGCTGGCTGGCTGGCAGTGTTTATTTCCCTTCCACTCCCTCCAGCGAGGGAGAGGAAGGGAAATAAATGCATCCAGGCACCAAACGCTCCCTGGAAATGAGATTGGGAGGCCTGGGGTGGGCCCTCTGGCAATTGGGCCACGTTCCCTTTGCATGTGATCTCATGCACAATGGGGGCTCTGGTGGCCCTTTTCATTGGTGGCCCGAGTTCTTTGAACCCTGGCGCTCAATTGTGGCTCCGCCCCTGGAAGCACCCACTACCTTTAGCTATCCTTTGGAGTCACCACTGGTGCCATGTTGGGCTCTATAAGAGGGATTACATTTCTAAGGATGAGTGCCAATTCATATATTTATTCCTTTATGTATTATTTATTACTTTTTTTACATTTTTAATATATGCTTTCACATTTTGTATGTACATTTTAATATATGCATGTACATCTGTCACTTTATGACCCAACCCAATAGAGCTATTTAGATGACCCTGTCTGTGGAATGAACATATGAAGGATAGTAAGGACTCTGCCCACCGACCCCATCTCATGATTTCAGCTGAGCCTGTATACAAGGTGCAAGTACAAACTAAGGAGGTGTGGAAACCCCCTGAAAAATGTACCATGTCTAATGGAAATGTGTTGGGTTTTCTTTGAAAGTTGTTCAAATCCTCAAATTCACTTTGAATTTCAGTTTGTGTGCTTGGTGCCAGGCGTAGGGATATGCAGAAACCTGGGAAGTTTCACTTATCTTATTTGATTTTACTTAATTTGATTTCCCCTGGAAATTATCAGATGATTTCCCCTGAAAGGCACTTCAGTTTTCACTTTTTCAAAATGTCTGTACCAGCTCTTGTACATATGGTAGTGCATCCATAGCAGGCCTGCTCAACTTAGGCCCCCCCAGCTGTTTTTGAACTACAACTCCCACAATTCCCAGCCACAGTGGCCAATAGCCGGGAATTATGAGAATTGTAGGCCAACATCTGCAGGAGGGCCGAAGTTGAGCAGCCCTGATCCATAGGCTGTTTGTATCCTGCAGTTTGTATGCACATGAGCTCTGTGTGCAGATTCAGATGAAGATGCAGAGGTCAAGGCTAAGCCAGGGGGTACCAGCCTCCCCCACCTCCACACCATCTTCTGCATTGTCATCCAAATCTGCATAAGACTGATGACTCACCGCTGAATGTGCAAACTGACTCACAGTTGAAGAGTCAGGTTGTGTCTGAAGTGGTATGAAGAACTGCAAGAGGAATTGTGCCAGTAGTAACTTGGAGGTATCCTGTGGTCTGTGATAATCTGATTATGGTTATACAGGACCTTTAAATTTACTTATTTTAAAATGATCTCAGTACAGGCAAACCTCGTCATTCGCAGATCCAACATCTGCAGTTCCGCATATCCAGAGTCAAGTAATTGACCCCAACCTTGGCTTATGTGGAAAACAAGGGGTTAATTCCCATGTATCTGCGGACATGACCTCCGAGGTCATTTCCGGCCACCATTTTGAGGAGTGGGATCATTTTGTGGCTCATGTATTCACTAAAAAGCTATTTTTGTGCAAAAAGATTGCCGGATTTGGGACTTTGGGGGGAATTGCTGGGTACCTGAGACCAGAGGAACATGATAGGGCACTTTTTTGCAGTTTTTAGGGCCCTTTTTGCCAATTTCTGAGCATCCAAGAACCTAACCCCCCAAGTCTCATTATTATCGAGGTTGCTGTGGAGAATTGAACCCCTCAGATAATGGGGTTCACCTTTTTGGTCCAAAAATTGCACTCAAGGATGGCTCACCATGAAAGGAAGGAAGGAAATGAAATGAAATAACATTTTACTTTAAATAAATGTTAACATCTTCATTATATTTAATAGTAACATTTTAATCTCCTGTTACTAAAATGTTACCTTTTAGAAAAAATGAAAACAGTAACAGGAGATAAAAGCAACTTGGAGAAACTGGACAGAGATAAAGATGAAATCAATCTAAATTCAGCTTGTTAAAATAAAAAGGGAGGTGGGGGTTACTGCAGCTGAAAACCACTTAATAGATATCAAGAGCATTTAGCATGCTTCTTGTTCAAAGTCCGTTCTCTGTCTTCTTCCTTGTGTGGTCTCCGGGTACATAAGTTCACGTGAAATGGCTTTTGGCAGTAGCCAGTGTGTTTTATTACATGTGTATTTCCCTGACTCTGTGGGTACTCTTTGAGGTATTGACTTAATAATCAGGGCCCATCTGAGGCTCAGGGGCACCCCAGGCAAGGCCTGTCCAGATGCCCCCCACCCACCTGGGTGCCCCACCCCAGATGGACTCCTGGCCACAACTTCCACAGTAGTTAAACGCGGTAGAGGCAGCAGGCAGAAGGGTGGGTGGCGGGGAGGATGTACCTGCCCTCCTCACTGCTGATACCTCTACCTGCCGCTTTATGGCAGCGGCGAGGCGGGCGGGTGGATGGATGAATAATGGAGAGCTCCCACTCGCCCTCCCACTTGCCGCAAAAGTGATGGGTGGAGGCAGCAGTGGCAAGGAGGATGGGCAAGCAGGCTGGTGTCCTCCACCAGCCTGCCTGCCCGCCCGCCCTCCTCTCTGGGCGGCTGACCCTGAGTCCCATGTGATTCAGGCCGCTGCCGCCCTTACCATCTTTGCAACCTAAGTGGGCACCTAGTTCACTAACTGGGCAGGCCGGCCCTGTTAATAATACTTAGTACTCAGTGCCCAGTTAAAAGAAAAACCTGGAAATCGAACTCGAATGGGATGCCAGGATGGCTGGTGAGGGGAAACTGCTGCTTGGGATCTTTAAGCCTCTTGGGAGCACCTAGAAAGTCATCCATTAGGCCTCTTTATCGTTAAAGCAGGAGACCATCCTTTCTCCCTCTGCCAATTAGTCCTGCAGAGATGGCTGTGGTGGCAACAGTGATAATCAAGTGAACTGTGTCATTGCAATCCCTCCAGACTAAATGTTAGAATTCGTAGAGGAATCAAAGCTAATATTTAATCATTTATTTTTCAAAAACAGATATGCAAATACAATTAAAATAACATGTGCAGAGAGAGAGAGAGAGAGAGAGAGAGAAAGGTGTTTCATTATAAATAAGTCCACAAATTATCACATTGACATGTGCTCCAAAACCAGTAAGATAATTCTAGACAGCATATATATGCAGCTTTATGTAATTTTTCTTTATCCCATTAGATCAAGAACCCATTTGATTAGTCAAAAACAGATTTTTAATAGTATGCAAAATATAAATGTATTTTAAATATAAAATAGCCTGCGGTCTTTCTGGTCTCTCATAGTTAATCCTACTTCTGTCAATACAATTTAAAAATGATAACCATGTTACTGCAAAAGTATCTGTATGACTTGGATCTAAGGGTACTTTGATATGTTCTGAAAGGGAAATGTTGGAGCAAAGGTTGATATCTGGAGGGAGAGAATTCTGCAATATGGAGCCTTTGACCTCGCGAAAAAGCCCAGTCTCCTGTTAACATGACTGGGATTCCTCAAGGCAGCAAGGGGCATGTTGTATGGGGATTCATTGTCATTTTTCTAGTATTTCTTTTTCTAACCAGAAGAGGAGGTTGGAATGGTATTTATTTATTTATTTAGCTAGCTAGCTAGCTAGCATATTTATATACTGCCCAAAGCTTGCGTCTCTGGGTGGTCTACAATAAAAACAACACATTAAAACAAATATTAAAACCTTAAAACAATTTTTAAAAACCATGATGAATTCTATAAGTCTAATTACAGTAAGAGCCTGAATGAACAAATGTGTCTTAACAGCCCTTTCAAAAGCTGTCAGAGATGGGGAGGCTCTTATTTCTGCAGGGAGCATACTCGAAAGCTTTGGCATGGCAATGGAGAAGGCCTGTCCTTGAGTAGCCACCAGACGAGCTGATGGCAACTGCAGATAAACGTCTCCGGATTATCTCAATGGGCACTGAGGCTCATGGTGAAGGAGGAGTTCTCTGAAATACCCAGCCAGGACCTAGGCTGTTTAGGGCTTTATAGGTTGCCAGCACTTCCTATCTTGCCCAGAAACATATTGGTAGCAGGGCTGTCCTTAGGGCTGGGCGACCGGGGCAGTTGCCCCAAGCACTCCACTGGCCCCGCTCTGGGCATACTGCAGTGCAGGCTGCCCTCCTCTCTCCCCCAGTCCCAGTCACTTATCTTTCCCCGAAGCTGATCTTTTGAAAGGCTCCCAGGCAAACTACTAGAGTTCCCTCTCTCCCCGCCTCTCAGCTGTTCGGTGGGTGGGCGGGGTTTCTAGAGAGGTCTCCGTGCAGGCCTGCCTGAAGCTCAGGAAAGAAGCAGGCAGGCAGGCAGAGAGTGTCCAGTGCCAGAGCTTTCTGTAGACCCTCTGCCCAGCCCAGCCTTAGTAATGGAGGTATGATGTGATTTCCTTTTTGTGGTTATCCCCCCACCTTGAATATTTAGGGACTGGCTTGCCATAGGGCTTTGGTATTGAGCAGAGTTGTAGGGCAGGGTGGGAGGAAGATGAATCTTTAAATTGAAGTGGATTGGACAAATTGTTGGCTTTTTAAAAAAAAAAACCCACCCAAAAAGTCCTATAAGTGGCTTGTTGCATGGCAGAAAATTACAAAAACTTCAGGAACAAACTATATATAATTTGTTTGTTTGTTTGCATAATGCTCTATGCTCAAGTTGATTTGCAACCCAGAAGGTCTCAGAACTGTGAAGCATGTGTTGTGCTTTTTATTTTTATTTATTTAGAAATGCATTATATGCCCAAAAACCTCACTCACACTATTTACACTGTATGTCATCAATCAGTATGATTCTGTAATGATATGAAACATTAAAGAGGCCCCGCACATGCTGATTCACCCCCAGCCCCACC
Source organism: Hemicordylus capensis (assembly GCF_027244095.1). Taxonomy (NCBI): domain Eukaryota; kingdom Metazoa; phylum Chordata; class Lepidosauria; order Squamata; family Cordylidae; genus Hemicordylus; species Hemicordylus capensis. The sequence goes on along the minus strand of NC_069666.1, from coordinate 13,054,902 downwards.
CCACCCCCCAGGGATGGACCTGATTGGTAGCCAGAGTAGTTATTTTAATATAGGAGTGATATGGTCTCTTTGTGCTGACCCAGAGACCAACCTGGCTGCCACATTTTGCACCAATTGTAGTTTCCAGACGACACACAAAGACAGCCCCACATAGAACTTGTATATGATTTTTTAAAATATATATACGAAGGGCCATTTTTCCTAGAACTGTTTTGATTCTTTTCTCCTCCTCGTCCCTACTAAATCACAGCCCCACCTCAGCCCCACTCTACCATGTCAGACCCACCAGGGGCCAAGGAAACCAGTCTCTATATGACTATACTGATTGAGTGTTCCCAATCCATGCTAAACTAATATTATCAATTAAAGATTGATCGTTACCAGTACCTCTGCTTGTGGATTGCAAATTACTCTCTAAATACCAGTTTGAATGCTAATTTTAGCCCTAATTATATGCAGCCCTAATAATTACATCCTATTTCATTGTTATAATTACCATAGTTCATGGCAAGTCCGTTCGTGTGCATTTTGCAAGTGTGACTCCAGAGCCGTTAGTGTGATAAACAAGTATTAAAGCTGCACGGTAATTAGTTACATACCAATTTACATTTGAATTGTGTACACTTGGGGAGAAAACAGCATGAAAAGATTTCAGCAGCCCCGAAAATCCATTGAAACAAAAGCAGTGCTTTATGGGAGGAAAAGTAGCCGGGAAAGGGTGAGCATTTTGCTTGTTCCAAAAGTACAACAGATTGATAGCCATAAAAAGTATTAATAGACGGGTAAAGAAACCCAGTTGGATACTGTTGTCCTTATGCAAAGGGGGCATCAGAGGGCGGCCCTTTCATGAGGCGAGGCGAGGCAGTCACCTCGGGCGACAGTTCATTGGGCAGCAGTAGCAAGAGGCTCCCCATGGATGCCGTTGGAGCAGCTCTTTGGGACCATTAATGACCCGTGCAAGCTTTACAAGGAGTGCCTCTCCTCATCCTCCTTGCAAGACGCATGTTGAGGAAAAGAAGGCTGCTGGCAACCTTCCTTCCTCCCCTCCAGCCTCACCACGTTTTAAGCTTAGAAGCAGTAGCGGCCGGTGTGGGCACCTTGAAGTGTAAATTAACAGCTGCTTACCTCTGCTGCCATCGTACCTGAACACTTCTCCAAGCAGCAGCGTGCTGCCCAGCACTCCCTGCGGTGGGGGGTTGCCTCCGCCACTCACCTGACCGCCAGATCGACTCCATGGAGGCCAGGTGAGTGGTGGAGGCGATCTCCCGCTGCAGGCGGTGCTGGGCAGTGCGCTGCTGCTCGGAGCAGCATTCAGGTGTGGTGGGAGCAGAGATAAACACCTATTAATTTACACTGAAAAGTGCCTCTCGCTGCCCGCCCCAGTGGCACCTGCACCAGCTGCTACTGCTTATAAGGTTTGGTTTTGGAAGTGGGCTAGCACCCCCCAGGGGCCTGGGCAAAGGAACACTGCATCTTGGCTTAGGGGCAGTGTTCCCTCTAACAGGGATTCCCAGATGATGTTGACTACAACTCCCATAATCCCCAGCCAAAGACCATTGCAGCTGGAGATTCTGGGAGTTGTAGTGAACAACATCTGGGAATCCCTGCTAGAGGGAACCTGCTTAGGTGGGCAATATCTGAGCTGCCCCTGTCCAGCCTGCCAGTGGGTATGATCCAGCCATAGTGAAATTTCACATTTTCACCGAGGATGTATTATATCTTAATGTGGACTGGATCGTGCCTGTTATCTGAATGACAGATGCCATCGATTCTTTTCTATAACATTATGTGTGATCTTCTATACATCTTCTATAACAGGGATTCTCAATGTTGGGTCCCCAGATGTTATTGGACTTCAGCTCCCATAATCCCCAGCCCCAGTGGCCTTTGGCTTTATTTACGTTTTGCTCCTTTACTGCAAATGATGGCTTTCGGTTGGGAACCCGAAGTGTCGCGCCATCTGTGACTCTTGTCCTTCCAGTCCCTACGACTAGGGCCACCATCCGCTTTCAGCTGCCTCTGCACAGAGCAACCTGCCCAGTCCCTCCTGCGCTTCTTGTCTTCACCCTCAACCTACTTTGCCCCGCAAGTGTTCAGGATGTGACTCATCCCAGATAAGCTGCTGGTTGTGTCCATCAGCCTTTCGGGGAAACCTGAGTCAGTGCTGACAGACAGAGGAGTGAATCAGCAGGTGTAGATTTCTTGCAGACTCTGTGATGTCAGGATGCTGTCAGAGTCCCACCCTGATCCTAACAGAAGTGGCCCAGAGGCATGCCTGGGGAGGAACTCTGCATGCAAACTGGTCTTGAACAAGGTCCAAAAGGAGGGGAAATATGCTGTGGCCCTTTCTCTGGAAGCAGCATCCAACTGCTGTCTCACATGTTGGTCTCAGAGCCAAACCACATGTGACAACGAGCATGTTATTAAGGCATTTCAGGGTGGGGTTTGGGAAAGCCTGAAACCCTGGGAAACTGCTGCCAGTCAGTGTGGACAATACTGAGCTAGATGGACACATGGTTTGATTTGGTAGAGGGCAGTGTGGTATAGTGGTTGAAGGGTTCGACTAGGATTGGGTAGACCTAGGTTCAAGTCCCTGTTCAGCCATAAAACTCATTGGATGACTCTGGGTCAGTCACTTATCTCTCATCTTAGCCTACTTCACAGGGTTGTTGTGAAGATAAACATAGGAAGCTGCCATATACTGAGTCAGACCACTGGTCTATCTAGCTCAGTATTGTCTTCACAGACTGGCGGTGGCTTCTCCAAGGTTGCAGGCAGGAGTCCAGGGAAGTGAGATGCCCTGGAGATGCCAGGGAGGGAACTTGGAACCTAGATGCTCTTCCCAGAGCAGCTCCATCCCCTGAGGGGAATATCTTAGAGGGTTCACACATCGTCTCCCGTTCATATGCAACCAGGGCAGACCCTGCTTAGCTAAGGGGACAAGTCATGTTTGCTACCACAAGACCAGCTCTCTTCTCCTCTCCAAAGTGTAACCACGTACACTTTGCTTTGGTCTTTCAGTTGGACATTGGGCTGGGGAGGGATGCATCCAGGCAGGCATTTAACAGGTGCAGTTTCTCTAATAGCTTCCTAGAGATGCCCCTGATGAATTTCTACCTGATGCATCTCTGATCAAGGCAAAGTATGGGTGCATGGAGCCTTATTTCTAAAGCCATCGGATGCTGAAATGCATCATACCATACTGCAGTGGTCAACCGCTCCTGTATTCTACCAAAGACAACCACAGGACTCTGTGGTTGCCAAGAGTTGACACCGACTCGATGGCACAATTTACCTTTACCATCATATACTAGAATGTACAAAGTCTTTACAGCTTACAGTATATGGCACAAAAGTTAATATGGAAGTTTATATGGGCAAGTTTGCCATTTCTATTCCTTCTAGAGCACGAGTGAAAATGTAAAGCATCTTATCTTAAACCAAAGGTTTTTGGATTACTGAATTTCTATTAATAATAATATGAACAGTGTTTATTTCATTTTTAAATTATTTGTATACTGCTTTTAATCTGATTCTCCCAAGGCAATTTAGAAATATAGTGAAATTGGACAGTATTAAAATCACAGTGGACAGCTTCACTGTGGTAGGGTAGGTTTTCCCAACCTGGGTAGCTCTTCCTCCTACCTTGCTTCCACACAGTCACTTCTACCCAGATTTTCCTTCTATCATGCTTCCACACAACTGAAAATTGGGAGCACACCCAGCTCCCAAACCTGGGTAGGACACAGTTTTTGATTGTGTGAATGTGTGTCCATATGACACTTGCTTGACGTGTTTACTCGACATGGCTGTGTCCAACTGCTGCTATATCCTCCCCTGGACTTATTGGTTAAAGCAGCCAAATTAAGAAGGAACTGGTCCTGTTCTACCTTTCCATGAATGAGAGAGCACCCATTGTTAAGCCTTTCTGAGATAAGCAACCATGTAATATCCTGTTTCCTCTAATTCTCTTAAAATATTTATTCTTAAAAGTTGTCAGGCCGGGGAGGTTAAGAGGCACAATGAGGAACAACTTCCAGGATAATTCAGAGATAAGGCTTAAATAGCTTGACAATATTCCCTTTAATCTGCTCACTATTGACACAATGCTGGCCTATTATGTCTGGGAGGATTTAAAGAGCTTTCCTGCACATGTTACTGATGGCTTGTCATGTCAATAGGGCCCCCCGCATACATTTGTGCGACAAGCAACTGCGGCTGCATATGGCAACCCCGCAGTTGTGCCCCCACCAAAAAATGCACTCAGGATAAAGGCGGCTTCAGCACATGCAAATGATAGATTATGGAGCTTTAAGAAATCCTCTTTAGAATGGCAAATTTAATACACTGTTCCTCATTAGGAATATAGCATCTTCCATTTTTTAAATAAATTTTTATGGACCTTGGGCTCAAACAGTAAAACTTGGGGCTGCATGTATAACACATTCGACAGCAAACAATATTGCTTCAGTATTCCATCCAGGGGCGTAGCCACTATTGGGCGACCGGGTTCAAAGAACCCGGGCCACCGCCCCTCAGGGGCTGTGCCTTGCGGCCCCAACTCGCCCCCATGTCTGACGTCACATGCGGGGGGGGATTGGTTTAGCTTTAAGGCAGGGAGAGCCGCTCCTGGCTGCGCTGTGAAGGCAACGCTGGCCTTGATCTAACTCCTGAATGGGACCACAGGGCCCCGTTCGGGAGCTAGACCACGCCCCCGCATCTGACGTCAGATGCAGGGGCATGGTTAACCACCCGCGTCTGATGTCAGTCGTAGGAGGCAGGGCGAGCGAGGTCGCCGCTTGCCTCCCTCCGCTCGTGATTCCATCCTTCCCTGACTTCAGTAAGGAGTGCTTCTCTCTGTGTGAGCTCTTGCAGCACCCTTAATTGGGAAAGCCCCAGTCCCACACCAGCCCCTAGGCTGGGGAGTACAGTCTTCAAAACAGTGGCCCTTGCTCAGACTGCCTTCCTAAGAAGTCTCCTCATTTTAGCTTATAGAACTCACTGCCACAAAATGTGGTGATAGCCACTAGCTCAGATGACTGAGGAGAGCTGGTCTTGTGGTAGCAAGCATACATTTTTAGCTAAGCAGGGTCCACCCTGGTTTGCATTGGAATGGAAGACTACATGTGTGAGCACTGCAAGAGATTCCCCTCAGGGGATGGAGCCGCTCTGGGAAGAGCATCTAGGTCCCAAGTTCCTTGGCAGCATCTCTAAGATAGGGCTGAGAGAGATTCCTGCTTGCACCCTTGGAGGAGCCGCTGCCAGTCTGTGTAGACAATCCGGAGCTAGATGGACCAGTGGTCTGACTCAGTATATGGCAGCTTCCTATCTTCCTATGGCTTTTTAAAAGGGATAAGGTGAATTCACAGAAGGTAGGATGGCAATATGGAACCTCCAGATTCAGAGGCAGTCGAACACTGTATGCAGAATGACAGACTATTAGATGGGCTTTTGCTTGCACCTAGCCAGGCTAAGTTTAGAAAATTTGATTTAGGAAAGCTCTTGATATCTCCCACAGGAGCTGTATATCTGCCAATTCTGTTTCTTGATTTGCTTTTTGTTATTTCACTGTATTACGGAATCTTGTTTGTTTTCGTGTGCATTATTGTGATCACTAGAAACAGTTGCAATGTTTACAAAGGAGGGAAAATTTGAATGAATGAATGAATGAATGAATATACATACATACATACATACATACATACATACCCTGCCACCTATCAGAAGCCTTTGTGGAAATGTGGCAAATCAAGGTCAAGCGTGGACCATTTGTGGGCCTGCATGGTGCTTCCACCGGCTTAATTTGGACCCACAAAAAGATAGACAACAGTTGTTCCCCCCTGCTTGCTGGTTCCTGTGAGTCAGACCATGTATGTTGGGGAAGAGTGACGGTCTTATGGCAGTGAGCATGAATGGTCGCCTTTGCTAGGCAGGGTCTGCCCTGGTTTACATTTGGATGGGAGATAACGTGTGAGTGCTCCCTGCTGTGAGTTATTCCCTTTAGGGGATGCGGTCATAGCTCAGTGGTGGAGCATCTGCTTGCATGCAGAAGGTCCCAGTTTCACTCCCTGGCAGCATCTCCAGGTAGAGATGAGAAAGACTCCTGCCTACTACTACTATTTATATATCGCTTTTCAAATAGATTTTTTTAAAGTGGTTCCCTGCACCCAAAGGGCTCACAATCTAAAACGGAACATATCGTAGCCACCAGCAACAGCCACTGGAGGGATAGGGACAATTCTGCTAAATATAAAGGAATCGCAACTTTAAAATGTGCCTCTTTGCCAAGTTAGCAAGGTCCTGAAGCCTGGGGGAGCTGCTGCCTGTCTGTGTAGGCAATACTGAGCTAGATGGACCAATGCTCTGACTCACTATAAGGCAGCTCCCTATAGTGTGCTGCCCAGTCATAGAATGCAGTAAGAATTGCAATGCATTCTCCTGCCGGAGAATTTTTTTTTTTTTAAATGGCATTGGTCAACGGCCTACTGCTTCAGGCACTGTAGCAGGTATCACTTTAGGAAAACCAGAAGACAAGATTACACCCTTCTTATTTGTTTCCTGGGCATGGATTTAGGGCTGCGGGAGTTTGCCATCTTTGAATTGCTTCAGGATGTTAAGAGTGGTTCTTAAAAAAACCCCTCACTATCCCATTACTACTTATAAGCTCCTACCATATTTACCAGAATCCAATACAAGAGTTTCCCCATTTATTTCCTGTTAAATATAGGGGAGCCGTCCTGCATGCAAGGTCCTCTTTCTTTTGGGTAGATACAGGTATAACCTGTATTTAACCTCTTACCTTTTAAGGCATCGCCTTAAATTCAGTTTTGCCTTCTAGGGATGTGCCAACCAGCTCAATCTGGAGCCAGTTCAATCAGTTCATTTTGAAGGCTTGACCTTGAACCGAACCCCCTGGGTGGGTTTGGGCCCGGTTCGGGGTTGCCAAGTGCCAATATATTTGGGGGTTTTTAAGGTTGACTTACTGCTGCTGAGGGTGTCTGCTGCCTTGGGGGGGTGCTGCTGCAGCTGCAGGGGGATCTCCAGAAGCTCCCCTGGGGGAGGGGGAACCTCCAGAGACATGCACACACCCGTGGCCACAGCAGCACCCCCTGAGGCCACAGAAGCCCTCAGCTACGATAAGTCAGCCTTTTAAAAAACCAAAAGTATTGGCACTCGGCACTCCCAAACTGGTTCTAATTTGAACCAAACCATTTGGGGGTTCCCAAACCGAACATGCCCGGTCTGATTCAAATCCGGTTCGAATTTGAACCAAACTGGGCAAACCAATTTAACACTAAACATAACACTAGAACCAGGGGTCATCCCATGAAATTGATTGCTGGGAAATTTAGGGCCAACAAACGGAAGTACTTTTTCACACAACGCATAATCCACTTGTGGAATTCTCTGCCACAAGATGTGGTGACAGCCAACAACCTGGATGGCTTTAACAAGGGTTTGGATCACTTCATGGAGGAGAGGTCTATCAATGGCTACTAGCTGGAGGGCTGTGGGCCACCTCCAGCCTCAAAGGCAGGATGCCTCTGATTAGCAGCTGCAGAGGAGTAGTAACAGCAGGAGCGAGGGCATGCCCTCAGATCCTGCCTGTGGCTTCCAGCGGCATTTGGTGGGCCACTTTGCAAAACAGGATGCTGGACGAGATGGGCCTTGGGCCAGATCCAGCAGGGCTGTTCTTATGTCCAGTTTTGTGCACATCCCTATCACCTTCTGTTCTGATAAATACAATATATATGACAATATATTTCCTTACTGGGCCTTCAGGCTTGCCGTGTGAAATCTCCACCAAGTCAGTACCTTCCAGTGGTTCAGCGCCATTGCTTCTTCCCTGAGTGTGCAGATGTCTCCCCTGGAAGGAGAAAACCTGGAACGTCTTTATGTTCCTAAAGAGGCGAAAGCTTCTGGTGTCAGGAAATGGGTCTGTTGACTGTCAGCTGTACAGAAGGCTGCAGCAATGTAGTCTTCGCCCTGTCACCACCCGAAAACATCAGAGTGAAATATCCCAGGGAGTGCCTGCCAAAAGCGGGCAATTCCCATGGTCAGGGAACTTTGCTGGCAGTCTCTGAAGAGACGGCACTGTGGGCCAAACCTTTCAGTCTCCCCCCTCCTTAGCACGTCCCGTCACACCAGTTTTCAGCTCTCCAAGCAAGCCTCCCACTGAAATAAAAAGGAAGTTTTGTCCGTGCGAGGCTGTTTTTGCAGGAGTGCATCTCAACTATTTCTTGCAAATCAATGTTAGATTCGAGTGAATGTGAAGAGCAGAAACCCAACTCCTCCTGAGGCCAAGTTACATGTTTCTCTTTCCAACCTGGAGGAGCCCTGAATGATCCTGTGGGATCGTAGAGGTCTTGGGATAAAATTCTGCTCCTATGGAAGCCTGAGACCCGACAGCAAAAATCAGCTTTTACTCTGTGTTTTAAAAAATGAAATTATCTTTCCCACCCAGGCCCCCCCAACTCAAATAATAAAGCTCAGATACATTTTTCCCCAAGTTCCAAGGAGTGCAAGTTTCTTATGCCATTCCTTCCCTTTAATGATTCATGTTTCAACAGGAAGGGGGGGGGGATCAATAAATCACAAGTCAATGCTTGGCGTTGGTTTCCAAGACTGAATCTTGCGTTTTTAAATATATTACTTTTGAGGAAGGTGGAGAGGTGTGCAGATGACAGTGCTTCCAGGACTCAAAAGACAGATTTCAGATTCCCTCCCCCACCATTATTTCATGGTTCTATTGGTTGTCTGTAAAATGGACTCTCATTACCCTGCCAAATTATAGTGTGCTGAAGGACTTTGAATGAAAGTATTGAATGAAATCACAAATTTAAAGTGAGCAATCTTCCTGAAAGAGAAAAGGACTCTGTGTGTGTGTGTGTTTGTGTGTGTGTGAGAGAGAGAGATCTTCTCTGTCCAGTAAAGTGGAAGGGCAGAGGTGGGTCACGGTGGGGCGGGAAGGGAAGAAAGGGAGCGAGAACCGAACTTTCTTAACTTTCCTGGAAGATGCTAGCAGCTATTGTTTATCCTCAGGATGTCTGAAATCATACAAGGAGGGAGGAGGCGAGAGGCGAGCGCTCCTTCCTGACCGCTGCGCAAGCTCTGCCAATATAGCCGAGGAGGTGTTTGGAGTTGTATGTAGCAGCTCCTTGGAGGAGGAGAGAGGAGGAGGAGGAGGAGGAGTGAGACTGAGAGGCCACTCCGGGGTCAGAGGGAGAGAGCTGGAGGCCCCCAGGCAGCGGCGGCAGCAGCAGCAGCAGCAGCAGCCGCCGCCGCCAGCGAGGGCGAGCTGCCCAAATCTGTTGGGGGGTGGGACCTTGGGCTCTCCAGCCGCCTGATGGTTGGGAGGGCGGCGGCGGCGGCGGCACCACCACCACTAGCAGCAGCCGCCTCCCCCGCCCTTTGCGCTCTTTCGCCGGAGTGCCTGGAGATGGATCGGATTACACCATTTGCCTCGCTCGGGTTTGTTTTGCTGCCGGTGCGTCCCGGCGCCGCGAGTTTCTGCAGGAGCAGGATTATGATGACCCTGAGCCGGAGCGGGTGGGAAAGCGCCCGGCTCGCCCTCGGATCTTGATCGATTGGGGTCTTTGGGAGGGAGTCTGGCTCGCTTGGCAGCTGCTGCCTTCTCGCCTCTTCTCGCCCCCCTCCTGGATGAGGTAAGAGCCCCATTCATTTCGAAGCGAGCCCCCCTCCCCAGTTGAGACGCACAGCTGCAGCCGCCGCCGCAGCAGCAGGATCCGACCGCCCGGGACAGCGTGTGTCTCAGGAGTCCAGGCGGGGGAGCCGCTCGGTTGGCAGCGCGCGTATCGGAGGCTGGTGGCAGGCAGGCAGCGGCGGCGGCGCGGAAGAGCCCCGGGCGCAACGGCGCGGTTTACGCTTGGACTGGTGGCTGGCGGGCGGCGTGTGGGATGGACGGAGGGTCTGGCCCCCGATCCGAGCGGGAGATCGTCTGGAAAGTTGCGGAGGATGACTTGAGCAGGGAGGGCTCCTCTGATGCGCGCTTGCCTGCCGGGTGTGCGCATCGGGGGTATTTGTTGCGCTTCGGAGAAATCCGCTGGAGATCGCGTTCACACGCTGCAGCGGGGAGCAGCGGCCAAGTTTTTTTTGCTTTTCTCGGGCTCGGCGTGTTGATCTCTGCAAGAGGCGGGTAAGAACCGGGAGGCGAGGGATCGGGAAGGAGAGATGCTCTCTCTCCAAAGAGGCCAGCTGAGGAGGAGCCGGGGAGGGCGAGCCTGGATCGGCTGGGCCCTGCGGACAGCTGGGGCGGCTTGACGGAGGCTGGAAGGGTTGTGTGTGTGTGTGTTGGGGCTGAAGCCCGAGGGAGCGGAGGCGAGCGCGAGAGGACGACGGAGCTCAGCAGTCCCGGGTAGCACCAGCTTGGAGGTCCGCAGAGCGGCGGGTGGGTCGATTTTTTATTTTTATTTTATTTATTTTTCCCATTGGGGCCCGCGCGCCTTCTGCGTTATCGGAAAGAAAAGGTGCCGGGGCTCACGCTAGCCCCGGGGACGATGCCCCTTTCGCTGCCCAGGAGAGATCCTTCAGGGTTGGGGCTTCGCAGATGCTCAGAGGCGCTTCCATCGCCCGCTCCAGAGATTCGTGCTGGGGCTGCAAATAGTTTCCAGGGCTCATCCCTGGCAAATTCGGATTAGGGGCGGGCGGCCCGCTTGTCAGTCCAGCACCCCGGCGGCATCTCTGCTAGACAAGGGGTTTGAAGGGCGGGACCTTGGCTGGGTCCCTCTCCTCCTCCTGGTGTTCCTGGTTCAAGTACCAGTGGGCAGCACCAGATGCCCCAGCAAATGCCCCAGCCCAGCCTACAGTTCTCCCCTCTCTTAGGCTTCTTCTGGGTCCTTCCTGAGGAAGACATCCACCCTCCCACCCTGCTTCCTTCTCTTTCCCCCCTCCAGTCCCCCAACTGAAGCTGGGGGTGGAGGAGCAGGCCCTGAAATCAAGGGAGGGGGCTTTAAAAACTTCATGCAAGAGTCTTGACTAGCAGCAAGCCTCATAGAGGTCGCTGAGCTTGCCGGCCTGAACCGCTACAAACTGACAGGGCAATCCTGACCTTGTCTCCTTGGGTGTCTAAAGCTCCCTTTCAGTGGGTCTTGCTCCCTAGTAAGGTGCTTCAGATAGCAGCCATACAGCACAATCCTGTGCATCTTTACTCAGAAGTCACTTCCACGGTTTGCTCTCAGGGAAGTGTGTAGAGGTTTGCAACCTCCACCCTGTTTGTTAAGGGGGATTCCCCCCCCCAATAAAACACCACTGCCATGATCCAGGATCAGCCCAATTACACAAGCAGGCAATTGGGGAGGTAATATTCTAGGGGAGGGGGCAATAAAGCAGTATGAGAGCATCAAACTGCTCCCCCCCCCGCAGCGATCTCTGTGGCATTGCCAGAGATCCCCGGCTGCCCCTCTCCACTTGTGCAGTTGCTGGGGCAGGAAAACATCAGGATTGGGCCCCTGTGTTTTGCTGCTAAACTGGGAGTGATTTAGTGGCTTGCCTTGGCAAAACCAGCCGGGTTCTTCCAGCCACCCGTAGTAGCCAAGCTCTGGGAGATAGAGGGAGCTCTATTTCAGGCTACCCATCAATTATGGATGGAAACAAATAAGAGAGTCGATGCTGAATTAGCCCAGTGCAGCAGCAGGCACTGTCTTTCTCCCTTTCATCTCCACCTCCTGATGGAAGCCAGGTTTTGTTGAGATGCAAAGGAGTGAAACTTTTTCTTTTTCCTTTCCTGGCCCTCTGCCCTCCCTCCTCCCCTTTGCTTTATATGCTCCCGGGCTGCAAAACCTGATACAGCCACTTTCACAGGGCAATTAGGAAAGGGTTAAAGAAGCATCCCCTCCCATCTTTCTAATTTATACATCTTGGTCAGAAGTGGTGGGTTGCCCGGCTGCTCAGAAGTAGAGGTGGCTTCCTTCTGATTTCACAGAACTCCTTTTCGGTTTGGGGAATAGGGTAGTTGCAGATATCCATGGGAAGGGTAACCAAAGGCAAGGGATACGCAGAGCAAGGCTCTTCAAGCTGTAAAGGCTCCTGTCAAGGTTGCACTGGAATCCGCAGGTCTGGACAGGTTTAGCATTGGGGTAAGTCACAAGGATGAATTTCTGGTTGCTCTCCTGCTTGGTACCCCAGACAGCTTAGCTCCAAAATAGCTGACAGAAGTTTCCTGGTCTTGCCATTATCTAATATAGTTGATAAAATGGAATTTGCTGTGCTCTGATTTCCGCTGAACGTGTATTGGGTTTGATAGTGTGCCTTCTCGGTTTGCACAATCTCCAATAGATAGGAAAGAGAGGGGACAGAAATAGCAAGGAGGATCAGAGCGGAGGATAGGATAGACATATATTTGTATTTGCTTTTGCATACATCAGCCGTAATGTGAGCGATTGCAGTCTCTCTGTGTGTGTATATATAGATAGTATGTGTGTGCTTGCTTGTGTGTGAGATGTGCAGTGAAGACTATGCTTTCTAATTGCACTGCACAATTAGAACTGCAAGCTTAAATAGATACACATCCTATTTTCCAAGAGCAACCACAGCAATTTGGCATTCCAAAATGACTCACCCAGAAGGCTGTAAACATTGTCTTTAGCTATTTTCAGGAGCTCAAAATATATACATTTGCTTTGCTCACTTGAGGTCTGCATGGCAAGTTCTTCTTAGGGCTCCAGAGAAGAGGGCTGGCGATCTTTGCTTTCTCCTTTCAAATCGGTTCTTTTGGTTGTGAGCAGGATTACTCCCAAACCTAGGGAGTCATTTTTTAAAAAAAAAACACAACACCCTCTTTTGAAAGACCTTTTGCAGACATATCTCGGATATTGCTTTCTTGCTTTGCTGTCCTCGGGCAGTCCATCCAACAGGAAGCTTCTCTATATGCCTCTGATAACTTTCATTGTGAAATGGGTCTGTGTATTTCTAGTTACTCTGGGATTGGGGGTGAAATTTAACTATGAATCTGATTTGGAACTGTGCACAAGCATGTTTAACGTGGTGTTTGACAAACATATTCTGCTCTTTTGGCAGATATTGCATAAACATTTACTCCGGCTCAAATAAATAGATATTGTCCTATGAGGGGTCTCTTGTCTCTCATAAATTTTAGATCTCTTTTGTAGCATTAACCGAAAGCTCAGCTGCTTTTTTGTAAGAGGAGGAGGAAAGCTGTTGCCATCCATTGAGACGCAGAAATGCAAAATGATGTTTGAAAGGGGGAGTCGAAAGTGTAAGCCAGGAGCTGTTTTCAGTACCTGCTTGCTTGTGCGTCCTCTACGTCGCTCCTAGCATCAAGCACGGGTCCAGGCCCATCCCTCTCCTCTCTCCCTCAGTCTGCTGCTACCTGTTCACATTGCTGGCTGCAGAGGCTAAGACAGCATCATCTTCTAAACATGCTTTGTGTGATGCAAGCACCTCTGCCAGGAATACAGTGATCCTCTCCGCCTCCACTCCACTGGCCAGCAGAGTGAACGCATCCCTTTCCAATCACCAGGGCCCTTTGAGGTGGTCCTTTCTGAACACTTCCAGTCTTTTTTTGGCTGCTTGATCTCAGCTGTCTTATCGTAGCGGCAGTTCCTGAAAGTGCTAGACGTTTGTGATGGGCACAGGGATGTTCATAGGTTATTAGGAAGATTATTAATCATGCATCGTGCAAAAATGTGGACTGTATTGGCTCATGTGGCCTACAGCATAGCGAAAGTGGACGACGCATTTGCCAAATGAAATTAGTATTTATTTAAAACTTTGAATTATTTCTGTGTCACAATATTTTTTTACATTCTGCTTGTGTTAACCTAAGCAATCATGGCTTGGAGTATGTGGTTGTGGTCTTTAATTACTGCATTAAATATAGGGCACACCTTATTTCTTCCCTGTGTGGGTAATATAAGAATTGTGTCACTAAAGATATAAAGATACATTTAGTCCACTGTTCAGTGTCTAGCAGTAACTCCCCAGAAGACTTTGAGAAGCTCGCAAGCAAAGCCAAGATTGCCTGTCCCCCACATTTGGTATCCAGGGGTTCCATTTAGCTATCATGGCCAGAGATGGAAGTTTTCTCAAAATTTTGGAACATACAAAATTTTCCTCCTCTTTATAACATTTGCATTATTTTTCCCCTCAAAATTGTGTACTATGCAATGTTTCCTGATGCCCTCAATAGATTGTGATCTGATTTTGGAACATAGGTAGCTGCCGTAGACCCTTGGTCCATCTAGCTCAGTGTTTCCTACACTGACTGGCAGCGGCTTTCCGAGGTTCCAGGCAGGCGTCTCTCCCAGCCCTACCTGGAGATGCTGCCAGGGATTGAACCTGAGACCTTCTGCATGCAAAGCAGACGCTCTAGCACTGAGCTACAGCCTCGTCACCAATGAATATATCATTAGTGATGGTTAGATTCCATCTCCATTTGTTCTTTGTTGTGATTAGCAAAGTCATGAAAGAGACGGTGTCCATGCCACATAAAACAAAGGAAGCATTTGCTTTGAGTTCACAGCCTGGCTATTTCTTCAAAATCTTTTCTTTTGACTATTGGGACTTGCTTTGATGGCAAATTCAGAGGAATACAAAAGACTGTGACTTTCTTCTTTTGGCTCAGTAATGCAAAAAAGAGAAAGTGATTACATATTTACTTGTTAAAGATACCTATAATTCTAATCCAGAATGTCAACACACATTTCACGGTTGCGGGAAACAATAATTTGCTCCGAGAGCAGAAAGTGGACAGAAGAGCGTTTATTATCGTAGAGTGCTGCATTAATTTTAGTCTTAAACGTCCTGTCTCTAATTAAAGCAGCCCAAATGTTACTTTCATCAAAACTACTGGGAGGACAGATGATCTCTGTTTATGCCTCTGATAAGCTGTTGCAGTTGCTGTTAAAATCCATCTAAGCTGTTTTATTAAGTTGTTACTTGTTCTGTGAATAGCTGCCAACTTCAGGCTGAAAAGAAAGTATGTCCAGATTTGTTCCCATGTCACATGGAAGAGCAGTTGAGTGAAAAATCGCACCACTAGACTTATCACACTGTTTTTCAATAGATGGAGTTTTTTTCTTTCCCTGGTCATGTCTTAATGGCCATTCCAGAACAGCTGTTAAGAAAAGTAGGTTCATGTGTGTGTGTGTGTGTGTGTGTGTGAGAGAGAGAGAGAGAGAGAGAGAGAGAGAGAGAGAGAGATGGATGCTTTTGTCCCAAAGGCCAGTGTTTGTGTTTATAGAAAGATAAAATCTGACAGTTATATATGGATATGTCACAGTAAATGTGGGAATTTTCACTGGGAAGGTCAGAATGTACAGAGTAACAAACCGTAGTTGCCTCCTGTGATCCTGAGGGCTTGGGAAATCTGCCTAGATGGGAATAGGTTTATTTTTAATTTTTGAACCGTCCTTTTAGCTTCCCAACGAGCCCCTGAGGCAGCTGGCAAAAATGGCAGTGAACCCACAATGTATAGCAAGGAGAAGACTAATGTTAATTAGCTGGTTTTCATCACTGATGCTTTTGCCTTCCTGCTGGTTTTATTGGCTTGTACAGAGTTTTTATTGTTTCTGCTGTTTCACTTGCATCTTGTGGGATTGTCTTCTGCTTTGATTTTAATATTGTCTTTTGTTGTCATATTGTTTGCCACCCTGGGAGCTCTTAGCTGAAAAGGGCAATGCACATTTTAAAAACAAACATGGAAAATAAGATTAAAACAAATCAGGACACTAACACACACACACACACACACACACACACACAACTCAGAATTATACACTTTATCCAACAGATGTGTATCTGTTGCACATAAGCACATATTAACCAGGCAATGTATATTAACCCAGCAATGTAGGAAGCCTCTAATCTATAGACATAAATACATTATCCAGTATTTGGTGTCAATGTACACATTTACCAGTTATTCAGCATATCTTCCAACTATACACACTGACTACAGCCTGTAGACTTGCACATGTACAGACATGCAGAGCCGGATTATGACACGCTGAGACCCTAAGCTATGTCAAGCTTAGCACTGCAAGCAAAATTATTATTATTTTGTAATGCTATCGACAAAAAGGACAATTGGAATAGAAATGATAACGCTTTTTCTTACTTGGCAAAGATGCAACGAAAAACTCAATCTGACAAAAACCAGCTATCTTGTGGGAAGCTATTTGCGTTAGAAATGCCTTTTAAATGAAAATACTTTTTGTAAAACTTGAAATTTAATCCATTTTTTGGTAGCCAGAGGCCCCTCGTAATGTGAGGCCCTAAGCTGCAGCTTGCTTAGCTTGTGCCTAATCTGGCCCTGCATACATGTGTGGTTGTGTGTTGTGTGTATGGCCCCATTTGAAGTATATTTATTTCCCCCATTTTTTCTCTTCCATTAAGCTTTTGTTAACTAAGCTCGATTAGCATTTTAACAACCCTGAAGTGAACTCCTGCCATTCTTGCGACTTGGACACTGCATGCTACTCATCCATCATCCTGTCTTTGGCCACACCAGGCTACTGGCTCTTTAACCATTTGGAGAAGCCAATCAACTGTAAACAACACAGCTGGCAATCTTTTTCTTCCACGCCACTGGCAGCATTGTCTGGCCAGGGTAACGAAAGTTAACATCCCGAGCGGGGAGTTGCTTTTGTTCTCTGGGTTTAGCCCTGCCTCAGCGGAGCTTAGTGGGCACACCTGCAGAGGAGAAGGAAGAGGGAGGGTCACAGAATGGCTGCTGGGACATAAGGCCACACTCAGGTTCTTTGACCTTGGTTCTGCTCCCCAGCTCAGGTTCACTTGATCAGAGCCTTATCTGGACAAGCAGGAAAGAGGCCAGCTTGATTTAGGTGTGCCATTTGGACTGGCGTCTCAGTCATGCCTGCTTCTCCTAAGTGGCTTGTGTATTGCTCCCAAATAAATAAAAATAGAGAGGCTAATCTCATGGCCAGCCTAACCCAAGTCGTGAGAAGCGGTGAGAACCCCACAGATCCTGACGCTTCTTGCCCGCCTAACCTTCCTAAGCAACCTGGATGTTAGCCAAGGTCTCAGCCGACTGCCGGGTATCGTGTGTCTCCTTGGGCTGAATTCACCCCGAAGAGACACAGAAACGGGCGCACAGAGCACCTGTCTGACAAGGGAATCCCACAATGCCGCACGGTGCATTGTGGGATGCCCTCTGCCTTGCTCCGTGCTTCACAGAGTAGGGCTGGTCTTGTGAGAGCACACTCCCACCACCAATCCTTGGATTGTCTGTGGGGAAGGTATGCTCTTTGGCGCCTTCCCTGCCCCCACTCACTCTTGGCAATCGTAAGAATTGCCCCATATTTTTTTAAAGCTGGGAATAGTAGATAATCAGGTCTTGATTTAAAAAAAATGGGGCGGGCAGGTCTCAGAGCCAGCCCCATAATTTGGGAGCAATGCAATGAGAAAAACTTGAAAACATTACCAGGTTTAGTGATGGATCTTGCTGGGGATGCAGGATAAATGAGATCCTCTTTATCCCTGTTACAAGTAACAAATTTGGATCAGAAACAGGACTGTGTGGGACAAATAAAGGTTTTATTAAATAACTCTACCTCTGAATATTGCTGAGGCACCGTGGTTAAAATTCTGGCCGCCATGGTTCCCTTGCGCCTGGGATGTGCCAAACCCTGGATAAAGAATGTATGACCAAAGAGAACTAGCTCTATTCAATACTTTCTTTGAAGCTTTTAACATCTCTTTGTACCTTCTCCCTTCTCAAATGAGGAATGGTCCCCTTTGCTAAGCAGGGTCTACTCTGGTTTGCAATTGGATGAGCGACTGCATGTGAGCACTGTAAGATATGCCCCTTAGGGCCCCCCTTAGAGGATGTGGGCGTAGCTTGATGGTAAAGCACCTGCCTTGCATGCAGAAGGTCCTGGTTTCAATCCCTGGCATCTGCAGGTGGGGCTGGGGAGACTCCTGCCTGAAACCTTGGAGAGCCTCTCTGCCTGCCAGTATGTAGACCAAGGCTGCTCAACT
The DNA here is from genome assembly GCF_027244095.1 of Hemicordylus capensis. Taxonomy (NCBI): domain Eukaryota; kingdom Metazoa; phylum Chordata; class Lepidosauria; order Squamata; family Cordylidae; genus Hemicordylus; species Hemicordylus capensis. The sequence goes on along the minus strand of NC_069666.1, from coordinate 13,036,923 downwards.
TCGGCCCTCCTGCAGATGTTGGCCTACAATTCCCACAATCCCTGGCCACTGTGGCTGGGGATTATGGGAGTTGTAGTTCATAAACAGCTGGGGGGCCTAATTTGAGCAGGCCTGGTGTAGACAATACTGAGCTAGATGGACCAGTGCCTTGGTATAAGGCAACTTCCTGTGTTCCTATGGTGACTGACCCAAGATCACCCACCCATCATGGCTGAGATCTGTGAGTGGGGATTTGGATCTAGGTTTCCCAGCTCCAAGTTGGACACACGGGCTGTTCCACGGAACTGGGTTATTTTACAACTTGATTTGCAAAGCAGCTTGGCTTGAATTGCTTAGAAGAACTAAGGTGTTCATCGGACTAAATTGACTTAAACCCATTGGTTTAACTGCTATGGGATTTAGGTTGTTAAGCATCAGATGTTGTTTGTTTGTTTGTCTTTAAAGTAAGCTGCAGCATTTAGTTCCTAAATCCATTGCAAGGCCAATTCATCACACTATTTGATGTTAGCTAGTTAGAACAAATGGCTTCAGTCATAAACTAAACTGGCCAAAGAACTAACATGGCCCAGTGGACAGAGTGTTGTGCTCAGACAGAGCAAACTCTGCTTCAGCCCCTACTCAGCCATCGCTCCTTCATGTCACTCAACACTGATTTTGTACCAGCGGCGTTCCAGATACGTTACAGAATGCAGACAATATATTTCCCTATATAGAGGGCTCATAGTCCCTCTTGCATGGAGGTAGCAGGGATGGCCGAGAGAGGCTGGGGAATGGAAGTCAATAGGGCAAGGAAATAATTCTTGATAATGAATTGGTTTACCACCACGAAGTGAATGCTTAGCTGGACCGTGTTTTTGGCTAAGTTTGAAATCAGGAAATGGCTATTATAAGCCCATCTCATTTCTGGGTCTCCATTCTAAAGATTGTTTCGTGTGTTTCAGTGGAATTTCAGTATAGGAATGAAGGCGATTTCTGCGTAGATTGTTACCTGTGATGATCGCATCCTGCCTTCCCACTTTGTGTGCAAACACTATGGAAGCTGTGATGTATTGCAGCTGTAGCACACCCAGTCTTGGCTGGGAGACTGCAGGACTTGGGCATCAATCTCCAGGTGATAGTGACAGCAATCCTGGAGACTGTAATGACTTGAAATTGTGAAAAATATTGGGGGGGGGAAATGGAGGGGGGTTCTCCAGGAGTTGGCCATTCTATGCAACTCCCAAATTTCTGTTCATCATATAGTGCACAATTTATCACCTGTTATGAGTGAGTTTCATGTTCATCCCTACCCCTGCTAACTGAGCAAAGGGGTGATTCTCTTATATTTAGCAGGGAGAGAGTAATTGGCCCATGTACCTCCAGCACAGCATCCCATGAGTGGCTGTTACTGGTGTCTACCTTGTGTTTGTTTTTGGATTCTTTGGGAACAGGGAACCATCTTATTTATTATTTCAACATATGCCATGTTAGTCAATGACACTGAAAGAAAAGTGAACAAGGTAGCAGCTTTTAGGCTAACTGATGTTTTAATACATCTTCAGATGTAGGGTGAAAGCAAAGATAGTTAATTATAGCAGTCAGTTGCTTTCACCCTACCATTGACTATCCTTGCTTTCACCCTACATCTGAAGACATGGGTTATAACTCATAAAACGTCCATTAGTCTAAAACAGGGAATCCCAACCTGTAGTCCTCCAGATATTACCGAACAACAATTCCCATCATTCACAGCCATACTAAATTGTGGCTGGGTATGATGGGAGTTGTAGTTCAGCAACATCTGGAGTACCACAGGTTTGGAACTTCTGGTCCAAAAGATGCTCCTTGGTTCTTTTTTGTTCTGTTTGTTTGTTACAAACCACTTTGAGAATGTTTGCTGGAAGTGGTGTATAAATATTCATAGTAGTAGTACATGGAAGAATGTTCTGTATAAGAATCATAGCGTGTGAAGTGACCTTCAACCCAGTTTGTTGAACAATTATGGAACTTCTTTTAAAAAATAAATAAATCGGGAGGTGGTTTGTTTGTTTTGCTGTGGGAGCCATCAAAAGTTAGTGTCAATAAGAACAATTTTTTTAAAAAAATCAAAATTCATGATGCAGAAAGGGGTACACCAGAGCCCCAAGCCAGCAGGTGACATTTGTATTGTGCCAGAAGTCTCACAAACCCTGTAAATGAAAATGGGTCCCTAGAAAGCTTTGATTTATACATTTGACAGGACATGATTACCCTTGGACTTTCTCACCTTGGTAGCATTCATTCATTGTAGTTGCATGCATACAATCCCCTTGGCTAATGGCTAGTTACTGCAGGACAATTTCCCTCCCCCGTGGCATGTTTATTATTAGCCAGATCCGCAACCCAGTTGAGCAGTGGGTCCTTGGCATTAAGCCAGCATGGAGGCAGAGGCACTGGAGGGGTTTGCATTTGAGCACAGACAATGGCTGGAGCTGGAACAGGCTGCCTCCCTCCCCACCCTTGTTCCCTCCCAGTCAGCCTGTCATGCTGCCCATGCCTTGCCTTCAGGAGGGGCGACTCTGTCGGCCAGTCCAGCTGCACCGCCTGGAGGACTAGCATCCTGGAGCCTGTTCCAGGTCCTCCTCCTGGTAAGCCTCCCTTCAGAGCTGCTAAGCAAGCGGCGCTTATCTCTCTGGCCCAAAGGGCCTCTGCTGCACACGGGCGATATCGAAGAAGGCACGCTACCTTCACCTGGCACTTGAAAGGTCCGCAGCAGCAGACCCTCTTGCCTGTCCCCAAGATAAGACAGCCCTCCACAAGTGGAAATCCGTGCGTCGCTCTCGGGGGAGCAGACGCGCAGCCATGCTTCTGCACACACGGCAGGTGAGGCCGGCACTCATCCGAAGTGGGCAGGGCAGGTTGCCAGGAATGAGCAGGGCAGTGCTCTTCTTCGCTGTTTGTCCGGAGGGCGGGGGGGGCCCCTTGGCAAGAGGCCAGCCAGCCGGGAGCCGTTCCCCCCGGTGCTGGCCTCTGGGTCATCCTGCGCTTTTCTCCGTGCCGGGAGGACCCTTTAAGAGAGAGAGAGACTCTTCAGAGCGCGATGGTTGAAGTGCTGGGGAGGGCTCCGCTTCCCAGCACTCCGTGCACCCCTTCCGAGATGGCACAGGGGCTCCAGAGGGCTAGGTTTTCCATCCAGGAGCCCCCGGCACTGGGCAAAGCACGGCATGGTGAGAAGGGTTGTCTCCGCCTGGCGCCGGGGGCCTGTGCCGCGGGTTTGGCTTGGGTGAAACATCACACAGGCCCGACAAACGGTGTGTCAGGGCGCCACACCTCGGTGTGATGGGAGCCACTGGCTCCCGGGCCTTCTGATAAAGATGACAAAGGATCAGGGACTTGGGATCCTATTTGGGGTGAGGGTCAGCAGCCAAGCTGGGGGGGCCTACACCAAGGCAGGGATCCAGGTGTTTGGAGAGTCCCAGGAGGGGGGCAGGTCTCTTGGCAGCTCCCGTGGAAGTATGGCCGTGATGGAGTCAGGATCTCAAAAGGTTGCCAGCGGGGGGGGAGAGGGCTGAGCACAACAAGGTGAGAGGGGCAATTGGTGCTGACTGCTGGTTTCTATGGCTGTTGCCCAGGTAGAGGGGCCCATACCCCATGCTTTGGGCAGGTGTTGGGGTTTTTGTTTTTATTCCTAAAAGTCAGTGGGTGTCGCAGCTTTTTAATCCATGTTGGTGTCTTTAAACCAGGGCTGCACAATGTTGGCCCTCCTGCTGTTATTGGACTACAAATCCCATCATCCCCGGCCACTGTAGCCAAGATGGATGTCGGGACTTGTAGTCCAGGGATGATGGGAGATGTAGTCCAACAACAGCTGGAGAGCTAATGTTGTGTAGCCTTGCTCTAAACAAAAAGCCATTATTTGAAACTTGAAATGTCTTGGGGAAGCAGGATTTGGTGGCTTTGTGATTGCCACAATGGCCAACCAATCAGTCCTCTGCACAACCAGCCGGGGAGGGCTGCTCTGCCCAGCAGACCAGTCCTCCAAGGCAGGCATGAGGAGAGTAGACCAGGCCTCCACTCCAGACTTGGCGTGTCAGCCCGCTTCAGAGGTCTGATCTACCCACCAACCCCAGTTGGTACACCAGGTCTGCTTCCCAAATGGCACTTGAAACATTTGAAACGTTTGCTGTGTTTTGTCGAAACAGCCGGCTTGGCCGCTATTTCAACGAAACGTTGTTGAGCATTTTGTGTTTGGTTCTGAGCAACCTGATATAGGAGGAGAGATTTGGACAGATCGCTGTGTATATAAGTGAGTTTGACGTTAAACTCCAAGGGAGTTCTACTCATTGCAAATGGGATTTTTTCCGGTGACATGGAGTCATTGCTCAGTGGTAAAAGTGACGTTTTCCATGTTTTAAGGTCTGAAATCCTGTCCCTGGCTTCTCAGTCTGAAGGACCTCTAAGGAATCCATTGACTGTATTTCAGGGAGTCGGGCCAAAAGACGTTGCCTGGGATTCCCTGCCAGTCAGAGTAGACCGCCGTGGGTTAGGTGAACTGACTCAGCATCACTCAGCTCCTTCTGTCCTTGATGTAAGAGAGCGATGCACAGACACCAGTGGAGTCAGACTTCACTCGGGGACTGGAGGGGGTTAAAATGCTAGACTCCGAAGATAATTGCACCTTTTAAGAGGGAGAATTAAAACCATTAATGGCATCTGGGGCCCGTTAAAGTGCACCCCTTCCTCCATCCACTAGAACGCAGTTGCTGGGTTTACGAAGAAGGCAAGGTTATAATTTGCTGTCCCTGCCCTCACATGTACACAGCACTCAAATAACCACTTGGACACACCAATGCTCAGGAGAGAACAAGTTTGGCATTGTTCTGAAGTGGCACATTCACTCCCCACCACTGGCTAATCGGCAGGCCGGCACAGGCTTGCTTTCTCCCACTGGCCAGATGCCAGAGCTGGCACTGGCTGCAGAGGTAGCTGCGCTCTGTTGCTTTGCTACCTGGGGAAAGGGATCTAGAGCCAGGGGAGGGTTGCAGGAGAGTGTGTGTCAACAGTGGGAACGGGTGGTATGGAAACTGGCAAGGGAACACCCCCCCCCCCCGCAGCCTGGGCTCCCTGGGGAAGGAAGAGCAGACAAGATGCTTCCCAATGCCAGTTGCAGGGGAGCAACAGCAAGAGGGAGGGCATGCCCTGACTACGTTTCTGTGGGCTTCCCAAAGGCATCTGGTGGGCCACTGTGTGAATCAGGATGCTGGACTAAATAGGCTTTGGGCATGATCCAGCAGGGCTGTTCTCATGCATGAACCTTATGCATCTTGCAGAAATTCATGGTTTTCTTCTGGCTGCAGGGAGATCAGCTGCCGAGTGATGATTTCTTGCTGAAGCGGGGGCGGGGGGAAGCAGGCCAAAGCACTGGATTTGCCCGTCTGGAAAACGAGGTGGTGCAACCCTGGAATAGTATAATGGACTGTACCACTGCAGACTGAAGGTGTGGATTATATTTTTCAGTGCTCCTATATCTTTTTTTTTTTTTTAACTCCCTTCAGGTAGACATTTTACAGCTTAAATTGATTCCCGGAAAGTATCAAGTTGAACGTTTGTTGATTTGTGGCAAGGTGGGGGGGGGTCCCACCCCCCCTCCAAAGGTGTAAGATTTTAAAATGGCAAAGATGAGAGGCCTGATGCATGGCCCCCCCGAATATGTGAGTTGCCTTTGTTTTGAATAATAGATGGCTGATAAGATTTGTTCCTAGTGTTACCTTTAGTGGTTGCTTTTACAATCGTTTAGTAAACAGTTGTAATCCTTCTCTGTCGTCCCGTCTAACCTGTTTTGAGTCTGCTAGAGTAGTGGTTTTGTACTGCTCTTTTTAAAGTGTTGGTGTTCTGTAGAGTTCTTCATTGAATGAATGAGTGAGAGTGAGTGAGGACTTGTCCTGAATAAAGCCCAGTGAGTTAGGCTGCACTTGGAGGGGTTGCATGTTTGAATGCTTTCCAATCTGCGCCCTGCCCAACAAAACCACCCTGCAGATAGAAATATAACATGTCAGTGTGTAGGTTTCAGACATAGTTTTCTGTGTTCAAGGAGGGCATTTTCTAGAGGAATATTCTAGAGAAACCCCTTCTAAGTGGGCAAAAAGACACCATTTAAAAATGGTGTGTGGCTGTCCCTATTCAGCCTAGCTCAGCACCTGTTGCTGGGGTGTGTGCATGTGTGTGTGTGTGTGTGTGTGTGTGTGTGTGTGTGTGTGTGTGTGTATTCGCTTTGGGTACAGCAAACTGTTTCTTCGTATCGTCTGCTGTGTAAACCACTTTGAGAACTTTTGCTGAAAAGCAGTTTATAAATATCTTTAATAACAACTTTCAGACACACAGTCTGCAGTCCAGGAAAGGCTCTACCACTTGGTCCTGCTGTCTGTGTCAAATGGAACATAGGAAGCTGCCATATGCTGAGTGAGACCATTGGCCCATCTAGCTCAGTATTGCCTACACAGACAGGCAGTGGCTTCTCCAAGGTTGCAGGCAGGAGTCTCTCCCAGCCCTATTTTGGAGATGCCAGAGAAGGAACTTGAAACCTTCTGCTCTCCCCAGAGTGGCTCCATCCCCTGAGGGGAATTCTATGGGGTCAGAACATTGGTCCATCTAGCTCAGTAATGACAGAGGCTCTCCAGGGTTTTAGACCCTTCTCCTGCCCTACCTGGAGATGCTGGGAATTGAACCTGGGACCTTCTGCAAGCAAAGCAGATGCTCTACCACTGAGCTCTGGCCCAACCTCCAGGCTTCCATTGCAGATCTCTTCCCCCCGCCCCAAGGAAAGATGCACAAGACTGCATTAGCACTCAAAAGGCTTTCACTTCCTCTTTGCTCTCCTTACGGCCAGGTCTGAAACGGCCAGTTTCAGACTGGTGCACAGGCTCTGAGAATACCTAGATGTGCTAATTTGCTGGCAGGACATACCGAACTAGAAACATGGGAAGCTGCCTTCTACTGAGTCAGACCATTGGCCCATCTAGCTAATTATTGCCTTCCCAGACTAGCAGCAGCTACTCCAAGGTTGCAGGCAGGAATCTCTCTCAGCCCTATCTTGGAGATGCTGCCAGGGAGGGAACTTGGAACCTTCTGCTCTTCCCAGAGCGGCTCCATCCCCTGAGGGGAATATCTTGCAGTGCTCACACATCAGGTCTCCCATTCAGATGCAACCAGGGTGGACCCTGCTTAGCAAAGGGGACAATTGATGCTTGCTTCCACAAGACCAGCTCTCCTCCTCTCTGGTCCCATCCCCCAGAGAGGCATCAAGCAGACAGTGTTGCATTCCCACCTCTGCAGACTTCTCAAAACGTATTTCCCAGAGATCGGAGCGACGCAGCCTTTTCTCCCTCCAGCAGTCAAATCAGCATCCACGCTGGCGCATGATGCATTTCCAAATCCACACTCCCAATGTTTAAAAAAAACAGTAGCAAATGTAATAATGTGATCCAAATGCCCGGCGCTAGGCTAGAAAGAAATGTTCTTCTGCCATTATGTGAAAATTTAGCGTGACTGGAACAGAGCCTGCATTTGATTAGGCAATTTAAAAAATGTAAGAGTCTTTACACTTGAGGGCAATGCTGCAAAGCAACTGCACACTCTGTGTTCTAAAATTGGTTTGCCTTTACCCGACGACCGTGTTTTTATTGCGCTTTGTCTCAGATGAGAAATAGGAGACGTCACATGGCAAATTAATGCCTTTTGATGTCATATAGTAAATAAGAGCAACAGGGTGAACAAATGCTTCAAAAGTTTTAATCTTCTTTGAGTGAGGGAGACCGTGATTCACCGACACGGATGCCGTTTCTCAGCACAAGGGAAGCATTTCCTGATCCATTATTTAAGTGCAGTGACTAATTAAGGGAATGCAGCATGAAAACTTTGGGACAGGCACCTTGGGGGAGGAGAGCTGGTCGTGTTCCCTTTGCTAAGCAGGGTCTGCCCTGGTTCCGTTTGGATGGATGACTAAACCCCTGCTAACTGGGCAAAGAGGCACCTTTTTAACGTGGTGATTCTCTTATATTTAGCAGGGGGAGTGCAACTGGCCCTATCCATCCTCCAGCACAGCATCCCTCCAGTGGCGGTTGGTGGTGTCTATCTTATTTTCTTTTTAGATTGTGAGCCCTTTGGGGACAGGGATCCCTCTTTTTTATTATTATCATTATTTCTCTGTGTAAACCGCTTTGGAAACTTTTGTTGAAAAGCAGTGTAGAAATATTTGCTGTTGTAGTATATGCGAGCGCTGTCTGCTGTAAGATAGTCCCCTTAGCGGATGGGGCCGTAGCTCTGTGGTTGAGCATCTGCTTGCATGAAAAAGGCTCCAGGTTCAATCCCTGGCAGCATCTCCAGGTAGGGCTGGGCAAGATTCCTGGACGGAAACCTTTGAGTCCCCCTGCCACTCAGAATAGAGATTAGTGAGCTAGATGGACTCATGGTCGGTCTGTATAAAGGCAGCTTCTTGTGTTCCTGTGGACCAGCTTAAGGCACAGTGGCTGGGTTCGGACGTCACATTACAACACAGTTGAAGCAGGCCTTGGCAAGTTTCCTTGGGATCTAGGAGCCAGACAATGGACGCTTGGCACCAATGGTCTGGGTCAGTAGAAAGAAGCAGCTTCATATGTGTGGCCATATAGTTGGTCAGTCAAAATGTTTGCAACTGATCATTAGTAAATTACTTAAACACTAGCCAACCCCGCACAGAGCATCAGTGCGCTCTTCGGGGCCGGGAGTTACCTCTCCTCCCCAGTCACTGTCCACCTCTGCGGACAGGCCCACCGCCGGCCGAATGCTGCCTCCACTGATGGGCTCACTGCCGCTGCCTGCCTCTGCAGAGGGGCCCACTGCTGCCGCTTGCTGCCGCCGGCGGACCAAGTGCCTCCTCCACAGACGGGCCCACTGCCATTGCCGCTTGCCTCCGTGGACGGGCCCGCCTGCCGCTTGCCTCCCTGGCCATGCCTGCCGCTGCCTCTGGTCTCCTGGGTGTGCCGGCACCCAGCCAATCAGCTGGGAGCCGGGACACACATTCCACGGCACACCCAGGAGAATTAATATAATAGATAGTAGCCCTCGTCATAAGCTGCCTTGACTTTCCCTCCAGCCATCTTTACGTAGATGTCATCAGCTCTTTCGCCCCACACTGATTCAACCCCACCCATCCCCTCAACGGTCCGGTCATGTGCTGCTAGTTGGGCAGCTCAGTAGCAAGCAGCGGGTGTGTCGTTTCTGCTCAGAGCATTTCTCAGCTCCATGGGGACAACTCTGTGTGCTTGTGCTCAGAATATACAGCTGGCGGAAATCTTGCCACTAGCTGGGTCTGCATGCACCAGCTCAAAACTGGCTGTGCAAGAGGTTTGTGAGGTCCACAGAACAGCAGGATTGCGGATGCACATAGGGACGTAGGAAGCTGCCTTATGCCGAGTCAGGCCACTGGTCCATCTAGCTCAGTATTGTCTGCACAGGCTGGCAGCGGCTTCCAAGGTTGCAGGCAGGAGTCTTTCTCAGTCCTATCTGGAGATGCCAGGGAAGGAACCTGGAACCTTTTACATGCTCTTCCCAGAGCGGCCCCATCTCCTCAGGGGAATATCTTCCTGTGCTCACATGTAGTCTTCCATTCAAATGCAAACCAGGGCAGATCCTGCTTAGCAAAGGGGACCATTCATGCTTGCTCCCACAAGACCAACTCTGCTGTGCTGGTGACTTTTATTAGGATAGGGATGGTGATGTTGGTAGACTCCCTCAGGCCACACACTGGCTGATGTTTCTGCTTCTGGACCCGGATTCTCATCCTGCGGTTCAGTACGCCTGACAGGTGAATGGAAGAGACAAACTTGAAGTATGTGTGGAGATAATGTTATAATGGATGAAATCAAATGTGTCCTACATTAATCAATGCATTGGAGCAGGGCACCTTCTCAACCCCAGAGACAGCCGACGGTCAGGGCTGTCAACTCAACTTAAGAAAGCAGTTAAGATAAGAGCAGCCCTGCTGGATCAGGCCCAAGGAAGCCCATCTAGTCCAGCATCCTGTTTCACACAGTGGCCCACCAGATGCCTCTGGGGAGCCCACAGGCAGGAGTTGCGGGCATGCCTTCTCTCCTGCTGTGGCTCCCCTGCAGCTGGTATTGAGAGGCATCATGCCTCTGAGGCTAGCAGTGGCCTGTTGCCAGCAGACCAGTAGCCATTGTTAGACCTGTCCTCCATGAATTTGTCTAAGCCCCTTGGTTTCCAGTTGGTTTCCAGTGATGGCTAGCCAGATCCCTCTGGAGGTTTACAAGCAGAGGCCCAAGGGTGAAAGTAATCGCTTGGTAACCAGAGGAGTAGTGCCTCTTCGCGTGGAGGTTCCGTTTTCTGCTGCCATTAAGAACCGTCGCTAGACCTATCCTCCTCAAACTTGTCTAATCCATTTTAACAGTCGTTTGCAGTACAAACCATTGCAACATCATGTCGCCTGCTGGCAGTACATTCCTTGGAGATGCAGTGCTTTAATAGACAATAGTCCTATCCAGACATTCTGTTGTACAATTGTACAGATGTCTCCATACTTGTACATGTTTCTGTGTGAATGACTGTGCCTGTGTTCATTTTAAAAGTGAACCTGGGTCCAGCTCCCTCAATTACGTGGTACAGATAGGAAGGGTACTGCTATACCTGTGTGCAGCATAACATGAGAATAACTGTATTTGTGTATGCTGTATACTCATTGTACACTGACTGAGCAAAGAGGCCCCTTTTAAAGTGGTGATTCTTTTCTGTTTAGCAGGGGGGAGCAGCTGACCCTATCCAGCCTCAGCACAGCATCCTTCCCATGACTGTTGCTGGTGTCTTCCTTGTTTTCCTTTTAGATTGTGAGCCCTTTGTGGGTGGGGAAGCATCTTTGTTTGTTATTTGTTTTTCTGTGTAAACTGCTTTGAGAACTTTTGCTGAAAAGCAATATATAAATATTTATCGTAGTGGTACAAGCATTCAACATAAAGGACCAGGTCTCACGATAAGTGAGACCCGGTTTAGGGCACTGAGTGGGCAGAGCAGGCCAAGCCCGCTCTCCCCACAGACAAGCGGGCAGGGAGCCCTGGGCGGCCGGATCAGCTGCCCACATGATGGCTGGCTCCGAGATGGAGCCGGGGGGGGGGGAACGGGGGCCGCGCGGCCCCTGCAAGCCCCAGTATGCCCTGCACAAGTGCGCAGGGCATACTGGGGAGACCCCCGAGCCGGGAGGTTGCTTTTCAGCCTCCTGGCCAGGGGTCTACTCGTGGGTAGGCGCGGCGCAAAGGGGCGCAGCGGCTACTCACAGTCACAAAAAGCAGGTTTGCAGGAGTGCTCGCTCCGCAAACCTGCTTTTTGCCAGGGGTTCTCGAACGGGTTAGCCGCTCCAGAACCACCGGGCTCGGCTGCGAGCCTGGTGGTTCTGACGACCAACAAAAATCGGGCTAGCCTCTGCTAGCCCGATTTTCGTTGGTCGTGAGAATAGCCCCAATGTGTGAAGAGGGCTACTAACTCAACCAGATTTGCTGCCTCTATAGCATACATACAGATGCAGGATTCCTCCCCCACACCCCAGGACTGGATGCATGTGTTCAATCACCTATACTGTTGCCTGCAAGCCACATGTGGGCAGAGCGGCGTATACCTTGATTCTGCCACTCATCTGCAGAAGGCAGCATGACCAGCAGCTGCCTTCACTGCCTACACTGTCCGAACAATCCCGTATGTGATAATCGTTCTGGATTATCATGCATCATTGTTCTATTCAGAGACCTTCTGTGCTTGAGGTTTAGCATTAAAGAGCTGAACCGCAGATGGAAGACGTCCCCGAGAACACACTTCAGCAAGTAATATAATTTCTATGGGTGTTTGTATACCTGTAACATGTTAACTTGATTTTACTTTAGGAACAAAATTCAATCTAAAGAGGAAAGAACACTTCCAAACTTTTAAGATACAGCCGTGAAGTATTCAGAAATAAACACATATATACTGTGTTGTGCGTGCTGATCAGCCAGGCAGGGCTGGTGACAGAGACTGTTCAGTTGATTATGGAACTACACAGTCTGCAGCCCAGATTTTGTGTGGGAAGGGGAAATTGTCAGTTTGGCTGGGTTTAAAATCTCACACAGGGACAAGCTGAGGAGAGGTCCTGGGACATAAGGAAATTAAGGAGGTTGAAGGTAGGAAGCAGAGTAGGCAGTGGATTGAGAAAGATTCTGATTAAGTTTATCACTGTCTGAGACCAGAAAACAAGCAGAAATTGAGAAAGAGGAACCAGAAGGTAGGGCAGGTGGAGAATGAGGCTTGAGGAATTGTTGCAACAAGAAGTGCATGCAAGAAGAGGCTAATCATAGAAGGCACTCTGAAGAAACCTCTCAGCACTTAAGGTTGGAGAAGGCTGTATGCTATGAAGGGGAAGAAGGAAGACAAAGACTGGAGAGCTAAGGAAGATGGTTAGGAGAGGCAGAGCCAATACAGACAATATTGTCCAAGCAGCCCCATGTCCATCCTATGTGGTGAGCCATGAGTGTGCATGCCCCACCTCCCTCCTGTTGCATGATCGTGGGCAGGGGTTCATCCAGACCACCCCTCCATGTGTGATTACATTCTGCTTTAAACTGGTACCACTGAGCTGCTTGTTCTGGGAAGTAGAAAGCTGGTGCATTTCTTGATGTTTATCCTTCCTCTTGAAAGAATTTGGCCACAGCTCAGTGCTAGAGCATCTGCTTTAACAGTCTACATGGGAGCACTGTAAGATATCCCCCTTAGGAGATGGGGCCATAGCTAAGTAGAGTAGCATCTGCATACTTGCATGCCGAAGGTTCCAGGTCCACTCCCTGACAGGCAGGACAGAGAGAGACCCCAGCTTGAAACTTTAGAGAGCTGCTGCCAGTCAGTGTACACACCTACTGAACTAGGTGGAGCTATCGGACTCAGTATGAGGCAGCTTCCTATGTCCCTATGGTGAAAAGGTCCTTTTGAGTCAGCAGAGAGAGTAGTTGAGTGGTAGTCCACACAGCAGCTGTTTTAAGGCCAGGCTCACTAGTTCCTTTCTGCAGACCTCAGCAAATTTTCTTTGGATTTAGGAGACAGATAACGGACGCTTGACAAAATTTAGACACTTGACAAAATTTACTGGACTTAGTGATGAACATTATGGAGAGGGAGAGTATGGGCTTCTCTCTATCCAATTTGCATTCTATCTACAGAAAGTATGTCCTTAGGTAGCCCTAAGTAGGTGTTGCCTGGGACAAATAAAGATTTCCTGCAACAACTCTACCTTTGAATAATCTAGACTAGGCACCACATTTAAATTTCTAGGCACCATGGCTCTCTGGCACCTGGGATTTGTCAAGCCTTGGCTTGCTGGTGGCATAGATGGCTGTGTTCCTGACCACTGTTTCACTCTCCCATTTCACTTTCTGGGAAGATGTAGAGGTTCCAACCACTGTTGCCTGAACAGCACCTGTTATTAGGGATGTGCAAACAGGTTTGACATCAAACGTGTTCAACATCGAACCGGTTCGGTCCAAACTCGGACCGAACCCTCCCCAACTGCTCGGGGGGTTCGCAGACTTGTTTTATTTTTAAAAAATGTTTGTGAAACTCCCCCTCCCCGAACCGGGGGTGGGGTTTCAAAGGGATGCCGGACCGAACTGGCCCAGTCCGGTTTGGGTCCGGACTCAAACCGAACCGGACCAGCAGGTTCCATGCACACCCCTGCTTGTTATGTGATTACCTAGACCATTGTGAAAATGTAGCATCCATATACTCAAATGTCCTTTGTGTTCATCTGGACGCCTGGAGTGCTTCTAATGTAAAATGCCGACCTAATGATCTGAAGGGCTCAGTGTGAGGCAGTCATTTTAAATTAACAGTATATAGACCTTTCAGGATAGTTAATCAGAAGCCTGCATAAACAACAGTACCTTGCACTTTGTCCTAGAAACACAGCCTAGCCAGATCCTGGCAGGTTGTCAAGAGGAGCTTTGTCCCACAGGAGTGATATAAAACAGAGAAGAAGACTTTTGACAGTAGATTTAGCACTGAAAACAAAAGGCTGTTTTCAGATGGAGGATTTTTCACTTTGCCCTGGCAAAAGGCTGGGTGGTGGTGGGGAGAAGCAGAGCAAAATGACCTGTCAAAAATGAATTTTAAATCAATTTAATGGAAGCCATCACTTGAGTGTAGGATGGTGCCTCCTTTTCCTTTCCAGCTGGAACTTAGAAAGTTGTATTGGAGTTATTATTATTTTTTAATCACAAAAAGAGACTTCTTGTCCTCAAAGTGTGTCTAATTGAGCACTGAGTATTTGCATCATTTAAAGTCACCCTATCCATTTATAAGTATTCTGTTCACTTGTTGGGGGTGGGAGAACAGTATTGGAGCGGGGAGAAGCGATATTATTCTTCCAGAAAAGTTAAAAGCTTGCAAATAACTGAAGCCAATTAAGATCAAAGCGGTGATATTCAGTAGGAGAGTTTCATTATAAACTTTTTTAAAGCAACAACTTTGAAACAGATCAAGAGGTTTTAATACATGCACGTTTTGTTGTGCGTTTGTTTAAAGCCTGAGCTGTATCTTAAAGCAACAGATTGGTTATTTGCTCTTTTTAATGCACAGGATTGGAACTGCTGCTGTTAATAGAAAGCTGTTTGTGTTCTGTGTAATTTAGGAGCCAGCTAATCAGAAGGTTTCATCTGAATGCCAAATGTACGTTTGTTGGTAGTGAAACCAGCATGAGGTAATATGGTAATTCATCGGATACAACAGAATTGCCAACTCAACCTTTGCACACACAAAAGGTGGGGGGCACAGGGATGATTTACTTGGGGGCCACGGGTTTTCAGACCTCTTGCCCCCAGGGGGCATCATCAACCTATTTGCTGAGTGACCCCTAATCATTTTGCCATGGAACTTCTGCTCATTTCCAATGATTCGAGCATTTCCTAGAGTGCACACTCAGTTCATACAAGCCAGTAATTTCACACTGATGATGGACCATAGTTCAGTGTTAGAGCATTGATCTCATTTATTATTGGGCCAATGGTCTGACATCTTTGGGGGGTGTGGCCGTAGCTCAGTGGTACAGTGTTTTGCTTTGCAGGCAGAAGGTCTCAGGTTTACTCGCTGGCATCTCCGGGTAGGGCTGGGAAAGACCCGTTGGAGAGCCGCTGCAAGTTTGTGCAGACAGTACTGAGCTAGATGGACCAATGGTCTGACTATTCAGACCATGACTTATGGTCTGAATAAGGCAACTTCCTAGATCTCTGTGTTCCACATAGCCTGAGAGTATGTCATGGAATTCACCCAATACTCCCTTTCATTGGAACATTTCAGGGGAAGTTAAAGACCCCCAAGGGGTCTTTTGGAAAGCTTGTTGACCATAACTGATTTTCTCTTTGAGGAAAGAACCGCTAATCATTAACAAGGAAGCCCAGAGTTCTCCAAGACGCTACAGGTTTAGGCAAATGATAACAATAGGGCAAGCAAAAATATCATGATTCCTGTGGAGCACCATCAGATATTTCAGAAGCCAGCCCCAAGTTCCTAGGCACAGAAAGGAAGAAGGAAGAAAAATGCCAGGGCCTCCCATTCTTAAGTGCCTGAGTGGCCAAATACCTGGGATATTTCCAGCCTTGTTTTACTATCAAAATGCTACATAGAAGATCCTTTTCCACAGCTCTACAGGAATGTCAAAAGCTTCCAGAACCTGGTTTTGTGCACTGCACTTCTGAGCATTGTTACTGTTCCTCCTGCCACTCTTAAACTGCTTAATTTCGTGCCAAAGGTATGCTAGAGTTCCTTTGCCAATTAAATACAGGCCCATGGGCAACACTTTCCTCCCTCTCAAGAACTCTCTCTTTGCAAAGGTCACTGTGAGTGCTTCACAAACACCATCCCAGGGTCGATAAACATTCTGGAGCTGGGCCATGTTTGAGAATCACTCTCCCACCAGCTTGCACAAGGCTGTTGAGGAGTTTGTTAGCTGTTATCAAGGGCTTCGCCTTGCCTTCCCCCAACAGCCAAGAAAACATTTGATCCCAGAAAGCATGCAGAACCACAACCACAGACTCAGCTATCCGGCAGAGTCCAACTTGCAGTTCCCTAGCGATTGCATGAAACCAGAAGTTCTCATAACTGTTCCAGGTGTCATAGATAGGGCATATGATGACTTTTTACCTCCAGCACCACACAGCGGAAGTGGTGGGTGCAGGCCAAATGAGATCTATGAGTGTAGGCCAAATGGTTTGCACAAATCTCCTTGTGAATTCGCCTTTAAAGCCCTAAATGACTTAGGACCAGCTTACGTGGGAGAGTGCCACCTTCAGCATGATCCCCACTGCACAGTAAGGTCATCGAGAGAGGTCCATCTCCAGCTGCTGCCAGTTCACCTGGCAGTGACTCAGGATCACCTAGCCTTCTCTGTAGCTGCTCCTGGACTGTAGAAAGTGCTCCCTATCATTGGTCCCTCTAATTTTTTTCATCTGTGTCCGGAATGAGTTTTCTTCTGGGTGGCAGTATGAAGGCCGTGTTTGTGCATCTGCATTCAGAGTGGGGCCTTCCTGATTCAACCTGAGCAGGATCTAAATTGAACTGAACAGACATCCAGAAACTTATGAGTGTGTGCACATGTGCACGCCTTAGAGGGAACAGTGCTCCCTATAGATAACAGAGGCTTAAGATCTTTATCATCCTGTTAGCCCTAAAAATGCAGCTATTTATTTATTTATTCATTCATTCATTCATTCAAACATATTGTTATACCACCCAAAACTCACGTCTCTGGGTGGTTTACAACAAGCAAACAAAAAGTGAAAACAGTAGTTAAAACAAAATAAATGATATAGTAAAAGTTAAAACATTACAACAATTTAACAACATGTTAAAATGATGTTAAAATTGTTAAAACAATATTTAATTAAAAGTCAAGGTGAATAGGTGCATCTTTAAAGACTTTTTAAAAGTTGTCAGAGTTGGGGAGGCTCATATTTCAGCAGGGAGCGTGTTCCAAAGCTCTTTTTAGCCTGGCCTTCATGATTTTTCAAAGATTTTAAACTGTTGTGATTTTTAATTGTTCTTTTAAGCATTGTTTGTTTAGCTTTTATCTGTTTTGATGTATGTGAACCTCCTGAAGCCATCTGGATTAGGTGGTATAAAATTTAAAGAACAACAACAGCAGCAGATATTTATATACTGCAGAAGTTAAAAGACTCGTTTAAGGTCTTTTAAAGTTAAAAGTTAAACAAGTCAAAAGACCAGGCTGAAACCACATTCAAAATTACAATTTGTTTTTGTTTGTTTTTTAAGTTTCAAATTAGAAGTTATTAATAAAAAGCTAAAAAATGAGAACTGCTGCTTGTCCCACATTACACCACCTCTGAAGAAAGAGCTTCAGCCTGCACAGCCATCCATCTGTGGCATTTCCGGGGCCAATCCAAAGCTAGCTTTGTACACCTGCCACTTAAGGATGGCCATAGCAGAAAGGATCACCCTCCCAGTCTAGTAAAGGGGATCTGTAAACAGACATATCAGGTCTCAGGCTCACAGTGGGCCTTGGACTGGTGACCTGATGGATGTCGTGCAAGAATTTAGCACCACCGCCCTGAGTTCCTAAAGAGGGAACTGCAGGGAAATGAGCCAAAGAAGCCTCCTTGCACACAACGAGTGCAGAATGTGTTGGGCGAGACTTCTGATATCTGTGGAAACTTCTGGGTCAGGCTTCTTGGCTGGTTGGAGCAACTGCTGCTGTTGGCTACAGAGCACATTGGCATGGCTCCCCCTCTGCTTGTGCTTCGCGTTGGACCAGCTCGTAGGCAGCTCAGGGTGATTTCCTTGCTGGTTCTGGATGTGCTCATCCTCATTGCAGAGACTTGGACTTTGTGGGGAAATTTCCAGAAAACTTCCCGATGCAAATCTCCCCTTCATTTGCATAAAAGTTGCAGCGATTTTTCCCCCTCCAAAAAAACGACTATACAATTTTTTTCTGGTGGGATCAATAGATTATGATCTGATTTTGCCTATTATTTGACCTATTTATACAGTTTTTAAAAACCACCTCCAACACATTAATTTCCCATCGCTGTGTCTCAAAGGTTTTTCAAGTTGCCACTTAAAAACTTTAGGAATTTGACATTTTAGGAGTTTGGAATTTCAAAAGAAATTGAAATTCCCATGCAAAAACTAAGTATGGAGTTGTTGTTTTTCGGGGGGGGGGGTCCATTTTGGAAAATTTTCCACCCCACATCTCTGCCTCACTGCACATGAGCAGCTCCCAGGTGTTCCCGACCTGTGGAGCCCGACCTTTTAACCCAGTGTTTTACCAAGCTGGAATGAACCCTGTAGCTGGGTATGATGGGAGTTGTAGTTCAGCAACAGCTGCAGAGCCAAGGTTGCCTGCCGCCTCTGTTCTAAAAGGAACTCATTTATGTCTTGTAGAAGAGCCCCTGGTGGCGCAGTGGTAAAACTGCCGCCCTGTAACCAGAAGGTTACAAGTTCGATCCTGACCAGGGGCTCAAGGTTGACTCAGCCTTCCATCCTTCCGAGGTCGGTAAAATGAGTACCCAGAATGTTGGGGGGCAATATGCTAAATCATTGTAAACCGCTTAGAGAGCTTCCAGCTATAGAGCGGTATATAAATGTAAGTGCTATTGCTATTGCTATTGCTATTGTATGTTTGAGGCTACACTAACATCGGAACATGGCAGTATTATGTGTGCTGTAGCCAGCCTCAGATGGGCAAGTAGCATGAGATGGCTTCATGTCTGTGAATGCCAGATTCCTATCACAACAGTTGGATAGCACGCTATGGACGATATGTAGAGGCCACTTTTAAACTACTATTATTTACTTATATTTATATTATTTATTATATATATATATGTCATCTAACTCCAAAGGCTTTAGACTCTACCACCACCACTACTAAACAAAATTGTTCTTAAATCAGTTGGCAAAATATAGCTTTTTTCAACTCTAGCATTTCACCACATATGGAGAAATAAACCATAAATCCCAGACCGCCTCCAACGCAATGTGAGGAACTCCCTGCAGGGTTTAATGCAGACCTAGCATCTTAGGGAGAAGCATTCCAACCCTCAGCCTGCTCTCCACTGTTAGCTTTCTTCTTGCAGGGAGCTCTGCATGCAAGGGAACGTTCCAGAATGTGATCTTCTACCTGCAGTCCAGCAAAGGGCTAGAACTGAAAATTCTCTTTGGAAAGTCTAACATTTGAAGAGAATGTCAGAGTTCTTCCCAAGGGGAAAACTTTCAGAGAATGTTCCTAGTTGGTTTCTCCATACCCCTTAAGATGATGATGATGATGATGATGATACAGTCCATTTTGCTGTCTCATTTCCACTTCACTCTGCCGTATAGGCCAGACCAAAGTTGCTTTGCCACTGTGCTGCATTGGCTCTTGCAAGATCCAATGGAGATGGGGCCATAGCCCATTCTGAGAGCATCGGCTTTGGATGCAGAAGGTCCTGGGTTCGACCTCTGGCATCCCCAGGTAAAGCTGGGGAAGATTCCTGCCAGGAAGTTTGGAGAACCGCCGCCAGTCAGTGTAGGCAGTACTGAGCTAGATGATATAAGGCAGCTTCCTATGTTCCTGGCTGTGATTTTGGGGTTATGAGACTCCAGTTCTGAAACTGTTCCTTAGATGATCTTCTTACCCTTCTAAAGTCTTTCCATCACAGAGTATCCTTTGCTTGTATCGGTCTGCAGTTGGGCACTGTGGTTTTCCCCCCTCCTTGTTCAGGTTTAGTCCTCCTGGTTTGTTTACATTTATTCATTAGCAATTTAATGTTAGATGCTTTATCACGGGAGGCTGTCAGGACGAAGAAGAGCAGAGGGAAAATGCCAGGAATCATTAGTGTCTATTAGCCACTGCTGTTCATCAATCTTGGCAAAGAGAGCAGCCCATCCGTTCTGGACTGGTGGACCTGAGATGCAGAAACATCATTAACGGCTAGGGATGGATCTTTTTCAGGTCAGTTCTTAATGGCTAAGAACTCCCTCGCACTTTTCTTGCCCACTTGTACCCCCATCTAGGCTGCTTTTAGCATGACCTCACTCTAGCTGGCTCCCACAGAAATCAGTTAGGCACAGAGATAAGCTCACACTTGCAGCGGTAGCCAGCTCTAGCATCGCATCCTGCATTTCCTGGGTCAGGCTTGTAAATGGCCACCCGTCTGAGACAAAGAGGCATTACAAGAGTTTGCCAACAGTACATTTTGCAAACGCTGGCTCTCCTCACCAGTTACACATGCGTGCACACAAACACAAAGACACAAGGACATAAGAAAAGCCCTGCTGGTTCAGCCTCGAGGCCCATCTTGTCCAGCATCCTGTTTCACACAGTGGCCCACCAGATGCCTCTGGGAAGCCTGCAGGCAAGAGCTGAGGGCAGGATCTCTCTCCTACTGCTAATCCCCAGCAACTGGCATTGAGGAGACGAGAACTGGTCTTGTGGTAGCAAGCATGACTTGTCCCCTTAGCTAAGCAGGGTCCGCCCTGGTTGCATATGAAAGGGAGACTAGAAGTGTGAGCATTGCAAGATATTCCCCTGAGGGGATGGAGCCGCTCTGGGAAGAGCATCTAAGTTCCAAGTTCCCTCCCTGGCAGCATCTCCAAGATAGGGCTGAGAGAAATTCCTGCCTGCAACCTTGGAGAAGCTGCTGCCAATCTGTGAAGACAATACTGAGCTAGATAGACCAATGGTCTGACTCAGTGTATCGCAGCTTCCTATGTTCCTATGAGAGGCCTCTTGCCTCTGAGGCTGGAGGTGGCTTATAGCCCTCAGACTAGTAGTCATTGATAGACCTGTCCTCCATGAATATATCTAAACACCTCTTCAAGCCATCCAGGCTGTTGTCACCACATCTTGTGGCAAAGAATTCCATAGCTTGGTTATACATTGAGTGAAAACAACACAGATCTTCAGGCAGGGCAGGGAAAACCCCTTTCTGAAACACTGGAGAGCTGCCGCAGGCCAACAGTGTGCCTCGATATAAGGCAGCCTCTTCTCACAGTGCAGCATCATAGCATTTTAGAGTTGGAAGGGATCGTGGAGGCCTTCTACTCCAACACCAGCCATCTTTTCCTACCCAGTGCAGGAAACTACTGTTGTGTCCCTAAGAGATGGCTGCCCAGCTACCGTCTGAAAACCTCCAGCGAAAAAGAGCCCTTCCCTACTGCATGAGGCAGACTGTTCCACTGTTGATCAACTCGTACAATTGGGAAATTCTTCCTAATGTTTAACCTACAGCTGCTTTCATGTAATTTTGCTACCTTCTCATTTCTAATCGGCTACCTTCTAACTTCAACCCCTTGGTTCCTGCCCTGCCCTCCGAAACAAGAGAGAACAAGTCCTCTCCTCCTCCTTTGCACAGCCCTTCAGATATTTGAAGACTGTTGGAACATAGGAAGCTGTGATATACTGAGTCAGACCATTGGTCCATCAAGCTCAGTATTGTCTTCACAGACTGGCAGCGGCTTCTCCAAGGTGCAGGCAGGAATCTCTCTCAGCCCTATCTTGGAGATGCTGCCAGGGAGGGAACTTGGAACCTTCTGCTCTTCCCAGAGCGGCTCCATCCCCTGAGGGGAATATCTTACAGTGCTCACACTTCTAGTCTCCATGTGCAACCAGGGTGGACCCTGCTTAGCTAAGGTGACAAGCCATGCTTGCACAAGACCGGATCTATTCTCCAGAACACTGTTGGCCAGTGTTCCCTCTAACAGGGATTCCCAGATGTTAACTACAACTCCCAGAAACCCCAACTGCAGTGGCTTTTGCTTGGGGATTCTGGGAGTTGTAGTCAACAGCATCTGGGAATCCCTGTTAGAGGGAACACTACTGTTGGCGTATTTTCCCTCAGTCTTCTGTTTCCCACATACCCCAGCTCCTTCGCTCATTCCTCGTTTATCTCTGTTGTGCTGCATGTTGTTGGTTATGGCCCAACATTCAAGCCTGCGGAGATGGGATTGAATCTTGATTCTGTCTTCTTGGCATTAGCTATCCCTTTGCCCCAGCTTCATGTCACCTGCAGATTGGATAAGCCTCCCCTCTAGTTCCTTCTCCAAGTAATCTATGAAAATGTTGAGCAGCCCAGGGAAGAGCCCTGTGGCACTCCACTTAATGACTCCCTCCGGGGTGATGTACATTGGTGTATGTATTCTGGGTATAGCTGTTCAACCAGCTGTGAATGCAAGAGAAAGGGCTCAGTATATGTTGTTTTATTAATATGTAATGAAAAAATAACAATGGTGATACCACTGGGACAACTTTTTTTAGGCTGGTGTGGTAACCAAGTGTAGATCATGACCCAACCCTAAAAGACTAGATGACATGCTAGAGGGTTGTTGTTTTTTAAGTAAACAATAAGTTCATTTCTGAAGTTGGCTAACTTTCTGAGTCTCAAGACTTTAAGGATTTGAATGGCTATAATTCATGCAAGAACACTTTGGTTATACAGATCAACATCTCTTGCTCCATTGTGCTCTCAAAATTATCCTTGGAAGATACTAAAATTAGCCTTCGGCGATGCAAGGAGGAGAAACTTGTGGTAGCAAGCATGAATTGTCCCCTTTGCTAAGCAGGTTGCCCTGGTTGCATATGAATGGGAGACTGTATGTGTGAACACTGTAAGATATTCCCCTCAGGGGATGGGAAAGAGCATCTAAATGCTTGCATGTAGAAAGTTCCAAGTTCCCTTCCTGGCATCTCCAAAACAGGGCTAAGAGAGACTCCAATACTAGATAGATAGAGCTAGATAGATCAATGGTCTGACTTGGTATAAGGCAGCTTCCTATGTTCCTGGGTGTATTGTTGGTTAATGGGCCGAATTAATGCATTGCTGTGTAACAAGTATCTCTGTGTATAAATGCATAGAACTATTTTAGATGTATTGGTTCTGGTATAAGACTGTAATAAAGACTGACTGGCCTTGGAAGATTGAGAATATACTTCAGGCCAACGAGGACCTGACAAATCCCATGTACCAGGGAGCACCTAGAAATTTAACCGCGGCACCTAGACTAAGTTGTTCAGAGGAGGAGTTATTAAATAAAAACTTTATTTGTCCCAGGCAGCCCTGTTTCTGTTTTAAATATGTTACTTGTAAAGGGGATAAAGAGAAGCCCATTCACCCTCACCCTCTGCAATATCGATCACTAAGCCAAGTAATATCTCCAAGTGTCCATTGTCTGACTCCGAAACGTTTGGGCTGGCTCCTGGATCCAAAGAAAATTTGTCAAAGCCTGTTCTGGCATTAACATCAAATCGGGGATTAATTTGTTAAATGCACGAGCTTCCATTTCAGTTTGGTCACGTGATTCCGTTTGGTCCGCCCATTGGCTGGAATGTTGCGGTGTCAAAAATTCAAATTATATTCAAGGAACGCACAATTTTTACACTTCCAGAGAGCCCACAAGGTAAAAGTTAGAGGTTGGCTTGGAGCTTACATGGCTCCGATGTGCCTTGAATTTTGTAAAGAAGCTTTGGTTAATTTGCAGGCAAAGGCTTTATTTTGTACCATGTGGCAATTAGTTGGAGAAGGGAAAGAGATTGCCGTTTAATTAATATTCTAATCCCAACGTTAACAACCTTCCTGCCAAGTCAGCAAGGCTGCGTGTTCTGTTTGCAGTCCTTGTGATTCAGCCCGGCTGACATTCGTCAGCTGCCTCCAAAAAAGAAACCCACTTGTAAATTTAGCACAAAAATAAGCAAATGTCAATATGTCGCAGAAAAGTTTTAATCAGGGTTGTCACGTAGCAGTTTTTCTGTCGACTAACACAAAGGAACCTTTCATGCAACAAAATTTACTCAGCTCTTGCTAGTTTAAAACGTGCATTAAGAAGTCGCTCATTGGCCCGTAGTGCTGAAACTGAACAACAACATGCCTTTTCTTTTCTTTTTTAAAAACTATCTTTCAGGTAGATAGTGTTACCCAGAAATGGCCGTTTCCCTATCCATCCTCCTGTCCAACACACCAGTCATGAGGCTCTTGCTGCTTTCTGCTTGGGCAGTACTATTGACCGTTTCCCGATGCTGCGCCGTCAGCTTTCCAGAAGACGACGATCCTATTAATGTTGTTGACTACCACTGTGAGTAACTGACAGAATTAAAACTAGGCATTAAATTGCAGTTTGTTTTTGTTGTTGAGCAAAAGTGATCGTGCTTTCTAAAGTTCACCAGATTTATTTGCCTGCTTTTTGTCTTTAAGAGGAAACTTCCTCATTTCTTTTTAATTTAGAAAAGCAATCAAAAAGGGTGCAATAAGTTAAGGGTGTGTTTTTAAAAGTGCATTTGCTGATCCCGACCATCTTTTATTCATTTATATTCAAGACATTATGCAAGGAATTTAGTTTAAACCCTTCTATTCCCAGTATATACAGCTAATCAATGCTGTCTATTGATTCTTTAGTTCTGTAATCCTGAGTGATGGCGTAACCCGTTTTTACTTGCAGATTCAAGACAATATCCAGTATTTAGAGGACGCCCTTCAGGCAATGAATCCCAACACAGGCTGGACTTTCAACTCATGTTGAAAATTCGAGACACACTTTATATTGCTGGCAGGTAACTTTCCTGCAGTCAGTTGATCAAATTAAAATTCCTTGTTCTTTTTAAAAAAAAAAACTTGTGTTTGCATTTAATCCATGTGCCTTGCTTAAAAGTAATCCATTGAATAGGATGAGGAAATGGAATTGGAAGGGGGGAGATGGGGGAAATGAAATATCTTGCAGTCCACCATTCGCATACAAGTTTGGACAAAAGTGTTTTAAGTATTGCAACTTTTCCCCTGGAAGCAAGTGCTAATAGTTCTATGAGATCCCCCTGTCATGACGCAACTATACCCTGAGAGGAGTTCTAAGACTCGGTTCCAATACTGTAACCGCATGGGGGGCTGGCCCTCCCAGAGACATTCTTGGTTATTCAAAATTGGGTTAAGAAAGCCAAGTCTGTTCTTGGCTGATTGTAAGAACTTCCGAGATCGCGCCCAATTTCAGCGGCAAACACACCAAGCCAGCCACCTTCTTAAATGCGGTTAAACAAGGTAGCACTCTCTTAGCCCCATTTTTTTAATCATCAGCCGGGGCTGGGAGACTGTGGGGCTCCTGACTGATGTCAGGCAAATCCCCATAATGCACTGTGCAGTCGTGTGATGCATTGTGGGAGTTCCAGGGGCCAGGGCAATGCAGCCTGGCTCGCGGGACTCTGCGCTGCCCGAAGAGGCAGCTGCACGTCTGGGCAGGCGATCTCTATGCCCAGACCAAGAGCGAGGATCGTCTGTGGGGGAGGCAATCTTTTTTAGGCTTCCTCCCCTGCCCCTTCAAGCCCTTTCTCACAGATCATGAGAAAAGGCTCCGTATATGTTGTTTTATTAATATGTAATACAGTTAAATAACCTGAAACCTATTAGGCTACCTGTATTTCTGTCTGTTCTGATTCCAAACCTCATAGTCTTTCTCACTACATTTTTGGCCTCGCGTCTGCTCTGGTTGAAGTGAGGCGGAGTAGGGTGGTAATAGAGAAGACTCTTCCATGCAGTGGTGACCTCATGTGGCAAACTCCCAGATGCCATGATGCCTAGAAATTTAACCATGGCACCTAGAACAGGATATCCAGAATTATTCAATTAAATCTTTATTTGTCCGAGGAAGTCCTCTTTCTGTTCTAAATTTGTTACTTGTAAAGGGGATAAAGAGAAGCTCCTTTACCCTCCCCCTCCAAAATGTCCATCAGTAAGTCCAGTAAACTTGCCAAGTGTCTGTTGTCTGACTCTGAAAGTTTTGGGCTGGCTTCTAAATCCAAAGAAAATGGGGCAGAATCCACTGGGAAGTTCTTGTACACGAGCTTCATTGAATTGATCAGGAACTGTGCCAAGACACAGTTGTGTCAGCCTTTGCTCCGTCTGCTGACGTTGAAAGAGGCTAAATTGTCATGCATGTGGGACAGGACCTTCTCTGTTGTTGCCCCCAGGCTCTGGGATGCCCTCCCAGTGAATGTCCACTCTGACATCTGTGGCTGTTTTTAAAAAAACAACTAAAGACCTTTTTATTTAGGTCTCTCTAAATAAAGACCTAAATAAAGGTCTTTATTCCTTCTCCTTCTGTTGCTCTCCTTCTGTTGTCTTTTTTATGGTTGTTGGTGTGTTATGGTTTTTACTGTTTAACTCATTTTTAAGGTTTAAAATGATTTTTATGGAATTTTATTATATTTTAACTTTTGAAAACCACCATGGGATGCTTTATGAAAGGCGGTGTACAATAAACAGAAACAAACAAGAACATAATAGGCTTGTTCACATGCCCACCGGAAGCAGAGGAGAAGCACCCAGCCTCAGTGGGAGAGCCAGGCGCGTTCCCGATTTTTGGTCATGTGCTTGCCAATAGTAAGGTAAGAGGCGAGGAGAATGATCATGTGTGAGGCAGCAGCTGGGTAGGACAAGCGTGCCCTAGATTCCAGATTCCATCCCCAGCATTTTACCGAGGTAGGAGGAAAAGCTCTCCTACGCAAGTCCCGGCTTACACACAATCATGCTCCCTCCTCCTAACTTGATATTTGCAAACACAGAACCAAAAACTGGGAGCACACCTGGCTCCAGTGGTGAAAGGAGGATAGAGGCGGCCCATGTTTGTCCGCCGCTGCAGCCCCTTGGCCCAGCTAGCCACACCCCCACATCTGACATCAAACACGAGGAAGATTGGCCCCGCTGCGTTGGGTAGCACGGGCCGGAGTGACTTTCCCTGCCTTTACGTCAGACCCTCCCTGACATCAGAGGCAGGGCGCATGGTCTCCCTCCCGCTGTGTTGGCAGCAAGGCCAGGAGCGGCTCTCCCTGCCCTTAAAAGGCAGAGAGAATCACTCCGGCCGTGCTGCCAATGCAGCGTGGGCCAATTTGGGTCCCAAACAGGGCTGCGCAAGCAAAATAACACACACACACACATCGCATCAGACGTGGGCTGTGTGTCTGGGGATGTGAGGCGCGGCCCCTGGTGGCAGTGGCCCAGGTTCTTTGAACCTGTTCACCCAATAGTGGCTCTGCCCCTGCCTGGCTCTCCAACCCTGGCTAGGTGCTTTCCCTACCTCGTCAGCAGTCATGTGAACAAACCTAAAAGCTTCATGTTGATTAGCAGGAAGAGGGGGGTGCCACTGTTCCCCCTAAGGCGTGTGCACGTGTGCGCACTCACAGGTTTTTTTAATGTCTGCTCAGTTAATTTTAGATCCCGCTCAGATTGAATCAAGAAGGCCCCATTCCAAATGCACATATGCATACACTGCCTTGATACTGATGCCCAGAACAAAACTCATTCCGCGCACAGATCAAAAAAATTAGGGAGAATGCTGGGTGGTTCCATTTGGCTTTTCCAACTTGGCAAACACGGGTTATTGATGTTGCCTATTCCCGTATTCCCCTACAGGGATCAAGTTTACACTGTGAACTTGAATGAAGTTCCAAAGGGAGAAGTTACTCCAAGCAAGGTAAACAAGTGTAGATGAAAGTTTGGTATTTGTTTCGTTTTAATACAATTGGTTAAAGATTGACAATTTTATTTTTGTGTTTGATTGAAACAGAAGCTAACATGGCGGTCAAAGCAGCAGGACAGAGAGAACTGTGCTATGAAGGGCAAACACAAAGTAGGTTTGTCCTGTAAGAGAGCATCCAAAATAATTTAAACTGCATTTGGAAGTGGAAGTGGATGCAGATATAATCCATTGTCTTTCTCTTCTTCTTTCTAGGATGAATGCCATAATTTTATTAAAGTCTTTGTTCCCAGGAACGACGAGATGGTGTTTGTCTGTGGAACAAATGCTTTTAACCCTATGTGCCGTTATTATAGGGTAAGGAATAATGGCCCAGTCCAGCCAGAGAGTGTTTTGTGCATAAGCAGCCTTCATCCACACTCAGTGTGGATGCACATGGGGTTATGCCTTCTCAAGCCCTTTTGCATTGATTGGATGTGACTTTCTAACTTAACTGGGGCATGCATCAGCATCCAGCCAACAGTTCTTTATTTTTCATGGCCGGTTGCTCATGGATCAGGGCCCTTAAGTGGGCCATCCATTGGCTGTTGTCATCGGCTTGCAGAAACTCTCCTCGTTGTGGAGGCAAAAGCGACCTGCTTTTCACAAATCCTTGCCAAACAGTTTCTCTTCCCGAGCATAATGGAAGATTAGATCAAGTCTGACATAAATCATCAGGCTGAATTATGGTGTTTAGAAAGTAGCACTGCGCCCCCCCCCCCCCCATCGCGCTGGCCCGCGGAGCTTGAAGTTACATCACCGAACCGTTTTTTCCCCCCACTTCTTCTCCAGTTGAATACCTTGGAGTACGATGGCGAAGAAATTAGTGGGTTGGCAAGGTGCCCCTTCGATGCTAGACAAACTAATGTTGCCCTTTTTGCCGGTAAGAACATTTTCTGTATTGAAGCCTGATGATGGATGATGCAGAAAGGACAAGGGGAGGGGCTAGGTTGAAAAGAAAGCTTAAGGAAATGATTGCACTGCTGTCCAAGTAGGAAATTCGGTGCCTTTTGAGGGCATAGGAACCATGTTGCAAAAAATTGATGTTCGAGCAGGACGGTCAAATGGGTGATGCACAAAGGCCAAGGACTGCCTGGATTGTAAAGAAAGTGTTAGGAAACTATTGCATCCATGTGCTTCTGTGTAAAAAGGACAAATTGGTGCCTTTTGTGGGTTTAGGAACCAGGAGCTTTCCCAGACAGCAGGCTTTTCTGCAAGGCTTTACTGTAAGTTTGAAGTTGCCCCAAAAAACCCAAAACAAAAAGTGGCTTTTTAAAAACCCCAGATATAAATCAGGCTACACTCTAATACGTGATGAAAAACCCAAATCGTGTGTGAAGTGCTCCCCAATAGCTTGCGGGGACTTGGGAGTACATTTGGCCGATACGTGAATGCAGACTTCCATTCCAGATATGACAAGCTAAAAGCTGGGTGTGAAAACTTCCAGGTTGCAAAACACTGGTTTTAGCACAGAGATGGTCAAATGGCAACCACCACCAACAGCACCCTCCTTGCCGGCACATGTCTGGCCACAAAGCCATTGTTTCTAGTCCTGCCAGCTGAAATACCACGCAAAGCTCTCTGCGTGCATTTAGCACAATGTGGGCACTGCTGCTGCGTCTTCCTAATGCAGTTGTGCACACTTGTGGAAATGCCAAAGTTGTGAGCGGGACTTGTGCTATAGCACTGCCATCCTTTCCAATAGCCAGGCAATTGTGCATATCTCCTTGCACAATTTTGGCAGTTCTGAAAGTGTGCACTTTCACAATTAGCATTTAGAAAGACACAACAGTGCCCACGTTGCACTAAATGCACACAGAGAGCTTTGTGTGGTATGTCAGCCACCTTATTTAGTCAAGGTGTGGTTAAAAGCACTCTGCTTATATTTTCACTTGTACAGAGGACTGTCACCCAATTAGAGACATCTTAGTCAATTAATCGATTCAGTTTAATTAAGTCTGCATAAATTTGCATCTGATAAAAAAATAAAGAGTTCTAAAGGAACAAGTACTTTGCTTTTACATGATGCATGGATGTTTGCCGCGGGCATCGTCTTAGCAGAGGCAGATGGTGCTTGCCATCTGCAGTTGTGATATGTACCTGTGTGAAATGTAATTAAAAAAATAAACCTGCTTAATTGGGGGACACCTTTTTAGTCAATCAAAAGGTTTTTAATTGATTAATCTAACTGGTTAATTGAAGAAACATTGCCTCATTACATTTAAGCAATGTATTTCCATGTGTGTTCTGTATAAGTGTATGATTTCATGCTTATTTTGGAAAGGCATACTGTACTCCTCTGCCCCTTGAGGAAAGATTTCAGGAGCAGCATTCAGTGACTCACATAGAGACTCAAGCTGTGCTCATGGAAGTGCATTCTGCTCATGCAAAGCCTGGAGGTGATTTTAGCCAATCCCCTGTATTGTCTGCTGCCACTTTTGGACCCCAAAAATATGTCCCTGAAGACTGGGGGGACCTTCAGAGACATATTTTCAGGAGACACCCCTTCCCTCTTGCACAAACAGAATGTACTTTCACAAGCATGTCATTCGTCTGGATGTGAACCAAAGTTCCTCAGCCCGAAATGAATGGCTTCAAGTCATCCAAGCACGTGTGCTTCATATCTGTACAACCTTTCCTGGTGGATGACAGCAGGTTGTGTCCAGAAGAAGTTGGCCATTACTAAGCACCATTGAAATCAAGGCGAAGACAAGTTACTTGTTCATTAATTATCTTAATTTTGATGGAACTTGGTCATGACTAACATCCTTTGGATACAACCCACCATGTTTATTATAGAACCTGACCATCTGTGAGGGAGTTGGATTCTTCTGGCTACCAGACTGGTGTTTGGAAAACTTAGTACCCCTCAGAAATACAGAAGTTGGCCATCCCTACATTTGAGGAATGTTTGGGAGGGAGGTGATGAGGAGCTTAGTGAGAATTCTTCGTAATATTGACACTGGATGCCCAATTTGTTCTTGTTTTAGATGGCAAACTATATTCTGCCACAGTAGCAGATTTCCTAGCCAGTGATGCCGTTATTTACCGAAGCATGGGTGATGGGTCTGCATTAAGAACGATAAAATATGATTCCAAGTGGATTAAAGGTACTGCTTTTGTTAAAGAACTGCTTGAAATTTCTCCTCCCGCCCCCACTGATGTTCTGTTCATTAGCCTTGTTTCATTGGCATGGAGGATCCGGTATGTCTGAACTGCAGTGTTTATGTGCAAACACAGTGATTGATAGCATACATTCTACTTTCTGAAGAACTCAGTCCAAAACCCCGAACCCATTTCTATCCGTACATTCAGCAAAAGGCGCCAGAACTAAAGCCCTTTTCCACCTCCGCCCAATCAAGTGGGTTAATGAATGAAGCTGTAGTAACAAAGACCTGAGCTGTATTACGATTCCTTTGAGGCCTCTTTACAGTCCATTAGCTGACATTAAAGTCTATGCATTCATTGAAGCTCAACTTCATCCATAGTTGGATGGCCTAAAGTGCCTTGGATACAGGAGCTCACTTTTAGTCTCTGTGTTTGTGTGTAACTACAGCAGAGCCTTTGGCATACATATTCTGCAGATCAATGCAGTCGCTGCAACAGTAGCTTGCTTGTAGCAGTAATCGAGGCTCTAACATTTGAAATATAAAGATGCAAATAGTTTGCAGTGAGCAGAGGTGTAACTATAGGGGGGGCAGGGGGGGCACGTGCCCCGGGCGCCATCTTTTCTGGTCACATGGTGGGCGCCGCCATGACAAAAAATTTTTTTTTTTAATTTTTTAAAAAATTTTTGTTAATACAAATGTTTCCTGCTCAGTGCAGCAGCACTGCAGCAGTCAAGGGAGCGCGTCGGCGCCCCCTCCCCCACGAGCAGTCCCTTCCGCGCCTCCTGCGCCCCCCCATTGCTTTGCTTGCACCTGGCGGCCAGTCAGTGGCCTGGCTTGGTGGCGGCGGCGGGCGCTTGTGAGGAAAAACCTAAGTATAATATAGTATGTTGGGGGGGCGGGGGGGCACCATTTCAGTGCTTGCCCCGGGCGCCGTTTTCCCTAGTTACGCCTCTGGCAGTGAGGGTCATCTGGGGACCGTCCCGTTTAACTTGCCTGGGTCCTGATACTCCGAGTGGCTTTGGTGCGATTCTTTCACTTGTCTAGTACATCCCAGTGCCTAGCTTTGTACTGAAAAAAGGCATATTTGGATGTTTTCACCCCAGAAAAAACTCTTGTGCTCCCCTTCAGTGTGAGGAGCGAGCACTAGCTCATGGATCTTCACTATTTTTCAAGCAGGGGACACTTGGGCAAAAACCCTCCAATGCAAGAGTTATTTCCCACTGTGCTGATCTCCTTTCTCAGTGTTGGGAGAGCTCTTTAAGAGAGAAGAAGCCCTCTCTTAAGAGGGATAGGAGGAAAGCGCTGGGAAGGGCTACGCTTCCCAGTACTCCGTGTGGGAAGTGTAGCCTACATGTGTGAGCACCACAAGATATTGCCCTTCGGGGATGGGGCCACTCTGGGAAGAGCATCTGCCTGCTTGCCTGCAGGCTGTCCCAAGTTCCCTCCCTGGCAACATCTCCACAATAGGGCAGAGAGAGACTCCTGCCTGCAGCCTTGGAGGAGCCACTGCCAGTCTGGGTAGACAACACTGAGCTTGATGGACCAAGGGTCTGGTTCGGTAGAAGGCAGCCTGCCTTCCAAGATGGTGCAGGGGCTCAAGAGGGCTCCATTTCCCTTAAAGGAGCGCTCCAATGCTGGGTAAAGCCCAGCACTACACAGTGGGAATTGGGGTCTCTGTGTGGTGCCGGGGGACCGTGCAGAGCATTTGACTTTGGCCCAAGCTTCACACTGCCCCAAAACCAATTTGGGAGTGTTAAAGCCCCCCTCCCTCCTGTTGCAGTCCCAATCCAGTCCGCAGCCTCCATCGTTGTTAGAATGAGCGGTGCATAATGTGTCGCCTGGCCCTCTCACTTAGCAGCACAAGACATGGCCTTGGCTGTGCAGCCCATCAGCTTGTTTTCTCTCTCTTGCCCCTTCCAGAGCCCCACTTCCTTCACGCCATCGAGTACGGGAACTTTGTGTATTTCTTCTTCCGGGAGATCGCTGTAGAGCATAATAATTTAGGCAAGGTAAGAGTAAGTGCAGCTGTTTGTTATGATAAGCTACTCAGGATGATTTGTAGAGGAGTGAAAAGGTGCTGGCGATGGAGTGGCTGGCTTCATTCTCCTTTCTACAAGGGCTGATTGAAGGAGGAGGGAAGGAAGCTGGGAGTTCTCCGACTTCTGATCACTGGGGGAGATGAGTGCGGGCCTGTGCGTATTTTTGTAGTTTAATTTCAATGGGAGTACTTTGAGTCATTTTCCTCAGTGTGTCAGCCCATGAGCATAATTTTTTTTAATGTACTGAGGGCCCACTGACTAATTTAATGTGTGGTTTTAGTGAGTCATTAGGCCTGAGTTTCTCCTTCCTCAGTAGCAGCCACCAGAGGCCTGATCCAGATCAGACAACAGCGTGGCGGTGGGAGGTTTTAACCCTTTCCCCCCACCATGGTCACCTGATCCAGATCGGCAGGCACTGGACAGTATTTGCTCCAGGAGGACAGCTCCCACTAGCTGCTTAATCTTTTCATGTGGAGGGGGGGTGGTATTGCTGTAGCGCAGTGGCAGAGCATCTGCACTACATGCAGAAAGTCCCAGGTTCGATTCCCAGCATTTCTGGGTAGAGCCAGGAAAGCCTTCTGCCTGAAACCATGGAGAGCTGCTGCCAGTCATTGTAGACAAGACTGAGCCAATACTGAGTCAGCTAATGGTCTGTCTCAGTATAAGACAGCTTCCATTGTTCCTAAGGGGGAAGATAGATGCTGAGCACCACGGCTTTGCTCTCCATTATTTTACATTTTTTTAATTATTCCTTCCTCCAAAGAGTGCAGAGTATAGCATCCATGCCCCCCTTTTATCTTCACAACATCCCTTTGTGCTAGATGAAGTGGTTGGCCCGGGTTCAAACAGGTCTCCCCCAGTGCTAGCTGCATCCCACTGACTCTGAGCTCACTAACCCTTTCCTCAGGGTTGAAGCTATCTCTGGAGAAGGGATGGGGCAAATGTCCCTGGAGCTGCGAGCTGGATGACAGCTTGCTATTTGTTCTCCCCCCTCCGCCACACACCGAAGATGAGCAGGGGCGGGGGCCCATCTTCACTTTTCTCCCAGACTCCCACCTTGCAACACCGCTGCCTCCCCTCCTTTCTCCTCCTCCACACACAGCATTTGAGATTTCACAGTGCACTGGCTGTAAATTTCCAAACATTTAAGGCAGTGGTTCCCAACCTGGCTTCCTCCAGATGTTGCTGAACTACAACTCCCATCATCCCCTGCTACAATTTATTGTTGTGGCGGAACCCTGGTTGGGAACCATTGGTTTAAGGACAAGAAACCTCATGTTTAAAAAAAAAACACGAGCAGGAAGACCATTCTCAAGATCCTGAAATCTGCACCCAGAAGTAACTGCTGTGCTTGCAAGGAATTGCATCATACACTCAGCGCTATCTGAGTCCCACTGATATCAGTGGGGGGAGGCTTGAATTTTAAGTGCTCTGCCTTAACTGGGGCTGTTGCACAGTTTTAATTCCAGAAGTGGGCTCCTTCATAGCTTTAGATGGCAAAAAAAGATGTTCCTCCATCATCACAAAATATTATTTTGTGCAATAAATTATTGAGACATTCATAGACGACTAATTAAGTCTGAATGCATCCGCACCACTTCCACTGCCAGACAGTCTCTGCAGTCAGCTTGCTTTGAGAAGACGGCGTCGGGCGCTTTATGGGGAGATGCTGCCCGCCGTCTTGTTCTGCAATTAATCTGGGAAGTCTAAAACCCCAGAAGCGCAGGCTTTAAATGGGGACAGAGTCGGGCTGCGGCTTTTTCAGGGCAGCAGCAGCAGCTTTGAGAGCTTGTCTTGAGGCCAGCCAGGCAGGATGTAAATGAGGAAATAAACAGATAAGCCGAATGAATCAACAAGCAAGTGGTGCTTCCACCGCAGGCGTCATGAAGTGGAGAGAGTGGGGACTCCACCCTCATTTGGCTCAGCCCTTCTAACTCATTTAAGGCCGGCCAACCTACCAGCTACTGTTGGACTGTAGGCTCCCATCCTCCCCAGCCGCAATAAACTGGAGCTGAATGGGATGGGGGCTTTTGTCCAGCAACAGAGAGGAGAGCTGGTCTTGTGGTAGCAAGCACGACTTGTCC
Organism: Hemicordylus capensis; assembly: GCF_027244095.1. Classification (NCBI taxonomy): domain Eukaryota; kingdom Metazoa; phylum Chordata; class Lepidosauria; order Squamata; family Cordylidae; genus Hemicordylus; species Hemicordylus capensis. Next base: position 13,002,186 of record NC_069666.1, on the reverse strand, counting down.
CCTTAGCGAAGCAGGGTCCACCCTGGTTGCATATGAATGGGAGACGTGATGTGTGAGCACTGTGAGATATTCCACTCAGAATGGAGCCACTCTGGGAAGAGCAGAAGGTTCCAAGTTCCCTCCCTGGCAGCATCTCCAAGATAGGGCTGAGAGAGAGAGAGACTCCTGCCTGCAACCTTGGAGAAGCCGCTGCCAGTCTGTGAAGACAATACTGAGCTAGATCGACCAATGGTCTGACTCAGCAGATGGCAGCTTCCTAGGTTCCTAACAACTAGACAGCCTCAGGCTAGCCACCCCGAAGCTGGCACTACCTTGAGGCAAAAAGATACAAGCAAAACCAGTTGTGACAGCTCACATCTAAAGCTCTGGTCAGCAACTAGTTCCGCCGTGCTGACAGGATGGCAGTGAACTGAGGCCCCAGCCCACAAGAGACCTGCTGCCAGGTCCCATTGCCACTCATGCCGCCCATCATTATGGGGAAAGGGCCATCGCTCAGTAGTGAGCATCTGCTTGGCCTGCAGTTGCAATCTCTGGCAGCATCTCCAGGTAGTGTGGGGAGAGACTCCTGCCTGAAATCTTGGAGAGCTGCTGCCAGTCAGTGTAGACACATTCTGAGCTAGATGGACCAGAGACACCTTCCCGTGTATGTATGTCCTGTGTTCTTTTAGTGCCTGGCAGATGGGGGCCAGAAAGCACTCCTCGGGCCTGGCTATGGCCAGGTTTTGGGTGATTGGAGAAGAGCTGGTCTTGTGGTAGCAAGCATGACTTGTCCCCTTAGCTAAGCAGGGTCCGCCCTGGTTGCTTTTGAATGGGAGTCTAGAAGTGTGAGTATGGCAGCTTCCTATGTTCTATTTAACCCAAAGAAACAGTGGTGGTTTCCCTAGCGCTTAGCTGCAAGTCTGACTTCCTTCCCCTTCCTCTTGCTCCCCTCGCAGGCTGTCTACTCCCGTGTGGCCCGCATATGCAAAAACGACATGGGCGGATCCCAAAGAGTGCTGGAGAAACACTGGACTTCGTTTCTGAAAGCTCGTCTCAACTGCTCTGTTCCCGGGGATTCGTTTTTCTACTTTGATGTGCTGCAGTCTATCACAGACATAATAGAGATCAGCGGAGTCCCTACGGTGGTCGGCGTATTCACCACACAGCTTAACAGGTGAGAGACAAGCAACCCAACATCAAAAGGAGTTTTCCGGCTTGCTGCTTCTGCGTGGTCTGGCACCACTTGGCCACCTGGCTTCTTCTGGCTTAATATTTCCCTCCCCTTTTTTTTTTTGGCTTTTGCAGCATCCCCGGCTCAGCGGTGTGTGCCTTCAGCATGGATGACATTGAGAAAGTCTTCAAAGGGAGATTTAAAGAACAAAAAACTCCAGACTCTGTTTGGACAGCTGTACCTGAAGACAAAGTGCCGAGGCCAAGGTAAAAAAGATGCTTCATCAAAACTCTGTTGCTTCAGCCTCAAAGTGCAGCTGCTTTGGGATGCATGTCATGTCCCCTTGACCACTCACCTTGCAATTGACCCAGAGGATATTTTATCACTGCACTTTGCACATCGCCTCGGGATCGTTTGTCAGGGGTACAGATAGCAAATTTCATCTAAGGCAGTACACTTCCAGTTAAAAGATGCCGAGGGCACAGAGCAGAGGCCTTCGTGCCCTCTACAAGAAAGACCTGCATTGGGTTAAGGCCTTTAAGTGTTTCTCCTGGCTCTTTGTTTGCTTTGAAGTGAATTTGAAGAAGGAATCTTTTCTAGACACTCAGATATTTTCTTTTGCGGTTATCACCATTGCCCACTGGGGTTTTGAAAGGACATCTGCTGAAATAAAGGGCATGTAAGAACATAGGAAGTTGCCTTATACCAAGTTGGACCCTTGGTCCATCTAGCCCTGTCTTGTCTACACAGACTGACAGTGGCTTCTCTAAGGCTGCAGGTGTAGTAACCCCGTGAGGGGCTGCCTCCTTGTGGTAAAGGTAAAGTGTGTCATCGAGTCGATGTCAACTCCTGGCTCCCACAGAGCCCTGTGGTTGTCTTTGGTAGAATACAGGAGGTTTTTACCATTGCCTCCTCCCACACAGTCTGAGAGGAGGCCTTTCAGCATCTTCCTATATCGCTGCTGCCCAATATAGGTGCTTCCCATAGTCTGGGAAACATACCAACGGGGATTTGAACCAGCAACGTCTGGCTTGCTAGTCAAGTCATTTCCCCCGCTGCGCCATTAGGTGGCTGGTTTGCTTGTGGTGGGGGCTGGGAACTCCAAAGTGGAATTCCAGCTTTTACCGAAGCACACATTCCTACCATGTACATCAGGGCTGGACCATTTGGGCCTTCCAGCTGTTCTTGGATGAACCTCCCCTTATCCCTGACTACTGGCTACTGTGACTGGGGATGACAGGCGTTCCAGTCCCATGACAGTGGGAGGGCCCAAGTTGTGTGTAGCCCTTATGTATGAAGCATTGGGCCAATCCATGCCCTCGGGGTTGCTTGAAATGGCCCGAAGCAACAGATGTCATGTGGTGGCGGGCTCCGGCTCTTCTTTCCCTTGGCTGTTGCCCTTTCAGAATTCTTGCCCTTTCCGTTCACTTTAAAAAAAAATCGGGAAAAAATGTTGCTTTCCTTTCAGACCTGGCTGCTGTGCCAAACACGGCCTAGCAGAGGCTTACAAAACCTCCATTGATTTCCCAGATGAAACCCTCTCTTTCATCAAGTCCCACCCTTTGATGGATTCCGCCGTTCCGTCCGTCATTGAGGAGCCTTGGTTTACAAAGACAAGGGTCAGGTAAGGAGGCATTGTCAGGGCACAAGCCACCACAGCTGCCGCTGCCGCTCTGAAACCTAATCTGATGTAGCCGGCCCCAACAAGGAGTCCTTGGGCCTTTTTGCATGGTTACAGAATAGGCACCCCCAGTTGCATTTCAGCTGTTGCAGACACTCTTGCAGGAGACTGATCAGCGGCAATCGCATGATACAGGTAATAGGGGTACCGTATTCACCCGAATACAGGACGACTCTGGATTTAAAATGAGCCCCTGGGGAAAATAGAGGCTAAATACAGGTTATACCCTTATTTACCCAAAAGGAAGAGGACTCTGGATTTAAGATGACCCCTTGTTTTCTAATCTGAAAGCATTGGCAGAGGGACTAGTCTTGGATTCAAGTGGATACAGTGGCTTTTGGCCCAGGGCAACACATGCATTTCAGTGGTTTAAAAATATCTGGCTAGAGGTCTATATGTAAGCACAACTGCACTTAGGATTTATCAGTGAGGCCCAGTGGAATGTTCCCTCCTAGGCACAAGAAGCCGCGTATTATGTTCTTAGGCACAGAGCTGAAGCACTGCTTGTTGGGAGATGTAGTTTGACAGCAAAGGAAGCAGAAAGAAAGAAGGAGGATTTAACTTGGGTCTTACAATGAGTTACTGAAAGATGCAGCAGTTCCTCCTCCTCCTCCTCCTCCTCCTCTTCTTCTTTTTAAGCTCTATTTAGACTTATAACTCAGATGCTTGACACAACAGAGGGTCTTTTCTGTTGTGGACCCAGAGCTTGGAATCTCCTCCTGTGGATACATTGTCCTTTTTTGATATCAAAGACTTTTTTCACTTTGCCTTCAGCCAAAGATCTTCAGCAGTCTTTGCTGTGACTGTGATTAGTTTTATTTTTTTGCATAGTTTAAAAAATGTTATATGTCCTCTGCCATGTATGGAAAAGCAATATATTCTGAATGTGTGCAAACTTCTGTCTGCTTCCTTGCCAGCAGCTCACTAATTTTTCATTTTGTCTGCTCCTCAAATTGAGGACAAATCAACAAATCAGCAAGCCTCTTCTGTCGTTCTAACCATGCACACTTACTGGGCAGGGCAAGTGAAGGCAAATGAAAGCAGGCTTTCTCTTTTAACTTTTACTTTGCTTCCAGTGGCTGCAGTAGGCTCACTCCAAAAAGACCCTCAGCACAGCATTTCTTCACATAAAGGAATTACCTCTTCTTTCCAGAACTTCCAGGAAAGGTGCAGCATCTTAGACTTTCCAGGGGCTTTCCAGGGGATGTGGTGATGGCCACCAGCTTGAGCAGCTATAAAAGGGGCTTATACAAATTCATGGAGGACAGGGCTAACAGTGGCTAGTCTGGTGGCTATAGGCCACCTCCAGCCTCAGAGGCAAGATGCCCCTAAATACCCATTGGAAGCAGGAGAGAGAGCATGCCTACACCTCTTGCCTGTGAGCTCCCCAGAGGCATCTGGTGGGCCACTGTGTGAAACAGGAATCTGGATAGAGAGGCCTTGGGCCTGATCCAGCAGGGATGTTCTTATTTTCTTAAGTTCCCTTCCCTTTCAGCTTTTTGATGGTCCCACATACACTTGCAAGGTAGTTCAGGCTGAGATGGACACATAGATGACTTGCAGCCATGTGGCGCATCATCATCATTATATACGATGAGGCATCATCATCATCATCATCATCATCATCATTATGCATGATATTATACCAGATGTTTTGGTCTTGACAGGTATCGGTTGACTGCAGTTGCTGTGGACCGCTCTGCCGGCCCGTACCAAAACTATACCGTCATCTTTGTTGGCTCTGAAGCTGGAATGGTGCTTAAAATCTTGGCAAAGACCAATTCTTTCTCTTTGAATGACAGTGTCTTACTGGAAGAGATTGATGCTTACAATCACGTCAAGTAGGTATTATTTTACAAGAACTGCTCAGAGATATTTTACAACGTCTGCTTCGTCTGAGTCACTTGCTTCTTTGCCGCCTGATTTGAAAGTGCTCCCCCGCCAACCCCAACCCCCTGGCCACTTCAATGAAGCTACCCTGTCTGGTCTGGTGTTTATAGGATTGCGTGATTTAACTGTAGGCGATTTGTGTGTGTCTGCTTTGTGTGAATAGTGTACACATTCTAATTCTATATGGATGCTCCCCATGCCCACTAGATCCCTTATAAACTCCTTGTACTGTGCAGGAACAGTAATCCTGTTTTGTTCTGTTTTTTTGCATGACTAAATGTAAAGAAAGCCACCTAATCGTGCAACTTGCCTAGTGCGCAAGAGGCTGTCAGGTCAAATCCCCGCGGCTATAACACCTATATCTCACAGCAGCAGTAATATAGGAAGGTGCTGACAGGCATCATCTCGTGCTGCGTGGGAGGAGGCCATGGTCAACCCCTCCTGTATTCAACCAAAGATAACGACCTCAGGGCTCTGTGGTCGCCAGGACTCAACACCGACTCAACGGCACAATCTCTCTTAAATGTAAAGAAACCAAGAGAATCCTTAACAGTGATCAAGACAATATTATTTTTATTTATTCAAAATATTCCTATACCGCCTAAAACTTGCATCTCTGGGCGGTTTACAATTAAACCACCAATTACTTACAATAATCACCGACTGAAGCACTGCATTGTTTAGTTTAGCCAGACTCCCATGCTTCTCTCTTAGAAGCAGTTTGGACAGAGCAAGTCTCTCTCCTGTTAGACTTGCATAGGTGGCAAAGTGGAGAAAGCAAGTGCTGTTTTCTGGCTTTTCCCCCAAACAAAAGACACTGCAGGAGGCAAGAGAGTGGTGTGGCATAATGCCTAGGAGCCAAAGTACATTGAATGTGTAGTTTCACATTTAAGTAGCTTGGGGAGTGTAGTTAGAGCAGTATCAGTAAGTAGCTTGCATGCTCCTTTTTCCTTCAAACTTAAATCGCATCTGCCATGGGGATCAGGACTATGGGGAGGGGTTTTAATCCATTCCCTGCTATTAGATTCGGGAGGGCAGTTCCCACTGATCCCAATGGAGGCTTCCCTTCTGGAGGTAGCTGCAGTTATGGGGAAAGCACTAGAAAGGACTACACTTCCCAGTGTTCTAGGTTTGCCTTCCAAAATGGCGCTGGGGCTCAACAAGGCTCCATTTTTCTGATAGGCCAACCCCCTGGCACTGGGGAAAGGTCAGCATGGTAGGAGGTGGCTCTCGCACTGAGGGTTTTTGCCCCTGCTTGAAAAATAGTGACGATCCACTACTCCAGTTCTACTATGGATGGCCATTATGTTTCCCAAATCCTCTAGGGGAAACTGTGCTGTGTGTTTGTTTTCGCTCCGCACCAATCATTTTAAAGAAAACTTAATCAGGTGCAGATTCATTGTGAAATTAGAAGTGATAAGCATCACATGGGATTAAGAGGGTTTAAAAGAAATAAATCCCTTGTGCTGAACAGGTGCGGTGGGGACAGTGAAGAGGACAGGAAGGTGATCTCGCTGCAGCTGGACAAAGAACACCATGCCCTCTTTGCCGCCTTCTCCAGCTGCGTTGTTAGAATTCCCCTCAGTCGTTGCGAGCGTCACGGGTCGTGCAAAAAGTAAGCTTTCTTTTTTCTGAGTATGTCCATAAAGTGAAGCACAGACCCAATTTTCAGGTGGTAAAAGATTAATTTCCTCCCCTCTGGTCTTGCCACAGGTCTTGTATTGCTTCTCGGGATCCTTACTGTGGCTGGCTGAGCCACGGGACTTGTGGGAGAGTGAGATCGACCATGTTGTAAGTGGCAGTTCTGAATTGCAACACATATTTCATTGCTGCAACATTTAGTTTGTTTAGGCACAAGTGGGAGCAGGCGAGCTTGACCTGAGGGTCAGAGGTCCAGGTATACAGTGGCCTTTATAATAACCTTAGAAATGAGCAGTGCCACCACAGGCCCAGGATAGGTTTGGCTCATGTGGAGGTGATGTTTCTGGGAATGAGGAGCTCGTTCTCCACTTCCTGTAATGTTGGCCACTTCTAAATGTACACTTTTTTGTTGATCTTCTCCACCCCCAACTCTGCCTTCCTTCTGTGCCTCCTGAAACTATGTCCCTGAGGCCCTGCAGCCCTCAGGGACCATTGTTGAGAGGCGTAGTGTGCGGCAGAAGGAAAATCAAGAAAATGTTTTCCAGCACATGAACCGTTAGTCTGGATGTCAGCCATGAATAATAATAAAGGAAGTGCTGGTGGGTGGGACGGACTGTTTAAGATATGCAAGTATAGCATGTTAATGGATTACTATGCACAACGGATTTGCTCATCCTGGGGAGGAAGTGTCAGGAGCAATCTGAAATCCTGACCTCTCATCCATGGGAAAGCCGCTTAACATGCATTTCCTGCCTACTTACACGCCCTGAGAACTAGAAGCGTATTAGTTATAAAATGAAACCTGAGCAACAAATAATCAGAATATTGGTGGATACGAGGTTCATTCCATTCATCTACCCTATTGACAGATAGTGAGACGTGTTGGAGAGACAGGTGCTGACCCCCCATCCCCAATGACCATACCTTTCTGAAGTTGATTGCACTAGCCACATTACTCTGTTCCTGGCTTCCTCCTGGAACCAAACCTGAAAAGTGTGAGGGAGAGATATTTGAGCAACCAAGTGAAGGAAGAGGGAGGTCTCACTGTCTCTCTACCCATTCATCCTTTTATGGTTAAAATAAGACCTATCCCTGTGTGTTATATATGGACAGGTGGGTGAGAGCACTATAAATCTTGTTTAGCTGTGAACTTCTCAGGATGAGAAAGGGATGCCCTGTGCCCACTTGTTTCCCCCCAGTACTGTTGATCACGGGTATCATACGCATTTCATTCAGTTTAATGGGGAAGTGGACTTCCTGGGTAGTTTTGAATCTAGCTTTCATTTCATTGAGATGGAAAACAAAGATTCCTCACATTTAACATAAGACTAGACATCAAAGGGCTCCCAAGTAGCAAGCCCTCCCCAGTGCCTCATTGGGAGGAAACAAACTGCAGGCCAGATTATGCAAGCCAGTTCTATTGTCAGATAGTTTGGCACACCATCTAGCAAGAAATTCTTCTGAGCAAACCTCACTGAATGAGAATGGGAGGCCCACAAGGGTGCCTCCCACTCATTTCAGTGGGCCTGTGCAGGAGATCTTCCCTATGGGTTGAGTACCAATGGGCATTACTACTATGGATATTTATATCCCACTTCTCAGAATTCTCAAAATGGTTTACATAGATAGATTAAATAAATAAAGATGGTTCCCTATCCCCGGGGGGCGGGGAGATGCCAGAAATAGCCACTGGAAAAACGCACTGCTGGAATTAAATAGGGACAGCTCCTCTCCTCCTGCTAAATATAAGCGATTCACCACTTCAAAAGGTGCCAGTTAGCAGGAGTAACATTCTCAAAATGGTTTACAGGGGTAACCATGTGTCGTTTGCAGGGGTAACCATTAAATGGGGTAAAATGAGGTTTGTTCATTTATATCTATCTTTGTAAACTGCTTTGGAAACCTTTGTTGAAAAGCAGCATATAAATATTTGTTGTATTCATAAAGGGGTAACCATTCTCAAAATGGGCATTGCTAGATTAAGTAAATAAATAGGATGGTTCCCTATCCCCAATAGGCTCACAGTCCCGGGGTTGGGGGGACAGAGTGGGAACAGACACCAGAAATAGCCACTGCTGGGGTTAAACGCACTGCTGGGGTTAAATAGGGCCAGTTGCTCTCCGGCTGCTAAATATAAGAGAATCACCACTTCAAAAAGGTGCTCCGTTGGCAGGGGTAACACTAGGCAAGAACGATTCCATTTCACTGGCTCCTACTTGAGCAACAGCTGAGTAGCTGAGTTAATGATCCAAGCCGTGTTTGTTAATATTAAAGCTCTTAAGTACATTTCTTATCTAAGGAATATGTAGAGTAAACCTTCTTGCAACTGCTGAATGAACATGGTTGGGCAGTGGGGGCGGGTTCATGTTTCTTTGCACCACGCTGATCACCATTTGCTTTCCCAACTAATGCTGTTAATTGCAGGTTGTCTTTGTTTGTTTCATACAACCACAGCGCTGGAGGATATGAGCAGGATGTGGAATATGGCAACACAGCACAACTGGGAGATTGCCACGGTAAGCTCCAGCCCCAGTTGCCAACTTGCGAATGTGGCATGATTTTGTTTGTGGGCCACACTCCAGTGTGGATGTCACATTAATAGCACTGAGCACCCCTTCCTCCTGTTAAACCAATTGGCACAAACCTAAGCTTGTTCTTGGGTGGTAGAAGCCATTGACCATTTCCCCCTGCAACCTTCACAATTATTCGGGGTCTACAACCAAATTACTGAACCAGTTGGTTTTTTTTTCCCTTTTCCTTTTGGGTAACCAATTGTGTTTTATTTTTTGATTTTCAGTTGCTCAGGCTTTGAAAATCTTTTGCTTTTGCTTTTCGGTTACTTTTCACTGATTACTTGTTCCTTTAATTCTTTTAGAAATTTTGCCTACTACAACTACACCAGATTACAAAATATTTGGCGATCCAACATCTGGTTAGTTTTTTTCAATCATTTTTTTCCCTATTAATAAAGCTTTTCTTTCCTTCAGTTCAGCATTTTCAGACTCCCTTTTTCTTTTCTTCCTTTGGTGCAGTTGGCAATTCTTCATATTTTTTGCTTTTCTGCTTTTACTCATATTCCCACTGATGGTCAAGATACAGCCAGAACTTTCTCACTCGGCACTTTCACCCCGTGTAGCTGCATGTGTAACAGATCATTATTAATTGAGATGCATCTTTTATTAACAGAAGGATCTGGTTAACATAATGACATTCTCGCTGCACGAACGTCCACTAAGCTTCTACTCTTATTTTTTCCCCCTCTCCACCCACCCAACCATGCATTCATGAATGCTGCCCACCCTTCCGTCATTTTTTTAGTAGATGGATGCCTGATCTTCCTCATCTCCTCCCTCCCTCCCTACTTCTCCTGTGTCTACCAATTATAAAGCAAATACACATTCTTCTGAAATGTGTATTTCTCAAGTGTTGGAAATGTGTTGATTTTTCAAGGTTTGGAAATGCCTTTATGATAACAGATTAGCATTTAGCATCATATCTGCAACTATTTCTTCTGGAAAACCAGAGGCCAAATGGAGATAAGATGTTGCCTTTCATAACCGTTGGTAAGAGTGTAAGTTTTTTCTCCATTGGGATCCCGGAACTCTTCTTCACAATTCCAGAACAAAAGAAACCCAACTTATCTTAGACTTCCTGATGAACTCAGAAGAGGCTTTTTGTGTTCATGATGGCTTTTCAACTATCTATATGTGAACTTTTTTCCTAAGCTCCTGATTCTATCTCTGAGTTGTTGTCCCTTATTTGAAAGTCAAAACAATACATAAAGCTTCCCAAGATGTGCCTGGTTTAGCTACTGAAGTATATAACTCATGTAGATTTCAAAAACTAGTGACATCAAATCCGGGGGTTCTTATTGAAGACTATGAGTAGGCTGCAGTTAAGAGTAGTGATTGTCATAGTGTGATTGTAATATTTGGCATAGTTACGTATCTTTGTTCAGTCTGTAAACTCAAAATTAACACCTAGCTAACATCTGGTTAACATGAGCTTTGCTGGATCAGACCAAGTCCAACACTGGCACCCAAGTCCAACATTGGCACTGGCACCCCAATATGCCTCGTCTGTTGTCCTTGCAGGTGGAGGAGCTCCTCGTGGCCACAAAGGACCAACACCTGCAAGAAGTTACTAGGCTGGTGGAATGACACGGTTGTGCCACATCGTAATGTTTTCATAAGAACAGAGGAAGCTACCTTATCTGGCAAACCATTGGTCCATTTTTAGCTCAGTATTGTCTATACTGACTGGCAGCTGCTCTCCTAGGTTACAGGCAGGAGTCTCTCCTAGCCCTACCTGGAGATGCCAGGAAATGCTGCAGATGCTCTGCCACTGAGCTATGGCCCCATCCCCTAAGGAAAATACCTTACGTTGCTCATGTATGTCATCTCTCATCCAAATACAAAGCAAAGCGGACCCTGCTTAGCAAAGGGGACAATACATGCTCACTTCTAGGGATGTGCACGAAAGGGATTTGGCATTTTTGGTTGACTTAAGGCTGTAATAAATAAAACAAGCTTGAAACAAAACACAGATGGCCCAAACATCTCATCAAAACAGCAGTCACACCGGCTGTTTTTGCGGAACAAAACATGAAACGTTTTGAGTGTTTGGGCCATAGGGAGCAATGGGGAAACTCAAAACATCCCATTGTTCCCCTTGGGAACTCCTAGAGAAAACAAAGTGGGGTAGGTGGTAGGGCATGACGGGTGCTACCTAACACCCAACCTACAAATGAAATGGGCATACAGGTGGTTTCTAACTTTTCCCCAAAACTGGCTGGCATATAGAGGAATATAGGAACCTTAGTCCATCTAGCTCAGTATTGCTGTGTCTGGCAGCAGCTTCTCCAAGATGGCAGGCAGGAGTCTCTGGCAGAAGCTGCCAGGGAGGGGACTTGGAACCATCTGTATGCAAGTATGCAGGTGCTCTTTTCAGAGCAGCCCCAGCCCCTAAGGAGACTATCTTACAATGCTCACACATATGACCTCTCATTCAAATGCAAACTAGGGCAGACCCTGCTTAGCAAAGGGGACAGTTCATGCTTGCTACCATAAGGCCAGCTCTTGTTAATGCACTGATGCTGCGGGGAAACTAGAATTTTTTATATCCTCCATGTCATTTGAAAATACATCTCTGAGGGCTATGTAATGCTCAGGGACATATTTTCAAATGGCATTGATGGTTTCTTGGGGAAGGAGAGATCATAAAAATTGCCACTTCCCTGCTGGACGAGGTGTCAAAAATTGCTGCTTCTTTGCTGAGTGTTCTGTTAGGCTGCTCTCTAGCAGCACCCGTGCATCCTTGCTATTAACTATAATACCTAAACTGAGCATACATGTGCAGAGATCACACATACACCTGGAAGCCAGAGGCTGGGGACAACCAACAAAGGAAAGGCATCACTACTATTGCGCCTTGCTTAAATCTTGTGGCTGCTGTGGGATAGGCCTTGATTTTTATCTGACTAAGCAGTTCTTACATTAACCAGATTTTAATTTTGGCTGAAGAAGCGCTCTGTGTCTCTCAGCAGCTTGCACACTCTCACCAACAGATGTTGGCCCTGTAGAAAGTACTCTATTATTAGCATAGTAAATAGGACGGCAGAGAAATCATCAAGCAGGCTGGTGCCAAAAAGGAGGCTTTGAAGCCTGTTTATACCAGGGGCTTCAACTCCCCTCTCCTCCTACTTTGCAGCATTTTCATTCTGAATCCCTCTTGAAAGGCTTGACTGCTGCTCTTTTGAAGTCAAAAGGCAAAATCCCATATTGGACTTCAAGGAGAACACAATCGAGCCGAGAGTTTGCTGAAACTTGCTCTCTGATATTTCATTAATTCTCTCTGCCAATGACAATTTACGTAGGCTTTCTAGACTTCTGGGAGCTCAACAATACATGATTCTTTGATTTGGTGTCTCATGCTATTTGCACTTTGATAACTGAACAAAAATTGTGTTTGATCAACAAATATTTGGTAGGCTTGTTTGCCCGAGATCTAATTCTGGTGAAGGGCCAGGGGTGGGGGTGGATCACAACTCCACTGTTTGAAAATGGTGCCCTCTTTGCCCAACACTGGGACATAATGCTCCCAAATGCCCTGGATTAATCAAGAACCCAATGCACCAGTATAGGTCTGAAATGAGTTTTTTTATCCTCTGTGAAGGCTTTGAGGGGTGGGCTGCGTAGTTTGTACAAAATCTGGTTACCCAACTTAGTTTCAAGCCCTATGCTACTTCTAGGCAGGTTGCTCCTAGTTGTTAATTAATTCATTAGTGTCCCATTTGTATCTGAACTCCACTCAAAAGAGTTTACAGAAATAAAAAAGTACAGGAAATGAAACCACAGAAATCCTTATTGTTGTTTCCGTTACACTATCAGGACAAATAATTCTGAGGACCTTCACTTCTCTGGCCTTCTGCAAAGCCAGACTATCTGACTGTGTGTCTATTAAAGTGTGGCAATTAGAGCGCGTCAATGGCATGGACTTGGCTGGAAGAGGGGGGCAGCGGTGAACAGGGGTCACTTGGTTCCCAGAGCCTAGAGGCTTCTAGGCTGTGCTGTCCCTAGCCCAGCCTGAACCGACACGTAGAATCTACTAGCATGTTGCAATAAAGAGTCTCAGTGAACATTCCAATGGGGGCTAGTTTCGACAAGCACCTGCATCCCATAGCGTCATTCCACATCTAGGTGCTTTGTGCATTCAGTTCTGTTAGGGCCGGGGAAGGCAACCTTGGCTCTCCAGCTGCTGTTGAACTACAGCTCCCATCATCCCCCAGCCATAATAAACTGTGACTGGGGATGGTGGGAGTTGTAGTTCTGCAACAGCTGGTGAGCCAAAGGTTGCCTGCCCCTGTGTTAGGGACTGGGCAGGTTGCAGGCCACGAGTGTACTAGTCTAGAGGTTTGTGCACATCTAGGGATTTGTGGGTTTTATTAATTTATTTATTTTGCATTTATATGCCGCTTTTCAGGATAACCTCCCAAAGCGGTTTACAAAAAACCGTTAATGCTGGTCTCCCACTGCCACTTATAAAATGTGCTGTAAGCATCCCGCTTGCCCAGGGTTGGCCAGCACCTGGGTCAGACAAGGAGGCACTTGGATCATCTGGCTGCCCAGAGGAGAAGCCTACTTGCCCAGACTGAGGAAGAGTCATGGCTCAGGAAACGCTCCCTGAAGTCACCCACTTCCCAGGGCCAGGCTACTTCTGGGCTGTGGTGTTCATAACACAGCTTGGTCTGAGCAGCAAAGAAGGATGTGGAGAACACTGCCGTCTGGGACATAGTTTGAGCCCCACAGGGCATAACCATTTGTCTCAGCAGCAGGCTTGTTGGAATCGAAATATGCAGGCTTACAACCTCTAGCTCAAATATAAGGAACCCTTTCAGGCTGTAAATATTGGTCTTGGCCTTGGCATCAGTTTCAGTATTACATCTGATTGTAGATCATGAAGCTATTCCCATGATCACTGGGAAGCGGGCTAAGCTCCCTTAGCCCGCTTTCCAGTGGTTGTGGGAACCACCAGGCTCACAGGCAAGCCCGGTGCTCCCAAGGCAGATAGCCCGTGACGGAACTGGCAGGCTAAGCCCGCTCTCCCCACAGAAGCACCTAGATTGTATCTACGTGATTGTGCAATCAGATTCAATACTGAATTAAATACACCTAATACAACATGTGTCGACATGATCTACAGTCAGATTTAATATACCGAAACAAGACCAATATTAAACAGCACGGGTTCAGATGTTGTGCAGAACCCCTGTTAATGCCAAGCCCTCTGCAATGTCCCTAAGCATTCCCTCCTCCCATCCCCACGTGAGCATCTACTTCCTTTCTAGGTTAGGAAATGCCGAGATCAGTTGCAACATCTGAACCCACCAACCTCGGCTTATTCCAACCACCTGGCTTCACAAAACCCGAGGGCTGGAGTGAGCATTAGATCTCAGGTTCTCTGAAGCAAGAAGCGAGATTGGTGAGCTCTGACAGGGCGACCAAACTCAGCTTTTCCTAACCCAGAAAGGAAGTGGAGATGGGAACACAGGAAGCTGCCTTACCTCGAGTCAGACCATTGGTCCATCCCGCTCAGTACTGCCTACACTAACTGGCAGAGGCTCTCTGTGGTTTCAGGCAGGAGTCTCTCCCTGCCCTACCTGGAGAAGCTGCCAAGGATTGAACCTGGGGCCTTCTGCATGCAAAGCAGATGCTTTATCGCTGAGCTACAGGGGCGTGCATGCTCCCAAGGCTCAGGGATGTCACATGGAGCTCCGTGTTAACAGAGACTCCATGTGGGGTCTGAAGCCGCCCATAGAAATGCAACAAATGAGCCCTACGGCATTCATGTGGCATGATTGGCTCATGCCACATCCATTGGGCGATGCCATAACATGCTTTGTGTCGTCCTTGCTACAACATGAGCACATGCCAACTGGCCTCAGGTTTTACCTCTGTCCCTCTGTACTTCTTCATGCTGTCAAATAATGGCAATAATGCTTATTTAATACTTTTATGGTACCTGCTTTAAATCTGATAAGTATTAGCGATTGCTCCATATACGCATTTGCAAATTTATGATCTGTGACTCACAGACAGTACAGCTGACCTAAGAGTGGGATCCTCACACTACTCCTGTCCAGCTAGAAACCACGCTGGCCCTCCTGCAGAGCCTCCATGGCTCCTAAGAATAGCGTTGGCACTTAGTGCTGTACGTGAGTCTCTGATGGTTGGGGTTTTTTTTTTCCCCTCCTGCAGCCCCCATGAAGCATCTTATCCAAATACAATTTAGCAATGCCAATTGATTTAAAGAACCACCACCATCACCCTGACTGTAATGCACATTAATACAAATCTGTTTGCCACCACAGACATGGAGTTATCCTCCGCTTCTATTACCACAGTGGGAAGTATCCCAGTTATCTCACCCAAAGTGATTGGTTCCTGGAAACCTAAAGTGACTGGCTCTCGGAAATTTGTAGCCCAAGATGACCCAAACACTTCTGATTACTCTGATCCATTATCAGGGGTCCCAAAGGGTAAGGCCTAATCAGGGGATATATTGCGGTTGAAAGGAAACCTGATAGCTTCAGCGGTCTCAAAAGATTAAATTCACATGCTCAGTATTGGTTAAATGTACATATATTGCAACATTCCCTGTGTATAGAACAAAACGTGCCATCATGTAGCTCCTCTGGGGCTATTTGAAAAAGAAACAACCCTGAAGTATTGCGTGGCGGGTGGGGGTGGGTCTATGAAGCTGCTTGGCTGGTCCATTTTTTAGCTCAGTATTGTCTACACTGCCTGGCAGCAGCTCCTCTGGGTTTTGGAACCTGGAGCCATCTGCATGCCAAGCCTGTGCTCTACCACTGAGCTACAGACCCATCCCCCAAGGGCCAGGGAGGAGCCAGGCAAGTGTCTGTGATATTATTCACCAAGGAAGTCTTGTCCTTTCTGTCCCCATCCCCAGAAAAGTCAGCATCTCCGGGAATCCTCTGCTTAGGTCTTCCAGTGTCACTCTGTCCTTCAAAAGCCCATCAGAAAAGCACAGGATGGGGACAACTAGAGGCTCTCCAGTAGTTGGTGAACTAAAATTGCTACTGGCTGAGGATGATGGGAGTTGTAGTCCAGCAGCAGCTGGAGCGCCTCTGGGTGGGGCATTTGCTGGAGATGTGGAAGAAAGAGGTGAAGGGTAGCCCCAGCAGACTGTGGCAACCAAGGCAGCAAGAGTGTCCTCTGGTCTTAGCAGAGTGGGTGTGGCAGAAGTGATGCCATAAGTTAACCCACACACAACATTAGATTGGAGCTGTTAGCCCCTTTAAGGGGCTAGGAGGGCTCTCCGTGGCTTTTGCAGGGGATACTTTGTTCAAACTGGCGGCTCAAATTTCCTGTGTTTCCAACTTCTAACACACACACCCTCCACCTGGTTAATCACCATGTTACGGCAAATATTTATATACTGCTTTTCAACAAAGCAGTTTACAGAGATACAAACAAACAAGATGGCTCCCTGTCACCAAAGGGCTCACAATCTAAAAAAGAAGCATAAGACAGACACCAGCAACAGCCACTGGAGGGATGCTGTGCTGAGGACCGATAGGGCCAGTTGCTCTCCCCCTGCTAAATAAAGAGAATCACTACTTTTAAAAGGTGCCTCTTTGCTCAGTTAGCACTTGACGGGTTGGAAGAGCAATGCAAGTTGTTGCCCACCACGGCATGGATCAGACAACTGATACATATAGCGACAGCCTAACCTGTGTACTTCTGATGGAAACACAGTGAACTGCCTCTTCTGCCTTCCAGTAACAACTTGTCCTGCATGGTGGCAGTTGAAGATTCGTTGCAAGAGGAGTGTGTCCCTTTTAAGAGCCCATCTGGAGTAGAGGCTAGAGCACGGCTGCACATCTGCAGCCCTCCAGTTGTTTTTGGATTACAGCTCCCATCAGCCCCATTGGCCAGTAGTCAGGGATTATGGGAGTTGTAGGTCAACATCTGTAGGAAGGCTGAAATTGTGCAGACTTGGGCTAGTGTTGGACTTAGGCAGAAAGAACCTGAGCACAAATCCCTGTTCAGCCATGAAACTCACTATCTCTCAGTTTAAACCACTTCACCGGGTTGTCGTGAGAACCCAGTTTATTCTCACAGCAATCCTGTGTACCAGACCTCTGCTTCCCTCTCCCACATGGGCTAGTTTGAGTTTCACTTTAGTTTTGCACACATCTGGTATGCATTTGCATGGCCATTTTTTCCTAATACAGGCAAACCCCATTAATACTTGGGGGTTCTCTTCTCCACTACGGCCGCAGATAACAGAGTATTAAGTCAATGGGAAGTGGGGGTAGGTTCCTGGAGGCTGCAAGAAAAAGAAAGAAACCAAAATGGCAGAAATAATGGAAATAAAGTGCCCTACTGTGCTTCATGGATCTGCCACTGTCCTGCAATGCCCCCCCTCCAAAGTCTACCATTTCTCCACAATCTTTTAGTGGGAAAAGGTTTTGTTTTTGTTTCTTAATCAATGAGTCACAAAATGTCTCTTCTCCTTAAAATGGTGGCCGGAAATTATCTCGGAGGTCATTTCCGGCCACCCTGAAACCACAGATATGCAGAAATTAACCCTTTTAAATTCCCATTTCCTTGCGTATGCCAAGGTCGGTTTTCAGTTACCCAGCCATAGACACACAGAACCATGGATGTCAGTTCCATGAATGGCGAAAGGTTTCCCTGTAGACATGAGTCAACAGACCTCTCACATTTTACTATCCGCTGAAATTGATCAGGTTTCCTTACGACCATTATGGCAGTGCATTTGTCATTTGCTTCAGGTGTTTAATCGCTTTATTGTCCTTTTGCGATCAGCCTGCTTTCATCAGGATCTGCTCACATGTTTTCAGTCACACTCTGTGGCATTTCCTGTAGTAAGCCTTCTCCAGTCCTTATCTTTTCCCCTCTTTCTGCACAATGCCATTAAAACCAATAACCCTGGACACTTAATTCTGTTCAAAGGCCCTGCCTCTAATAACAGCACCCAAAAAAATAGCCAATCTATACTGCTCTTCTTCATTATAACTTTTCTCCTTTGCAGAATAACACAATGAGGCGCATTTTGCCCAACTAACATATTAACAGCACAATGTCTGTGGTCGCTTTACAAAAACGAACACACTCAGAAAAATCTGCAAGCTCTGATATTAACATGTGAATTGAAAAATTAATTCTGTTTGTTCCTCTTCTAGGTTTAAATTAAATGTATTCTATATTATAAAAACACTAATACCTCTCATTAGCCATATGGTTTTTAAATGATGTTTAATTCCAAATGTTCATTACAGCTAGAGTACAGA
Organism: Hemicordylus capensis; assembly: GCF_027244095.1. Classification (NCBI taxonomy): domain Eukaryota; kingdom Metazoa; phylum Chordata; class Lepidosauria; order Squamata; family Cordylidae; genus Hemicordylus; species Hemicordylus capensis. The sequence goes on along the minus strand of NC_069666.1, from coordinate 12,983,985 downwards.
CTTTAAACTAAATGGGAGATTTTTTTTTTTTTAATCTGTCGAGAATACCACCCTAAAATAGCAAAGTTAGAAAGCATTCATTTTGAAAAATATTAACATAGTTTTAACAATACGCAGTGCGCATTATACAGTTTTACAGAATATTTGCATAATCCTATCTCACTTTTGATTCTGATTTATGAGTCAGGCAGGAAATTGAGAGAGAAATCCTTCCATGAGTTATTAATGGCAGCCTAGCAGAGTCGCACCTTCTAACCTCAATTTTCCAGCAGAAATCGTTAGTGTTAATAACATACATTTGTGAGCTCTAAGAGGATATTTGGCAACAAACTGAGACAGAAAGAAGAACGACATGCAGCCCAGTTCTCCCAAGGGTCTGGGTCACACAATGGCTTCTTGCCAGTTTCACTGCAGCCCCTCTTTGCCTGTAGCGGCCTCTCATTCCATCAGCCACTACAAGCAGCTGCGGAAGAACAGCCCAGCTTTCGCCTCGCTCCACACTCTTGGCCAGGGAGGGAGCTGGAGTCACCCTCACAGCAGTGCTCCGCTTTTCCTTGCAAGAAAATATGAAGACGTCTCAATGCTGACGGTTTTCTTTCATTGTTCTCTCTGGTGGCAGCTGCCCTGTCCAGCGGTTGGGAGGGGGAAGAGCCGAGGAAAGCAGCCAGAGAACAAGGAAAGGAAATAGCTGATATATGGTGTGATTTTTTTCCTTGGTTACTCAAGCATGGAAAAGCAGGGCACTGTTAGAAAGAGGAGCAGACAGGAGCAGCCCTCACCTGCCCGGAGAACAGAGCAAGGCAAGAGCTGGAATACGTCACTCTGACTGCAGGCGCCTGAAATGCCTTTTGCAACGGAAGACTACTGCAGGCATTTGGGGTGGAGGGGTTTAAGAAGAGAGGAAGCTGCCTTACACTAAACCAGACCATTGGTCCATCCAGCTCAGCATTGTCGACACCAGGGATTCTCAACGATGGGTCCCCAGATGTTATTGGACTTCAACTCCCATAATCCCCAACCAAAGGCCACTGGTGTTGGGGATTATGGGAGTTGAAGTCCAATAACTTCTGGGGACCCAACATTGAGAATCCCTGGTCTACACCAGGGCTGCTCAGCTTCGGCCCTCCTGCAGATGTTGACCTACAATTCCCAAAAAAAAACCCTTGCTATTGGTCACTGTGGCTGGGGATTATGGGAGTTGTAGTCCAAAAACAACTAGTGGTGGCCTAATTTGAGCAGGCCTGGTCTACAATGACTGGTAGCAGCTTTCCAGGGTTTTAGGCAGGAGTCTTCTCAAGTCTACCTGGAGATGCTAGGGAGTGAACCTGGGACCTCCTGCATGTAAAATAGATGCCACTAATCTATGGCCTGATCCTCAAAGGTGGCAGACATGGGTCTCCCAACCAGGTCACTGATCACACCATAACCTTCTTAACTTCAACAAGGTGGCTGCTGAGTCAGCCAAGAATCATCCTACTTCTGCCATGCAGTGCTTGGTATTCACTGCAAGAGCAAGGGGTCCAAAAATGTGATGTGAAAAGACCATACAGTGACTTCTCCAGTCCAGCTCAACAGCAGTACAACCTGCTGAGCCAGCACGGACATTTGTCTCGGGACAAGAGCTCCCCATAATTTGAGGGCTGCAGTAGTGCTGTTGTACAATTTACAAACAAGTAAATTTACAACTACTATTTACAAGTAGTTTGTTCATACAGTTGGCATTACACAAGTGCAGCTCTGTTCATTTTAATAGTTAAAATGACAGGTAGTTACATTTTAATGGCCAACCTGCCTTGCAGCAGTAGTTGGATGGAAGAAGAGCTACATGCTTCCAGGGAGCCTTCAGCATACTAAGGGCTTCTCCAAAAGCCATGCACACATGGAGGGGGAGCAATTATTGCTTCTATCTCCTCACTACTTTTCCACTTGCAGGAATATGTCCCTGAGGGTCACACAGGCCCCCAGGACATGCTTCTGCAAGCAGAAAGGTCTTTTGCAACAAGAGGAGAGCAGCAAAATTGCTCTTCCCTCCCCCCCGCCCATGTGCTTGGCTGCAGGAAAAGCTCTCTCTGAAGCCATGCAGAAGCCTTTCTGCAAGCATTCAACCGTTCTTCCAACCACCTAATGCTGCATAATATGTGGTCCAATGTCTACCATTCGACTTTCATTCTACTGCCAGTGGTGTAGAATGAAAGGGGGGGAAACAAACATATATTTGCAATAATCTAAACATAAATCCTTATCCTAGATTTAGAGCATGATTTTAAACATGTTTACTTGGAGGTAAGTTCCACTACAGTTTGTTTCATTCAACAGGCATAATCTAACCAAAATCAAGCCCATTGGATTTTAATGTGAGAGTTAAACTTGTGCTTAACTTTCTCCCATTAAACATCAAAGGGAGTTAAAAATGCTTTTAACTTTGGCCATTATGGTATTGGACATCTCAAAAATGTTAACAAAAGTTCTTTAAAACCGGTTTTAAACTGCTGAGATTTTGATAGGGGGGCCATGGTTCCCTGTAGAGTATGCACGTCAGGAGACTCATGATCACTATTGCTGGGAGAAGCACCTCTGATCTCAGTGGTGCTTGCTTTCTATTAAGTCTTCTTAGGATTGCAGTCTAAGGCAGGCAAGCTTTGTGCTATGGTTCCACAACATAAGACATGCTCTAACCTATCAATAATGTGTGTGTTTGTTGTAGGTGTAAGGTGGGAAGTGCAGTCGGGAGAGTCCAACCAAATGGTACACATGAATGTCCTGATTACTTGTGTCTTTGCTGCTTTTCTTCTGGGAGCCTTTATTGCAGGCGTGGCTGTTTACTGTTACCGAGATATGTTTGTGCGAAAATCTCGGAAGATACATAAAGATGCAGAATCAGCTCAGTCTTGCACGGACTCAAGCGGAAGCTTTGCCAAGCTGAATGGCCTCTTTGATAGTCCAGTCAAGGAGTATCAACACAACATTGACTCACCCAAACTGTACTCCAATTTGCTAATGAGCCGAAAAGAACTGCCAACTGGGGACACAAAGTCAATGATGATGGTGGACCACAGAGGCCAACCTCCAGAACTTGCAGCGCTTCCGACTCCCGAATCCACACCAGTGCTGCAGCAAAAGACTTTACAGTCTATGAAAAGCCAACTGGACAAAGCACAGAACCACCTCAGTGCTTCTAGAAAAGAAACCCCTCTGAAGAGCCCTCAGTTTTTTCCATCTAGTCCCCCGCCACATTCTCCTTTAAGTCACGGGCACATCCCCAGTGCGATTGTTCTTCCAAATGCTACTCATGATTACAATATGTCCTTCTCAAATTCTAATGCGCACAAAGCAGACAAAAAGATGCAGAATATGGACCACCCCCTTACAAAGCCCTCAAGCAAAAGAGACCACCGAAGGTCTGTTGATTCCAGGAACACCTTGAATGATTTCCTGAAACATTTAAATGAAACACCTAACCCCAAAGCTATTATGGGAGACCTCCAGGTGGCTCACCAGACTTTAATGCTGGATCCAATGGGAAATATGGTGGAGATTCCTCCCAAAGTTCCTAACAGGGAAGCATCTTTGTATTCTCCGCCCTCCACCCTTCCGCGAAACAGTCCAACAAAGCGGGTAGACGTTCCTACCACACCTGCAGTACCAATGACCTCTTTAGAAAGACAGAGAGGCTATCACAAAAATTCTTCACAGAGGCACTCTATATCAGCCCTTCCAAAAAACTTAAACTCACCCAATGGTGTGCTGTTATCAAGGCAGCCTAGTATTAACCGTGGAGGGTACATACCTCCTGCTGCAGGCTCAAAGATGGACTACATGCAAGGGACACCCGTGAATGTCCACCTACAGCCATCTTTGTCTAGGCAAAGCAGTTACACAAGCAACGGAACGCTTCCTCGGACAGGAGTAAAGCGGACACCCTCCCTAAAGCCAGATGTGCCACCCAAACCCTCGTTTGTTCCTCAGACACCTTCAGTCAGACCACTGAACAAGTACAGCTACTAAGACTTGCATATTCTAACGAGTGTGGGCCGATGTTGTGGGACAGACGCTAAGGCAGAGACTTGCTTGTCGCCAGCAAGAGAACAAGCAGCCAAAGAAGCTGCCTTTACTGCCACAACATCTTGTTCCGCCACATGCCTGGCTCGAGCAAGACTCGGCTCGCTAAACAGATTAAAACAAAGGAAGGGGCTGGCCATGACATTTCTTTTGTTTGGAGCAGAGGAGCACAATGGGAAAGGACTGCGTGACCGTTCGAAAGAGCAGCTCAAGTGCTGGGGGAGGAAAGCAAAAAAGATCCGGGAGCAAAAAATACTTGAAGAAATAATAATAAATAAATAAATAATAAAATGGGGTTCATTTTAGACTGCCATAAATGTGTAGTCTTCCCATGAAATGTGAACATTTTAAGATGTATGCATTTGCCTGTGCCTCTTGCACAAATGTCCGAAAACGATAAATGTCTCGACCAGTGAGCTGGTTAATAAGCAACTTGCTGAATTTCAGTCTCTAGTTGAAGTGTAGCAATTTTTTTTCCCTCCAATGGATAGCATTTTGTTTAATGACACAGGTAGAGTTCTGTGTGCAAGAGTGTGTGTGCAACAGAGAAAGAGAGAGAGAATGGATGAGTGAGTGTGAACAAGCGAGCCATAAACACTAAGAGGTATTCGATCTCCTTGCATCTTTTAAACTATAGAAATGTTTACATGGTTTTATCATGCTTTGGTTTTGGTTCTTTGGGGCACATGGGGTTCATTATGGATCTCGTCTGGGAGGCTTGGGATTTCAGATTTCCTTACATGACAGAACCAAGAACTCTGCAAAGCAGTGTAAGCATACTCCTGCAAAATTATGTGACTGTTGAATCGGATTACTAAATTTCAAGTGTAGCATTAATGGTATTACTGGATTTCCATGGTCCTCATCTAGACCTTCCTCCTAGTTTACTGCCTGGTGTAAATGCAAGCTACAAATGTTCTCATTATTCCTTATCCAGGACAGGGGCTCTTAAATTTTCATCACAGTGAGCCTTCCCCACCCCCAATTCAAAAGGCAAAATATTGTTTCAGTCACCTCTTCCCCCACCCTTTATGAGACAAAATAAAGTCATGGGCCAAGAAGAGCCATGGAGAGTGAGATCCACAGGAAACAAATAAATATTGTCCAAAATAGAGGATTGCTTCATTGCCCCCGCCCATAGGACTGTTAAAGCAACACAGTAGGTCAGGGGACCATCCACCCATCTGCCTTGTGCTAATGGGGAACAAAGGGGCTAGCCCACCATCTTGTCTCTTGGCATTGTCACACGCACAAAAAATAGGATCAAGGTGGGGTAAGCAGGAACAAGCACCCTGTACTCATTCCCTCATAGGGTGACCCTCTTCACCCTTCGAGCACTGTGGATATGGACCAGATGTGCGTGTATTAAGACAGAGGGGATGAATTTGGAACAAGGTGTCAACTCTTGGAAATCCCTTTTCCAAGAGGAAGAAAGGGACACCAATTGGCCTGGCAGGATCCATCCACAAAGAAACTGAGCAGGGGTGTAATCCAGTTTGCTTCAACTTGTGGGTTCTCCAAAGTCATGCCGGTAATGACAACATTCTGTAAATATTATGTGTGAGTTTACCTGGATATGTGCATTTTGTGCCTTACTTATGCAAACAATTTAAAACAAAACCAAACCCTACTAAACCCTTGTCAAGTGTTCTCAGACGCACATAATACGTCCCTGATTGCTAGCTGCAAGTTCTCTCAACAGTACCCAAAAAAGATGAAAGGAACAAGGGGTAGGGAAATACCCCCTCAAGAACAATTAATTAACAATGAAAAGAAAGCCTATAAGCCTAGGAGACAGCAGCATTAAATCAACCTTTTCTGTGCTAAACATCCCACCCCTCACTCACTTAAGGATCAAACAGTAATAATGTGAAATCATAAGAGGATTCTAAGGTAATGAACACCTGCTGAAACTGAGCAAGCTATTAAGTGGGGTTCTCCAGGATGCCCTTGCAGCTGATGTTCATCAGAGATGCTGATTGTTTAGCTTGCAGAATGATGCACAAGTGACGGTCACTTTTTTTAAAAAAAAGGTCATTGCTACAACAAATACAGGGCACTATATTCAAAAAATACAACTTCAACCCAAGATACTGATTTCTACTACATGTCAAGGGGGGGGGAATATTAGTCTCTCTCTTTCCAAAAAAAAAGAGAATCAGTGTTCCTTAATCTATAGAATAATCTCCTTTTTCCATTCTGTGTGTTGATCATTAAAAGACCTTTACTTCCCCTAAAAGTCTGGATTGGGGGAAAATACCTAGGACTGTTTTTATTAAAACATTCCAGTCTTGCAACTAAAACCATGCCGATTAATAATTTAAAAAATGTAAACCAAGAATCAAACGACAACACTGAATTGAATTCACTTTACAAATATTAATTAATAATCCATATTTGTGTGAAACCGAAACATAAATGTTATGTGAACCCGAATAACTTTCTGTAACATTGTGCTGCCTTGTTAGATGGTAATGTGAGTTCTCTCAGTATTTATGTTGAAATCTCTAACATTCAACATAGTCTTTATTCTGTTAATTTATAATTTTTGTTGGGTTTTTGTTTTAAAAATGCTTTATCCATTTGTGCAAAGGTAAATGCAGATTGTATCTTTTTTAATGGTACAGCATTAAAAAAAAGCAACCCTGAAAGGAAGCTACTCTATATGTTCCATAGAGTACTTTAACATGTATAGATATCTTGTAAACTTGTATTGTGGATGTGTAAATAATACGTCCTTTGGGTTTTTAACACCGCATGTAAAGTCAAAATAAACTATTCAGCTGTATCAAGTGTCTTGCCTCTTAGGCACAATCCATCAAGAGCATCTCCTATGTAGACACAGGGAATGAAAGGAACCTGCATGGATGTTCCTATACACCTCAATATGCCTCATCTTTGCAGGTGGGGGAGCTCTTCATGGCCACAAAGGACCAGCACCTGCAAGAAGTCACTAGGCTGGTGGAATGACACAGTTGTGCACATTCTAATGTTTTCATAGGAACATCGGAAGCTGCCTTATCAGAGTCAGACTCTTGGTCTATCTAGCTCAGTATTGTCTACACTGACTGGCCGCAGCTTTCCAAGGTTACAGTCAGGAGTCTCTCCCAGCCCTATCTGCCCATAAATACCTTACATAAAATTTGGCAGACCTACCAAGCAGTCAATAGAGGAGCTATTATTTTAGCCTACTCTGTTTCTGAAATGTCAGAGATTTCCACCAGGATTGACGCTTAGCTGACACCACGTATACAGAGATACCCAGCATGTTTTCACACACACACAAACTGCCCACCAGATTGCAGACTGTTTACATAGTCTCAAGACTCAATAACTGGGAAATGAGCCTGCCCCAATCTATATCACTCAACCCATTCACCTGCTGATTCCCACTTCCCCTGTTCCAGTTCTTGGTCACTCCAGAATGTGACAGATGGAATCCAGGAACTGCCTTTTTTTTAGTATATATAAAATCATTCCAATGAAAGGCGGGTGGCTGGGGACTCCACACTTCCCTTAACAGGACCATTATGAAGCCAAAGAACCATCACGTCATCATCGTTACTAAATACCATGAAGCTTTAAAATTGCACTCAGGTGTGTTTCCATTCTCTGATAATGACACACCAACTCTTGAGATGACGGATGTCACAGTCCTGAAATGAATATAAAACATTCAAGGGACCGTTGGGAATTGCAGACAGGTGCAGGGTGGGGATATAACTTCCTATGCCGACAGAATCATGAATATAGAATTGGAGCCATTTCAGACAATCGCTTCCTTAAAAAGAAAAAGAAAAAGAAATCCAGCATGCCCAATGAGTGCCGACTAGAAGCCATCAGTCACCTAAGACAATCCAGCTCTCTTCAAGTCCCACCACCTGACAGCTGCAAAGTCAGCACTTGTGAAATGTGCCTGGTGTATGAATACAGCCGAGAGAAGTGGTTATGAGGGGGTGGTGTCATTGAAATGATGAAACGTCCACTGCAGGTGGAGGGATCACATCTTTGAAGGAACCCAGTGCAACAAACATACACCATGCTAGTAGAGAACTAGCACAGCAGGAACAGCACCTTTCTCTACACTGTACTAGCTGTTTACTTGCAGGGAGGAGGTTTGTTTTGTTTTGTTACTGGGAGAAAGATAGCATCCCTCACATGCAGCTTAAACTGGTACAATTCTACCATGTTCTGCTGCATGCAAAGGCTAGACCCTTAGCCATCCTTGGTCCACCCCAGTGAGAAGAGAAGGGGAAATTCAAACTCTCTCTTCTTTCCTGCATGGAGGGCTTTAGGTGGTGGGTGACTCAGAGTTCCATTCTCTATGCTTTGATACCACACACCATACAAATATTAACTCCAGGCACCTAATACTCTGGTGGGATTTGACTAGACTGTTTCCGGCTTCGTTCATCCCTACTGCCTCCTCAGCCAGTAGTTCTTCTGGAGCAATAGCAAACAGGAAATCATACAAAAAGAACACAGGTACAACAGTTGCATGCCAAGCAGTGGTAATTTTGTAGCCGTAGAAAACATGGGTGTCACCTGACACACAGGTGAACTACCGGCATTGGTCTTCACAATAGCTCACATCACTACTAGTACCGCTATTCTCTTTTGTGGTGCTTACGGGTTTTCTTTGTTGGGGGGGGATAGAATAGGAGAGACAAACAGAATATGAGCAAATTCATATTTGGCTTTTTGGTAGGAAATAATTAGATTTCAAGGTGGAAGCAGGAAAAAATACATACCTGAACATTAATACTGATGCTTTATGACATGCAACAATATAATAAAGCAACAATATGATGTAGCAATATAGCACATGATGTATGTCCTTGTCCAGGTTCCTCTGTGGGTTGGAGCCCAATTCCCCACTACTGCAATTACTAGTTCACTACCAGCATGTGGACCTAAATAGGTAAATGTATTGTGTCTTTCAGAAGAACTCAATTCCTGCAAATTCTGAGGTGATGCTCCTTTCCTCTCTCCATGGCACAATTAAAGTTGTTCACCTAGTCTACAGTGCAGCAGAATCCTGTGATAGTTCCTTAGGAAGGACCATAGCTCTACTTGCCATGCACACAGTCCCAGGGTCAGACTCTGGCAGCATCTCCAGGTAGACACCGGCCTGAAACCTTGGAGAGCTGCTGCCAATCAGTGTAGGCCATACTGAGCTAGATGGACCAAGAATCTGACTTGGTAGAAGGCAGCTTCCTACATAACTTGTGTAGCAAAACGGACTATACCACTTCAAACTACAAATGGAGAATACCACACTTTCCTCCTTAAAAAAATCTCCCCATTGATTAGAAAACAAACCCAGCACATGACGGAGAAACTGTTGTGCTAGTTTCCTCTATGGAAGGAGTTGTTTGTGTAAGGGAGCATTCATGAATGTGACACGTACCGACCCACCTGTGGCCTAAAATAATATAGTCTTTTTCACTAACCCAGGACTCTATCACCCAATCTGCTGTCTGTAGATCAAGCCTTGAAGAAAATCTGCTGGACGCATTGTGCAGCATTCCTCCCAAAATTGAAATTATCATTAGTCTTGAACCACAGGCAGGTGCATGGAACTTCTATATATTGAGAGCTCTGATTTTATTAGTGTTTTCTGAATTCACACAACCCACTGATTTATGGAATGAGGATGCACTTCATCCTACAGTTGTCAGCATAAAGTGGGCAGCATGTAATTAGTATAAGTAGTGAACACAATTTACAATGCGGTCAACCCAGTGCCCTCTACATCTGCTTTAAAAATCACCACTCCTTTGACTGGCTACATCCAGCCCTGATAAATTGGTGTCTTTGAGAAGTGCCACTGTCTATCTTTAGCAAAGAAAGAGGAAGAGACATTAATCTGGGGAGGGGGTGGGTGAGAAATAGAAATAGAAAGAATGCCCAACAATGCATGCACAAAAGCAGGGCCACTTGTTTCAAATGAAGTAAACACGAGGCATACTGAACTGGTTCTCCATCCGTCCCACAAACAGCAAGAAATCAACTGCTGCAAACAACAGCCTTTACAAAGTCAGTTTCCCTTAAGGCTGGAGGCCTACAGTGCCTATGTAGCAATTGGCTGATTTGCAGATGTACAGGTTGATCAGGAATGGTATGGAGTGCAGAAGCAAGCACAAAGGAACATCAATCCTGGTCCTCAATGTTCAAATTTCTCTGCCAGAATTCAAGCATTACCATTCTCCAAAAACTGTTTTCAAGCCAGCTGCCACCACAGTAAGCCTGAACATACAGTGCAGTGTGCTGCCCATGAAGAGTAGGATCCATGGTTCCTAAGAAGAGTGTCATCGCCTTGGCAATGAGCCTCTCACTGAAAATAATGGGAGGCCTGTCGCTGCAGTGATGATGCAGTAGTTAGTAGTGTTGGAGGCTCTGTGAGCTCAGCAGAAGTGAGGGTGTGGTTTAGACTCTCACAGAGCAGTACACACATCCCACTCTTCTATGGGCAGCACACTTATGCATGGAAGAGTCAGTTATGCATCCATAAAGACTATAACATTTCCAGCTCTTTTGAAGATAGACCAAAGATTTTCTCACAAAGTTCACCCTTCCGCCAAGTGCAGGGCACACATTTATGCCATTTTTTATTTGTAACAACCCTATAGCATAAATTAAACACGCCCAAGTCCTAAGATAACTTTCTGGACCCAAACATGGTGAGCGGGCATCTCCCAGGAATGAGCAAAACACACCCACTTTGGAGCAGTCAGTGGGTCGGCGACGGGCAACATGATAGAGGTCTATAAAATTATGCATAGAATGAAGAGAGAGAGAAATTGCTCCTTCTTGCATAATATTAGAACCAAAGGCCATCCCATGAAACTGATTGCCAAGAAATTTAGGACTGACAAAAGGAAGTATTTTTTCACACAACACGTAACTAACCTATCGAATTCTCTGCCACAAGATGTGGTGACAGCCACCAGCCTGGATGGCTTAAGAAGGGTTTAGATAAATTCATGGAGGACCACTATAGCAATGGCCAGCTCCACCCTCAGAGGCACAGTCCTTCTCACAGTGTTTGTGAAGGTTCATTCTGTACTGAGATAATTATATAAATGTTTCTGAAGCTTAAGGTCAGGATGCTCATATGGCTTTACTGATGCTGTTCTCAGCATCTGACCTTCCCCACTGCCAACAGCAGGAAACAAAACTCCAAACTTGTTTCTTTCTTTATCCACCCAACAACTCCTACAGCATTCAGGCACTGATGTGTGAGCCTCTTCATTATCATGTCTGATAGAGGCACAACCTTCACCAAGCGGGACAAAGATGGGTGGGTGGGTGTTTTAAATATTATGCATTTGTTGCAGGTATAACCTGCTCTTCCGAAGGGGTCCCCAGGTGGTCTCTCCCATGCAGGCATCTTACTAAGTCCAGATCAGCTTTGCTTCAACAGATGGACTGCACCGAGTGTCTGCAAGCCGTTATCTTGAGCTTACGTTCTGTGCATATAACTTTAAAAATAGACATTCTTCAGCTCTGTGGGAGGAGTCCATATCCCAGATCTTTCCCATGCCAGTGATGAACTGGTTCCCAGGATAGGATGTTTCCAAGTGGCACAAGTGCAGAATCTCCCATGCCACTCAATGTTACATCTAGGAATGCTTCCATGGGAAATACAAAATCCACACCTCTCCATAGCTCTTTAAGAAGCCAGTGTGCAGATAAATATTGGACTTGAACCAGAGGGATGTGGGTTCAAATCACTGAACCAGATGGCTCTTGAACCAGATGGATGTGGGTTCAAATCCCTGCTCAGTCACTAAGCTCTCTGGGTAGTCTAAGGCAAATTATAAGCTCTCAGCCTAGCTGTTGCCCTGTCCCTGAGTTATTGTGAAAGGCTGGGGTGGGGGTGGGGGAACAGGAATAATCCTATTCGGAGTAAGAGTGAGGTCCAAATGTGACAAAATAAAATAAAATAAAATAAAATAACATTGGGACAGGCTTTTAGAAGAACAATGGGTATTGAAAATGAATCGGGCCCCAGAGCATGCTCTGAGGGCACACGAGGCAACCATCCTGCTGACTGACGCTAAGCAACTCTAGCTCTGGCCACAAGAACACAAGAAGCTGCCTTATACGGAGTCAGACAGACTAGCTCCGTACTGGCTACATTGACTGGCAGCAACTCTCCAATGTTTCAGGAAGGAGTCTCTCTCAACTCTACCCGGAGATGCCAGGGAGTAAACCTGTGACATTCTGCATGCATGTAGATGCTCTATTACAGCTAGGGCCTTATCCCCTAAGGGATATCTTACAGCACTCATGCATCCAAATACAAACCAGGGCAGACCCTACTTAGCAGAGGACACAATGCACGTTCATTACTGCAAGACCAGCTCTCCTCCCCGAATGGGTGAGCAGTTGGAAACCCCACCTATGATGCTGTGAGCTCCATAATGGAAGATAGGCAGAATATCAGTGTAAGAGATAAAATAATATAATAGAGGAAAAGGGGGGTGAACCACACAGCCCAAACCACCATTAAAGAAAAACAATACTTGTCCTTGACCCCGTAATTATAATGGACGGCTTTTAGCTGAGTGTGGCTTTATTGTGCTAAAGGGGAGATAGTTCTTTTTCACAGATTTATAAGCATAGATAGCTTTCCCGACCCACTCTCACACTGTTTCTAAAGCCAGTGCTACAACTGACAGCAGCCTGAACTCCGACATTTCTCTTCTTTGCATGTTTGTGCTAGACCATTAGTAGTAATTTCACACCCTTTCGGTTAAATTGTTCGTAGACATTTGTAAGAGCTGAAATATATTTTAATGCACAATTACTCAGTCTTTCCCAGGCAGTATATATTTTTGACCCTATAACTACTGCCGGCTGCCTGCGAAGGGACCATTAAGGCCTTTCAACTCAATGAGTACTAAGGGACTCATTAATATGCAGGCAAATGGCATGATAGACGACGAAAGCTATTACTCTCTATCATGTTATTGTGACACTAAACCCAGGTAGTGGAAAGTTTAAGGGAAGGCTGCAGCCTACACAGTAACTCTTCCAAATGGAATAAATGGGCTGTTTTGCCCAAATGACCGCTGGCATTTGTCCACCATGACCAATTGTCTGTTTAATTCCAGTTTTGTTTTGTTTTTTAAAAAAGCTAAATTATTCTCTTCTAAGCAACCAACATTCCCTTGCTCCTATTTGCACTACATCCGCCATTTTGTTTTATTTAATAGGAAGGCTGAATTCTTGGAGGCTGAATTCTTGAAGGCTGAAGTCTTGGAAGGCTGAATTCATGCACAGAATGGATGTTCATTGTCCTTTAATGACTCAAAAACTGCCAGAAATGTGTGCATGAAGGCACATGATCTACCCATCAAGCTCGCAGGGCAATTACTCTCAAGGTCCTCTGCCTTGAGAAAGTTCACCGATGGATCACTGCCTATCATGTCAGCCCCTGCATCCAACTCTGGACCCTGTATTTTGACACTGACAAACTGGAATAGGTTCAGGGGAGGTCAACAAAGATGGGAGGCATCTGGAATCCAAGTCCTATGAAGAATGTTTGAGGTATGTTTATTTGTTTGATTGATTGATTTATATACCACCCTTCCAAAGGTGGCTCGGGGCAGTTTACATTGACAATACATTTTTAAAAATCAGTTAATTAAAATCAAAAACCAATTAAAAGCAGATTAAGATTATAATTAAAACTAGATGAAATTAAAAGTAAATATCATTAAAAGTCAGGTTTTTAAAAGGAGGGTCTTTAAGGCTCTCCTGAAGACCCCCAATGAAGACAATCCTCTTATGTCTATGGGGAGTGCATTCCACAACCCAGGGGCAACAACAGAGAAGGCCCTACCTCAGGTTACCACCAGATGAACTGGTGGCACCCGAAGACGGACCCAATCCTTTGCCTAGAAAAGGGAAGACTTAGAGATGAGATAACAGCCAGTGTCAAATATCTGAAGGCCTGTCACATAGGTGGAAGAGCACACTTTGTTTGCTATTGCTCCTGAAGGCAGGACTAGAACCAAGGGGTTGAAATTACAAAGAAGCAGATTTAGGCTAAACATTAGGTGTCCCATGTGATCCACCTGTTGCTGGATGTACCTTTTCAACTTGCCTGTGTGAATATATGAACATAGGAAGCTGCCATATACCGAGTCAGACCATTGATCCATCTAGCTCAGTATTGTCTTCACAGACTGGCAGCGGCTTCTCCAAGGTTGCAGGCAGGAATCTCTCTCAGCCCTATCTTGGAGATGCCAGGGAGGGAACTTGGAACCTTCTGCTCTTCCCAGAGCAGTTCCATCCCCTGAGGGGAATATCTTCCAGTGCTTATACCTCAGGTCTCCCATTCATATGCAACCAGGGAGGACCCTGCTTAACTAAGGGGACAAATCATGCTTGCTTCCACAAGACCAGCACTCTTCTCCTCAGAAGGGATAGAATTCCTTACATTACCTTCCTTACATTACCACCACCACCACCACCACCACCCCACCCAAAAACCCAAGCTGGAGATTCTTCTAACTGGAAGAGTATTGCCCAACACTGTCCAAAAGTGGAACAGTCCACTTCATGCAGTAGTGGGCTCTCCTTTCTTGTAGGTTTTCAACAGAGGCTGAACAACCATTTGCCATGCTGTCGCAGTTTGCTGCACTGACCAGCGGGCCTGGGCTAAAAACCTCCAAGATCCCTTTGAACTCTACAATTCAAAGGCAAACATCTTCAGAGTCAAAACACACAACCGGCAGAGTCACACGGTGGATCTGCCCCAAGACTGTATTGCATCAGCCTACAAGCTGGAGAAGGAAGTACTTTAATGCTACTTCATGTGGGGGCAGGATGGGGGGAGAACTTGCTGCATGTACAAGAATTATTTGTCAGAGAGGACAGGACAGAACTTTCTCCCTAATGTATTACTTTTGTATTCCATTCAAAAAGTATTGTATTGCATTCAAAACAAAAATGTAAAGAGGGATTCAACAGTTCCATCCTTCCACACATGGAAGTTGAAATGGTACAGTCCAGCAACAGATGGATCACTTGGGACAGATATGCCCTCAGCTCTTGCCTGTGAGGGCTACTGTGTGAAACAGGAGGCTGGATTAGAGAGGGCCTGATCCAGCAGGGCTGTTCTTATGACACCTGATGCTCTAGCTCTAAAAGGCCTCATTCACATAGCCTTATTTATTTATGTATTTGCTATAAAGTCACCTTCTGGAAGAGATCTAATCAGAACCTCTATGACTTTCACATCTGGATGGCACAAGCAATAAGATGACCAGATGCCACAGAAACCAGATGCCCTGAGACATTGAGGCGAGTGTCACAATCAGTGAGACTCTCCAAAAGGAGGTCTGCAGGGAGAGTGGGTTTAGCCGCAGACAATTAAAGGGAAGCCCTGGGTGGCCGGATTGGCCACCCACACAACTGCCGGCTCCGTCATGGAGCTGGCGTGGGCTGTGGGTATCAGGGACCATGCGGTCCCTGGAAGTTCCAGGATGGCCTGTGCAAGTGCGTGGTGCATGCTGGAGAAACCCCCGAGTCGAGGAGGCTGCTTGCAGCGCGGCAACACACAATTTTAAAAATGGGGTTAGCAGAGGACTCGCTCCACTAACCCCATTTAAGGGGAGGGGTACAAGTGGTATTCAAGCTCCCTTAGCCTGCTTTCCATGGATCATGAGAATACCCTCATCATGCAATATATTCAAATAAGGTTAGGTTGAAACTTTCTTCTTCTTCTGTTTGGAATCACTGGTGTGGATTCACATTTGCAAACTGGTTCATGCAGAATTGCTATCATCAATTCAGCCTAAGGCATAATGCCTTGTGGATTCAAGTGTCCCCCCTCCCCCCACACACAACAAAACACCTTAGTTAAATTCTGATAGATCATCCTAAACAGGAATTGCCCGATCTGTGCTTAAGCTTTTGTCTTCCTATTTTCCCTAGCATTGCAAACAGGAATGACATATTTGATAAGTACTCCAATAAAAATATGTTTTTGTTTTTTAGGGCTTTTGTTGGTTTTTTTGCAAGGTGCCAGATTCATACAAACATTTCAATTAGGTTCATTAAGAAAGTTATTACGTGTTAATTGAATAGCAACAGACTGCTAAGGATCACTTATTGAGGCCTAATAAGTATGTAAGAGAGAAATCTACTCCTTGTGTAATTCCATCAGCAGTAAACTAGTGTAATTAGGTTCTTACTAACAAACTCAAATTGCCAGGAATGTTGAGCCAGATAATTGGCATTTAGGAAGATACCTGGAGATATTCCTTGCAATATCAATTAACATACTTACTAAACAGCAGCTTAAACCCTTAACAAGTGATTTAGACCCATGGACTCTTGGTAATCTGGGCAAATGATAATTAAATGCTTAAATAGCACTGGGACAGAAGGAGAGGGTAGAGCAAGAGGACTACTGCGTTGGCCACCCACGTCAAAGGGGCTATATAATGTGGAAGACTCTAGTTCTGAAAGAAACTATGGCAAGCGGCACCATCTGTCCATCCCCAGTTCTTTATCTGTACAGCGAGAATGGTGCAGTATTATTGAGTAAGGAATAGCCAGTGTCATCTCTGCAAGGCTACAACTGAAGCAATCAGAGGCTGCTCCACAACAGTGAGAAGTCACCTACTCCTGGAGATTTAGGCCTGGCCTACGCATGCAGACAAAAATGAGTTGGAAGAGTTCTGAGGTGATAGAACAGACTGTACCACTTGGGGCTACTGGTGGGCGATACCATTTTTGAATGCTCCCCTCTGGATTTAAAAAAACCCCTCCCTGTAAGTAGAATCTTTGGAGCTGGATGCTTTTGAACCACCTGCCTCTCTACAACATTTTACTTGCAGGCAGCATTTTATATAGTGGAGAATTCAATAATGGCATCCTGCACCTTCCATCTGAAGCAAGTCAGCCCACACTTGCTGACTTGGATTCTACTTCAGGATTCCACTTCCTCATGCTACATGTTAAACCAGACATTATGCCTGGTTCACACACTCAATACAAGCCCATTCTCTACTAGATAGAATATATCAACATCCTATATAAATTCTGATGAAGACTTCTCTCTCTTTCCTTTTCACAGAATAAACAAATATCTTCCCTTTTGATACAGCATTCAGTAAATGAGCATCAAATTGTTTTCTGTACAGTTTCTGAAGGAATAAGATATTCTGTTTTAGCAAATGTCTTCCTCCATTTCCTAAGGCAATGTCTTCTAACATTGACTGACATTTTTATAAATTATCTGTATTGACTGAGAACCAAAGAAGAAGAAAGACCAAAAAACAAAACGAATAATTAAGACTTCTGATATTCTTCTATTTCAACTGATCTAGCAAAAGTCTTAACTTCACTGCTCCCAAACCAACTAACATTTAGTAATGACTAAGCTCTAGTGAAACCAAAGTACCAAGTTGCTCTCAACTGTGCCATTGCTTTCAATAGCCATGAAGAACTTTTAATTGGATTGGGTTCTTTTTGCTTAGCAAGAATTGAAGACCATACATCTGGAAGAAGAAGAAATGAAAAATGTGTTTCCAATAATTAATTTTACATTATTTCTTGGCCTAGAAAGTAAAGTGTCTGTTGTTCTTACCCTTGAAATATTTGCCAAAATATCTTGAGCTTATTTTATTTGTCCTGAATGACTGTGTAACGGATTAAAGCCTTTGTCTCAGAGCAAGCTCATGTGTGGAAAAGAAATGCTGAATCATCCCTACTGAGCTGCTTGGCTAGGCTTCTTATAAAACCATTCTGTATTATTGGTGCATTCAAAATGCTGCCACCACTCCCCCTTTTATTTACAGAAACTCTCTGGGCATGGAGTGGGATAACCCAGGAAAAAAACCCTCTTAATTTGGCTCTTGGACAAGTACAAAAATCTTCCACGTGCAAGCCTACACTTGGTGAGAAAACTGATAGCTGCAGAATGTTTGAGAACATGTTTGCACTGGAGAAATCTCCCTTCACCACTCCCCTCTTGTCCTGAGTTAAAAACCAACTTGGAGAGGATTGTAAAAAGAAAAGAACTTTTTAAAAAGTGTTATTCAATTACTACAGACTGTTTGCATCTGAGGCTTTCTCAGCTTTTAGGTACAGTTAAGAATAGTAGGGTTACAAAAATAGGTTGTCTTAATGCACATTAAATGTTTGTTTGTTTGTTTGTTTGTTTGTTTATTAAAAGATTTAACATGCTGTCCAATCCATAGACTCAGGGTGGTGTACAAACAAGAACAGCATCCAAGATTTTTTTAAAAATAATTAATTAAAGGGCAAACACCTGGAGGAAAAGAAATGTCTTCAATAAGGTTTGAAAGGCTGAAAGGGAGGAGGCAGACTGAATCTGGAGGGGAAGAGAATTCCAAAGTGAAGGGGCAGCAGAGTCTTTTGCAATGCCATAGGTAGGGTGCGCGTAGACTAGTGTTTCTTATTTTAATTACATTACAGATAAACAATAATAGAACAGCATCAGGAATATGCAAAAGCACACACATAAAGAAATATGTTTCTAATGCAAAATCTGACTAACAAACTGCTCCCTATGCTGAATCTCCTTTTCCTTGAACTCATACAGTTCCTGGTGAGAAGAAACAAGCTTCCTGCAGTCCCTTCTTCCAAGGATCTACAGAGTTATTCCATGAGAGAAATCTCCATGCTGGCTTTGACCTTGAGGGAGCAAAATTCCATTGCCCCTCACTAAGCCTTTCTGTACTTGCTTCTCTCCAACAAAGACCTCCCTTCTTGTTCCCAGAATTTCCAGCAACCGGTCTCTAGGTCTCATCCACCTGGTGTGCTGATTGGCTGCCATGGAGTTCTCCAGCCTGTCAGTTGAGACAAGGGTTTACTCCTCATTAGCTCTTTAGAGGGAGGGGAGGCTAATTGCTACAGACTGAATTCTATAAGTATATTCCATCCTTACTATGTGTGAATTTTTCTAATTTAAATAAAACATTAAATCTTGTAAACACTCTACTAAATCAAGTTTTCTTATTTTTTCTGGAATCCGTCTACATTTAATACTATTTTTCCTGGTCGCGTTATCAGTCTCTTCCAGCCTCATTTTCCCTTTCTTTGCTCAGTATTACATGCATTATTTTCTTTTTAAAAATACCTGAAGAACAAATTATATTGCTCTGTAATTTAATGAATCCCTTTTATATCATCTATGCACGTTTTTAACCTGTCTTCCAAGGATTTTTGTTCTTGTAAATTTTGCAAAGTGTTCCTAACAAGCCATTTATTTTGTCCTTGAGTCTTTCTTCAAGCCATTTCTCATTCTTTGTATATTTGTTCTAGCTTTACTTTTTTATATACTTTAATATTTTCTCATACCTTTCCCCCCTTCTCATCCAACACTTCTAACTTTTTATTTCTCTCATATTTTTTGTCTTGTTGAATATAAGATTCTGGGCTCCCTTTTGGTCTCTTAAACAGAAGAATACTAACATGTAAAAATTGGAGGGGGGAAAGAGCGTCACTACCCTCTGGGTTTATTCAGATAGTGCACATGCCAATATAAAGAAATATTTTAACTTTACTGAAAGAATGAACTATTTTCATCTTTGGCTAAAATATCCCATAATGATCTCTGCAATGAAAAGAAAGAGAAAGAGGATGAGGCTTCCTTTCCAAACTCAATATGGATGAGCTTGTGACATTTGCATAAAGTGAAACTTTATTCTATCTAGACACAGTCTAGATACCCATAGTGAATATTTCAAAGAAAGTGTGAACATTCTCATTCAGATGCCATACAAAATTGTCTCTTGTTTTCACCTGAGACACCATAGCAACTAGTTTGGAAGCATCATAATATCATGCTATATTAGGAATCCCCAGGCCACCCTTCCACTTGTCTCTTTGATGTGAAGTTTGATATTTGGTTTCTTCTTTTTCTAAAGAATTTTTTTTGTTAGCTTCTGCCAGAAGAATGTGATTTTAAAGAGAATTTGACACTAAACACCAAGGAGTTCCTCATGTACAATGTTTCTACTGCATGTACAATGCTTCCATTTCTTATTACTTGATTGCTAGCAACTGACTGTGAACGGACTCTGTTAAAAACATGTTATTTGAAGTGACATTGGGCAATATAACAGTTCTTTGTAAGGTAGTGGCTCATTGTTTTAGAACTGCTTCCCCAAAACAATCTTATGTGGATTTAACTGAGACTTTATTCCAGAAACAACTCCAGCTTCTCCTTCTCCTTTCTCTTTTTTTTCCTTTCTGACTCCACCCCACACACTCTCTACAAGATTCCCATTTGGACAAACTTCCAAACAACACAACACTATCTCTACTAGATAGATTACAGCATTAATTCACGCATGCAAACCAACCACCACTTGATACTGAAGCCAACAAATGATGTACAAGCATGTGTGAACCAGCTCTTAGAGCTGGCATTTGCAAATAAGCCACACTTCCTCCTCATTCTCAGCACTCTATTTATCAAACTTGACAGTGAATAAGACTTAGGAAAGCCTTTTCACTTAATGTTTTACTATCTGCTGTGCTGACAGGCCATATGGTCAGAATTCCTGTTATAGAATGTTTGTGTTTATGATGATATGTAGTTTGGTTCTGCGACTCAGTTAATATGCTCACCAAAGTCTAATTCAGACATTATAAAATCACTCTGCTTTAGCCGTGTACAGTGGCGTGAAGAGAGAAGTCCCACCACCACTGTGTCAATGACCCTCGTTCCCATTGCTCAAACTTACAACAAGCTTTGTCTGAAGAAGGAAAAGCCCTACCCATGATAACAGGCACTTCCATAACTGCATGGCGGGATCGATCCAGCCTCTCAACATAGA
Organism: Hemicordylus capensis; assembly: GCF_027244095.1. Classification (NCBI taxonomy): domain Eukaryota; kingdom Metazoa; phylum Chordata; class Lepidosauria; order Squamata; family Cordylidae; genus Hemicordylus; species Hemicordylus capensis. Next base: position 12,963,094 of record NC_069666.1, on the reverse strand, counting down.
ACATAGGAAGCTGCCATATACTGAGTCAGACCATCGGTCCATCTAGCAAAACTGAAGCATATTTGTTCAAGCTTTTACCCATCTGAGGGTTCCAGTCTATCTTTTCCAGCTGCTCTGTTTTAACGGCTGGTTTTGGTATTTTAAGTTTTTATAGTTTTAATTGACTTTAATATTTGAATAGGGTTATATGGAATTTAATTGTACTAACTTTTGTAACTACATTACTGAGGGGAGGTGGTCACCACAGGCAGTGAATCATTTGGGGCACAAGCAAGGTGAGAGCCGGTCTTGCAGTAGCAAGCATGACTTTTCCCGCTAGCTAAGCAGGGTCTGCCCTGGTTGCATTTGAATGGGAGACCACAGGTAAGCACTGTAAGCTATTCCCCTCAGGGGATGGAGCCGCTCTGGGAAGAGCAGAAGGCTCCAAGTTCCCTCCCTGGCTTCTCCAAGATAGGGCTGAGAGAGATTCCTGCCTGCAAGAAGCTGCTGCCAGTCTGTGAAGACAATACTGAGCTAGATAGACCAATGGTCTGACTCAGTATATGGCAGCTTCTTATGTTCCTATGTAGCGTGGCTCCTGCCCCCAGCTTTAAAAAGAAAGGAAAGAAGGGGAGGAGGATATGCCGGATGGGGGGACACATTTGGCACCCTGTCATTAATACTATCTAGGAAACATTTTGAAAAATGCATCATGCCTTCCCTCTAACCCTTTACAGATATATTTATTTATATATTTATATTTTAACAGTAGCCTTGAACTCAATCAACAGCCTTTTCCCCCTTCACTGCTGTTCCTAGAAGAAAAGGCATCTGTTGAGGATCACTCAAGGGGAAAAGTGACAGGTTTCGCAAACAAATGCCATGACCCATCTCTGGACATCGGCATATGTAACGGCTCTTGTGCATGCATATCATTTGCTATATCAAGAGCAGAACCAAGTTCTCAGGCACAGGCAATTTATCTGCATGGCATTGTTCTAAATGGGACAGACATTCCGATGTGGACATAAATGCACCCCTTCCTTTCTCACTCTCATGCAATGTGTACATGTCATCACCTCCTTGGCACATCACAAGGGCTGGATCAGGGCCAGGGTTTATTACCTTCTCCTCTCCCTCCCCTGCCTGTGAAGCAAATCAGGAAGAAGAGCTGGGTAGACATGCAGGCCGGGAGATATCTGGAGCATTCTTACAAAAACCTCACCAGAACCACCTTACATATCTTTGATGTTAAAATCAATGGGCACTGCATCAGAGCAATATCACTGGAGATGTGACACTGTTCCGTGGGGCTTCTTTCACATCTGGTGAGTATGCCCACCGGGAATATGCCCACAGGGAAAAGCAGTGAGTATGCCCGCAGGGGAAAGCAGTTATATCCATTTAAGAAATTATAGGAGTGGGTCTACTTTGAAACCCAATTGTTATTTGCTCAGTTACACAAAAAATATATATATTTAAATGCAAAATTGGATGTAATTTTAAAATTATATACCAGCAGCACAAAAGTCCATTCCTCAGTGAATGGGGGGAAAGAAAGATATGCTGACAATTAAATTATGGTTAAGGATGGTCAGTGAAACAGTAAGAAAGCTCAAATTAACATACAATGCAAGGCTTAGAAAGGAAAGAGCCGTCTCACTAGATTTTTAATAGCATTGGTGGGAAATGTGGCTTTCTAGAGATTTGAAATGTTCATTGAAGCAAACTACCCTAATCCAGCACAGGAGAGCTCACTGAGGAAGCAGGCTCCAATGCACCGCCAATGCCGATTGCCAGAAATGCTGTACTTGGGGAGAGATGCTTCCCCATCATTGGGCATCCCGGGGCAGAAGGGGCATACTCTCTGAAGCTCCCGGGCATACTACTATCGTTATCTCCTGTCCACATTGGAGGGCAGCCTGGGGAGGGTCCAGAGGAAGGCCCCAGGATACTTTTTTGCCCGGGGGGTCTAGGCACTGGTGGAGGAAGCCAGCTGGCGGCCTATGTTCCTCCTGCCAGCGCCCTCCCTGCATCTGACGTCAGATGCCGGGGGCATCGCTTTGCTCCCAAACAGGGCAACGGGGCCCCATTCGAGAGCAAATCCTGGACAGTGCTGCAGCTGGAGCCGCTCTCCCTGCCTTTGAACGCGGCCCCGTTTGGGAGCGAAACCACGCCCCCCTGTGTCTGAGGTCACATGCAGGGGGTGTGGCTGGGGCTGATAAAATATATGTTTTATATTTATATAAACTATAACAGTGATAAGGAAGCTGGGGCTTCCTTGTGAAAGGAAATGGGGAGGAGAGCTAGTCCTGTGGTAGCAAGCATCAGTGCTAAGCAGGGTCTGCCTGACTTTGCATTTGGATGGGTAAGCCCTGCCTGCTCTAAGATCTTCCCCTTAGGGCAGGGCTGCACAGCGAAAATGCCCCTGTGGGGCATTCATGACATTCCATGACATTCAGCACATTAATTATTACGTTAAATTTATTATTTAAAATATCATTTAAAATGCCCTTGCCAAGGATATTGGACAGAAAGAAGGCCTTATCCCTGTCGAGTCAGTGGGGCCCCTGGAGTGCATGCCAGCCCCAAATAAAAGGTCTCTCCTCTCCCTAAATCACTGTCACTTCCATGTTGCAACCCTAGTCATGCATTGGGAGTCAGCTGCACTGGGTACATCACTGTGGGACGTATTTCTGAGTGAACATGCATAGGATGGCGCTATAAGGCAGTTTTCTGCTCCAATGATACTGCAGGATATTCCTCCCTGGGGGCCACTAAAAACATCCCTGTGGGCCGGATCCGGTCCCACCCTTATGTTGTGCAGGCTTGCCTTATGGGCCATAGCTCAGTGACCGAACATCAGCTTTGCCTACAGAAGGTCTCCGGTTCAGCCCCTGGCAGCATCTCCAGGTAGGGCTGGGAGAGATCTCTGCCTGAAACCTTGGAGAGCTGCTGCCAGTCAGTGTCGGCAACACAGAGCGAGGTGGACTAATGGCCTGACTCGGTAGAAGGCAGCTAACCTGGGGACGGGTATGCCACCCCCAGGACGACAGCAGTCCTGACATTTGGGGGGAAAGGGCTGTCCCCAGGCCATGGCCCGTGTTCCAAGCAGCGGATTTTCCAGCACCCCAACAACTGTTCTCTGTTCAAAATGAATCACTAGGTTCTTTAAAGGAGTTCCTTTGATAGGCTTACATGTCGGAGTACAGAGCAGCGACAAGGAGTCAGATTCAAAACAAACAAATGAGATAGGCGGCATTGTGAAGATAACAATTTGCTCCTGACTGGATATGAAAGAGGGGAAAATAACAAGAGCTGCTAAGCTGCAGACAGATCTGTTGTTTGCAAACCTGCAGCTACCACACCACAGAGGCTGAGAATAGATACAGCGACAGCTGTGGCCTAATTGATGGGAGACGTGCCGAACAGGTTGTCAGATCGGTGTGGCTGCAGTCCAGGCCGTGTTGCCCAAGGCGTGGACGATAGAAATACTGATGAGACATTTACTAAAAATAATGGGGAGGGGATGGTTCCGGGTTGTAAGGAAGCGTCGCTCGGATTGACCATTTGAGACATTTTGTTAGATCCTTCGAAAAACTGAAAGTTCACTGCTAATAGTGTGAAGGTCTCTGCTTAATCTATAGGTCCCAGGCTATGGTCTGAGGCCACATGACCCAGCCACCTTGCTGAAGCTAAGCAAGTCTAGGTGTGGTCAGTGTCTGGATGGATGACCGCCTGCCGACCCCATGTACGCCATCTTGGAAGAAAGGTAGGTTAGCAGTGACCCCAGCTAACTGAGCAAAGAGGCACCTTTAAAGGTGGTGGATCTCTTATAGGAAGTAAGGGGAGATTAACTGGCCTTATCCAACCCCAGCACAGCATCCCTCCAGTGGCTGTTGTTGATGTCTGCTTTGTGTTTCTTTTTAGACTGGGAACCCTTTGGAGACAGGGAGCCTTATTTATTTATTTATTCATTCATTTATTCATTCATTCATTCATTCATTCATTTTTGTTTCTATGTCAACCACTTTGAAGAGGTTTGTTGAAAAATGGTATGTAAATATTTGCTGCTGTAGTAGTAGTAGCAGTAATCAATAATACATAGGCGAGCCACAAGCTCCAGGTCATTTTGGATGACCTGGTGACTGCAGGGGAAAGAAGGATAAATAAAGGAAGTTGAACTAGGAGACCTCCAAGGTCCCTCCCAAAGCTCAAATTCTATGGGCAGGTTCACATGACTGGTCTTGTGGTAGCAAGCATCAATTGTTCCCTTTGCTAAGCAGGGTCCACCCTGGTTGCAAATGAATGGGAGACCACACATGAGCAGTGTAAAATGTTCCCCTTAGGGGATGGGGCCACTCTAGGAAGAGTACCTGCAGGCTTGCATGCAGAAGGTTCTATGTTGCCTCCCTGGCATCTCCAAGTTAGGACTGAGAGAGAGACTCTTACCTGCAACCTTGGAGAAGCCACTGCCAGTCTGTGTAGGTGTCGGTGATACTGAGCTAGATGGACCAATGGTAGGAGGTAAATGGCGGCTTCCTATGTTCCTATAAGCCATCTAATGGCGCAGCGGGGAAATGACTTGATTAGCAAGCCAGAGGTTGCCGATTCGAATCCCCGCTGGTATGTTTCCCAGACTATGGGAAACACCTATTTCAGGCAACAGCGATATAGGAAGCTGCTGAAAGGCATCATCTCATACTGCACGGGAGGTGGCCATAGTAAACCCCTCCTGTATTCTACCAAAGACAACCACATGGCTCTGAGGTTGCCAGGAGTCGACACCAACTCGATGGCACAATGTTATTTTACTTTACTATGTTCCTATGACTGCCCAACAGTGAGGAAGGCAGGGATATGTTGGGCAAATGTAGAGAAATGGCAGCACACTCACACACCCAGGGGGCATGGTGTCTAACCCCATCAAGTCCAGTTCCCTCGCTGACATTTCTGACATTCTCCCAGATTCTCTGCCTACTTGTCACCTACATTTGAAGTTGGGTGGAGAATCTGGGGAGAATGTTGGGAATCCAGTTGGTAGGTTCAGACGTCACGCCTGCCAGGAGATCATACGGCCGCTTCCCTATGTTTGCCTGACATGTCCCCAGATTCCTTACTGTCAGGAGTTCATGGGGTTTCTAGGATTCTATGCAAGCTAGGAAGATAGGAAGCTGCCTTATACTGAATCAGAACATCTAGCTCTGTATTGTCTACACTGACTAGCAGCAGCTCCCCAAGGTTTCAGGTAGGATTCCTTCCCAGCCCTACCTGGAGATGCCAGGAAATGAACCTGGGACCTGCTGCATGCAAAACAGAATGAGCCCCATCCCCATTTCTCTCTGAGAAATATCTCCAGTCTTCCTGAATTGATTTTGGTCTCAAGTCCCCCTGCTCAATGCTTGCAACATCCCTAGAAAAAAAAAAGCTCACTATAAATAGTCCGGACTCCTCTAAAATGAAGAGCAAGGCCAGTATCTGATCCCTGAATCCAATCTCAAGGGCTGCATTTTCCAAGCAGCATATGGAGAGTTAACCTTGGGGCTTGCATTAAAGCCAGAGGGACAATAATATGACTACGTTTCTCTGGAGCACTTTGAAGATGCAGTCGTCTGCATTTAGCAGGATCCATCAGAGGAGGCTCATCAGAAGAATGAACCACGACAGCCAGCTAAAAACCCAGACACATCTGGATGGTGGGAACTCAATGCAGGCAAAAATGTTGGGCTTAAGTGAGTGACTTTCAAAAAGGAGTTGGAGATTTAAGGGCTTTCTCAAGTTTCCCTTTCTTTTAAATCACACTGTGCCGATAAGAATCTCTCCCTCTCTCTGAGGAGTATACAAGCTGAGCTTCTACCTTGATTACTCCATTCATTTTTCTGCACTGCAGTCCCCAGTGCTGTTCAGAACTCAAAGGACCAAAATTAAAATCCGGGCAGGAAAATCCACATCTCTGCAAATAACAGTGACCGAACAGACTAAGCCAAAAAGCCCCAGAGACTCCTTATTTGCAATTCCTGTTGCGAGAGCACTGTCAGGTAGTTAAATGGTCGATTAGCCTTTTATGCATATGGATAAATTGGAAGCGGTTTGAATCACTCACCCTTAGGCTCACAAAGAGGCCTCTGCTGCAACGCCAGGTACCCCCAGAGACCCACAAGCTGCAGAGAAGGAGAAAATCCAAGATTGACAGAAGTTGGTCTGATGAAAGAAAGTACCTTGGATCTTTAGCCAGGCAGCAGCAAGCAATATTAATACATATTACGGCTGTTTAGAATTTTCAGAGCATTTCACGCATGTTATACTAGGAATCTTTACAACAATCCTGTAAGGTAGGGCCAGATGATTATTTGCTTATTGCAGATGAAGAGCAGAGAGAAATTGCAGAGAAGCCAGATCTGTCAAACTCAAAATTTACTTTTACATTTATATCCTGCTCTTCCTCCAAGAAGCCCCAAAACAATGTACATGGCTATGCTTATCCCTCACAACCACCTATGAGGTAGATTAGGCTGAGATATAAGCAACTGGCCCAGAGGCACCCAGTGAGTTTCATGGCTGAATGGGGATTTGAACTCAGGTCTTGCCAGTCCTAAATCAATGCTCTACGAGGGCTGCACAACCTCAGCCCTCCAGCTGGTTTTAGACTACAACTCCGATCATCCCCAGCCGTGGTGGCCAATAGTCAGAGATGATGGGAGTTGTGGTCCAACATCTGCAGGGATGTCCAACAACTGCTGATGCTGGGAGTCCAAATTCCCCACCCAGAAAATCTCGGGGAGTAGCGACAACCAATTTTTGCCAATAAAATCATGGGTTTTGATAGGAGGGATGGTCTACGTTTTTAGCTTCTAAACAAACCACAGAATGTTAGAGTTGAAAGGTACCTTGGAGGTCATCTAGTTCACCCCCTGCTGAGCACAGGAAACTGCAACAGCCACCCCAAGAGATAGTCACCCAGCCTCTGCCAGAAGACCTCTAGAGAGGGAGAGCCCCAACGCTGCATGAGGAAGACTCTTGTCTAACAGCTATTATAGTGGGTGACGCCCCTTCCAGATCTCATCACAATACGCCCCATCCACACCTTGCCTGCCAAAACATTTCCCTACAACTCCCAACTTCCTGCCATCTAAGCTTCCTTCCCACATTGCACCCTGAAATTGGGGCCATTCACACGATCTACTGGGCAGGTGGGCGGGCGGGGAGGAGGCAATCAGACAATCATTGTTTTGTTGGTAGGAGTACGCTCCACACTCCCACATGATCAGTCCTGCTCCCTCCAGTGCGGAACCGGGCGGATTGATCCGAGACTGGGACTCATTGTTCTGGCCTCCGTGAAGCCCACAATGCACCGTGCACAACATGCACAACGTATTGGGGGATTTCCCCAAGAGACTGGCATTCTAGGCACCCGCCCCTCGTCCGGGTTAGGCTGCTCGTGAGAACAGCCTCATTATCTCGCAGGTCATAACTGCTGCTTCCGTCACCATGCAATTGCATTCTGCCGACCCAAACATCCCTGCCAGCCTAGTCTCATTCTCCACTGCCTTCAGCCCAGCACCACTACCCACTTCTCGCCCTTTTCCTTTGGGTGCAAAAGCTAGGAATTTCTAGACGCCTTGATGCCTGAACTGCTCATTTAACTAAAACAGAGCGCAAATATGCAGTAGCCCTGGCAGGAGATCCCACTACCCTTGCAAGGCAAGTCATTTGTTTTAATTGGGGAAATGGCCCAGATAGAAAGGGTCAAGGCCCATCCCACAGCTGCTCTGCTCAGCTTCCCAGTCCCCATTGACTGTATGGGGGCAGGGGGGGGACAACACTATCAGGAGATTGTTCCCGCATCTCTCTCTCATCTCATCTCATCTAGTTTGGTCTGATTAGCATGCGTTGTGGGATCAATGGTCGGGTTTAGCTTGCATCTCCAATGTGTGAGCACATAGCAGGAGCAAGGAGCTATTTTCTAGGCCACATGAGTTACCTGTTCCATGCTGACAAAGAAAATGGTATGGTTACAAATGTAAAGGAATCAGATGCGTTTCTTGCCAGCCCACCTCAGCAGAAATAGCTGCAGGAAATAATGTGGAATCACCCTCTCACTGAGCAAGGGACTGAAAGTTCTTATTTACTGACATGGATTAAAGGAGCAGAAGGAGAACAGAACAGAGGCACTACGGTTCAGGGTTTGTTGTAATTAAACGCAACCGAAACATATTTGAAATGCAGTGATGGATCAGTTAAACCAATAGACATGGAAACAAATCCAAAGTGGTTGCAAATTTGCAATTACTGGTGTATTGCAATCTACTCACATCAAACTTTTAAGTTGGCCCTAAATATCCATGCACACTTAAGACAGGCAGGCAGGTTATAGGGCTCAGTTCATACAATATTACGTCTATTTTTATGTATTATTCCATACTACCCATGCATTTATCATGGCACTGATACAACTGCAGCATAAGCAAACAGAAATAAGTCCCTGACCCAAGGAGCTTACATGTCTTGTGAACAAGCTCTCAGACATCTGCATGCTACTTTTGCAAACAGAATGGACAACTAGCTGGACCTTGGTCTGATCCAGTAAGGCAATTCCCATATTTGTAATATTTTAGCTATAACAATAAAATATTGACTGATATTTGTAATCTGTTTGTAATCAACAGTGAGGAGGATCCCTGATTGGCCGGAACCAAACAATGCACAGGAATCTGGATTTGCTGGAATGGTGGCCAAACCACACATCATGTTAAATATGCAGTTTGGCCCTCCATGCAGGGTGGTGCTTTTTTAAAAGTTAAATATCAGCCATGGGGCAGGGGGAGCTGGATTAGGACCACAATGGGGGTGGAGAGTGGCTTTAACCCTTTCCCTCTGCTGCTGTCCCAATATGCAGCTGCTATTTCTCCCAGGGAGGGAACTCCATTGGCACTAAAGGAAACTTCTCACCTGGGAAAACAGCAAACCTCTGATCTGGATCGGGATCATGGCAAAGGGACCATGACAATGAGAAGGTGAAGTTGCCCTCCGTGGTCTCAATCTGACTTGAAGGTCTCCCACAGCTGGTATTTTACTTAACACACAAAACACACACACACACACACAGCGCCAAACTACATGTTCTAATGAAATGTGTACTTTGGCCCTAAGACTGATCAGAAGAAGAGCTTTTCCTGTCTACTTTCCTCCACATACGGCTGAATATATCAGAACCAAAGAAAAAACACAGCTGCCCTTTCCCTTTCTTCTCCATTCATATGCAACTGTCTGAAAACACAGATACACTCCCAGACCAAAGTCAAAGCAGCTCAAGGTCAGGCCTGCCACCAATTTGATGATACTGGTTAATGTGGGATGTTCCAATGTACAAAACATTCCAGTCAGAGCAATGCTGATCCTGGCCAGTTAAAATGGGAGAGATGATACATGATTCACAATATTTGAAACACTAGATTGTGAGGATTTTGTTAGGTCTCAATGATTTATTGGCACTAAATGTTACAATCTAATGTTTACCTTGGTGCAGGTATTAATACAATGATCAACTTGGTGGAGGTATTAATACAATGAGCAACATTCATTGTCTTGCAGAAACGTTCATGGTTTCCCCTAAAAATTCTCAAATGTTTCTCCTGCGGAGGAATCATATAGCTCTCCGGACCACACTCCTAAGCCACGGCACGACACCAGCCATTCTCGGAATCAGGGGGAGGGCAGACTCCAGGCTTGCAGGGATCTTGTTTCTTTTTCATTAGAACCCCAAGGTCGACCACTGATCCAGATGCAAACTGGTGGCTCAGGAGGGCAGAGTCAGATGCAAAATAGGGCTGATGAGCAAAGCCAGTTACCAGCTGCATCCCATGATCCCAACTCACCCATACACATTGATTAACAAAGCCAGTTCTGAATCCCATGAGCCGAAATGCACCACGTATACAAATACATTTGCGTTTCTACCAAGGAGGCATTTGAGAACACAACATGGCCAGCAGAGTTGCACAAAAGACCTAGACCAGATACTCCAGATGTTGCTGAACTCCCATTGCCCCAGCTACAATTTACTGTGGCCAGGGATGATGGGAGTTGTAGTTCAGCAACATCTGGAGTACCACAGGTTGTGATTCCCTCACTTAGTAAAAGGCAATCAATTAAGACTCACAGTTTACAGGTGAGGAATGCTAAGGGATAAGCTATTAAGACAAGGCCAGTCCAGGCAGAGATTTCTTTCTTTCGTTGCAAACAGCAAGTGACGACAGGTCTCAAGCATAAAGTCTCATTTTAAAGCTGGAGAATGTAGACGATAAGCAATATGATAGGATCTCTTTTTTTGTTGTTATGTTAGGAACTCTTTTTTGTTGTTATTATTCTTAAATAAACCCTTGCTGATCAGAAAGTGCCCAAAGATCTGTCAGTACATCCAGATCTACCTTCAGCCTGCCTCCACTCTGAATTAATGAACAACATTCCCAGTATAGATTGCAAACATGTTGTTATTTGAAATAGTAATATTATCCATGATACAGCAATTCACTTACAAATCCCCATAAACCAATGTATTCCCTAGAAGGAAAAGAAAGACTCCTTGCCGACATGAACACAGTATTATTTTTCTCTGTTTACTTTACCCTTCTAGCATACATGAAGCTTTAATCCCTATGAACATTTTCCATTTTGGCAGTATCACTCTTAAAAAAAAAAAAGTAGTGATCGCATTTGCTTTTAATAGAAAAAAATTTTTGTGGCTCATTTATATTCAAGAAAATAGTCCAGTCACCTCAAGCAAAATTCTAGGATCATTGGTGAGTCTATGGCCCAGACTCATGTTTATTCTTTTCCTACCTTTTCCCAAAATGAATGCATCATACATGGGGGTGGGGTACTGAGAAAATTCTTTGTTCTTATACATCTATTTATTATTATTATTATTATTATTATTATTATTATTAATTACCATCTTCATCAAAGATGGTAAAATCACCTAAAGTCTGATTTGCATGAAATTATGCTCATTTCTTTCTATTTTAGGATAAGCTAGAAACAGAAAGAGCATTCCAGATCTTAGAGAATAATTTTTAATTAATTTTCTTCTCTATCATTTCCAATACAATTTCACTGAATTCTTAAGTAAAATAAATAAAGAATGGGTGCTTATTTTAACTCCTACACCATCATAAGGTCCCTCCTAATACTCTACTGTGAATGTTTTTCAACCTAGCATGGTTTTCAGGAGGATGGCAAGGAAAAAAGTAATTACATGGCTCTTGGGAGAGACTTCCAAAGCAATGGGGCAGCCACAGAGAAGCCCCTGCTCCTCATGCTACTACTGCCACTATTATGATTATGAATAAATGAAACTTTATTACAGCCAGCGACCTGCAATTAAAAGTCAAAATAACACAGCTGGGTGCAGGAGCAGAGCACCATTGTGTGAACGGGTTCAAAGAACCCGGGTCGTCAATGAAAAGGGTGGCCGAAGACTGCAGGGGGGCATGGCTCAGGCTCTGGAAGAGCCCCGAGCAAACTCCCCCCCCCCCCCGCCCATGCCAAGGCTCCAGAGAGCCCCGAGCGAGCTCTCCCTTATCCTTTTCAGGCAGCACTTGTGGCCTGACAGCATGTATTTCTCTTTCTCTCCCTCCAGCGAGGGAGAGGAAGAGAGATACATGCTGTCAGGCAGCAAGTGCTGCCTGAAATGACAAGGGGAGGATTCACTCGGACTCTGGACTGGTCTTCTCATGTTCCACCTATTCTGAAGCAGCTGTACTGCCAGTTCACTTCTGGACCCAATTCAGCCTCTATAGCTCAATCCTATAATAGGATTGTAGAGCTGGAGGATTCTTCAGAGGTCATCTAGTCCAAACTCAAGGTCAATGCAGGAGACCTACCTACCTTGAGCTCTGTCTTGGAGGAGCATGTTGGCAATTTGGGAGCAGTGAGATTTTGCAAATATATATATATATATATATATGAATGAGACTTATACAAGATTGCCTCTCCTTTATTATTCATTCATTCATTCATTCATTCGATTTATATGCCACCCTTCCAAAGATGGCTCAGGAAGGGTGGTATATACATCAATCAATCGGCGGGGGGAGCCAATCTTGTATAAGCCTCCCCAAACCTTTTGCAAAGTATCACTGCTCCCAAATTGCTAGCATGCTCCTCCAAGAGGAGCTCTTTGCTACCAACACCTTATTAATGGTGTTAATGGCAACTGAGCAATGTTTGATGCTGCTATCGTTTTCCCCCAAGAACTTCTGGAGAAAATAAATGGTGGCTACTGATGGGAAGGTCATTGGAAGAAGGCCGCTGCTGCCACCAACTTCTGACAAGTCTCCTCCCCCAAAAATGCCCCCCTCTGTGAAACTGTTCCCCCTTCTGCCTCCCCAAATCCCCTCATTCTGAGCCAAGATTCCTCCACTGAGAACTTCTGGCTCACCTCTAAGAGCTGTTCCAGTTCCCTCTCCCAGGTCACTAGAAGTTTGATACCTAAATGGAGGCAGATGGGGCTGGGGCAGTAGCAGCGGCATCATTAGGGATGGCCCATGGGGCACAGGTGAATTGCTCAGGGCCCCAAATCCCATCAGCCACTTCCCTCCTCCTCCTCTTCCAGAACAGAAGTGCAGCAGTGGAGGCACCTGCACAGAGCAGGGGAGAGCTCTCCTAGCCTCACCTCACTCTCTGTTGCTTCCACCTTCATACATGCTATATGATAATATTAGAGACTTTTTAAAACATAAAATCATTATTCTTGCGGGGGAAGTATTAGTGAGTTTATCAAAAGGTGGGCCGTGGGTCCAAGCCCCAAATCTTAAGTACCTAGCAACACCCCTGGGCTGTAACTCAGTGGTAGAGCACCTGTTTCACACACAGAAGGTCTCAGGTTCCATCCCTGGCAGCATCTCCAGGTAGGGCTGGGAAAGACTCCTGCCAGGAACCTTGAAGAGCCACTGCCAGTCAGTGCAGACAAACTGAGCTAGATGCCTCAGTAAAAGGCAGCTTCCTGTCTTCCTATGAAGGGTGTTGGCTGTATCCTACCTCCAGTTCACATGAGCGTGAACACCGCTGTATTTTGCCTGTCTTTCTTCCTCAGCGGGGCTAATAGGACCTTCCCGATGATCTATATTAGGAAACTAGCATGGGGGGAAGGGTTGAAGACTCCCTTCAGCTAACACAGTTACTCCAGTAAAAATTGGAGCCATCCCATGGCTGCTTAAAAGGAAGAAGAAGAAGAAGAAGAAGAAGAAGAAGAAGAAGAAGAAGAAGAAGAAGAAGAAGAAGAAGAAGAAGAAGAAGAAGAAGAAGAAGAAGAAGAAGGCATTGTTGTTGTTGAGAGATTCGATCACAGATCACGTCTGTTTGAGCCCTCGGCAGGAAGTCTATAAATGTATATTTAAAAATATGATTATTTTGATATATGGGCTGAGCAGACCTGAGCAGACTCCCAAGTGAGTCTCACATTGCTACAGCTCAGGCTGTGAGAAAAGCAGCTGTTAAAAGAAGAAAAGGTGTGGGGAGGGGAAATAACCCAACATCCTAACAGTTCTTTTCAAGATATATATTTTTTCAAGCCTCTTATTCGTCTTTAAAGAGCAGCTGCAATGAGAGGCATGCCAATTTTTCAGTCTCACTCATCAGACTGTAGGGCTGAAATGCCAATGGTTTAAAAATACTAGAGGTTTTGCTGTCCCGAAGGGCGGTCAACGTTTCCTTTTCTGTTCCAAGATAAATAACCCTTAAAATTCTGGAGAGTTATTGTCGGAATCCAGTGACCACACGCAGATGCTGTTGTAGGATTCTCAGGCACACACCTGCCAATATTTGAAAGTGGGGGGACCCCAAAACACCACCCCCAGGTGCAGAAGTTCCCCCCTTGCAACTCCCACACTTCCTGCCTCAGTAACACAGGCACGAATGGTCAGGGCGGCCGGTATATTTCTGATTCAGTGCAGGAAAAGATGCAGAATGTGGTGTTAGGGAGCAATTCTGCTTCCTGGGGCTCTCAGCTTCATTTCCTAATCAAGAAGTTTTACGCTGGAGGTTCATTTTAGGTACAAAATGTCAAAGTCCTTACATCAATCTCTAAAGGACAGCCATGCACAGCTCAATATGTTTACAACTTTAAAAGTGAAATTTTCCTCCCCGTGTTTAAAGCTTCTCAGACACAGGTTGAGCAATTGTTGTTTCCAACAATAGACCTGGCTAGTTTGCAATAAGCAACCAGGATGAGGTTTCCTGTTGTAATAGCTTCTCTCAACGACATAAATAGTCTTGCAGTGTTTGGGATGGCAAGTTCCCAATTATGTCTATACGCTGCTGTCTGACACAAAGTTCCGCTGCATTGAGTCAAGCCTAGTCTGTACCATCTGGCAATGACCCTCAGACCTTGTCGCTCATGCCATTGCATGGCTCTGTGGCCTCTGGGCCAAGTCAACTTTTGCCCCAAGGCATGTGAAGTCAAATTACTTAGAGGGAACTTATCCCCAGTTCCTAGCTTCCTAGAAATAGCTTGTCCTTTGCCTCACATTTCACTAGAGGACAGTTCACACATAGCGGGAATTTTGCAGTTCAAGCAGCCCAAGTTGTAGCTGGTGCTGCAGACGAGCCGCGTATCTTGGTTTGGTGGAAGAAGTCAAGCTGAGGCAGAAGTGCACCACCACTCCGACCACACCTCCCAGAGAAGCTCCGGATACGATCTCATCCTGCCTTGCATTTCCCTTCAACTGGCAAGCCTTCCCGAAGTCATGTGCTTCACAGCCATTGATCCTGATTGCAAAGGGGGCTGGCTTAACTAAAACGAGTCAGGGGTTCATGAAAAGCAAAGGTACGTAAAGCATACCTAAGGTGGAGCATTACTAAGGGTGGGAGATCAACTTCAATTCTCGGTTACACATCTAAGTTTCCCACCGCAAGAGAATATGCAGTTCCTGCCATAGGGTGGGTTCACGCAGTTGTTGACAACCTTATTTTATTTATTTAAAATAAATAACCCAACCTTATTTTATTTATTTAAAATATTTATACCCCACCCCACCGGTTCACTACTGCTCGGGGCAGCTCACAACTTTAATAAAAAGATACACTGTAGAATAAGAGTAATACAGTTAACTAAATTTAAATTAGAGTACCAGGCTAAAACTACATTTTAAATAACATTTTTTTAAAGTTTCAAATTATTTTCTTTCTATACACATAACCTACCACCACACTAGCTCTTTCATCTGATACAGTCGTATTGGACAGCTAATTCCTCTAAATAATGAGATTTGGCTATGTTCAGTTTTCTGGAATCACATCTCTTGATTAATGAATTGAGCTATTTTAGTAGCTAGCAGCAGCTTACTTTTAATCAGTTTTAAACATTCTAAGCTTCTAGCCCTCATGAATGCTGAGATAGGCTTGAAAGCATTTCGGCAGTGCCTGCTGAAACCTTTGAAGCCAGTCCTACATAGCTCGTTGACATTTTCCTCAGGTCACAAAACCAAAATAAAATATATAAAATAGTAATAGCTGCAGGGTCATGCAAAACCAGGGGGAAAAAGCAGATTTCCTCAGTCTGCATAACTGATATAGGTAAGAGAATCAAGAAGTCAAAATAAACCTGAAATCAACCCTGCAAAAAAAAAAGCCACAGAAGTTTTTCCAGTAAATCAGAACTGAAAATACCTTTACAAGAATTCTGAAATAAACAGTATTCTGCATGAATTGCATCCAAATTGGTTCAAAGTGCCTGAACTGGTTACTGAACCACTTTTCGGAGTTAGTGTCTGAATTGGAACAGAACTGGGGAATGAAAATAAATATTGGTGAACTAGAACTGAACCCAAATTTTAAATGGTTCAACACCCTGCACAGATTTATCCTGCAAGGAAAACTGCTGTTCATATGATATTGACCTACTAAAAGCAGCCAGCATTGGCAAGTATGCAAGCAGGAGGTTAGGGAAACATACGCCTATCCAGCATCCTGAAATATGCACCCATTTATTTCAATCTGACCGTCAAACATGCACTGGAACAGCTCCTCCATTCAATAATCCTTGGGCAGACCAAGGTACATTCCATCTGTCCACCAGATCCTGATAAATTCTAGAATCTGAGCATTCGTGGATAGCAGGCTACACTGCCTGGCTTCAATGGACAAAAAAATCAGTATGCATGGTTTTGCAAGAGATACGCAACTGGAATTTCAGTATTGCTTGATTTTGGAGCGTTTATAATCCACTTTTCAATCTTACATCTATTTCCAAAAGAGCTGGAAATGTTATTATCCTTATGAACACATAACCCAGAGCACCTGTGGGCAAGGGAGAGGTACCGGGAGACTCGGGGTAACCAGCAGATACATCGGTTTCATGAACATCTGAAGAAGAAGAAACCTAAGGGGGCCATAAAAAGCTCCAAACTGCCCCATTGGAACTAAATGGAAGAGAATGTTTGTGGACTCAGAGGGCAGCCAAGCAGGTGGCCAGAGCTAATGGAACTCAGTGGCAAGGAGACAGGGAAGGAAGACTTGAACAAAAAGTGTGGGAAATTTCTCGGCTTGAAGAATGCTCCCTCCAGAAAATTTTTGCCACGATGACCCCCTCAATTGGCCACTGCACATGTGTATCAGACAACTGAGTGGTAGGGGCGAAGCGCACAGTTCGTTGGCCACATGGGATGCCAGGCGGTGATGAGAGATTTTACTGGGGGTATACTCTGCTCCACTCCCAGCGGCAGCATTCACCAGCCACCACTGTGCACAGGCGCGCACACAGTGAGGTCTCCAAACCAGCATACAATTCTCAGATGGGTTTGGATGGCAGAAGGCAATCCTTCAGCTGGTTTAGCTTCTGGCTACAGGATAATAGAGAAGACCAAAGCCCCTGACTGGAATGAAAATGAGGCAGCCAGGACTGACCAAAGCAACCATGTCTTAAAAGAAACAAAGGAGGGGAGTTAAAGTATGTTTTGTCCTTGTTACAGAGAGCCTGAATAGGGAAAAAAAACATTCTTTGACATCCATTCTGTCTCTTAGCAGGCATCACTGAAACGAAGCCAATGCTCAGGCCTGCTCCTGGGAGGGACAACTCCTGAGGGCAGGCTGAGGACAGATGGAAATCAAACCAAGCCAGGCATCAGGCCTCCAGCTGCACTAGGAATGGCAGGGCTTTGCTCTCAGCACAGCACAGCCATTTCCCCCTCTAGTCACTAGACCTGGAGACTTTGGAGGCACACAAGTTAATTAAAACAGATTCTTTCTTTTTTAAAACAAAAAACAAAAAAAACCCAACTTCTTTTAAAAACTGAAAGAATCATTGATGTTCCACAAAGCTGGAGAAAACCCCCAAATGACGGTAAAATAAGCAATGCTATTTTGGGATGCACACAAATAGTCAAGATCTACTTGATACTCCCAGCCTGCAAAAGATCAGTGTGAAAGGCAGAGAAAAGGAGAGAGGGAGAAGAGTAGGCTGTTGATCTCTCTGTAGTGCGACATCCTGGTCATATTCAGCCTTTGAAAGCTCCTTATGTTCCTGGCTTCTCACATTTTCCCAGCTGGCGAACACTCTGCTTGAATCAAGCACCATTACCTTGCTTTCCCCTCCACCTCCCCAGTTTTTGTTCTTATTTACATTAGCTCTATCACTGGCACAGAAAGTGCCTTTCAAGCAAGACACCTTTGCTTGTAACAAAAGAAGAGAGCTCCCTCCCTCTCCGTTTCCCCCATGTATTTGAGATCAACCACTAATGAAAACATAGGAAGCATCAGAGCTATGCAAACAGTGAATAGGGAAAGGCACCTCTCTGTGTAGTCACAGGCATGCGATCCGCTACTTCCCTCAGACTCTCCCCTGCTCAGGTTGATTTACTAGCCCTGCTCAGCAGTCTGCCTCGTGCTGCTGCCAAAAAAGCACAAGAGGAGCAAAACATCTGGCAAATTTGCCCGGATTCTATTGTGAAATATCTTCAGTTCCAGTTTCATTGAAAAGTAAACATGTCATTGTCTCGGAAAAGTGATTCGCTTGCCTGTCAGAACAAAACCCTGGCAATCAGCAACAGGTGTCAGGCATTTGTGGCTGGTGAGGCAGGGTTCTTCTTCAACCCCTCCCTTGTGAGTATTTTAAAGGCAGACAAATAAATGCCGCTTCTGTTGTGGGTGATGGATGGAAGGCAGGCGTGTGATTCAGTGGAAAATGCACGGGTTTGCAAAATGCTGTGTCAAATTTAGTCTCATCTCCGTGGTACTGCTGCCATCCCTGCATACCTGGAGGAGATGTTGGAAAGAGAAGGGAGACATGCCTTCTAAGTGACAAGCCTGTTGTCAGATGAATATTGGTCTTCCAAGCAAAGGCCCAGATGGAAGGTGCCAGGGGTTGTGTTTGCATTTGCATATAGAGTGCTCCGGACTTGCTGGAGTTTTATTGCAAGATGTCGTGTTCCTTGAAACACAGATAGTTGCAAAAGAACCACAAACAAACCACAGAGCTTTCAAAGAAATAATTTAAGGCTTCCTTACACAGGGCAACATTAACAGATGTGGATGCTGAATCCTGTCCAGGGACCCTGCATTACCTTTTAGAATGGTGATTAGCATTCATACACTGCTTTAGGGGGTTCCCAGTGCTTCACAAAATTCTCAGTTGTAATACTTCCACAGTACTGGACACCCAAAGCAAGAGGGTGACCGTTTTACTGGAACCAGATGAGGGCTGCTGCTACTTTTGCCAGGACAAAACTTTAAGTGTACGCAGGAACTAAGGAGTCTATCCGCCAAACGTCTGGGATCAGTTCGGGTCCTGGTTCATCTACATTCTGAAATATCATTCATCTGGGCCAAAGCCTGAGAAACCTCCAGAGATGACAACCTCTCTGAAGAGTACACCCTCAGAACCCGAGGCCTTGGGAGAGCCTTCTCCTCCCTTTCCCCTGATATCTACACATCAGCGCTGGTGTCAGGCAAGGCAGGATCAGTCAGAGAGGAGGAAGAATGCCAGACTCCAGGCTCAAGGGCTGCCCTTTAAAGACCCCTGCTCTCCAGACAGAGTGGGGGTAGACTGAGCTCAAAGGTATTTAAATGCTGAGTCTGCCTCTGGCTGATGTTGGATCAATATGCCCCATAGACCTGTCCATGATGATATCCCTCATCAGCTGCCAGCCTTTGTGGGCTCAGTGCCAGGGGACAGGACCAAACACTCTCCAGTTCTGGCACTACCTTTAAAAACTGATTCAGCAGCTGGTTCAATAACTTTGAATGGGTTTTGTGCCAGTTTAGTTACATTACATGTTGGAATATCAAACCACTTTGCTTGCAATGTAACTAACTATCTATCTTCTATCTATATATTACACTAAGGTGGTATGTGGCAAGCCCTGCCCACTCAACACTAAGTGCATGTGTGGCAGGAGAGAGATCTGGGGCAGCATGATGGTGGCACTGGCGGTCGAAGCAGGTGACTTGGGGGCAGCGAGCGCCTTCATGGCAATCTCCAGTGTTGGGGGCTCAAATGCTTCGCCTGTGCACAGCCGAGGAAGAGCAGGAGGGCGGTGGAGGAGGGAGGGTGAGAAGAGAGAAGGCAGGAGATGGGAAGAGGTGGGCAGCTGCTGCCGAGGAAGAGCAGGATGAAAGGGGAGGGGTCAGAGACTAGGAGATCAAGGGCGCAGATGTTCTGAGCTGGGCCAGCTAGTATAACATGAATCCATAAATTAACTTGAGAAAAAATGCATTATTTTAAAAAACTGTTTTATCTTTTAACGTTTTAAGATGTTGACAAACATAATATATGCAACAGGATTTTTAAAAAAGACAATAAAACATTAGTCATACAGCTGAAAGCAATGTGCCTGTTCATTCAACCACTTATTTTGAACCAGTTATTACTTTTTGTGTTTAGAGGTTCATCTCTGGTTCCAGAAGACCAAGAGATGTTAGGTTCTAATTCAATTCTGGCTCACTAGGAAGACCTCTCTGAACCAGTCCTTGAGGCCTCATCTTCTGTTAACATCAGAGATCCTTTTCTAATGTTAGAAAAGAATAAGTGTAGCATAGATTGGAAATCTCTGGTTAAAATCTCACCTCTGCCACAGATTCATTCAATGACCTTAGACAAGACATTGAGGCGGGTCTCATGATCAGTGAGACCTGCTTTTACCGCTATTGTGGCAAAAGCCCGCTCTCCCTGCAGACTATCATGGCGGGAGACCTGGGTGGCTGGATTGGCCGCCCACATGATTGCCGGCTCCGTGACGGAACTGGCGGGGGCTGGGGAGCTCGGGGGCCGCGTGGCCCCTGGAAGCTCCAGTATGCTCTGCACGAGCGCACAGGGTATACTGGGGAGACCCCCAGAGCTGGGAGGCGGCTTTTTGCCTCCCCTCTGGGGTCTACTGATGAGTAGCCCGGCGCGGAGCCATGCCGTGGCTACTCACAATCAGGCATCCCAGGTTTGCGGAGAGCTCGCTCCGCAAACCCGGGCTAAGGGGAGGGCTACTGAAGCAGGCTAATTACTTGTAAGTCACCGGCCTCGCCTGCGAGCCCGCTGATTTATATGATCAGGCAAAATCGGGCTAGGCTCTCCTAGCCCGATTTTGCCTGATCGTGAGAATAGCCCCACTTTCTCTCAACTGCAGCCCCACCCCATATATGCAGAACTGATAATACTGGCCTGCCTTATCCAGTTCCTATAAGGATTACTAAGATAAGGTATGAATGAAAAGCATTTTGTATTCACGTTGTAGCCCAGTGGGGTACCTAAGGCCATACAGTAGCTGCATATGCATGTCACACCAAACTACACTGTGGGGCTATTCCCACGATCTGCAAAAATCAGGCTAGAAGAGCCTAGCCCAATTTTTGCAGATCGTCAGAAACACCAGGCTTGCAGGCGAGCCCGGTGGTTCTCCAACAGGTCACCCTCTGAAGCGCCCCTGCCCTAAAACCAGGTTTGCGGAGCGAGCGCTCTGCAAACCTGCTTTTAATAATCGTGAATAGCCATGGTGCGCCTTTGTGCTGCACCTACTCATGAGGAGACCCCCGAGGGGAGGTGAAAAGCTGCCTCCCGGCTCCGGGGGTTTCGCCAGCATGTCCTGCGCACTCCGCTCCCCCTAGCCCCCGCCAACTCCGTCACGGAGCCGGCAATCTTATGGGCGGCCGATCCGGCCACCCAGGGCTCCCTCCCCGCTCACCACCCCAAACCAGGTCTCACAGATCATGAGACCCGGCTCTTTGTTTTTATGTTTGAACCTATTTCTTCTCACAAACCCTGGTTGGCAAGGGGCTACCAAACCAGGATACCCAACATGGTTTGAAGATGGGTTGCAAACCACGGTTTGAAGATGGGTTGCAAACCACGGTTTGAAGATGGGTTGCAAACCACGGTTTGAAGATGGGTTGCAAACCACGGTTTGAAGATGGGTTGCAAACCACGGTTTGAAGATGGGTTGCAAAATCACAGGTTGTATTGTAGCTTGTAATTACATCTGAATTCACAAAACCACTGACTAATCACCATGGACACTGTATGGTTCAAGTAGGCACTGGAAGAAAAAGTGAAGGTGGGCCTCCAGCTCCTTCTCCCCACCCTCCATGTCTTTGCACAGTTCAGAATTGGCTCTGCAATTATGAGCATAATTAGAGGCCACCCCAGAGTTTTAAAATTGATGCAAAACATTGGTTTCATATTTTGAGCTGAAGATGAATCCTCAGGAAAATGACATTCAGCTCATAATACCTGCGAGCATAAGTTGGGCAAATGAGCATTCTGAACCAGGACATGACAAATTTCAGCAACTTTCCTAATAACACCCAACATCAATGGACAAAGAATCATGAAAAGCAAAGGCCAATGTGACAGCTGGGCTGGATAAGGAAATGGAGAACAAGAGCACAGGGTGTCGAAATTGAGGCAAGGGAAAGTGGCAGGAAGAAAGAAGGGAAAATTGCCCAGCAAACAAGACAAATAAGGATCTTTTCCCCGCCAAGCCTACAAGAAGCAAAAGGCCGGCAGGGCTGCTGCCAAATAGGAAGGGTCATTTTGTAAAAGAAGTGTGTGCGGGGGGGGGGGAATAAGAAAGTGCAGATAATTGAAACAAATTCTTTGCCTGAGCGTCTATAAGAAAGAATGAAGTGAGAGGGGGTGGGAAATGCTAGAGAGAGAGAGAGAATTACGTTTTCCACCAGAGGGGAAAACACTAAAGAAACTCAAAGTCACATGAGAGCAGGAAATAAAGAATTCCCAGTGACTGCAGCTGTGCCAAGCACAGATAAGCCCCTTTCATAGAGTCAGAAAGAAGGCAAGGGGTCTTCTGGCTGTGATGCTGGAAAAAAAGTTAAAGAAAAACAGGGCAAGAGAAGAATCCTTTCATACCGTATCCTTCCACAGTCCCAGTTGATGGGGTCGTCCTGTTGGTACCATTCAGGTCTGAAGCTGCTTAGGAGGGCCTGAAATGGCTCGACAGGGAAAGAAACCCCATCTAGGGATGCTCTGGATTAGAACAGATTTCCTTACTCTAACAAGTTGGCAGACAAAGCGGAACAACCACAGAGGTAGGGACTCATGCTAAATTGGGGTCTGCGAGGGAGAACAGACACTGGGAGGCCTCCCACACTCCGAACTACAGAAGGGATTTATGGAGGAGCAAAGATCGCCCCGAGCAACAGGAAACAGGCCATATTCCATATACTGATGCTGAGACTCAGGGCTAGGGCTAGGGGTTTTGGTGCCCTTGGAGAAGTTTCATTTGCACTTCTCTGCCACAGAAAAGTGCAGGGGCCCTGCTTTAATTTGAGCCATGCAGGCAGCTTCTTTGCAAGGTCAAATGATCAGCCCAGAGGAGCATAGCTAGGGGAGAGGGGACCCGTGTTCCCCCCTCCCCAGCAGTTCCTTGGAGTGAGGGAGATAATGAAGAAAATAGGGAGGGGTAGAGCTGGGGGGCTCTCAGGAGCTGGGGGCCCAGGTTCTTTGAACCCATCTGCTCAATTATAGCTACGCCCCTGCCAGCCCACATGGATGACCGATGAATGACTAGTCCACACACTGTTTTGAGGATACAGTGGGAGAGAGTTCCCTGTCTATTACGGGTGCAAAACTCTTCAGAGGTGAAAAGATACTGCTGTTAATCTGGAAATTCAGCCTGAGACAATTTCTTTTTGGAAATGAATGCTGAGGCAGGCAATTCATCTGCTTGTGAGACTAGCTGTTTATTGGGGGGTGAGGTGCAATGAACAAAGAAGGCTGTGTTTGGGGGTGCAGAATGTGAAGGCCATTTGACGAGCAGGGCACAGTATTATATATGACATTCTTACACCATTGTGCAATACTTTGAGGTGCAATACAGAGGGGAGAGAAAGAATAATTGGCAGTGCTCTATTCTGGCACTGTTTATGAGCCCCAAAGAACTGGTGCCCTGGCTGAGTACCCAGGTCTGCCTAGTGGATGAGCCAGTCCTGCTGAGACTCTATTGACATGGGTGGGGAAAAATCTATCCTTAAGTACAGGAATCAATTTTAACTAAAAGAGGGGGGAAATGAAACCCACCATTTCACATCTTCACTTCAGTGAGTGGAATTCAGAGTTGTCATTGCAGGACAAATTTTTCTTCTGGAGTGAAGAATGCAGGTAAGGAAATGTTGGAATTCCACTATGAAAACTTGCTAATCTTTAAACAACACACACACCCACACCCACACCTTTGTTTTCCTTTATTCAAAATTATTTTGGACATTTCACCTGGTTAGGAACTTCCAAATTTGCCATAAAATTTCACTTTGGGGAAAAAGCAAGGGCAACTTTATTAGATTTGGATGCTCTCCAGATCAAAATCTGTTTATTTACAGTGCAAAAAAAGAACAATATGGAAGCAGCAGTCAACACAGACAACCTGAACACAATTACCAATTAATTCGATGTTGAAACATGGATAATAGAAAAGATCAATCGAGAATTTTCACTCGAAACACAAGTGACCAGGCTCAAACTATCATTCTTCGGACACATTATGCGAAAACCTAGCTCCCTTGAGAAGTCCGTAATGCTGGGGAAAGTTGAAGGAAAGAGAAGAAGAGGACGTCCAGCAGCAAGGTGGATGGACTTGATTACGACAGCAATGAATGCACCACAGAGAGACCTTAAAGGCCAAGTTGAAGACAGGTCATCCTGGAGAGAATCTATCTATGTGGTCGCTAAGAGTTGACACCGATTTGACGACAATCAATCAATCAATCAATCAATCATGAAACATCAAAGCTCAAGAAGTTTTGGGGTACACTGGAACATAGGAAGCTGCTATCTATTGAGTCAGACCACTGGTCCATTTTGCTCACTATTGTTTACACTGACTGGCAGTAGTTTTCCAGGGCTTCAGGCAGGAATTTTTCTGAGCCCTACTTGAAGAATTGAACCTGGAACCAATGTTCCCTCTAAGGCGTGCTCATGCTCTCACACATTCTTTGCTTGGTTATTTTAGATCCTGCTCAGGTTGAATCAGGGACACCCCACTCTGAATGCTCATGCACACACGCTGCCTTGATACTGCCGCCCAGAACTCAGGCGTACTCATTCCGCACACAAAATTAGAGAGAACACTGCTTGGAACCTTCTCATTAATAAGCAGATGCTCCTCCACTGAGATTCAGCCCCATCCCCAGCTGTGCAGCCTGATATAACTCTGGGCAACCTGCATCATATATTTTTCAATAGCAGTTCTTCAAAGCTGGGCATGGCTGAATTTCTGGTTCTGTCTCATTTGTCAGACGCAGAGTGGCATTTTAGCTACAGAAGTAAAAAATCAATGGCACTGAACTATTTGATTAAAAGGCTTTCTTTGTACACAATAAAAAAAAAGACTCTGGGTATACAAAGAGAGAAAGAGAGAGAAATCATGCCTAGCAAACCGTAAAATAAACTACAGGAAATATTGAGGTAGACACAATCTGATGTCAACATTTACGGATTTACAGACACATTTCTCTCTTTTTTTAAAGGGAAAAAAAAGATAAGTGCTCTCCTTAAAGGGAACCATAAGTTAAGGTTCAAAACAGTGCATACAGTGATGATGGGCCAAAAAGCAGCTTCTTAAACTTTGCATTACACACACACCCAAATATGAGTTTAAATATGGCCTGAAATTGTGTGTTATATGCCACCCCTGTTGTCCCCATCCTTTATCCCTTACTTGATGCACTACATCAAGAGAGAGCCGAGAGTGGACACTTGTCCACCCAGTAGGCAAGCAGACAGCTGCCGTTGTCCCTCCTCCAGCAGTGATTAAGGGGAGGGAAGAGGGACACAAGTGTGGGGCTAGAGTGTCTCCTCTCCCTTAATCTCCTTTCACAGTAGTGGCACTGACAGAAGCAGCAACTTGGTAAGTGGTTGAGTGGGAAGATGAGCAGGGCACCACAACATTCACTGCTCCCCAATATTGACTGCCTAACACCAGGGATTCTCAGTGTTGGGTCCCCAGATGTTATTGGACTTCCATAATCCCCAGGCCCAGTGGCCTTTGGCTGGGGATTATGGGAGCTAAAGTCCAATAACATCTGGGGACCCAACTTTGAGAATCCCTGCCTTACACAACCCACTGTAGAGCCCTACTCCGAAATAATGCGATGTGAGTGTACAAATGTCTGTACACTCGTTCATGCTTTTGTGTGAATGATCGTACCTGCATTCATTTTTAAAAGTGAACCTGGGCACAGGCCCCTCAAATGCATGGTGCAGATAGGAAGTGCACTGCTGTGCCTGTGTTCAACACAATGTGCGAATGACTGTACCTGTGTACACTGAGCGCTCGTACAAGTGTTGAACATAATACATGAATAGGGCTTAAGTCTATGCATGAATGGACCAGCCCTGAACATGAACACAGAGGGAGAGGGAGTTTGTGAAAAGTTATACCTGCTGTGTGCAGGCCCTTTTGTGGGGCGGCAGCAGCAGGGACAGTTGCCCCAGATTTTAGGCATGGCAGGGGCCACATCAACATTAGCAAACATTACCCTCTGAGGCGGAAAGCCTGCGATGAATAGGCAGCTCCCAAACCTCCCAGAGCCTCAAAAAAAACCCGGCTATACGGCTATTCCCTAGGAAATTGCTCAGCCTGTCTCTGCCCCGCACATTGTACATTAAGAGCAAATAATCTTGAATAGTGAGACCAGCACTGTGCATTTCCCAGGCAGCAAAATACTCCTGGCTAGGAAGTAATGAGCTCTCTTATTTTGGGCTGAACAGGGCAGTGTTTTATTCAATCAAACAAACAAACAAACAAAAAACCCACAACACTTTGATTCCCACACAGCTCCCAGTGGTGCTGTTTGGTGCGTTCATTCAGACAGAGTAAAATAAAATATATGAACATAATAAAGGAATCGATATTTTAGCATCTTGGGGAAAAGAGATGCAAAGGAAGTCAAAATGAAGATGCTTCCCTCTTTGATTGCTTTTTGTTTACTATGAAGTTCCTCTTAGCCGGTTTTCTGTGTTTGCAAGTATTGTACAAGGTGACCTTTCTGTGCATAATTACTTGGCTACAACACACAGAAAATTAATGATAAAATTGCCCCTCTTCTGCTTTCTGCTTTAGTTGCTGCTGTTAAGAATAAGCCATCCGAAGTGCACTTGGGTGCCGTTTAGGGGATCGCTGATTAGAAATGAATACAAACAAGCAAAAAGAAGAAAGGAGGGAGAAAAGGGGCCATGGCACCAATAAATACACAGCCAGCAATGATCCAGCACTAGCCACATGTATGCAGTTATGCCCAACAATTAGTGGCCCCTGGTGGGAATGTGGATCCCTCAGCCAATGGGGACTGGCTGAGCAGCAACATGCAGATGCATATCCAGATGTGAATCTGCATTCACATCCAGCTGCTGTAGACAGAGCTTTCTGGCTGGATCATGGAGAAATTACACATGTATTTTAGTAATTTTTACTCTGCCTTTCCAAGTAATTTCTACCCTGCCTTTCACAACAATGCACAAGGAGGCTTAAGGTGAAGAAAACATAGCCATAAAATACAGGATTGAAAATATAAACAATAAAGCCAGTATAAAAGCAGCAAAAAATAAAATAAAAGCAGTATAAAAGCAGTAACATCAGAGATGGGGCTGACAGAGGTCTGCTTTGCATGCAAAACATCCTAGGTTCAATCCCTGGCAGCAACTCGAGGAAGTTTTTCACACAGAGCTTTTAAAGCCCTTTAACTCGCATTTCCTCTGGAATTTATTATTCATTAAACCCTATGCAACTATTGACTAATTGTATAGGTTATTCCAGTTACAGTGGTATTTGCCTACCCGGCTGGGTGCAAAATGCATGGGACAGACCCACACAATCACTCTCGCCCACATGGTTGTGCTATTTATGTATGTACTTCTTTATTGAAAAAATCAACTAGACTACCTTTAAGGCTCAAACACCTCACAAGGCAGGTTAGGAAGTAAGAAAGCCACAAAATATTTATACAGCTTAAAGCAATAAATATACAACAAACAGCAATAAATCCTTGCTAACAAGGCAAAGAGGCTCCTAGGTGGTTCTTCTCATATTTAGCCAGGGGAGAACAGCTGTCCCTGTTCAGCCTACCTAGCAATGAATCCCAGTGGCTGTTGCTGGTGTCTCCTTTTAGATCTCTTTAAGACAAGGAACTATCATTCCTTTTGCTACAGAAACTGCTTTGTGATTTATTTATTTATTTATTTATTTATTGCTGAAAAGTGGTATATAAATAATAATGACAACATCAGCATGATAGGATCAAAGATCAGCAGCAGAGAATTAACCACCAAAAGTGTTCTGAATTGCTCAAATGAAGACTCATAGAAAAGGAGGGTTTACACAGCCTTCCTCCAAGCTTCCAAAGAGGGGGCCTGGTGGAATTCCTTAGGGAGAGCATTCCACAGCCATGGTGCCATCACAGAAAAAGCCCCGTCTCTCATTACTGCCAAGCAAACCTTTGATAATGATAGGACAGACATGCTTGCAAGGCTAATCTTTCATGCCTGGACAGGTTCATGTGGACATAGATGCTCCTTATTCGCCCAGGCACCCCTCTAGCATGAGGTCACACCATGTGGAAGTGGTTCCAGTGCAGCTGGGAGGACATAAGAAAAGTGCGCATAACCATAGCACCTGCAGGTAAGCAGAAGGTACTGACAGACTCAGGGTAGCCCAGAGATGTGTCGGTTTCACAAAATTTTGAAGGAAAGAAACCCCAAATGCCACAATGGAGCAGAATGTCTGTGGGCTTAGAGGGCACTTAACAGACTACTAGGTGGGTGTACCTAATGGGGGGGAAATAGTGGGGAATTTATCAGCTAGAAAAACACTCCCTCAAGACAGTCACAACCCCTTCAGCTTCTGAAGAGAAAAGGTGCCAAAATTTCCACCATGATCAGGCAACACATGCGTACCAGAGATATACTGCAACATTTTGTTGCGGGTCCATTCTTCTTTCACTGCATAAATCCCATTCTTCAAAAGATTTGAAACATCTAACCATAGTCAAGACACAGCCTCTTGTAGCAATTCTCACCCTGCAAATTAGGAGACATTTGTGGCTGAGAAGAGATTTGGACCCAGGTCTTCCTGGTTCACAAATCTCATTTTTCCTATTATACTAAATCAAATCTCGAAGATGCTGGCCTTTTAAAATTCCCACCCAGGCCCACGCCTACACATTTTGGAATCCCACCATGAAGGTGCATATCTGCCAGCAAGTCAGAATTGATGCAGTCTGAAGTACAAAGGAGACAGCCTTCCTATAGCTACTGCTTGGGAGAACTAAGTGGTGGTAAGCAAAAGGTTAAAATCAGCTATCTCCATGTCGAAGCACTTAAATAGTTCAGCCAATTAGACTGCTTGATTGGCTGACATTCCTAGAACTATCATTTTGCACACAGGAGTGCCTTCCGCATGAACAGACACCATGGTGTTTGGAAGCTTCACTCTTCAACAGAGTCTTGCAAGTTTTTCTGCTCCGAGCTGAGCACATAAAATTCATTTCGCTAACACTGTTCCATTTGCTGTCATAACTGCTTGAGGCATCTAATAAATAAAATTAGGCTCTCTCCATTTAGTTACTCTTCAGTTACTTTAGTGCCTCGTAATCAACATGCAAAGTGGACTGGATAAACTTCTTGCCCGAGTTATATAATTTCTCATTTGCAGTTTAGTCGTTGGGATAGAATAGTTGAGTTTTACTTCACATTGGTCAGGGAAACAATTCAGATCATCCAAATGGGCATTCCTCCGGGGTGGGGGTGGGGGCATGCACGTTTTAGAGGGAACAACTAAGTAACGAGAAGTACATTTGATATGGATATTCCTTAGACAAAGAGTTTACCAACACTTCATTTTTACTCCCCTAGTTGCAGGGGAGTAACAGCAAGAGAGAGGGCATGCCCTCAACTCCTGCCTGTAGGCTTCCAGCGGCATCTGGTGGGCCACTGTGCGAAACAGGATGCTGGACTAGATGGGCCTTGGGCCTGATCCAGCAGGGCTGTTCTTATTTTCTTATGTTTTAATTTTAAGCATTTTCGCTGCTTTTCAGTGGACAAGGCTCTCAGAACACCAGAGATAAAATCAATACAAACAGGAAATCGTCAAAACAAAAAAGGTGAGTGTTGGGGGTTCCTTGTTTTGTTTATTTGTTGCTTTGTTTATTTGAAATTTTTATATCCTGCCTCTCCTGTGCAAGAGAGTAACTGCTTGAGACAGCTTGCAACACCGAAGAAAACAAAATGAATTGAATATAACTCAGTTAAAACTAACAAAAATGTATAGATGGCTCCTCCTCCCCTCCATCCAGTTGGATGGCTCCTCCTCCCCCAACTCCAGTTGGATGGTTCTCCTGGCCTCTATGTGGGGATGGGGGCAGTCTTAGCTAGAGCAACAGCAGCAAGTGGAGATGGTAATAGCAACACTTTGAATATACTTGAGATATTCCTACTCTGTTGACGCAGTTCTGAAACTCAGAACTAGCAGAACTCAGGATTAGGCACGCTCAGCCTAAATCTTTGTCTGAAAAGTGGGGCGAGGAGCTCAGTTGCCCGGACCTCTCTGCTTACAGGGGCCTCACACAACAGGATAGCAACAGAGGCTCTTCTAACTGGCAGGGTTGGGACAATATGAACACATCATGACGAGCCCTCCAAACTATTTTTGCCCTAGGTCCCAAACAAGCTATAGACAACCCTGTGGCTTACATTTCTGTGCTCCCCCTGACTCTAAAGTTCTCCACAAGAGACATATCTGAAGAAAAGAATTCTCCCTGTCCTCTGCCTTAATGAGGAACCTATTGTGGCAATAGGTTTCATGCTAGGGGAATTATTGAAAATCTAGGTATTGAAATGAGTCATGAGCACCCCTACCAAAGCAATCGCTTCCCTCGCCCAGTCTCATTAGCAGAACAGTCCTTTTTCCCCTAATGCAACCCAGAAAGCTCAGGATAATTTAACCACACAGGGAATAGATGTGCTTTGGCATGAGGTTCTCATGCAGACCTCCACTGGAGTACCCCTTTCCTTTCATAATGTCACCTACGAAATAGACATAAGAATCTTGCTAAATCAAAGCAAATGTCCATTTTGTCCAACGTTTTGCTTCTAACAATAGCCAGGTAAGGAAGCCCACAGAGCATGGACACAGAATAATCTAGGCTGGGGACAGATACCATAAAGATGAGCCATTTTTCTGTGGTAGGATCCTTTGTGGCCCTAGCATCAACATCTTATAGGCATCACATTTATTTACCCAGGCATTTGATGGATGGTGCATACTGTGCCATTTCACTGAGTGTATTGGATGTGTATTTAGGTGGTGTATTGGATAGGGTTGCCACTGAAATTGCAAACCGGTCAATTTAGACATGAATTGCAGGGGGTTTTTCCCAGGTTTTTTGAAGCAAGCCAAACAAGTTCCCATAAGAAAAATGAAATCTCTAGTACTGAGACTCGATGGTCATAGTGCTTTAATGTCTGAAAACTATTGAAGGCTGGATAATGGAAAGGTGTGGTGTGAATGAATGAATGAATGAATGAATGAATAAGCAAACAGTGCCATAGAAACTTTTGAGGTTAAAAGCAAAGAATGGGGCTGTAGTTCAGGGGCAGAGTATCTGCTTTGCATGCAGAAGGTCCCAGGTTCAATCCCTGGCACCTCCAGGCAGGCCTGGGGAAGATCCATGCTGGAAACCCTGGAGAGCTGTTGGTAATTTCCTGTGTCCCTATGAGGATCACCTGTCAAGTGATCTGATATCTGCAGTTGTCCTTTTTCTTCTTCATGCTATTAGCTGTTGCACAACAGCCACAAATTTCAACATGTATTAGGAATAATGATGTGAACTCCTGTCCAAATGGAATGCAATGGCAGCAAACTTCTGTTCATAATGCCAGGGTCAGAATTTCACCCAAAAAGGCTCGTGCCAGCAGAAAAACGACAGCCATAGATAGAAAAGGGATGGTGTCCTTTTTCTAACATTTTTTGTTTCTCAACTTTGTCCTTGATTGAAGTCATACACTTGCTAATATCTCACAGACTGCAACAACGAAATGGAATTCTCATTGCAGGCTGCTGAGGACTAATTACAAGAGTGCTTTCCAGCCACTCAGTGATTGTAGGCTAATTTTCTGTTGTGAAACAGAAACCAGGGTTAATGAGGCTAATTGTGTTTACCAGTGCTTCGAACAAAAAGGAAGCCAACTCAATTTTGAAAAGATTTCTTTGTCAGGGACAAATTGGTAGAAATTGTATCAGCATTTCCTGCAAATGGATGTAGTATCAGGCTCGGGAAGCCAACGTTTTTAGAAGGTGAGATCTAGCTGCCACTGTATGAAAAAGAAAAGCCAGAAAATCTCGCCAGTTCTGGATCATGCACTGTTGGAGCTGTGGCAATCATCAAAATGTTCCAAGAATAGCAGTGGTGAGTGTGTAATAAATAATTAGCCCTCTGCCTGCAAAGAGAAAATTATGAATTTGGGGATATGAGAGCCTTCTGAGAGACTTCTTAAAATCTCAGTTTTATGCTACATAGTGGTACGAGACCAATGAATTCATTCAGTTATATGATTGTGTCATCCCCAGCTAAGTTTATGCTGGTTGGCCAACATTTCATAAGCAGATGTAAAGGAGACTTGTGGGTGAAGGGTAACAGGCACTCCATCTCTCTTCTTTCAAGCCAGTTAATTAAAACAATCAAGTTGCTTTGTATTCAGGGAAAATAACAAGGGGTGCACAACTTGATTACCTGCTCTGGAAGGTCTGTCCACAAGCTGACATGCATTCCTCAGCTTTGTCCTTGAGGATTTTAAGCAAGAAAGTCATCCTCAGACTTTTCCTGAAGAACAGGAGTGATTTCTTGTACAACAAAGAGGGGATTTGTCAGGCTTTACTGGTCATAAAGTGAAATGGCAAAAGGAGGGGTTTAAGTCTTTGATATAAATCAGGGCCTCCTGGCAATGATGGGGCAATGACAGAGAGAGAGAGAGAGAGAGAGAGAGAGAGAGAGAGAGAGAGAGAGAGAGAGAGAGAGAGAGAGAGAGAGAGAGAAGTAAAGCCTCAATGAAGAGCTGGGGCTTTCTTGTGGTGGCACTAACCCTAAGGAAAGCCCTCCCCAGGAAAGATCGTATGGCTCTCTCACCCTACCGTTGCAGTTGTTTAGTCAAGATACTTTTCAAAAGGCCTTTGACTTAAGTCGAGATCATCTATGATAGATCACACTTTTGTCTCTGCTCTCTGTGCTTCTTGCTTTGGTTTTGCTGCCAAACTCATTTTGTATGGTTTGAGTATTGCTGTAAATTGGCTTGAGTTACAACTGTATGAGAGATGGAGGAGACTCTTTCAAAAATAAAGGATTAATAAGAAAGACACCTCTACCAAACCCATTATATATTACTGTATGTAAAAGCCCATTCTGAGAGCTCACCATCTAACATCACACTCTGAAACGGAGAGTGCACTGGCTCAGTCTTCATTGGCACCTACTGATTTCTATGGGACAAAGTAAATATAGGCCACAATCTGGGGCCAAACTACAAGCAGCCACAAAAGTGGTTTGCTAGTGTCATGTTCTGTTCCACATGCAAGAATCCACAAGGTCCAACAGAAGGCAAGGCAAGACTGAGGGGTTGCAGGACCCTGGAGAGCTCCAAGTGAGCAACTTGCTCCATCAAGAATCTGAGGAGGAATGAGGTCTTAAATACCTTCAGGCTCAGATTACTCCTCCCAGGCTTGAAAGCAGAGAGATTTAAAGGCTCTGGCCTGGAGTCTAGCACTCCTCCTCTGCTCCAGCAAGACCCTCCTCATCCATTGCTAGTGGTGGGGTGCAGGCTTGAAGGAAAATGGCAGGCAGTTCCCACTAATGAGCCACTTTACTGGCCACTGCTGGGTGAAATTTGATCTTGTACAGCAGGGTCATCAAGGGCAGGGGAGAGTTTTAGCTGCCTCCCCCCACACCACAACATGGTGTCCTTGAGTGATGCTTTTTACTTTCTCCCTCAAAAGTGAACAGCTGCTATTCCCTTATATGTGGGACTGAGGAAAGCACTTCTAATGCTTCTTAAAAGCACTTCTAAAACTTCTTGATTTCACACTGGAAGCAATAGTAAGTGACATTAAAAATGCTCTTTGGAAAGGGATTTCCACAACATAGGAATGCCTCCACTGCAGTCAAGGTGCCCCTCTCTCTCATTGTCACCTGCTGTACCTCAGAGGGGACTTATGTTGAGTGGAATGCCCAAGCAAGTTTGCATGGGAAGAAGCAGTCCAACAGATCATGCAGACCATTCAGGCTCCACACCATTCAGGGAAAAGGACAGAAAAAGACAGGAAGCATCCAGTATGCATCAATAAAAAAGAAAGAGACCAAGTCTCAAGATGCTAGTAACCTTTAATAAGCCCAACACATTTCAGCCAATGGCCTTCCTCAGGGGCAACTATAAAACATACAAACATGAAAGCATAACATTGAAAAGGACCATCCAGGGTCTTAAGACCAGCACGATGAGTTGGATCCAGAACCAATACAGTCCAAGGGCCAGTTCAGATGAAACTTAATCCACCCGTCCTGTCCCACATAAGGAAATGGGCATTCTGTGAGCATGCTCATTCTATTTCCTATTCCAGGGTGCCATTCTTTAACCAAGTGAAGGTGCAGTTCATCCAAACTACCCCTAACTGCAAATGCTGTAGCATTTGCAGTGCATTTAGAGGAGCGGAGTGGACAAACCATACCCTACAACACTGAAACAGGATGTGCTCATGAAGTGCTCGCCTCCTTATCGGCAGACAAAGTAGCACCCAAACCAGCCATGAAACAATGCCAGAGGGATATGATCACAACCACCTCACATCAGAGAACAATCTGGCTGCTGCATTCTGAACCCAACAGGAGCTTTCGAGTAGTTTTCAAAGACAGCAGATTGGTCCCACAAAAAGCCCCAAGGCAAATGGCCATCTAATCTGTCCATAGCCAGTGATGCCTCTGAACATGATCGCAGCACAGCTCAGAAATAACACCTGGCAGATTTGCAACACAAGGTAAACCAATCAATTAATCTTTATTACCGTCACAGACCAGCATAAAGTATAAGGGTGATTACATGTTAAAAGTGAGATTAGATAAAATATAGTACATATTAATACTAAAAGGACTAAGAATACTAAAAATATTAAGCCATTGTTAAAGTATAAGGGTGATTACATGTTAAAAGTGAGATTAGATAAAAAAAATGATTACATATACTAAAAGGACTAAAAATAGTAAATAACATGAGGGCCTAAACACCTAAAAGGTAGTAAAAGTAATAAAAAAATGCATGAGTTAAAAGACATGGGAGGACAGAAATATATGACCTGAGTAATAAAACTGAAAAAACAGCCAGATTGAAGGTTTCAAGGAGCAGTAAAAGGGAGACACGTGAGGGCAGAAGGTAAACAGTAGGACCTGGAATGCAAGGCAAACATTAGTGCCCAAAAGCTCTTCTCCAGCCTGGATCTTAATTTGAGATGGAGAAGAATTGGGGACAAGAGATGACAGATAGAGAAATCATGTTCTGGGCCAAGAAGAAAAGTATCCATACTTTCCATTTCATATTGGGTAAGCAACACGCTTAATAACCCTACTTCGGCTGTCGTATACGCAGGACAGGGCCTTCTCAGTGGTTGCCCCCAGACTGGAATGCTCTCCCAGTGGCCATCCACTCCTCAGACTCCATCACAGTTCTTAGAAAGTGGGTGAAATCTTGACTTTTTACCCAGGCTTTTATATGATTGTTTCTATTGCTGCTGCTTTGGGGACTTTTGGGGTTTTTTAAATCTAATGGTTATATTGTGCTTGTTTTTTTAATCTTTTAATCAGATCTGTATTTTTATATTCTAGCTAATATTTTAATTGTGTAATTTATGTAGTCTTGTGTTAGATTTTTTTTGTGTGAATTGCCTTGAGATTGTTTTAATGAAAGGTGGTATAGAAAATCAACAACAAACACATACAGTACATACATACTCACTCTCATACCAAGGATCATGGCCTGATTCCACCCCATTCAGCCTTTTACCCATTTCAGAAAATGTTACTCTGCTGTATTCATTTACACTGCAGCATCCATCCATGCTCTGTTTTGAAAGTCAAGGAGCTCTCTCCTCTTATGCTTAACAATCTATCTGAAGAACATCATTGCCCTACAGTAGGTTAACAGTAGTTCTAGATACATCCAGGTGCTGCACAGTGTGAACACAGCAGACTCTGCATTGTGTGTTGCCATCGGGTGCATATGCTTGCATGCGCATGCTTGAGATTCATCCAACCCCCCACTCAGATTTAGCTTCTACAGACCTGGGAAGGGAACTGAACTGCTGAGAGATTGATAGCTTGAGCAACTCACACTAGAACATGTGTTAGCGAGGCATCCCCAGGAGGCAGAGAAAAAGAGAGAATGAATCTGCAATTTGAATTCTGCATTTGAATCCACAATTTGAATTCCCAAAAGGCAGAGAAAGAGAGCGAATGAATCTGTAATTTGAATTCTGCAATTTGAATTCCCAAAAGGCAGAGAAAGAGAGAGAATGAATCCACAATTTGAATTCTGCAATTTAAATTCTTTACTAGCCTTCAGGAGAGCCCTTAAAACCTACCTGTTTCCCTGGCCTTCCAGGGTTTTTAAATAGTTGTAACTGGTTTTAACATTGTAACCTGGTTCTAATTGGTGTTTTATGATGTTGTAATAGTTGTTTTATACTGTTTTATAATTTCTATTTTAATTGTTAACTGATTTTAATGGTTTTGTTTTAATTGTAAACTGCCCTGAGCCATTTTGGAAGGGTGGTATAGCAATCAAATCAAACACACACACACATAATATGGGACAGTGATTTACCAAAGGCAGCATTCAGAAAATACAGACTGATTCTTATAAACAGAGACAGTAGGAGCATATGGGTCAACGTCTGTATAAAAGCCCAGGATGAGGCTGTGCAGTTGAAGCAGAGAGGCTAGGCAAATAGAAGCAAGCTCGGTTCTCTCGGGTCTGACAGCAGGTTTAGCCCCCACCCCGGCAGCAGTGTCCCTGCAAATAACCCATTCCTCACATAGAGGAATGGTTTATTTTGGGAGGAGAGGTGGTCTGGTGGCAGTATGCATGAATTGCACCATTTGTTAAGCAAGGTCCACCCTGGTTTACATCTTAATGCGAGACTACCTGTGTGAGCACCTCAAGGTATTCCCCACAGGGGATGGGGCCACTCTAGGAAGAGCATCTGCCGGCTTGCCGGCAGAAGCTTCCAAGTTCCTTTTCTGGCATTTCCAAGAGAAGGCCGAGAGAGACTCCTGCCTGCAACCTCTGAGAAGCCGCTGCCAGTCTGTGTAGACAATACTGAGCTAGATGGACCAGTGGTCTGACTCAGTATAAGGTAGCTTCCCATGTTCCTATGGCAACCACGTACAGTGCTACTGGCAGCAAACCCTGTTGGGATGAGGGCAAAGCCTGCCCTACAACCCTGTCAGTGATTGGCTGAGATTGGCAGGGATCTGGCAGGCGGTGGGTGCAAGAGAGGACACAGAAATACACTGTGTATTGCTTTGCATCTCCTGTGAAAACTTCCTGCTACGTATGCACTCTTTGAACTTTCAGGGGAGTTGCAAATCTAAGGAACGAGCCTGTCATTCTCCCAGGTGGAGCGTGCATGGAAGGGGTCCAAGCCTTTATGACGACAGGTGTGTTGATAGTTCCTTAGATTTACAGCTCCCCTGGAAGTTCACAGAGAGAGAGCAAGCCAGTGTTGCAAACTTAGAAAGAGGTTTTTCGCAGATGAACTACCCCATCACTTTCTTCACCCAGGAACTGCAATGTGACATCCAAGAGGCTGAGTTGTAAGCAAAAGATGATTTGACAGAAGGAAGTAAAGGAGTATGTAGGAAAACAAGGATGGTGTCATGGCTGCAAATAAACAAAGAGAACAGAAGGAAGACAAGGATTATTAAGCATGCAGCATATCCCGGAGAAAAACTGCAAGGGGGGAATATAGAAGTGGAGGAAATCCGGAGGGAGGAGGCGGGAATGGGATACAACCGGGATGCAAACTGCCCTGAGCCATTTTTGGAAAGGCGGAATATACATCGAAGGAATAAATAAATAATAAACAAACAAACAAACTGGTTTTTTCAAGGAAGAAAATGAGGACAAAAGAGATATGCGAAGGAGGAAAGACTGCATGCACTTTGTCAAGGTTAGAACAGGTGGCACAGAGAGTGTCACATTTCCTTCTGCGAAAAGCCCCTCTTCTCTTCCCTTCCCCTCAGGAACGTGGGTAGATAAGTGACTTGGGGAGGAGTTGGGTGGGGGGAGGCACAACTTGAAAAGCCGCAGCAAACCAACACCTGCAGCTCTGACCCGAGTGCAGCTCCAAAGCCAGGTGCTGAAAGCTTCATTTGATCTCTTGCTGTTTAAAGGGATAGCTGGCGGCTCTCCAAATCCATCGGCCTTGCTGAGCTGGTTTCTTTTCTCTTTTGTGTGTGTGTGTGCGCGCGCAGACTTTGCTGTGTTCTCTAGAAACATAAAGCTTTTCCCTTCAGGGAAGAAAAAGAAAAAGAAAAACCAAAGCAGTCCACAGGCCCTCTGGCTCACCCAAAATGTGGCATCCACTATGTAAATCAACAGACCGCTGTCTTGTTGAATCTCCAGCCCCGAGGTATGAACATCGCCCATTCATCTTAATGGGATGTTAACCTCAAAGACTCATTGTGACAGACTGAATGCTAATACTATATCAAACAAGTTGTCTGACACATAAATGCTCAGGCTCCAGTCAGTGACTGTGTAAGGGAAGGTCAGAGATGAGATGGGTAGAGGGGTGTGTGTCTGTGTCTGTGTCTGTCTCTGTGTGTGTGTGTGTGTGTGTGTGTGTGTATGTATGTGTATATATATATATATATATATATATATATATATATATATATATATATATATGAAAGAATGCATGCAGAAGGACACATGCACGCACACAGACACCCTCAGTTTTCTCCTCGCCATCAGTAATTCCATTTTTAAAAGTTACATGGAGTTAATACTTAACAACCTAACTCTGCTCCTTCTTTCTAGTGCTTTTTTTTAACCTGTTGGGTTTCTAGTATCTATTTATTACAATATAGAGATGTCATATCAATATGTAGCATTTGTAAACCATTTTGAGAACTTTGTTAAAAAGCAGTATATAAACATTCTTCATTGTCATGTTGTGTATGTTTTTTTGAAAAGCGCTCATAGGAACAAAGGAAGCTAGCATATACCAAGTCAGACCATTGGTTCATCTACCCCATTATTCTCTACACAGACTGGCAGCGGCTTCTCCAAGGTTGCAGGCAGGAGTATCTCTCAGCCCTATCTTGGAGATGCTGCCAGGGAGGGAAATTGGAACATTCTGCATGCAAGCATGTAGGTGCTCTTCCCAGAGCAGCCCCATCTCCTAAGAGGAATATCTAACAGCGCTCACACATGTAATCTCCCATTCAAATGCAAACCAGTGTGGGTCCTGCTTAGCAACGTGGACAATTCATGCTTGCTACCATGGCGCAACAGGTAAATGTCTTGACTAGCAAGCCAGAGGTTGCCGGTTTGAATCCCCACCGGTATGTTTCCCAGATTATGAGAAACACCTTTATTGGGCAGCAGTGATATAGGAAGATGCTGAAAGGCATCATCTCATACTGCACGGGAGATGGCAATGGTAAACCCCTCCTGTATTCTACCAAAGACAACCACAGGGCTCTGTGGTCGCCAGGAGTCTACACCTGCTCAATGGCACACTTTTACCTCCTATCAGCTCTCCTCATAGGAACATAGGAAGATGCCATATACTGAGTCAGACCATTGGTCTATCTAGCTCAGTATTGTCTTCACAGACTGGCAGCAGCTTATCCAAGGTTGCAGGCAGGAATCTCTCTCAGCCCTATCTTGGAGATTCTGCCAGGGAGGGAACTTGGAACCTTCTGCTCTTCCCAGAGCGGCTCCATCCCGAGGGGAATCTCTGACAGTGCTCACACCTCTAGTCTCCCATTCATATGCAATCAGGGTGGATGCTGCTTAGCTAAGGGGACAAGTCATGCTTGCTACCACAAGACCAGCTCTCCTCTCCTCCTATCTCAGTAATCCTTTTAACGTCTATTTTTAGTTCACTTGAGTTTAGTTTATATTTATTAATTCTCCTTTTTCTAGTCTGTGATCGAAATAAAGATCCATTCATTCATTCATATTCTGATTTTCATCTATCAAGCAAATCAAGATGGTGTAAATGGGGCTCCTCGGTGGCCTCCCATCCATACTGAGCAATTGCTTCGCTTCAGCAAGATTGCTGCCTTGTGTACCTTCAGTCCCCATCCTGGGACTCTACAGTCCTAGAGGTATGTAGACTGCTCCCCCCACCCCCAGGATATAGCATTTCTCCTACAGGAATGTGTTTGGCTTCCCTTGAAAACCCTGATGCTTTCCATTGGGAGGAATGCTGACAGCTCTGCATTTCGCTTTTTTGAAATTGGGGTGTCAACCTTAGATAATGACCTTGTAAAATAAGCCAATATTCTTTCCATATTCCAGAGAGATAGTGGCATTTTTAAGGTCATCTATCGGGCTGATAAAAGTGGCAACATTTGAGGCAGAACAGTATCCCCTTGCAAGCAGTACCTTGTGCCAGCTCGGTGCTATTCATTTCAGTAGGAAAATTAGACACTTGCATTCATCTCTGCCATTGAAATCAGTGGCACCAAAACATCTACAATGTTGGCTGGGTTGCATTTGTACAACACGGCACAGAAGGCACCCTGTGTGCAGACTGATCCCTGCTGTTCCCCCATAAGTCATGTGGGATCAGGGCAGAAATCAGTCCAGATGCCATGCATGGCTTGCAGATTTCAAGCATGAGGAATGAACACATTGAACACCCACTTAAGAACAAACTGAGTTTCGGGGATATTAACGGCTTGTGCTGTGTCCTCAGTCGTCTGGCGCCCAGGACAGATGGTTGGAATCACAAGCACTCCATGGCAGGAACTGCTTCCAAAAACTGAGGGCAAGCATCACCTTTTATTCTTGAGTGAAAATTCGCTTGCTTGGGTTGCCTTGCTGGCTTTTCAGCTATCAAAGTCACATGGTTTTATTTTTGAAATTTCACTGTATTTCTTAATTATCCGATTGCAATTCCTTCTTCAACTCCTTAAAGACTTTAAACATTATTTTTAAATAAGGGTTTTGGCAACTGGTTTTTGTTCGAGTGGTTGTATAGGTCTAGTGTGGGCTATATGGCTTTATTGTGATCTGTTTTATTTAATTATTCATCTTGTATTGTTTTATTGGATAATTTAACCTTATTACAAGTGCACCACCTTTTGGCATTCTTAAAGCTGGGATATGAATACATACAAAAAACAAGCTCATATATAAACTCTGTAGGCTGCTGCATAACTTTTTATAACTGGATAAACTTAAGATCGCTTCCATTACTTGCAGAACAGCAAAATCACAATGGCCAAACCCAGTTATTTTCAGACTATGAGAGGTAGCATGCAAATGTCGCTGGAAGTGTGGCTAATGTGCTACAAGAAATACATTCATTCGATGATTAGAGCTGCCCGAGAATCCAAAGTACCTATTATCCACAGAGGAGGCTGTCTGCTGCAACTCTGCATGATTCAGCATTCTGGACCGGCTTCCTTCCAACCAACCTCTGATTTGTCATTCTCATGTATCTCTAGATAAGAGGCACTGGCCAAGCTCCAGACAAAGCAGGGAAGAACAGTTTTGGGTGCAGCAGGATGTGCTAAGGCTAAAAACAGTTCTCATGGTAGATTTTGGGCCAGGTTCAGGTACCAGATCAAGCAGACAAGATCCAGAGGTCCAGGACAGGAAGCATGGTTAAAGCCAGACTGGTCAGATACAGAATCCTTTTTTTAACTAGCCTTATTCCAGGCGTGTCAACAGCATCCCGATATGTAGACATGACGCAAGTGAAATTTAGCCTATTTTGGAAGAAAGTGGTGAAAAAGCTTCACTTACCAAATTTTAATATTTGATAAAGGAAATTTCAGCTGCTTTTAAAAGAATAGGACGGGGATTAGTTTTTAAAATGGCAACTATATTATTTCTAAATTCTTCTCAGTGAAATCTTGGTCACAGGTTTTCACTTACTTTAATAATCAGCCTATGGTCCATGGTAATGACGTTTAACTCCGCATTACGATTTCAAGGTCAAAACAAAAACATACTAAGGTCATTCTCACAACCAGCCCTACCTGAATAGGACAGGGCTAGCCCAGGTAGGGCTGGTCAGGTGTAATAAATCAATCTTTATTACTGCCATAGACAAGCATAAAGTATAAAGGTGACTACATGTTAAAAGTGAGAGTAGATGAAAAGCATACAGGGTGATTACATATCGTACGGTACTTAAGGTATATAATAATAATAATAATAAACACTAAAAATAGTAGAAAGTACACCAGAAGCATGAGGGCATAAAACGCCTGGCTTTCTCCCCGCTCTCCCAACTGCTGCCTGGCTCACTGCAGTGCCACTCAAATGGGTACATGGGAGGCAGAGCCCTGACCATTGCTGAGAGTGCAAACCATGCTCCCAGACAATCCACTTCTGCGGCCGGCAGTGCAGAGTTTCGGAGGCTGGGATGACATGTCCCAACCTCTAGGTATCCCACAATGCACCACTGAGTGTGGTGCATTGGGGGATTCCTGCAGGAGATAGGCGGTCTAGGCGCCTGTCTCTGTGTCTCCTCAGGCTGAACGAAGCTTGAGGAGACACATGATCCCAGAGTCTGGGCTAACAGTGCATTGGTGCCTTTAACCCAGGCCAAAAGCCAAGCTAAAAAGTCGGGCTAGGTGGTGCTGCACCATCAGGATCGGGCCCAAAGCTAGCGGTTCTCACTTACAGCCTAACCCAGGCTGGATTTCCCTAGCCTGGGTTAGGCTACGCGTGAGAACAGCCTCGCTGTCTTTTAAAAGGTGATGTACAAGAAAATAGCTCAAAAACCAACAAACAAAACCAAAAAGCAGCAATGAAGCCTTCACCCCAAATATCACACTTGCACTGCAATTTATGAGAAAAGTAGAAGAGAAGCGGGGGGGAGGATCTAAATAAATACCTACAGGGAGATTAAATAATCAAGATACTGTAAGAAGTTAGCACAATGAAAGGAAAATCGAGTGCAGATGGATCAAGTGAAAGGGAGCCTCGTTATTAATTACAGGAGAGATCACTCGCTCTTGTATATAATTAGAAGCTCACATCCACACAAAGAGATAAAAGTGACCAGCAAATACAGCTGAACCCAGCAAGAATATAGCATTGTCTGTTTTTTTTAAAAGAAGAATTTTAACACTCTCCAAAAAAACAGGAATAAAAGA
Source organism: Hemicordylus capensis (assembly GCF_027244095.1). NCBI lineage: Eukaryota > Metazoa > Chordata > Lepidosauria > Squamata > Cordylidae > Hemicordylus > Hemicordylus capensis. Next base: position 12,920,242 of record NC_069666.1, on the reverse strand, counting down.
CTTCATTAATAGAGTCTTCATTTGAACTAGACAAGTTCTCTTTATTCACATGTTCATTTTTCTTTGGCTGAGCCAACAGAAAATCCTCAACAGACATGTCATCCCTGTCCCATTCCTTCCCGCCTCCAATTGCTGGCTATTAGATGAAACTAAGCTTGGGACAGCCGCAAGAAGGCTATCCAGAGAAGTTAACTCAGATTTCAAAGGCCTTTGTGTTTCCTTTCTGCAGTCTCTGGTACTCAGGCTATTACTGGAAATACTGCATATGAGTGTCCCATTCTTCCCCACCCAATATCTCTGATCTTTATTCACCACATTCCTTATCTTAGATTTGAAATACATGTTGCAGCTGGATTATACTAGGATGGAGGGCAGAATAGGGGAAAGGAAAGAGAAATAACAATCATTTTCAAAGCCAGATAATGTTTCTGAAATACTTAAACGGGGTTCTGCGTTATATTTCGCTAAATACTATTTTGCTACTAATTTATCGCGTTTTATATCCTGTAAGCTTTAATGCATCTCAGTGTACAACACATCACACATACACACACCCTGTGGGATTCTGGCCATTTGGTTTCTCACAGGGCTGGTTTACCCAAGATATCTACTACACTAAGCAGTCCTGACCACTCCCAGGTCTACATTGTGTATGAACTTAATAGCTGTGAATGAGAGCAGGGAGCTGGGGTTGAGTTTTGACTCCCCTGCGCAGAATATGTCAATCTGGGAAAGTTTCAATTACCTTCACGCATGTGGCTCCACAACTAACACACACACCCATTCAGCCTTGTTTGGTAAAGTGGCTCCTGCTCAGAGTGTGCACAAAGGGGGCTCCAACTTTCGCATTTAAAGACTCTGCCCAAAGCCTAAAATATAGGAATAATGATAGTACCTGACAAATTTGGAATTCCCCATTTGAGGTGCTAGCCACATTTAAAAAGGGGTGGGGTAGACTAAGCTGGAAAAAGTTGGATCCAATCCAATGGATAATTTGTCAGCAGACATGGTCCCGCAAAACTGTCAGGTCAGATCATGAGAGACAGCTGGCCATTTAACCTGGGTCCGACATGAATGTCAGAACTCTCGTGGAGTTCAGATACAACAGCAGGGAATTCAGTGAGGGTCCCTGATGTCATGTCTGGATTCACTCCAACAATGCCTGACATATTGGCAGGTCTGCACAGCCTAAAAGAGCCTCTTGTCTAGCCATTAGATGAGAGCACAAGAGAAGGCCCTTTTCTGAAAACCATTGATTCTTCTAGCTGGCCAACTGATTACAAAGCAGAGCCTGTACATTTGGACAGCAGAGCAAACCAATGTTAAGCTTCCCTATTCTCTCACTATGTCGGGCCACCTAGCCAATCGTGAGGGTTCCATTCCGGGAAAACCTCATGGTTGCTGGATTCGCAGTAGACGAGCCATTGAAATCAATGGCAAACAGGGGGTTAGGGGAACTGCGGTCGCGAAAGGACCACAAAATATAGTAAAAGATATGGGGAAATCCCCCCAAATCACCGGGGTGAGTAAGAGGAGTGAAGGGGACCCCTCAAAATGACCCCACAGCCCCTGGAAATGACCCCAACCCCCAAAAATGACCCCCCCAAAATTGCTTTTAAAACCCAATTAAAAATGTCACCAGACAGTGGTTACTCAGGTCATGGTTGGCAAGACCTGCCACAGTTTCCCAGTTGCGGATACTCAAATCCACAGTTGATGAGAGATGGCTGTATGTTGTCCTTCCATGTCTGTTTTTGTTTTGGAAATAGTAACTGTAGCGGGGATCTAGGTTGGCACCATGGTGTGGGGGTGCGGGGGGTCTGTAGCCCTTTCTTCCCATGCAATAATCCTGATGAAAACACACACACGGGTGCTATTTGTCCCACGAAGGAAGGTGGCAGTGGCACCAATAATATTTCCCCTCCTGGAGTAAATAGCAGCTGCAGCAGAAGGACAATTTGTGTCCGTACCACCATGCAGGGGAAAGAATCAACCCCTGCCCTACACACACACACACACACACACACAACCCACGATCTCAACCCTGAACAGGGTTCTCCACAGCTGCTATTTCCAAGCAAACACAGAAGGGCAGTTTGTTTAAAACCACATTTTGCACGTACTTCTCCTAATTTCTTTGTTTTTAATTTCCCCCCTTAAAATTATAAGAGCACTAGGTTTAAGAGGATAATTTGGGTTCAGCATATATATTGTGATGGCCAGTGATGGAAACAAAGACTGCTTGAGTCAGATTTTATATTTTTAAAAAACGTTATTCCCAACTGACACATTTTTTAGACCTCATTGTGTTCTACAGGAGAGCAACTGGGAGCTAGGCATTAGAGCTTAAATTATTGATGACTAATTTCTAAGTGAGATTTGCTTTTTGAAAGTGAAAAATTCCTGCTGTCTGATGATTAATGGGGATTGGTTAACTGAACTTTGGTTAAGAGACAGTGGGGTCTTAAATAAAAAAAACAATAACCCCTGATTATTTCAGCAAGCAGGGAGGGGTGTCTCAATACTTTGCTTTTAGTTCTCTCAAGCTGGATATTAGACATAGGTTAAACATTACATTAGGAGGAAAACACAGGACAGAAACCAAGAGGTGGGTCCCAGATCCAGGAGAGTCTTGACAGTCACTAACGGAGAGGAGCATGAACATCAGTTGGGGCAATCAGAAGAGAACTGGGAGGAACTGGGAACTGAAGGAAGAAGAGAGGTGGGAAGAGGTGTAGTGGACAGATGAAGAAGGCTGATTTTCAAATTACTCAGTAAGATTTGGGCAGCAGGTCTCTTGAATATGTGAGTCCTTGTGGGTAGGTATTGCTCCTGCTTTCTGGTTCTAGTGGTACACCATGGCCTTGATTGTGTGGCATGAGTGGGTGGTTCTGCTTTGCAATGTGTGTGTTGGGGGGGGGGTCCAAGATGGCTTCTTGGGCTGTTCTCAGTTCTGTACTCCCATTGGAGAGAGGAGAGAAGTACCGAAGAACGACACTGCAGGAATTAGGGATGCTACCTGGAATTCCCGTCTACCATCTGGTCTGCATCTCACAATCAGTTCAATGAGACAATTTAAGATTTTGCATAAATAAATCAGTGTACACTCCAATCATAAGCTAAGATTTAATGGAGAATCACTTGGAGGAACTTGGTGATGGGACAGGGACAGGAAAGCCTTAAATAGAAGCGTCGGATGTTCTACAGACCCTAGTCCTATTCAGACATTATGATATACATGTATACAGGTGCCTGTACACATTAGGGATGTGCAAACAGATATAACTGTAGTCGAGAAGAAAGAAAAACAAGTTAAAATAATTGACATCATAATACCAGGGGATAGCAGAATATAAGAAAAAGAAATAGAAAAAAATCACAAAATACAAAGATCTACAAATTGAAATTGAAAGGCTGTGGCAGAAGAAGACCAAAATAATCCCAGTGGTAACTGGCGCCCTAGGTGCAATTCCAAAACAACCTGAAGAGCACCTCGACACCATAGGGGCCACAGAAATCACTATCAGCCAATTACAAAAAGCAACATTACTGGGGACACCCTATATTCCGTGATGATATCTATAACAATTGATAATAAAATTCAGCCATCCCAGGTCCTTGGAAAGGACTCGGTATCTGGATAAAACAAACCAGTCAATAACACCTGTCTGACTGTGCAAACAATAATAATATGTCAGTGATGCAATGCACATATTAACACTTCAGTTCTCTTCCCAAAAAAGACCCTTTATTGCGCGAAAATAAGAGATGGTACAAATCAATAAAAATGTTTCAACGTACATGCCATCATCAGTTCACAATTGAGCACAGGAAAAGACCTCCTGTTCCCCAGCTGTTAAATATTAAACCATATTAAACCACCTGTATGTTAGCCACATGTGAATGAGATTGCTAGAAACCCACCAGGGTTAGCATACAGCAGTTGTGACCAACCTGAGACTCTGCAGCTATTAGTAGACTGCGACTCCCATCACCCCCAGCTGCAATTTCTTGCTAAGACGGAAGTCTCCAGTCATATCTGTACAGGCATGCTACTGGCTTATACTCGTCACATGTCTGCTGAGGATCTTCTGTTAGCTCAGCCAGTTCCTAGTTCATGCTAATTAGTTTTTAGTCCTTTGAGGAGAGAGAGAAAAACAAAAGCAAAGCTGCCAATGTAGGGCTGAACGTTGGGTGATATTCAACAGGAAGAATGGGCTGTTTCCTCAAAAATCATATGAAGCATGAAGTCAAATAAAGCATTTGCTGGGACAGGCAGAGGACAGATGCTATTAATCTTTAAAAGTTACTTTGCCTACTATACCACAGACTTTAAACATAACTGTTTTGAAAGAGCACACAGAGGAAAAGAATAGGGCAACTCATAAGAAGTTGTTCTTGACTGATTTGTTTTAGATCTACCTATTAACATTTTGTTTGCTCTTACTGTTCATTATGCTGGAGCATCTCTCTGTGGTATCTGCCTGTGCCTGCACAAAGATAAGTTCTAATTGGCATATGATCAATTACCAAATATGTCAAGTGCATCATTGAGATTAATCAAGTGTGGAATACTATGGAAGGAGGAAAAGAAATATTTCAAAGCAGTTATAAACTGACCTAGTTTCACAGTCTATTGTTCCAGATAATCAGGATTTCGCAAACGATTGTATTTGTTTCATCTCATCAGACCAACTTACAGCTTATGAAACCCATTGATCTACAGGCAAGAATTAATTGTGGAACTCTGTGACTTCTGTCAAAGTAATATTCTTAACTCAGGCTCTCTCTCTCTGTCTATTGTATATATCTTTGTTGATGTCTACCGAATTAAAATTCAAAACTCAGCAAAGAAATGCAAACTCCCTAGGAATCTCAAAGTGTCAGCTTCAACTTTTAATGTTCCTCTCTCTCTCTTACTTCGCATTCCATGCTGAGCCCAAGGTCAGTTAGCAAAAGATATACTCTATGCATAAAGGCATAATTACTGGGATAATTTGCAGCACAAATGAAGGGAAATCATGGCTGTTTAATTAACACCACATATGTCAGGAATCTGGGAGAGAGGGAGAGAGGGAGAATCAAAATAATGATAGGAAATAAAAGCTTTTCTTTAAAAATCCCCAAACCTCCTTTTTCAAACAAAACCCACAAACACTGGCTCTTTCCGAAATTAAATGTATAAATAATGTATTCTACATTTTGGACATCTATTGTGAGTACTATACTTAAAAAAAAAATCCCAGGGAAGCCTGTTGCACTAAAGAGGAATTTAATTAATCATTCCATTCCCTGTTCCTTGAAGCTATTTTTTTTAAAAAACACAGAAGAAAATGTAATTTCTTTTTCCAAATTTTTAAAGCAGAACTTTCAGTAACATCTCCTTTTAAAGGGTTTGGGATTGTTTCCTTCCTTATTTGGGATTATTAAAACATACCTTGAACAAAAAGTCTTGTGGAACCTCAAAGACTAACAGCAAAAGCACTCTACAGACTGTGTGTACTGTTTGTGGGGTCGGGCTGCTCCATACCTACTAAGTATAGAATCCAGAGGAAAGACAACACAGTGGAATATATCAGGAATATTAATGTTTTATTGAAATAGATATTATTTACAGAGAGGCAAGTGCAGTGTGCTTTCAGTGCTCTTGCTGCTGGCTGTTTGTTAGCCCTGCCTCTACTCCAGGACTGGAATACACTAAAGCACCATTCAAAAGCTGACCCGGATCAAAGAATGGGTTAACCAAAAACACAACACTAAGCAGTGCACCACCACAGTTGCAATGCTTATCCCATCATTCCCAGTGGGAGCCATTCCTCTGGGGTTTCTGCACACCCCTTCTGTTGCATATTTCTGCTCATCATATATCTTTTGTTTGTTGCTGGTCATAGACTGTAATAAAACACTATCTGTGCTTCCCAGGGACCACCCTTGCTTCATAATGTCTGGGCATCCTAGACTTCTTCACACATTGTTTCCGACCAAAGGTTTTTTCATCCATTACATGGCAACAAAACTAGGTTTGCTGCCAAGCATATACTGGCTTGGGAGCCACAGCCAAACCGTGGTGTGTGCAGAAGCCCTGAGTAATACTTGTCTTCCAGAACTAATTTAGAATGCCTGCGGAGTGCATAGCTGCAAAAAGACGCAAATGCTTCTCTTCCAATGGGAGCATGCCACAGGAAGCTAAAACTAAAAGCAGAAAGGAGACTTGTGATGGCTTCCTGAGCAGTAGAGATTTTTTGCCATTTTTAGCAGGCTGTGCAGCACACATACAGGCGTATTAAAAGTTAATTTTAAACCTTCCTTGACAGTGGGTGGAATCCACATATTCTGCTCGTGCCTGGATCTCCCCCACCTTGAAGCTCACCAAGCTGCTCACCAGCTGAAGGCGGCAGAGGCCTCTTGCCAGAAAGATAGCACCTCACTGCTCCACAGAGTCTTAGCAGGGTGGCTTTGGACATACCTAGAATCGGAGCCATGCCAGGCATTTCTAATTACTTGCATCCATTGGAATATAGTCCAGTCACTGCCACATCAGCCTAGCTGCTGATGCTCAGGGCTGCAGACAATGATAATATTCATTCTTGTTGTCCCTTACTCCTGGTACTCCTTCCCAAAACATATGAGGGTCCCCTTTCTCTCTCTTTCCCCAAATCCCTTTCAAAATGTATCTTTTCTGTGAAAGCTATGGCAAGACCACTTGGTCTTCATCCCTAGATGAAATCAAGCTTAAGTATGCACAACTGCATATTCCCAGCCACTTCCTTTCCTCCTATCTCTTTGTGTTCAGTGGGAAGCATACAGGCTACGTTTGTCATGACCAAGTTCCGGTAACCAACACGAGGTGCAGCAGTGTTACGGCTCTGTTATACTGTGCACCAGGACTGCTGTGGAATCAGAATACAGCCCCGACACTGGTAAGAAGGGTGGAAGTACAAGCAGAGCTTCCACAGCTTTCCCCATTTGCAATACTGGAAGTGCGGAAGCACTGCTAACCCTACCATCTCTCCTTACCAGCATTGGGGCTGTGTTCTGACTCTGCAACAGCCTTGGGACACAGTTTCATCTGTTTACAAGTAGCCATTCATTATGTTGCCTACAATGATCATGGATTGCCTCCAGGCATGGCGTTTTGCACAATTCCAAAAGTAGCAGAACCAGGAATCTTACCACTTTTCCGATGACTGTAGCCATAAAAAAATTCTGTACCAAATTTTCAAGTTGGTAATATAAACCCACTGGCAAGAAAATATTTCCTAATACAAGGCCATATTTTACAAGACTCTTACATATTAAAGTTAGTGTCTAAAATGTGCAATATACATTGGTAATGGAATCAGAAATGATGTCCAAAGATACTGATTTCATTACGGACATATTTTGCATAATTCGTACACTATATACTATGTAAGGATTTTGTAAATACATGGCTTTATAGTTGGAGATATTCTCTTACCAGTGGGTATATACAGTACAATGTCAATATGAAAATTTGCTTATGGCTACTGTCATTGGGAAAGTGGTAACTTGTCTGATTCTGTTACCTTTGTAATTGCCCTTTTGATAAACCCAAAAAGTTCTGGTCTTCTACAGGCCCATCGATGTGTCACAGCTCACCAACAGCAGTACTTTCAAGGCTAGTAACTTTCATTTGCATGGGCAAACCAGATATATTTTAGCCTTTGTGTGGAAAAACGCTGAAACCCTAGTGTACAATTCCACCTCCTAAGATGATATACAGGTCTGCGAGGCATGGGTTGAGTTCTTTCCCTCCACAATTTGTGGAACACACTCTGATGTCATCACACCGAGCATGACATGGAGCTATGGGGGTGGCAGCAATGCAATGACATCAGGACTCACAGCAAGTTGTACTACATGTTAGGGAGAGAGAGAGAGAGAGAAGACACTCAATGTAGGACGGCTGGGTTTGGTGGAAGCCCCATATTTCTTATCACATGTGGCTCCACCCTCAAAAGCCTAATGCAGAATTGGAGATAAACTGACCACATTATCATTCATTACAGTGCTAGGCATTGTTCTTCCCCAAGTGAAATGAGTTGAGTGTTTTTGCCCAGATTAGAGGCTGCAATTAAGAGAAAACCAAGTCTGCATGCTGAAACCCAAAGACACTGTTTCATGACTGGTGATGACAGGGCGCTGTTTTATTCTTTCACACAATCTCTGTATTATCCTTTGCTCGCTTTTTTTTTTTAAATGACAGAATGAGGCATACGATATGTGACAATTTAAATTTGTGCCTTAGGGCTTCACCCAGTGCCGTACCAAAGCCAAGTGATACTAGCATCTACAGTCAAGATGACCTCAGCTGCATTTCTGGGAGGGAAGAAAGCCTTAGACTGTTGCTTGAATTCTAAAAAGGAACAAGGCTCCCCTTTAAAAGCCCTGTCAAGTTCTTATTTACATATTTACTCATAAACTCTTAGAAGCTTAGTTTAAAACAAAACAAACAAAAAAACAAAAAAACTGTCCCTAGAGCATTTTTTGAAATTATATTGTTTTGATTTTTGGTTCTGTTTTCTTTTTAAAGAAAGTAAAACATGCACAAAAAGAAGAAAAGAGCTATATGCATCTGCATTAATGGGTGGGGTGAGCACAAGAAGATGAGTGGATTTTGAGCTAAAGCATAGTATTGTGTGCCTTAGCAGCCAAGGGCCAAATAACGTGTAAGGAGAGGAGGGTAATAAATAGCAGATAGTAAGGAACGAGCATGACCACATGGCTCAGATATAAGATCTGATTATTGGAATGTTTCAGCTAGGGTTGTGCTGAAACCACTCCAAGTCTTCTGTGTGCATTTTCAGCAGCATAGAAAATTTCCCCTGCTTGCAAAACATAGTCACCTGTTCATTTGCATTGCCCCCTCTTGCTCTCACTCTAACTGGATTTGCTCACCTTCAATGACATCATCATCTAGCCAAATTTGATTGCCGATATGAAACATTGCTACTCCTGATCCCTTATTGGGTTAGATCAGCCATGTTATTAATCTAGAAAGCATTGTATTCACTCTCAGTGGCCCTCATTAGGGGTGTGCACAAATGGTTCATGCCGAACCGGTTCGCCTCGAACTGGCCCTGTTCAGGGGTTTGTTCGCAGACTGAACCAGGGACAAATGTGACTGAACCAAACCAGGCCCAATTCTGGCAAACTGGTTCGACACAATAAGGGGGCAGCCAGGTGAGGGCCAAGAGAGGGAATAAGGTTGTTACCTAACTGTTACTGCCGCCACTCACCCTCCCTACGGCCCCAAGGGTACTCCTCCCCTCCATTACCAAGCCCCCACCGAGCCAGATCTGGGATCATAGGGAGGGTAAGTGGCACCGGCTGGGTAAGGACTTTATTCCCTCTCTCACTGTCCCCACTTGACCATCCCTTACACCTGAAAGGGTCCCCCACCCCCTGTACTTGTAAAGGGGAATCCTCACAAGATTCCCCTGTACAAGTATATCCCCCAAACTGGTTCAGCCAGGTTCAATGGTCGAACCAGACCAGACCCAGTTTGGCCATACCCAGAACTAGACCGGACTGGATCAGTTCAAATCCGGTTTGGATTCAAACTGAACTGGCCAAACCAGTTCCAGGCAGACCCCTAGCCCTAATTTATCTTCAGTGAGGGCTTCCTGAAGCCAAATGCGATTGACTACATATGATCTCGACACCGTCCTTTTTGTTGTATGAGTGCTGATTGGCCTGGATCACTATGGAAATCATCCCACAAGAGGAAAGAAATAATGGTCAGGGAGTGGGGGTGGGGTATTGCTTCTATAACAGCAGGGCACTGGACACAATTTTTAAAACATGAATGGTTACACAATGAGGCAATTGTGATTCTCACAATCACCCAAAAGCAGGCTAAGGGAGCCTAGCCTGTTTTGGGATGATCGTGTGCTGCAACGGGAGCTGTGCGGCTCCTGACAGCTAACCCTCATAAATACCCCTCCCCTAAGATGAGGTCAATGGAGTGAGCACTCCGTTAACCTCGTCTTTTTGCTCGTGTGTTGCTGCGGCATGTGGTGACACATGAGTAGACCCCCGACCAGGAGGCTGCAAGCAGCCTCCCAGGCTCAGGGGTCTCTCCAGGATACCCTGCGCACTCAAGCAGGGCATTCTGGAACTTCTGGGGGCTATGTGGCCCCCAATCCCCGCAGCCCCCGCTGGCTCCGCGTCGCAGCTGGCAGTCAAGCCGGCTAAGCCTGTTCTCCCCGCAAACCCCCTTACGGCTTTTCTCACTGATCATGAGAATCACCTCAACATGTTTTAGGGAAAATATTCCTACCCTGCTGCAATTGCTATTTTTATCTCACAACCAAACATAAGACTTTTCAGTTGCCCTGGATTTAACCTGGAGGATTACAAGCAATAATAGTTAACAGTCGCTCACAAACTACACACATCATAAATATCCAAAAGGTTCCAAGCAGGAGTCAACAGAAGCTATTAGGGTTAGCTCGGGATGATGGGAGTTGTAGTTCAGCATCTGGAGTACCACAGGTTGGGAACCCCTGGTCTACACTGACAGCAGCTTTCAAAGGTTTCAGGCAGGAATCTGTCCAAGCCCTACTTGAGATGCTAGGAAGTGAACCTTTGACCTTCTGCATGCAAGCAGATGCTCTTCCACTGAGCTATGGTCTCATCCTCGTAGGAAAATATCTTCCAGCAAACATCATTTATGTGTTTGCTAAACATACCTCCATATACAGAGGCAGTATGTCATTTCAATGTTCAGATGTAAAGTAACATGATCTCCTTCAAACTCTGACATTCAAAGGATAGCAGTCTGGCCAGTACTGGAACCAAAAGGCTGAGCTTTGAAATGTTTGGTCTGATGCAGTACAGCCATCCTTATGGAGATGCAAGAACAGTTGACTGAATTTTACAGTAAACCTTTCCATGATTATTTCTTCTCTTTTTCTTTTGCAGCCTTCCTCTTTGTTCTATAGGATTCTAATGCTGTCTGAGCAAGTCACAGATTTGGATAGTGTCAGCTTAAATTCTACCTGGAGAAGACGCCTGAATGACTCTTTGAAATTGCACCGATTGTTATTACAAGCACACACAGCCCACATTGTGTATCGTTGCTCTCACTAGAAGGTTTTCTGATAGCTAACAAGCTACAGCTGTTGCAAAGCTTTAAATAACAGTTCCAAGTGCTACTCTGAATTCTACAGCAAATCCATCCAGGCACCTGGATTTTCTGTGCAGTCACAATGATTTATGACAAGCGATCCAGCTATTACAGTCTGCAAGGAGCAGCTGAGATTTAGGAGAAAGTGGGATTTCCACCTTACTTTAAAAAATGTCCTACTGAGCTGGGAGTGTGCCTTCATTGTATATGATGTTCCCTATATTACTCAGTGTGCAGGTGATTTTAGGCACATCCCCCATTAGGCAATTCTTCTCAGAGAGTCCCAAAGAAATGAAACAGATTTGTGCCAGAACATAATTAATTTTGAATTGTACAAGCACACAAAAGCATGCCAATGAACTGCACTCATATGGAGTGAATATTCACCTGGTATCAGACAACCTGAAGCCCTGTGAGGCCAGCACCAGCTCCCTGTCTGGCCAGTAGCCCTAAAAGAGCAGGGACTCCAGGCGGTTCAGCCTGGGCCACCATCATCCAGAATTCTCCTGCTCCAGAGAACCATGCGACACATGAGGGCCAATCCTGTATCACTGACTGATACCCACATCTGCTCCCGTTTCCCCCCTCTGGGCAGCTTGTTTCTTAGGGAGGTTATCCTTCCTGTGCCAAGAAAATGTTCCTATCTGCCAAAGAGAGACAAGATTAATCGCCACTCACTCAGCCTCAGGGCTTGCTGAGGGACCTTGGGCCAATGGCTATCTCTCAGTCTAGCCCACCTCACAGAAATGTTGTGAGGATAAAATAGGGGGAACCACGTACACCACCCTGAGCACCTTGAAGGATGGGGTTCTTTTTAAAAATGTAATAATTATAATAACTATGACAAATACATAATTAATTAATTACAACGCATCATTTGTGTGCATTTTCTTACCTTTTGGCATCTTGTTTTCTATTATTCCTTTTTGCTTACTTCTTTGGAAGGACTGTAGAATTTCCTTTTATGATGTGGGATTTCCCCTTATTGATAAGCTGTATTTATAGATAACGAATTCTCTTTTTTGTTTGTTTCATTTCTCCTTTAAATTCATTCATTCATTCATTCATTCTGTGTATTATTATTTATTTTTGTGTATTTATTATGTATTTATTATGTATTATTATTATTATTATTATTATTCACTTGTATTTTCAAAGTTTTCTCTTGATTTCTGTAAGACACTTTGGATACATGTTTTAAAGGAAAGAAATATGGACAAATTCCACCCCTAACAAGTTTCTTACTATAGAGAAAAGTCCTGAAATACAGGTGATCCATCACATTATGAAACAGTGGGAAAGAAGAAATCATAATTTGTTCCTTCCCCTAGCAGTGAGACAGGAGTCTTTCCCAGCCCTACCTGGAGATGCTGCCAGGGATTTAACCTGGGACCTTCTGCATGCAAATCAGATGCTCTGCCACTGAGCTATCGCCCCAACCCCAAAGGTAGCATACATGGGTCTCCCACTCAGACACTGACCACATCAAGACCCACCTAGCTTCAGCACGGTGGCCGTATCATGTGCCCTTAGACCATGTTGGCAGGTGGCTTTAAAAGGGGCTTAGACAAATTCACAGAGGACAGGTCTATCAGTGGATACTAGTCTGGTGGTGATAGGCCACCTCCAGCCTCGGAGGCAAGATGCCTCCAGATACCAGTTGCAGGGGAGCAACAGCAAGAGAGAGGGTTTGCCCTCACCTCTTGCCTGTGAGTTTCCCAGAGGCATCTGGAGGGCCACTGTGGGTGGGGCTTGGGCCTGATCCAGCAGAGCTATTCTTATGTTCTGGGACCCATATGTGAGTAATATATTATGTTCCTACCCATGTTGAGTAAGCAGTGAGCAACCTCAGGCTTCTTCACACCTTTCTCCTCCTTCCTCCCCCTCCTCTTCACGTGTGCTAATTTGTTCCTTCTGATCCTGGTCTGAGGCAAACCACAGCATGCCATTTTGTCGGAACTAGCAAACTATGGTTTGTACTTGCCTGGCAAACCAGAATCAGAAACCAGGGTTTGTTCATAAGCATGAGAGGCTGTGTCAGATGACCTTATGATGTGGCAACTCGATCATTCTATTATCAGGATTTAGCCTGCAGTGAGATCGAGATATGAGTGGGGAAGAAAGTATCCCAGATGACTGTTCTTTGCATAATAAACTAATCATTGTGAGTGCTAGAATTCAAGAGGCATTGCATTTAGTACACAATCACCAGAACTGCTAGCAAAAGAGGGTTGCTTGGCCTTTTCTCATGGTAACTGAGCACAAAAGGAGCCCCCAAAAGCCAAACGCTTCTGTACTTAGTGTAATAGGAACAGGAAAAGAGAAAATCAGCTATAAAGAAATTGATATGCAAAAGCCTACAAGAGTTGAGAAAATATTAACTGGGTTTGGCAAGAGAGAGGTACCACAATGGGATTCATAGGATGACAGGGCATTTCAGCCATCTATTCCAAGTCAACTGGTCCATTTTTTCTTATTTACAAGTGCAATTTGCTTTTATAATGGAGCCAGGCTTGGAAAATGTGTTACACACTAATCATGGCCTGCCACTCCCTCAACTCACTTAAGACACTTGCTGGTTGCCCTGAGCTAATTAATGACCAGGAGCCCAAAAGAAAAAGAAAAATATTTTCTACAAAAAGAATAAAATGAGTAGGGATTAGCAGATTCCCCTCCAGTTCAGTTTTACTTTCATTCTGTTGATTGGTGCTACCCCACGCCCTACTCCTCCTGCCTCCAAATTAAACAAGGAGGGCAGCATCAAGACCAGTCGGTCATGAGCATAATTGAAATCAGTGGCCGACATGTTCCACAGTGTAATGCGATTGGCACAAATCCACTAGTACCACTGCAGAGCTTTAAATCATGGGCAACAGAGCAGCACCAGTGCTGCTGACTTTTTGTTTGCTTGCTTGTTTTATTATATTTGTACATTGCCCCCAAACCTCCATCTCTGGGCATTTTTACAACAAAATAAAACAGAAAATAGAAATAAAAACCTTAAAACAATGTAAAGCCACAAGTCTAGTTAAAAGCTTGGGTGAATAAATGTGTCTTCAAAAACTTTTTAAAAGTTGTCAGAGATGGGGAGGCTCTTATTTCAGCAGAGAGTGCATTCCAGTGTCTTGGGGCAGCAACAGAGAAGGCCCAATGTCTTGTAGCCACTGGACCAGCTGGTGGCAACAGCAAATGAACCTCTCTGGATGATTTCAACAGGAGGCGAGACTCATAGTGGAGAAAATGTTCTCTTAAATACTCTTGTGCAACTGAATGCTGTGTACTCTTTCCATTATTCCCAAAGGAAGTAGCATGCAGCATGCAATTGTACAAGAGTCAGCAGTACCCAGTACTGCCCTCTTGTGCAGCATTGTCACCGGGTTATTTAGAGCTTCACAGTAGTGTGGGCAGGTCTTTACCACCCATGTTGCACTGTGGAACAGGTCAGCCACAGAGACAAGTTAGTCATGACTAACCTAAGTTCCATTCATTTCAATTAGATTTGGCCTGAATGCTGCCCAGATAATTTTTAAAGTAAGTTTTAGAATGGGCATTCAGTATGTCTGCAATTGGCTACAGCTTCCCCCTGCTCACCACCACACATTAAACATTAGCTTGAGGAGGGAGATTTTCAGCCGAAAAATGAATGGAGGAAGAGGGATAAACACTTTCTCCCTATTCACCCTTTTTCGGGTTACATATCAGGTGATTATATGCTGCAACTGATATTTAAGGGCAGAGAGAAATAGTGGAAATCTTACATGTTAAACCGCCCTGAGCCATTTTTGGAAGGGTGGTATAGAAATGAAATCAAATCAAATCAAATCAATCAATCAATATTTCTTCCCGACATAGTTTTGTTCTTGAACCCTGGCCTAAATCCAACATTATCCATAACTACAAATGCAGGAAAAGGTTTGATTAGTATATAACTGAATTGGAAGTTGCTTGAGAATTTTCCCCATCTCAAATTTGTTTCAAAACTAAGTCCAACAGCTAAACTTTAAGAGCAAAATTAATTCCCGATCCTAAAATAATTTCCTGGTTTTCCAGTGGCTTCTCTCCAGCTGGGACCTTACTGTTTGTTTATGTTTTAGAAGGAGCTCTGTGATCCTTCACTATGAAAGGTGCTATATTAATTTAAAATATTTACCAGTGCTGTCAACAACAAAACTCTGTAGCCTCAGTCTGCTGGAGAAGCTCTCCCTATGTACACAGTGTCACTGTGGTTAAATAGCACAGCTGCCTAGTTTGGTAGGGGGAGGTTGGGGGAAGGAGAATTTGCTTGCTCAGCTAATGTATACTGTCCTGCTCTTTAGCACACCCTACTGTTGATTTATGAGTTTCATCACTGAAAGATCATTTTTATATATCCTATCACACCTTGTGGATTGCCCAAATTAATGTTGTGAATTTGTAGCCATTACTACTGGCTGGCCATTTCATTTGTGAGTTAAACCCTGATTGATGTATGAAGACACCCAGCGGGTAAGAACATAAGAACAGCCCTGCTGGACCAGGCCCAAGGCTAAGCTAGTCCAGCATCCTGTTTCACACAGTGGCCCACCAGATGCCTCTGAGAAGCCCACAGGCAAGAGGTGAGGACATGCCCTTTCTCTTGCTGTTGCTCCCCTGCAACTGGTATTCAGTGGCATCTTGCCTCTGAGGCTGGAAGTGGCCTATAGCCACCAGACTAGTAGCCATTGATAGACCTGTCCTCCATACATTTGTCCAAATCCCTTTTAAAGCCATCCAAGCTAGTGGCCATCACCACATCCCATGGCAGAGAATTCCATAGATTAATTACGTACTGTGTGAAAAAGTGCTTCCATTTGTTGGTCCTAAGTTTCCTGGCCTTCAGTTTCATGAGATGACCCCTAGTTCTATGGCTATGAGAGAGGGAGAAAAAAATTCTCTCTGCCCACTCTACTCTATTCTTTAATTACTGGGCTTCTGTTCTGAGCTTCTATTACTATGGCTTTAAATAAATTCCATGCTTTCTGGAGTGATTCAACCCTTTCCCTTTCAGCTTTCTTTTTACCAGTCCCTTCATTTTTGAGAAGTTTGCTCTGTGCCCTTGTAAAGGTGCAAAGTCAATCCTGGAGGGCTTGCAAGAATACTGTAGAACTGGAAAAGATGCAGGAGGGCAACCAAGATGATCAGGGGCCAGGAGCACCTTCTTGATGAGGCTAGGCTACAGCATCTGGGGCTCTTTACTTTGGAAAAGAGGTGACTAAGGGGAGACACGATTGAGGCGCATAAAATTATGCATGGATTGGAGAGAGCAATTTTTTCTCCCTCTCTCACAACACTAGAACCAGGGGTCATCCCATGAAACTCAAGGTTGGGAAATTTAGGACCAACAAAAGGAAGTACTTTTTCACACAGTGCAGAATTAATCTATGGAATTCTCTGCCATAGGATGTGGTGATGACCACCAGCTTGGATGGCTTTAAAAGCAACTTCAACAAATTCATGGAGAACATGTCTGTCAATATCTACTAGTCTGGTGGCTATAGGCCACTTCCAGCCTCAGAGGCAAGATGCCACTAAATATCAGTTGCAGGGGAGCAACAGCAAGAGAATGGGCATGCCTCCACCTTTTGCCTGTGGATTCCCCAGAGATATCTGGTGGGCCACTGTGTGAAACAGGATGCTGGACTAGCTAGGTCTAGGGCCTGATCCAGCTGGGCTGTTCTTATGTTAACCTTGGAAGGGAGAGTTGGAGAGCCAGTCTTGCAGTAGCAAGCATGAATCATCCTCTTTGCTAAGCAGAGTTCACCTTAGTTTGTATTTGGATGGGTAACTACAAGTGAGCACTGTCTGCTGTAAGATGTTTCCCTTGGGGGATAGAGTCAGTCAGTGGCAGAGCATTTGCTTCCATGCAGAAAGTCCCTGGTTCATTCCCTGGCAGCTCCAGATAGAGCTGGGAGAAGCTCCTGCCTGAAACCTCGGAGAGCTTCTACTAGCTAGTGTAGACAACACCGAACTAGATGGACTAATGATCTGACTCAATATAAGGCACCTTCCTATGTTTCATAGGAGCTTTGCCATTGACCTGAGGATGCTGAATTCATGCTTGCTACCACAAGACCAGCTCTCTACCCCGTGGACTTCCATAGAACTGGATTGCATGCCACATCTCCCCCACTCCATAGGCAACTGGGGAAACCGGCAACAACTTGCTACTCCTTTTCCCTCCCAATGATCTAAACATGGGCAGCAATCCTGAGGAAGAGACAGGGAAACTCCAGACCCATAGTCAGAAATGTTGAGGGTGACGGGGCCGAAAGGTGCACTGGGAAAGAGTGGTGAGGATTGGTGCAGGACCTGAGACAGGTGGCCAAAGATGTCTAAAGGTCTATAAGCAAGTGTCAACATGGAAGAAAGCCTGGACGCAGATGCAATAAAATAAACTGGATTAAATGTTGAAGGGCATATTAATAACTTCTATAAATAAATTTCCTAGTGCTTATCCTTTATCCCAGCATCTTTGCACTCATTCATCAGAATTCTAGAGGACAGAGACAGGTTGACTTAGCCATTGTGTAGGATACCACTTGCACGGTTTCCCCTACATTTCTGGATGTAAAAGGGCTAGAGACTTGCTTTTAAAAATGAACGCTAACTTGGGAAGAGAATAGGTGGTGTTTTGTTTGTTTGTTTTAAATTTAAAATGAAATCTGAGATTTGGTGGGGGGAGGAAGTGTGAACCTGTATTATTTTAGTGGCTAGTATCTTGAAGAATTTCTAAATCCCAACTAAAGCATATTAAAAGTTCTGGATGTCTAAAGAAACATCGGTGGAAGACCACACACCCTTTTTGAATAGCAACGCTTAACAAGACATGCAAGGAAAATAACATGAATAAAGCAAGCGTTTGTCAAATATTCTGGGGATTGATCATGGCAGCTGAGGTTGGCCAAGGAGAACAGAGCAAGCACAAGGAAGAAATTGCATTTCTGTGTACAGCAACCTCTGACCAGCCAGATAAATCATCACTAGTCAGAAGTTAGTCTGCGACTGGCAGAGCCAAGGTTGAAGACCAGGTAGAGACAGGGAAGATGATGAGATTTGGGATTGGGGGTGGGAGTTGCTTTAAGGGCAAGGAGGGGTACAAACAAAGTACAAAGTAAGTCACAGGGCTTGCAGGCACATGAACATTATGTGGTGTTTACCCTGGTTTGGGCTGGGCTTACTTGGAGATCAATGCTTTCTCTTCTCAGGTCACAGAGAAGATGCTGTGAACCCTTCAGGAAGAGCAGGGGAAAGCTTATAAAATGCCATCAATGGTAGTGGGGGCTTAGCTAGAGCCAGAGCCATGAGCAGCAGGGCACGAGGATGGGACTGCTCCCTTCAGAGAGGACTGAAACCTCGGAGAAGCCACGGTTTCTAGAACTGATCGTCACTATTGTGATAATTTTCTGTAAAAATTAAATTTATTGTTTATAACGGTATTTATTTTACATTTAAAGTCAGTTTAGACCGTCACTTATCAACATTTTAGGCCACTTCCACAAGAAATGGAAAACTAAAATCTGGGACACACGTGTCATATATACATACTCCCAACAAGAATGAACACCATCAGTGCTGTAATTATTGCCAGTGAAATGGATCACCATATGAACATA
This sequence comes from Hemicordylus capensis, assembly GCF_027244095.1. NCBI lineage: Eukaryota > Metazoa > Chordata > Lepidosauria > Squamata > Cordylidae > Hemicordylus > Hemicordylus capensis. The sequence continues at coordinate 12,901,459 of NC_069666.1, read as the reverse complement.
GAAGCTGCCTTATTCCGAGTCAGACCCTTGGTCCATCTGGCTCCCTATTGTCTACACGGTCACTGACTGGCAGTGGCTTCTCCAAGATCTCAGGCAGGAGTCTCTCCCAGCCCCATTTGGAGATGCCAGGAATTCAACCTGGGATCTTCTGCATGCAAAACAGATGCTCTGCCACTGAGCTGTGGCCCCTTATGGGCCAGCTCGAGGGCTCACCCTTAAGCTAGACCAGGCCCAGTTCGGCTCGACCCCCTCCCTCTCAGGCCAGGCCAGGGGTACTAGTGTCTGGTTGTTTTTTTAAAGCACTCACTGCCTCTTGGGGGGTGCTGCCGCAGCCGGGAGTCTCTGGAGGTTCCCCCTCCCCCGCCAGCCTCCCACCAATCTCAAAACGGCCTGATTCGGGTGGTTTTCAGCCCACTCCTGGGCCTCTTTGAAGATGGTACCAGTGCACATGCGGGCCATTTTGAGACCAGGGGGAGACCAGCAGCGGCAGGGGGAAGCACCAGAAACTTCCCCACCTGGCTGCCCCTCCCAGAAGTGGTGAATTCTTTTTTTTTTTTTAATAACATTAGAACCCCTGGACCAGCTTGAACATGGCCGGTTCTGTTCGAATCCAGTTCAGACTTGAACCAAACATACCAGTTTTGTGCACATCCCTAGTACCATTTCCATGACTTCCCATAGTCCCCAGGGAATCCAAAGAAAATCAGAAATACTTAACTTTCACACTGAAGTTCCTTCCACTAGGCTGGCTTGAATCCCAGCTCCCACCACATATTTATTTCTCATTTATTTCAATGAGATTTGGACATATCCCACTTTGACTGAATTGCACAGCTTGCCCCCTTGAGCATTTGCAGTGATTCTCTTTCCCTGCAAACAGACTGCCTGAATGATCATCTGGTGGGCCGGGCAGGGATGTGTACACTGCTGTCCAGTGCTTAATGCAAGGCTGGGTTTGCTTGGTCAGTTGCAGACACATACACTACGAATAGACCCGGCTGATAGGAACATAGGAAGTTGCCTTATATCGAGTCAGACCATTGGTCCATCTAGCTCTGTATTGTCTACACTGACTCACAGCAGGTCTCCAAGATTTCAGGCAGGAGTCTCTTATCAGCCCTACCTGAGGATGCTGTCAGGAATTGAACCCAGGACCATCTGCATGCTAAGCAGATGCTCTACCACTGGGCTACGGCCCCATCCCCTATGACTTAGGCACTCATATGTTACCCACCCAAATGCAAACCAGACCAGACCCTGCTTAGCAAAAGGGATGACGACGACGACGACGACAACAACAACAACAACAACAACAACAACAACAAATATTTATATACTGCTTTTCAACAAAAAAAAGTTTTCAAAGCGGTTTACATAGAGAAATAATAAAGAAAGAAAGAAAGAAAGAAAGAAAGAAAGAAAGAAAGAAAGAAAGAAAGAAAGAAAGAAAGAAAGAAAGGTGGATCCCTGTCCCAAAGGGCTCACAATCTAAAAAAGAAATATAAGCTAGACACCAGCAACAGCCACTGGAGGGATGCTGTGCTGGGGCTGGATAGGGCCAGTTGATCTCCCACTGCTAAATAAAGAGAATCACCACATTAAAAAGGTTCCTCTTTGCCCAGTCAGCAAATTACGCAGTTAGTTCATGCTTGCTCCTAAAGGTCCAGCTCTCCTCCCTGATCTTGCTACACCATCCACCCAAAATGGTGTGTATGGACCACAGGCAAGCCATCAAGAAGACAAAGGAACCACTGTTGTCACCGTGGGGTGACAGAAACAGCTGCTTCATCTTCTCATGTGGGCTGCAGACGGCATCCCAATCTCCCCCAGTTACATTCCTTCCTTCCTTCCTCCCACCACACCATTCTAGACTGGGGTAAAAAATAAACTTGAAATTCCAAAACTGCACCCCAAACGTGCATCAAAACACTAATCAGGCCAGTGGTTCAGTTTACTTAATTTCAGCTAGCGGAATATGTATGTTTCAGTAGTGGCAAACCAAAAGCAGAATATTTCCCCTTGGTCAATGTTATGAAAATCAAGTATGATCAAGTATGGAGCCAGCGTGGTGCAGTGGTTAGAGTGCTGGACTAGGACCGGGGAGACCCAAGTTCTAATCCCCATTCAGCCATAATACTAGCTGGGTGACTCTGGGCCAGTCACTTATCTCTCAGCTTAACCTACGTCACAGGGTTGTTGTGAGGAGAAACGTAAGTATGTAGTACACCGCTCTGGGCTCCTTGGAGGAAGAGCGGGATATAAATGTAATAATAATAATAATAATAATAATAATAATCTTACATGTGAGAGGCTTTGTTAACCATTTATATAGATCAAAAAAAGAATAAGGCAACACCTCTTAAATTAACTAATATTTTAATGAATGAGCTTGCGTGGGTTACAATTGTCACTTACCATCCTTGCTTTCACTGCGCATTTGAGGAAGTGGGTTATAACTCACAAAAAGCTCATGCATTAAAATATTGGTTTAAAAACTGTTGCGTTGGGTTTTTTAAAAAACTTACTTTCCTTAAGAAAAGTAAGCTTATGAGATCACTCAGCTGTGTGAGTATGAGTGTGTGAACTTCACAATGTTGTCACTACAGTTATACATAGGGACACACTATTGAGGTGTCCCTATGTGTCATGTTGCAGAGAAACATAGGGACACCTCAACAGCATTGTTTGTGATGATGCCATCCGCCCCAATTCAAGATGGTGGACATGCAACCATTTGAACTGGAAGTGGACTAACTTGTGAACTGCCTACTGGATTCGGACCAAATTTGGTACAGTTGTTGTGACACATAGGCGCATCGCAATGGCATAGTTTGTAGTGATGTCATCCACCCCAATTCAAGTTGGTGGATGCATGAATATGAGGCAGAAGTAGGCAGATTAGATCTTATCAGGACTTCTTGTTTGAAGTATAATCTTGATATTGATGGGCATAAGATATCTTTGGCATGATACATACACATTTCTCATTGCTGATGTTTTAGGGAGCTAGAGTTAAATACTAAAAAATATAACTTATTATTTGCTTCTTTGTATATTTCAGTATTGAGATGCCATTTTCACTTGTATCGAACACATTGGCAACATCCAGACTAATGAAGCAGTAGTGCAGTTAAAGCCGCAATGGTGGAAAAGTGGTTTTCAACAGTCCCCTGCCCTCCAGAGTCCACTGTGACTCATGAAAATTGACCCTCCCTCATAGCACCAGCATTGTGTCACTGAACCAGCGCTTCGTTAGTTTGGTTGACTTCAGGGTGTAACTATCATAGGGCAAGGGGAGACAGTTGTCTGGGGGCCCACTGCCTTGGAGGCCCCCCCAGAGGCAAGTCACATGACTGACTCCCGCAGCCACACACCCACCCGGGCTTCCTCCAGTTGTATCCATCCTCCGAAATTGATGTGAGTGTTAAGACCTGGAGCTACCAGAATAGCACATCTTTCTCTAGTACCATGAAATGTCACCCCGGCCCGCTGCGAGCCGGGCGGTGAGTCCCGCTTTTTGTTACCATTATTCAGCCTTATTTAAGATTTCTTTACTTCTTGAGCTGAGCTTCAGTGACAGGGGGCGGGCATTTTAAAATCTTCTGGGCCCACTCCAACCTTGCTACACCCCTGGTTGACTTCCAGTGTGTTTTATATATTGTTACACAAGTCCTAGACCTCTTTCGATTATTGTGATTATATACTTGGATTCTAATACAAAGGAAAATAAAACCTGCTTTAGTTATAATTCTTTGCTGCGATAAATTAGACCTTCTTGCAAGTGTTGAATAGAGGAGGGTTGTTACTACAAACTGTAATGCTCCAATTATAAAAGTTAACATCTCCATAGCACCAGCTTGAACTCTTGCACCATAAATTACATGTTTGATTATGTTCAGAGGAAGAGTTTCTGCCCCTCTTCTGAAAATAGCTTCTTTTCTCAGAGCCATTCTTCAAGTTAAGTATATTTTCTAATATCCTTCCTTTAGGTTTCTGAATGCTTTGATTGCCTTCTTTATGTCCACCGGCAAGCATTTTAAAGTCACAGCACTCTGGGAACACTACACAGATTTGCCAACATCTCTGATTAATATCATTATTGGGGTTTGGTTTTGGTTTTTTAATGGAATTGGGTGGGTGGGGGAAAGAGAGAAGATGGCATTTGCCCAAATTGCAGGATGAAATAGGCTTCAATTCTCACGGTAACAGTTTCCTAGCTCTCCAAAGTTATCCAATCTCCTGTCAGGAGTAATGAGCACAACATGCCTCGCTCCACAGCACGTGTGTTGACAAGCATTTCCTCTCTTCTCTTTTGTTTTTCAGTGCAATCCAGGCCCAGGATAACTTGCAGCAAAGCTCTCCCATCATCAAGCCCATTTTCCTCTCCAGGTGTCTGATGGAGTCAAACCAGCTTGGAGGAGGAAGGCTAAGAGCACAGCTGCTGCCAACTTGGGCAGAACCAGAAACCATATGTAGCTTGGGTTCCTTCTCCCCTTGCCAACCATGGTATCAGCACTGATGTGGGAGATATCTATCCTCTCCCATCTTCCTGCTATCTTTTGTAGTTACCGTACAATGAAGGTTACTGTTTGAAAGGGGAGGAGACATTGCTCAGTGGGCAGATGTCACGTTGCATCTCTTAATGCACTTGGGGCATCCTGTGCCCATGAAATAACCCCAAATACTGAAATAACTCTTGATCCTTGGGTAATACTTTAACCGATTGGTTTTACTGCCTTGAAGGGAAAGAACCGGTCCGATTATTTCAAATATTGAACCATACTCTGAATGGGGTCCCCCTCCATCTGTGGGGCCCAGGGCAATTGTCACTGCCCACCTCCCCGCTAAAAAAGGACCCTGGATCATGAACACAATCCCCCCCCCCCCGAAGACTTCAAATAGAAGGTAAGAAGTATCAGATTGCTTCCTGATAACACCATGCAATGACATGATGTTGGCATTAAGCCAAATCAGAGTGAAGAAAATGCTCCTGCCCTCACCCTGGAGTTGGGGGGGAAGGGGGGGCAGGGGAGGTAGGAATGGCACCAGTTAGCAACCGAGATCGCAGTGATGCTACCTGGGCAACAAAACAGGTGATGGTGACAGTGACAAGGGTGAATGAGGAGAGGAACATGCCCCTCAAAGCTCCAATTTCCAGGTGAGGAAGTTTGAAAAAGTACTGTAGTTCAGCCCTGTGCATGGGGAGATCATTCTCAACAGTGAATTTATCAATAGCTTCCCCTCATTTTTTAATCTGTTCCATTTCCCTGTAAGCAAACAAAAAATACTAATCCCATTTTATAAGCCCTGAAGACTAGGGCTGTCAACTGATTAAAGGTTTTTAGTTGCTTAATCACTTGCCATTTAAACAAACAATTAATTAAAATACACTTTACATATTAGCAAACCTTCACTATAGGTGTCATTTTGAGACAGCAAAGGAAGCGTGAAATAACTTGCAATTTAAATCAACCAAAGTTACCAGTTTCCCTAGAAGGAAAGACCATCTTTAATCATTTCTTTTTTCTATTTCCCATTCAATTAATGCACCAGAACCAGAACAGCATCAAAAATAAATAAGTGGCCCTAAATTCTCACCCATTAAACGTGCTTATCAATCAAAGTTTGAACTGATCCAACTACCACTGATTAATCTAATGAAAACTTTGCAACCCTACTGAAAACCAAACCTTGAACATTTTTAGTTATCGCATTTATTTTAGCCCCCACTTTCCATTCTAGTTCTTTTCAAGATGCAGCAAAACTGGATACAGCTTTAGGGTACAAACACCAAAGTTCAAAATGAGCATCATAGCCTAAGTATGAAATCAGGGATGGAGTGTTTACAGCTATGCCTTTGGAAACCCTGGCTGTCATTCAACCCCCCTTCGCTTTCCTCGGGATACAGACAAACCAAGGGATATCAGCAAAGAGCATGGCCAAATGCTGAGAGAGATTTGCTAGGGTGAAGTTGATATCTCTACCTAGCAAGCTGTCAATTACAGGTTTCCATGTGGGAGAATGGAAAACAGATTTCATTGACCTCAGAGCAGCAGCGCTAAATGTGAAGGATCCCTTGTGACATCTCCCTACCCAGGTGGCCCCTCCAGAACAACTACGTTCAAGTCAGCTAGGCAAAGAGAGATGTATTCTGTTGCCTTGCACAGCTGACACAGTTTTTGAAAGCCCATCTTTTTCATATAACTACATCAACACTGCCTTCCAGAAGGTATCAAAAGTATACTCTTTATCCTAGAGTGCTGTCTGGGCCTATGGTCAGAAACCGGATTTATCAGTGGACCACTATGAAAAAAGAGTGAGAGAGTGAGCAAAGGACCACCTTCCAGATTGCCCATTGTTGGTAATGCCCATTGTCACAGCCACTGGTCCCTCTATGCCCCTTTTCTAGTTCCTCTTTGGGAACAAGAAGGCCAGGCTGCACCCTTAAAGGGGTCATAACCCCCCACTAAGGGGACCAGCAGTTGCTAATTCCTTATCAAAGATACCATGGTATATAGACCACCTAACAAATAAGCAAAGATCTACCAAAGAACAAACTCTAATTCATTTCATGTGATACAAATACTATTTACTAACCAGCATAATTCAAAATAGCCCGTGAAATAAAAATAGAGAATATCTCATACTAATGTGACTGTTGCTGGTGTCTATCTTATGTTTCTTTTTAGATTGTGAGCCCTTTGGGGACAGGGATCCATCTTATTTATTTATTATTTCTCTGTGTGAACCGCACTGTGTGAACCGCACAAAAACCGCATTTTTGGAAGGGCAATATAGAAATCAAATAAATAATAATAACAATAACAACCCATATAAACAGCTATCTCAACGGTAATATTAATCCACATGATGACCCACAAATAGATGAAAATCCATGCAACTCCACGAATCCACAAGAGTATAACCATTTCAAAGTATGAGATTTTTTTCAAGTGGATGAAATTCTCATATTGTCCAAGGAATACCCCCAAATGTGTTAGATTTTACTGCAGATATATAGGCCTTCCAAATCCAATATATAAATCACCTCGACCACTGGTGGGGGGGGGGAGTGGGGTGGAGGACGCTGCTTGGGAAGGGGGCATCTCCCTCCCCTCTGCATTCTATTATTTTGATATAAGTGTTTCATTCCAGGAAAAACTATGGCCTTTAGAAAGCTCATCTGCTCAGGACATTTATTCCCCATGTGAACTCCAAGTGCTGCACTGGTGGAGGTGCCATAATCATCTGCTAAGTCACCAGCTGGGATGTCATATGCAGAAGATTAGAACTGGAGGTAAGAGAGCAGCATCAGAAGTTAAGGATCAGCAGATCTGCTGTCGTACAAACATCCTTTCTTAAGAAGGAATAGGCATAAAGAGATTCACATTAGCTTGGTTAGTGTCAGCAACTCTGTTTCTAAATAGATTTGGGAGATGGGTGCGGAACTGTAGGGATGAGCTGGCACTGCTTGAATAACCACCTCTCACTGGCAGGAATATGAAGTCAGACTATTAGGTTATGGAAATAGATTATGTCCAGGTCATCAGAAGTAAATCTCAAGGTCAGTTCAAGATGAAACACTGGCACATTTTTATAAAGATGTTTTTCAGTCCAGTGCCTTGGAGACTTCGCATTATCGGGCACTGTCTTTCTGATCTCTCGTTTTGGAAGTGATTTTGATCCCAGCTTGAGTGATATTTGATATAATTACCATTTAAAAGCATGAAGGCGAAGCAGTCTTTAAGCAAGCAGCCATCTAAAAAGCAGCATTGTCAGAGGCTAGGCTGCGACATAACAAGAACCTCTGGGTTATTTCATCTAATGAGGACTATCCAGAAGCTAGACTCTGAAGGAAGGGCCACAGTGTTCCACAGTGCTAAGAAAGCTGCCTCTCTGACCTCAGAGTAAACACTTTCTGAGCAGCATGATGAATGACCAGACTGCAAATGATGGGGACAGGGGATTCTAAGAACCAGATCCAATTTATCTGGAAGTCTCACCTTACATACTGAGATAAAAACTAAGTTTTTGTATTTAGTGCACCCTTCTATTAAATTCCAACTCACATATGATAAAGTGAGCATACCCTTTTTCTTTTTTTGGATATGCAGGTAATCAGTGGTGAAGGTGGTTTGATTACAGATGTTTATTGGAAACCAACAGACATGAACTCATATTTGAAATTGGACAGCTACCACCCCCATACTTTGAAGAAGAAAAAAGCCTTCCTTTCTTTTTAATGCTTAGGAGGACCAGTAGTACAGACAATTTATTTATATAACAAGAAAACACTTTGAAACAATAGTTAGTCTACAGGGACTATCCAGTCCAGCTGATAAAACAGGCCTTTTTAAAAGCCAGGTCAGAGGAAAGGAAGTTGCTGTTAAACCCTCAAAACTCTCAAAATAATAGGACTACCTCCAATAGGATGGTAATCCCTTTAACATTTGAGGTATAGCGATTGAGGGAGTGATTTGCCAGCCCCAGCACCTATTACAGAATATAGCAAGGTGAGTGGGCAAACCTTTGTTTGCCAGGAAGAGCAGTGTTAATTTGTAAGGTCTATTGGTGCACAGTGCTTTACAGCCGGCATGTGTATGGAAGCCTAATACTCTTGATGTACAGATTCCAATAGGCCAATATGTTTGTGGGAGCTGTTCTGTTTGTAAGAATTGCATTAAGTGCAAAAGTTTCTGTAATCTGAAAGACTCAAAAGAATATCAGTTGTGGGATATGTTTACATGTAGTAGTAAGGGGGTTATATACGTTATCAGATGTCCTTGTTCTCTTATGTACAGTATGTTGGTATGACCTCTAGGTGTTTTAGGACTCATATCATAGAACATAAATTAAAAGCTGTATGCATAGAGGTCGGATACATGCCCCATTGGTCAAACATTTTTTGGAACATAACGATTCAGTAGACCAATTACAATTCTGGTACAATCGTCCATTGCCAACCACGAAGATTCTGTTCTGGGAAAACATCACAGTTGGCGAATTTGCAGTAGAGAAGCCATTGAAAACAATGGCAAATGGAGTTAGGGGAACTGCGACCAAAAAACAAGATAAAAAGCAGAAAAATCCCCCCTGACCCCCAGAAATCACCCCCTGACCCCCAGAAATTCCCCAAATGACCAGCCCAATTTTTTAAAAAAATGATGCCAAATCGCAGATACTTGGGTAGCAATTGGTGAGGGTGGTGACAATTTCCCAGTCGCGGATACTCAAATCCACGATTGGGAAACCCACAATAGGCGAGGGATGACTGTACATTGAAAAGCTTGTTGGAGGCGATATGAATAGAGCCCTACTAAAATGAGAATTGTTCTGGATCCATACCCTCAGGACTGAGGTACCTTGGGGGCTGAACGAGGATGTAAATTGGTACATTCGCATTGGCTAAATAGCAACATTCAGAGGTAAAATTTGGTGTCTAAATAAGTGGCCCTTGTTTTTCTTTTATTATTTATTGTGAATGCTGTTATACTTTTGTATTTTCTTGTAATTAATGTAGGTATTTGCAGAAGCAGTCCTTTGAGATCGGAATCAGCAGTCTGAACCAATGAAAATGGACTACATTCAGCGGTGTAGGGAAGCCGCTGGTGGCCCTGGTTCAGTTCGCCACTGGCAGCCCCTTAGCCACCCCCCACCATGAATGAAGTCAGATGCAGGGGGCGTGGGTGGGGAAACAGGTTTGGGGGTGGGGGCGCCACATGCAATGGTGGCTATGCCCCTGACTACCTTACTATGAACTGTTTTTAATTCCAAAAAGAGGCTGGTACCACAGTCAGTTGAGAGAGCTACTCCTTTGAGTCTAGCAAACTGAGAGTCCTTAAAATTGAGGAATTGTTTGATGAGTGTTGTATGTAAGTGACTTATTTTGGTTTGTTATTCAACAAGTCTTATCTAATGGGACCACAGAAATGGTCACTGTTTATTTATTTATTCATTCATTCATTCATTCATTCTATTTTATTTTATTTTATTTTATTTTATTTTATTTTATTTTATTTTATTTTATTTTATTTTATTTTATTTATATACTGCCCTTCCAAAATGGCTCAGGGCGGTTTACAACAGAATTCCACTAGAGTTGGAAGACTGAATATAATAATGTATTGTAGTTGTGTTATATATGTAGATATATAATATATATCTTTACATTTATATATTTATATTTATCTTAGAGGGAGGTTGGTGCTATGGTTAGCCTCAGAGAACTGTACAATAGAGCTTGTAACTTGAAAGCTCCTCCCTTGAGATAAGATTTATTGAGTGTTTTATTAGCATTCAGGTAGCTATTGTGAATAAATAGACTCATGACACTGAAGAAGGCCTGAATAGGCTGAAACACATTTGGTTATCCAGTACTGTTGTTAATCAGGTAACGTGATGGTGCAGAAAATACAGGATCATGATGATCAAGCCCTATGGCAATGAATACAGCATTTATTTGAAGAACTTCTATTTATTCATTTGTGCTAGCCCCTGAAAATGTGTCAGGAGGCTATGTTTGGGATTTTATAGTTTATATCACCTTCTGTGGTTTTATATTAAGGCTTTTCTGAACTTCATTTGGGCCTCGATATCCACAGATTCACTATCTGCGTATCCATGCTCAGATAAAAGACACCCAACCTTGGCATATGCAGGGGAGGGGGAGACAAAACATGCCTACCTTGTATATCCACGGGTCAGGGGTGGCAAGAAATGACTATGGGAAATGATCATTTCCAGTTCCCATTTTGTGTCTCGTAGCCTCAAAATGGCTGTTTTTTTAAAATGGGGGGAAAAATTTACTGATTTTCAGCTGATCTGGGGGCATTCTGGGGCACAGCACAACTTGTGGAGAGTAGCAAAGCATGGCAAAGAGCTTCCCCCTGCATCCCCCCCCCAAGAAAAATTGGCCAATTTTTGGCAATTGTTGACACTTTCCCCAACAACTGGGAACCTAACCCCCATGATCCTATAGCCCCCAATACCTTGATACCCACAGTTGCAGCTAGGAATGGAACCCCCGTGAATATCAAGGTCTTCCTGTATTGTATTTTTAAGATATTAATTCATGGTTATGATTAGACTCTGTTGCAATTATTGGCTATATTAATATTGACTTATGATTGTATATGAATGAACTATTGACTGCTTTTATGGTTATTTTTAACTACACTTATTTTAATTAACAGATTCCTAAGTATACTAATCTGGTTCTTCTGGGTCTTGCTTTCATTGTAAGTGAACCTAGACAAAGGTATTTTTATTTCATTTAATTACAATTTCCACAATCACCTGTCACTATGGCAGGGGTGATGGGAATTGTAGTTCAACAGCAGCTGGAGAGGCAAGGTTGTCTACCTCTGCCCTATCGCGACTTGCCAAAACTCAATCTGATCACATTTCAGCATCACTAATTTATTTAGACTCTGCTCTGTGGCCAAAGCTAAGCTTAGAGGAAGATGTGTGATAACCATTGGTCACATGTTAAGCTTACATGGGAGGATAACTTTTAATGTGTTCTAATGAACAAGTAGCCTTCCGGGCTGAGTGGACTAAATATCCAAATAAATGATAGGTTAAACTATACAGTATATCGTTCCAGATAATGATTGATTGATTGATTGATTGATTAAGTGCCGTCAAGTCAGTGTCGACTCTTAGTGACCACATAGATAGATTCTCTCCAGGATTATCTGTCTGCAACTTGGCCTTTAAGGTCTCTCAGTGGTGAATTCATTGCTGTTGTAATCGAGTCCATCCACCTGGCTGCTGTTCGTCCTCTTCTTCTCTTTCCTTCCACTTTTCCCAGCATTATGGATTTCTCAAGGAAGCTGGATCTTCACATAATGTGTCCGAAGTATAATAGTTTGAGCCTGGTCATTTGTGCCTTGAGTGAAAATTCTGGATTGATTTGTTCTATGATCCATTGGTTTGTTTTCCTGGCTGTCCATGGTATCCTCAAAAGTCTTCTCCAGCACCAAAGTTCAAAAGCGACAATGCTTTTTCTATCTTGCTTCTTCAAAGTCCAGCTTTCACATCCATAGAGTGTCATGGGGGAAACCATTGTCTGAACTATTCTAAACTTTGTAGGTGTAGACACGTCTCGGCATCTAAATAACCTTTCCAAGACCTTAATTGCTACCCGACCAAGTGTTAGTCTGTGGTGTATTTCTTGACTGCTGGATCCTTGACTGTTGACGGTAGATCCTAAAAGGCAGAAGCTATACACCACTTCAATGTTTTCATTGTCAATTCTGGGGCTAGTTGCTATACCCATTGTCATTAGTTTAGTCTTCTTTACATTTAGTTGTAGTCCTGTTTTTTCACTGTGCTCCATGACTTTCATTACTAGAGCTTGCAGATCATTCACATTCTCAGCTATCGGAGTGGTGTCATCAGCGTAGAGCAGGTTATTGATGTTTCTTCCTCCAACTTTAAAACCACGCTCATCTTCTTCCAATCCAGCTTCTCTCAGTATATGTTCAGCATATAATTTGAATAAAGAAGGAGAGAGTATACAGTCTTGTCTTACTCCTTTGCTGATCTGGAACCAGTCTGTTTTGCCATGTTCCATCTGGACTGTGGCTTCCTGTTCTGTATCCAGGTTTCTCATGAAAACAATGAGGTGTTCTGGGATGCCCATTTTCCTAAGGATATTCCACAACTTGACATGGTCGACACAATTGAAGACTTTTCTGTAGTCAATAAAGCACATATTGACTTCTTCCTGGTATTCTTTGGCTTTCTCAGTTATCCAGCATGCATCAGCAATGATGTCTCTTGTTCCTCGGTCTTTTCTGAAACCAGCTTGAACATCTGGCATTTCACTTTCCATATAGGGCTCTAATCTGCGTTGGATGATCCTGAGCATTATTTTGCTAGCATGTGAAATTAAAGGATATTGTGTGATGATCTGCACAATCTGTTAAGTCTCCTTTCTTTGGTATGGGTATGTAGACTGACCTCTTCCAATCTGTCGGCCACTGTGGTGTTCTCCAAATTTGCTGGCATAGTTTGGTTAGAGTCTTGACTGATTCTTCTTCTGTTGCCTACCAGTTATATATTAGCACTGTCAGCAGTAGCTTTTATGTACAAACTTCTTTGGCGGAGCCAGAAACAGAACCCGTAGATCATTTAAACACCTTAACCACAAAGCTGGCAACTATACCTGTAAAAACAACATGGCTCTTTGTCTCATCAAATCCACCGAACTTTTGCAAACTTGGTTAAACAATAACGATTCACAGCGTCAGCATGGATTATGTGCCAGATGTATTACAGGCAGCTTAACTGTTCAAGCCCAATATAATAAGGGTCTTTGCACTTTCTTGCATAGGTGATATAACTTAACTGAGAAAACTAACAAGTTATATAAAGAACTGTTGGGGTGATAAAAAAAAAGGACAGTGTCATAGATGATGCAGAAGGAGAGAGAGTTCACACATATTTCCTGAACTCTCTCCCACTCCATTTGGATGCAGGGATCTCCTGCAACTGGTGCTGCAAGAAAAAGGTGGGATAGCCATTTTCATGTATGGGATTTACTGCCACAAGATGCTTTTTTAAGGGGGCATTAGACAAATTGATATAGGATAGTGTCCAGCTACACATCCCTGTCTCCTCTACCCAGCCTGGCTAGGCTTATCGGGACCGGCCTCAGAGCAAGGACAGGGATGGGACTGGACATCACCTTGGGCCTCCTCTGTCCCAGGCTGCTTGTTCCTTGTGTCTGCCCCTCTCCAGGGGCCCCTGAAACTCTCCACCAGCCTCCTTCTCATCCCTGGCTGGCTCCTTAAATGCCTTCTCACAGGCTATGCATTGCCTACCCAATTATGGGGCCAATGCCCCTCTTATTACCTGTAATTGATTACCCGTTACAGCTGTTGCCAATGCCTCTCCCCCTTCTCCTTCCTCCTGCTCAGACCCCCTCTCTTCAGGAGGCATGCTGCTGATGTTATCCTCACATGCCTCCCCTTCGGTCTTATTAGGGCTCAGCTCCTCCTCCACTGGAGCTGAGTCTTTCCTCCGTCTCTCCCCCGCCTTGGGCCCTCTCACCACTCCGTCCTCAGAGGTAAGGACAGCCAGCCTCACCAAACAGATAGATAATTCAGCCATAGGGGAGGAGAGATCGTCTTTTGGTGGCAAGTATGCATTGTCACCTTTGCTAAGCAGGATCCACCCTGGTTTGCATTTGAATGGGAGACTACGTGTGTGAGCACGGTAAGATATTCCCCCTAGGGGATGGGGCTGCTCTGAGAAGAACATTTGCATGCAGAAGATTCCAAGTCCCCTCCTGGCAGCTCCAGATAGGGCTGAGAGAGATTCCTGCCTGTAACCTTGGAGAAGCCGCTGCCTGTCTGTGTAGAGATGGACCAACGGTCTGGCTCATTATAAGGCAGCTTCCTATGTTCCTATGTAATAGCCATATGAAACCTCCAGATTCAGCCACCCAATGGCACAGTAGGGAAATTATTTTTAGCCGCCAATGTGCGCTGATGGGGTGGGTGGGGGGTGAGCCGAGCAGGCCTCCCCCACACCCGTTGCAGCGACGGCAGCAGAAGGCCGAGCAGCCACTGGGCCTGCCTCTCTGGTCCAGTGCATTGGAGTGCCTTCCAGTTTTCAAGGACTGCTGGGCCAGACAGGCAGACCCACTGGCCACTCCACACCCCGCCGCTGCAGGGCAGGGGGAGGCCTGCTCGGCTCACTCCCACCCTCCCTGGCCACACACATCGGTGGCTAAAAATAAGGTAACTTTTTGCGGTTCAGAGCAGCAGGCGCGGAGTGGCAGCAGAAACACCCCCTCCCTCCAATGCATGGGGGCCTCACAGTGGGGGCGGTCCAGGCACCAGTTTTACCTAGGTGCGCCACTGGGCACAGGATGGAAATTCAGGTAGGGAAGGTCGCACCAAAGCATTTGGAGGTTACTCACTCACCGGGCATAAGTGATCACCAGCAGAAAGACCGTCTGGAAGGTAAGCAAGACAGGTGTAGCAAGCAGCCATAGGTTCAAAAGGCTTGCCTATCAGGCAGGGGAGAACCAAGGGGAGGTCTCAAGAAGGGAGATTGTGGGAGGATCTGGGTAAAGATGGGTCAGACCCTTCAAAAAACGTTTTACCTCTGGGAGCATAGGCAGGGAGGAGCAGTCAGGATTAGACCAGAATGTCATGATAGCTGCCAGATGGACCTTAATAGAAGTCATATTATATACCCGATTTCATATTCCTGATTTCTTGAGGTCCAGGAGGTAAAAGAGGATCAGTGATAATGGAGCCAAATACGCCTCTTGTGTGTTATGATGGAAGGCAAAGTGTGTGAATTGTGTCCATTTCACCTGGTAAGACTTGAGGGTGGACAGTCTCCTGGATGCGGAGAAGACAGCTATGATGCCAGGTGACCAGGTGGAAGAATCCGCCAGGCTGTCAGGTGTAGAGATGCAACGTCTGGGTTCAACACCATCCCTCGTTGTTTGGTCAGAAGGTCTGGGAGGACCTGGAGGCACGGGAACCAAAGGCTCCTTGGCCACCAAGGCGTGATCAGAATACAATGTGTTCTGTCCTTCTGTATTTTCTGCAGGACCTGAGGAATGAGAGGGATTGGAGGGAACAGATAGGCGAACGGAGCGTCCCACCGGAGCATGAAGGCATCTCCTAGAGAGCCCAGGCCCAATCCTGCTCTTGTGCAGAAGAAGTTGCATTGATGGTTTTCAGGGCTCGCGAAGAGGTCTAGTTGTGGGGTCCCTCACAGCCTGAAGACCGTGTGGAGCGTGTCTATGTTGAGTTTCCACTCATGAGAGGATGACAGCATCCTGCTGAGATAATCTGCTTGGATGTGCTTGCGGCCCTGAATATGGATTGCAGACAGGTAAGTGTCATGGTGCAGGGTCCATTCCCACACCTGCAGAGGCAGCTGGAGCAGAATTCGGGAACCTGTACCCCCTTGCTGTTTTATATAAGCTACTACAGATGTATTATCCATTATTACTTGTACGTGCTTTCCAATGACAATGCTTTGAAAGCCCTTCAGAGCTTTGAGCACTGCTAAGAGTTCTAAATAATATATGTGATGGTTGGTTTCTCGACGGGGCCATCTGCCATTTAACTGGAAGTCCCAGAGATGGGCTCCCCATCCAGTGCTTGATGCATCTGTAGTAAGAAAGACCTGAGGACCTGGCGGGTTGAATGGTGTCGTCTTGGCCAGGTTGGCATAGGAGATCCACAAGAGGAGAGACTGGCAAACCCAGGAAGGAATGCAAAGGAGCCTGTGTTGAGAATCTCATTGCGAGTTGGAGACATCTAGGAACCACCGCTGAAGTGGCCGCATACGAAGGTAGGCAAGAGGTACGGCAGCTGCGGCTGATCTCATAAGATCCAACATGTACTTCACTGACTTTGCCCAGTGCAGGGGGCCTTCATGCAGAGAAGTAGCCACAGTCCTGATGTCTGCTATGCGAGCTGATGGTAGGTAAATTGCGGCACAGTTGGAGTAAAAAATGTTCCCCATGAACTTTATGATGCGAGTCAGACACAAGTGGGATGTCTTGTAATTCACTTGGAGTCCCAAGTTAGAGAGTAAGCTGAGGGTGGTGGCAAGATGAGCGGACAAGGTGGACTGGATACCGCAACCAGGAGCCATTCATCTAAATATTGGAAAACTTTAATCCCTTGCCCCTGCAGGTTACCAATGACGACAGACATACACTTCCTGTAAACCCACGGGGCCGAGGAGAGACCGAAGGGCATGGCCTTGAACTGGAACTTCTGGGATCCGATCTGAAAGCGCAGATACTTTCTGTGTTGAGTATGGATCGTGATGTGATAGTATGCGTCCTCCAAGTCTATGGAGATGAACCACATTCCTTCGGACAATAAGGGGAGGATCTCTGAGATGGTGAGCATTTGAAAATGCTTGTAGGTGACTTACTTGTTCAGAGCTCACAGATCCATGATTGGAAGAGGAATGCCACCTTTCTTTGAGATGGTGAAGGAGGAGAAAAAGCCATCCATCTGGTTGGAAGAGATCGCCTCTATGGCCCCTTTCTCCATCAAGGTGTGGATTTCGTCCCATATGTCTGCACTCAGGAATGTGCCTCTGCATCCAGAGTCTGAAGGATGCTGCAGAAATTCTATGGCATAGCCCTGGCTGATAACAGAGAGGACACAACTGTCTGTAGACATGTCCAAGAAGGGACGCAGCCACATCCCAGGCTGAAGGTGGTCATGCCTGCTTATGGTAGGAGCTATTCCTGGGCTTGGACTGTGGAGGCTTCGAGGATGGAAGGACT
Source organism: Hemicordylus capensis (assembly GCF_027244095.1). Lineage (NCBI taxonomy): Eukaryota > Metazoa > Chordata > Lepidosauria > Squamata > Cordylidae > Hemicordylus > Hemicordylus capensis. The sequence goes on along the minus strand of NC_069666.1, from coordinate 12,884,175 downwards.
TCTTCCTGTACTGGTGGAACTTGTGTTGATGAAAAGGCTGGTCAGTTTGTGACTGAGAAGAGCCCCTTGAAGAGAGATAGTGTGGTGCCCAAAAAGGCCTGTTGTACCTGGGGTTGGTCAAAGAGGATGAAGAACAACCATTGAGTGAGCTGTCATGCATAGTTTCTGCTCGCTCGCGCTCTCTAAGGTGTCATCTGTTTTGGGTCAAAAGACAGCCTGCCCATCAAAAGGGAAATCTTCAATCCTTTATCTAGCCTCTGAGGTAAGGCTGGAGGAGTGCAGCCAGATATGTCTTCTCGAGGCCACTTTTGTTGGCCATAGACTGAGCTGCAGAATCAATGACATGCCTGGAGGTAGGAAGATGCTTTTTACTGAGATAGAAGGCCTCCCAATGCACTGAGTCTTTCTCGTCTGAAGGGAAAGCGTCTAGAGCCAGCGAAAGCTTCTCTCAAAGGAGGCGATTATAATGTGATGTGCATGAATGGTATTTGGCAGTCTTAAGCAGCAAAGATGAGCTGGAATAGAGGCGGTGCCTGATGGAGTCAGCAAGGTGGAGCAGACAATGGGACCAGGCAAGGTGTGGTAGCAGATCAAGTTAGGCATGGGATGCTTCTGAAGGAAAATGCAATCCACCAAATAAACTTTGTAAAAGTTCTCAAAACATTTTAGACATTGAGAAGGGCTTTCTCCCACAAAACAGCCCTCAGCCTAGCAGTTCTGTTCCTGCATGCCAGCTGGGTGAGTTTCTGGCAAGGCACGCAGGACTGAGTAACATGGGCTTCCCTGAGGCAGAAAAGACAAAGCTGGTACCTGTCTGAGGAAGGGAATTTAGCTTGGCAGCAAGAACAACACTTAAAAGAAGTGTTTGTGGCCATAAACTAAGGAGGAAAAAATCATTCAAGGCTTCCCTTGTGGGGAACGGGGTGGTTGGGGGCAGTCAGGTAAAATCAATACGCAAAAGGGAAAGAGAGAGGATGATAGCAGGAGGCGAGAGAGAATAAAATATAACAAAAAGTACAGTAGAGGAACGTAAATGTCTGCTTCTCTTCTAGATACCACAGAGAAGCAGACAACAAGAAGGAAAAAACTTCCCAACTAGCCTGATGATTCTCTGTCGGCAGACTATGAAAAACCGAGGTGGTAAGGGTGGTCCTATGTTCCTATGTAAGAGCAACAGAAATTAAAATTGGCTGGAGGATGCAGAACATGGTAATCTCCCTCTGGGCACCTGACACAGAGTAGTGAATCCGCTGCCTATTTGTCTACTTTTGCTTTGGTTGCATATCTCAAAAGAAAGCAAATATTACAAAAACACCCTATGTTTCCAGCCAAGGGCACCACTGGGCGTGGCCCATGGGTTTTGGGCCCTGAATGAAAGGCTCAGAGCCTTGAATCTCATCAGCCACTTTCTTCTCAAATGGGTGGTGGGCAGCCACTGCTGTGGCCCCAGAAAACAGCCATCGCTTCTTGCCACCACCTCCTTCCTAGATGGTGCTGTGCTACAGCATTTGTCTCCTCCAGTTTCCCTTTGCAGAGGAGTCAGGTGTAATTATTCTTGGGGGACACACAACTGATTCTCAAAAGAGAGGCTGTGGATCCAGATTTTTTGAGTGCCTAGCAACACCCCTGTGGTCTTTTTGGTTAATCCATTCCTTGATCCAAGCCCAGCTTTTGAATGGGGCTTTAGTAACTCGTATTCCAGTCCTAGAGTAGAGCAGGAGCTTTAAAAAAAAACACAACCCAGCAGCAAGAGCACTGAAAAGCAGTTTGCATTTGCCTCTCTGTACATAATATCTATTTCATTAAACTATTAATATTCCTGATTCCACTCCACTGCCTTGTCCTTGCATACCAGAACTCTTTCCCTTGGATTCTAAAACCCCTGTCTCCGGCACTCTCAAAAAAGGGAGCCAAATCTGAGTGGCCCTGCCCTTGAAAATGCTCACAACTCAGAGAATTAGGGAACCCTATAAAAAGTGTTACACCACCTCAGCAGTTCAGGAAAATTTTTAAAAGAAAGAAAAATTCCAAATGAGATCAACCCAGATCAACTCGAAATGAAGAGTCAGCAGTGTTACAAATGGGTGAGAAAATACAACTGCAAAAAACAAAACAAAAAACCAACAACCAAAAAACACCAGGATAGCTGTAGCAGTTTGCCCTCAATAACAACATGGTTCAGTAATGTTAGTGCAGGAGAAAGCAATGTACAATTATTGTTATTTTTAAAAGTCCATTGCTGTCGTCCAATTCTGTAAGTTTTACAGTCCATTTTGTGGCCGTGTGTTTCCTTTCTTTACATATTGCTTTGCACTTTGAGTCTTATAGATGGAACTTCGCTCTTGTGTAAATGCCATACGTCTACTACAGTAGGAACAAAAGAGGGACCAAGTGGCCTCTATATCTATTGGCATGCATATTTACCAACCTTGCCGATGGTTACAGGCCCTGCCCGCAAGGTCAATACGATTCATCCACCCTGGATGCCAGGAGGCCTCCTTTATTTGTTATCACAGTGACATTTGATTGCTGAAGTGAACACTCTCGTTCAACATGCCCAGATCCCTGCTGCTAGCTAGTTTGCTTTCTTCTTCTCCCGTCCCTGCACAGCATTAATGTCTCCAAGTTATAAATTTATGGAGCTGGGAAATCCAACTTCTGTGCTTCCTAGTGAAAGAGGGGTTTGCAGATCACCTTGAGTCTCCATCCAAATTCCTGAAGGGAATTCTGTGTCTCATTCGGAACTCCCTGACATCTAAATTAGAGAGAAACTGAGCTTGGTGGTAGAATGATTTGAATGCAGATTATCTCAAGTTCAATTCCTGGCATCTCCAAATAGAGCTGGAAAAGACCCCACTCTGGAACCCCGGAGAGTTACTGCCGGTCAGTGTGAACCAAGGGTCTGCAATCTGCAGGCCTGTGGTGTAGAGAATACAGAGTCGGATGGACCAATGGCCTGACTCAGTCGAAGGCAGCTTCCTGTGGTCATGGACTATGCTTCGAAGCTCAGCTATCAGTGCTTTGCCCTGATAAGGACTGTTTGTTAATGACTCAAGATAGACAAGCACAACGGGGAATCCGATCGGATCCCAGAAGGGTAAAAGAAACTCACAATTTTGGACTCTTTTATAAAGACATAAGAACATAGGGAGCTGCCTTATACTGAGTCAGACCACGGGTCCATCTAGCTCAGTATTGTCTACACAGACTGGCAGTGACTTCTCCAAAGTTATAGGTAGGAGTCCAGGCACGGCCCATGAACGTGCCTCTAGGGGGCGCGGCTGGTGACATCTTTAAGTGTAAACAGAGCCAGTGCTCCATGCCACCCAGCAACCCCTGCTGCGGGGAATCGCCTCCGCCACTCACCTGGCCGCTGGCGGAGGCTTGCCTCCATGGGAGCCAGGTGAGTGGGGGAGGCGATTCCCTGCCATGGGGGCTGCTGGGCGGCACGGAGCACCGGCTCCATTTACACGTAAAGATGCCGCCCGCTGCCCCCCCAGAGGTGCATTCACAGGCCGCGCCTGTAGGAGTCACTCTCAGCCCTATCTGGATTTGCCAGGGAGGGAACTTGGAACCTTCTGCATGCAAGCGGGCAGGTGCTCTTTCCAGATGCTGCCCCATCCCGTGGGAAATATCTTACAGTGCTCACACATAGTCAAATGCAAACAAGAGCAGAACCCAATTAACAAAAGGGACAATTCATGCTTGCTCATCCCCATTTTTGTCATCCTTTTAATGTTGAAAACCTTCAAGAAATCACCAAAACAAAACAAAAACCCAAAAGGAAAACCTTCTTCCAATTGCCAGTCTCTTACCTTATAGTCTATAGATAGGTAAAGGTAAAATGCTGACGAGTCGGTGTCGACTCCTGGCAACCACAGAGCCCTGTGGTTGTCTTTGGTAGAATACAGGAGGGGTTTACAATTGCCTCCTCCTGTGCAGTATGAGATGATGTCTTTCATCGTCTTCCTATATCACTGCTGCCTGATATAGGTGTTTAGTCTGGGAAACATACCAGCAGGGATTCGAACCGGCAACTTCTGGCTTGCTAGTCAAGTCATTTCCCTGCTACGCCATTAGGTGGCTACATAGTCTATAGATACCTAGGACTTAAAAGCACATAAAGGCAATCTTGGCCAAACCCACATCTGTCTTATGCATGGAGTAAGGATCCATTATTTCCAAGCATTCTTAACAAAAGTGTGTGAGACAATCTATGATAATCCACATCATGTGACATACCCAAAAATAACTTGAGAAAAGTTGATCTATATGCACACCTTACATGCTCCAACTGCCCTTATTTATGAGTTACAGTCCCTGTTATCTAGCACCTGACAGACTAGGGTGGAGAGACTTCAAAACCTCTTACAGCTATGAGGCTCACTGGAGCCAGTCATCATCTCTCAGCCCAACCTACACCACTGGGTTGTTTTGTGAATAAATTGGGAGCGGGGAAACTATGTACACTGCCTTGAGCTCCTTGGAGGAAGGGCAGGATATAAATGGAATAAATCAATAGCAATACTGTTTCTGGTAGATCATGTTCCTGTTTTCCCAATTAAGTTTCCTATTGTTTCCAATTTTCCAATAATGTTGCCTGTACCCCCAATTTCTGCCTTTCGTTGATGCATTTTAAAGAAGTTGTTTCATTTTAAATGGAAATGGAAGACTTGTTTTATTCCAGCAGGCCTTCCTCTAACTGCACATTTCAAAGTTTGTTACGGTCTATGACCAGCACAACAAGGAACTCTACACAATGATGTGTGATTGCCCTGTTTTAATGATTGCCTTATCCTGCATTTCTATGACCCTAGAGGCCAGGGGCAGAGTCATCATAGCGCAGACGGCTTCAAAGAACCCGGGCCGCTGTGCTCAGGGGCTACGGCTTGTGCCCCATCCACACTTCCTGAGCCTGATGTCAGATGCAGGGTGTGTGAGGCCGTGTTTTACTGTGTGTTTAATTAATTTTGTTGTAAGCTGATGAATTCATTTCTGAATTCATTGGGCATAAATATCTTTTAAATAATAGATAGTTAGTTACTAGTCTTGCAAATTCTTTGGTGTTCGGCTCCATTCCTAGAGTCTTGAGGGCTACTCCAGGAAGAGCACCTACATGCTTGCGTGAAGAAGTTTCCAAGTTCCCTCCCTGACATCTCCAAGACAGGGCTGAGAGAGACTCCTGCCTGCAACCTCAGAGAAGCTGCTGCCAATCTGTATAGGCAATACTGGGCTACATGAATCAATGGTCTGACTCGGTATAAGGCAGCTTCCTACATTCCTAAGTTAACTAAGAGCGGGGTGGGGACTGGTGGATGCATCTACCATATTGACCAAGACTATTTTTTTCCAAGTTCTTTGATGTTGGAAATCAGAGTGTCATCTTATATTCAAGGTTGTCTTCTATCTGGGTAAATATGGTAATCTGTAGTACTGAGGTAGGCAAATGCCTATGTACCATGCAGTACATAGGACATAGGCTACCTTGCACACTTTGCAGGTGAGGAAGGCTCTGACCTGCCGCTAACTGACTGCAACAATTACATTTTTTGTTGGAAGTTAAGGACTCTGCGCTGTCTCATGTCTCAATGACAGAGGGGGACAGATTAGTGAGTCAGAGGTCTAGAGGGGTCAAGACATTGGTCATCCCTTCTCTGCTGCTCTGACACTATCCCTTTGATATGTAGATTGCTACTCTTACGACTTCCTTCTTTCCTGCCACTTCCACTTTCTTCTTCCTTGCAACACACATGCTTCTCTTTCCCTGCATCATGTGTGCAGAGATGCAGAAACCATCCATCTGCAACCAGCTAGCTAGCTAGATTAGAGATCCTATCTCTCCACTTTCCTATCTAGAATGGATTTTTCCAATAAAGACTCTTCATATTGATTTGAAACTATTAACTGGCTCCAAGTTTATTTTACTCTCAGCATACATGCATGCCTAGGCAGACTCCGCTGTGTTGTGCCTCAGTGCACTCTGCTGTAATAGAAGGGTATCTCTTACCAGAGAGAATTCCCAACATTTTCCATGTGTGTCTGTGCGCGCGTGTATCTTTAAGCTAAAGAACAAGTACCTTTGTTGCTTTCAAATCAATGGAGGATAGATAGGCTATCGCTGAGTGAATGACTACAGCACACAGAGCAGAGCCTTCAGCAATGTGCAATGGTGTGGAGGGACTTAAGCAGTGCTCCTTGATTGGAGAATAAGGGTGTGACAAACATGTCCCAGTTTCAGCTGCGATATGCTGGAGGGGACGCAGAGTGCAATAGGTGACTCTAAAGCAAAGAATAAAGTTTAGTTGCTGCTATGCTGGAATATCCCTGAGAATCCATGTTTGGATTCCCTCCCCAATACGATTTAATATCTCAAAAGCAGAGCACAGGCAGGGCTCTGTGCAAACCGCAGTTCAGTGGGAACAGATAACGTGATATTAGCTGCAAGATTCTTTTTGAGAATGTCAGCTGAATTTTTTTCTTTAAAGCACTTCTTCGTCCTAATGGCTGAGAAGGTCTGCTGGCAAGCATGCAGGCAATGCCTGTGCAAATTTCAGAAGCCTGTGCAGGCCTTGCAGAAGGCTGATTCTTGATCAGATGGGAAAGTACCTATGCTCATACACTTGTACATGTGTATGGACACTGCCTGGCATGCTGACAAATGTGTATGTGGCAAGGGTGCAGAATGCAATGTTGCCTCCCTCACCCAATATAAATTCATTGAACAGCCTGAGAAGAAGAGGGAGGGTGAGAACTAATCTCCTGCATAACTCCCTGCCCCCCCCCCGTGACTTCTAAAACCAGAATAAATTATGCAAAATTTAAAAAATGGTAGAATATTCTATACAAAACAGCAGAGCAACCTATGCAAAACAATACACATTATACAAATTTATTTATTTATTTATTTATTTATTTGAAACATTTAATATACCGCCCACTCCAAAGATGCTGGGCGGTGCACAAAAACATGCAAAACAAGGCAACATTAAAATTTACATTCTAAATTAAAAACTAAAGTAACTTACAACCCCCCCCCCCCCACACACACACACATATATAAGTAAACTACAGGGCAAAAGCCTGGCAAAAAAGAAAAGTCTTCAATAGAGATTTGAAGATCAGTAAGGAAGGGGCTAAACAAATCTGAAGGGGAAGAGAGTTCCAAAGAAGTGGAGCAGCAACCGAAAAGGCCTTTTCACGGGTCCTAGAGCCCCGAACCTCTCAGAAATCAGGAACTGATAAAATGGCCATCTGAGATTATCTAACTGGACGGGATGTGACTGGATGAGAGAGGCAGGTCTGTAGGTAAATCTGCAGGATATGCACAAGTTGCAGAACTCTGCTTTTCTTGTACAGACTGTGAATTGCCATGTAGAATCTATCTCTCTCTCTCTCTCTCTCTCTCTCTCTCACACACACACACACACACACACACACACACACTCACTCAACCCAGAGCATTATGTCAGTTATTATGTAAGTCATATATACCCCTGCTAACTTGGCAAAGAGGCACCTTTTAACGTGGTGATTCTCTTTATTTAGCAGGGGGAGAGCAACTGGCCCTATCCACCCCGGCACAGCATCCCTCCAGTGGCTGTTGCTGGTGTCTATCTTGTGTTTCTTTTTAGACTGTGAGCCCTTGGGGGACAGGGATCCATCTTATCTATATATTTAATTCTCTTGGGACATGCGTGCCCAGGATTTGGAGGTGGAACTCTCGCGACACGCTGCGAGAGTTCTGAAGTGAGGATTGAGGAGGAGAGGGGGAAGAAAGTGCTGGTGGTGGCCGGCCAGCAGAGGAGGGGAGAGAGAAAGGCGGCGGTAGGCAGCAGGCGGGGGGAGAGAAATGCGGCGGCAGGCAGCGGGCGGGTGGGGGGAGAGAAAGGTGGCGGCAGGCAGTGGGCAGGGGAGAGAAAGGCAATGGCGGGCAGTGGGGGAGAAAAGCCGCAGCGGTGACAGGTGGATGGGGGCAAGGAAAACGGTGGCGGGGCCCTTCTTGGCCGCCCACCACGGCTCTGTGTGCGGGGAGGAACGGGAGGGGAGGAGAGCTGGAGAGCGCGGGCCAGAGGGAAGGGGAAGAGAGGAGAGACCAGGGCAGGAGGAAGAGGGAGGGGGAAACAGCCGGCCCCCAAGCACCACACAGATGCTCTGTGCGGGGTTGGCTAGTTTATTTATTAGTTTTCTGTGCTAACCACCCTTAGCCATTTTTGGAAGGGCGATATAGAAATCAAATAAATAAATAAATAAATAATATTGTGCCTGAATAAAACATATTGGCTAGAATCCAAAGAAGAAGCACAAGGGCATGGAAGAGAAAAACCCATGTGTGTCCTGAGCACTTCAGGTTTTTGCTAGAGAAGTTTACATCTACCAAAGAATTAGGCCACTTATGGAAGAGTGGTTTGACTCCTTGGCAGGGGAATCAGCCACCATGAAAACAAAACCAAGAGCAAAACTCTGCTCTTGGAAGGATGCATCTCTCTTCCCTCGATCCCAGCCACCATTAATGGATCACACTGCAGCATTTTACCACAATTTTGCAATCAGATACACATTGCTTGTCAGAAACCATCAGAGACAGTTATTCATCAATAAATGCTTCAGAAAAGGCTTACAAAAACTAGATGGTTCTTGGAATAAAAACCAGAAAATCTGCACTTTTGCTCAATAAAAGATCATATTGACCACATTAATCAACACACTCAGCTGTTTTCAGACATGCCTCTACTGCCAATGAACTTGTAATTTCATGGGAATCATTTTAGAGGTTCATTAGTGGGTATATTCATTATCTTCCCAGAAACATTGAATTAATTCCAATTTGTTATACCTAGAAAATCAAATTAAGTTAGTGGCATGAGGAGCACACATGCCCAGCACATTCAACAGCCTCTTGGAGAAAACATGAACTTCAGTGAACGTGAACACTAATGAGAAGTCAAGTAGAGAAATCAACAAAAGTGTAATACGATGATAAACAGTGATTAGAAACATCTGCATTTGATGTCAAGGGTGCACAAGGGCACAATACCTCAGTATCTGTGACAATAAGCATCAGTCCATCAGAGTCATAAAGACATAAGAGCAACCAATCAAAAGTCTACCTAGCCCAGCACTCTTTTCCAGCAGCAGCAAATGACACAACAGATGCCTTGCACAAGCAAGACAACCCCATGTTGTTTCCAAACAAGGCAATTCCATTCAACTATTTAGGGTGGATACATAATTGAACAGATGTGTGCAGAACACACGGGCCACCCAGTGGGGCTGTGGAGAAGCTGCAGTGTGCCTCCTGGTGGTAATGGAGCTCCCTGCCGCCATTCACGCACCACCATAAACACTTATGTCTCTTTTGCGGCCACGATGTGGTCTAATGATGTACCCACCCTGGTGCCTGTTCTTGCTGAGATGGGCTTGCACCATCTGGTGATGGCATCAGGCTATGTCGCCAGCAGCAACAACGGCAGTGAATGAGCAGCTGAGCAGGGGCTGTGGAGGTGAGTGATGGTTGGGCAGGGGGCTGCAGAGGTGAGCAGCTGGGGGGCAAGGAGACAAAAAATCTAGCCACATTGGCTACCACCACCATTACTATGCCACGCCAACTATTTTGACTAGGGACCAATGATAGATTTATCCTCTTACATGAAAGTATCTAACTCATTTTTAAAAACTACCGAACATAGTGGCCATCACTACATCAGCTGGCAGACATTAACAATTTTCATTAATCAGAACAAAGTTTGAGTAACAGGAGAAAACATAACTCTCACCCTCCAACACTGGGGAAGGGGTCGACTGTGGCAGTGCCCCTGAGTGGACCTCTCTGCTTTCTGGTGAAGTTCATGGATGTACTTCACTCTTAAGGCAAAGAAATAAAATGCTGTCCTTATTGTGCAATATTGGTGAGGGAACCAAATCGGGAACATAGGAAGCTGCCATATACCAAGTCAGACCCTTGGTCCATCTAGCTCAGTATTGTCTACACAGATGGGCAGCAGCTTCTCCAAGGTTGCAGGCAGCGACTACCTTGGCTCTACCTTGGAGATGTTGCCAGGGAGGGAACCTGGAACCTCAGAAAGACTCCAGCCTGCCACTTTGGAGAAACCGCTGCCAGTCTGTGTAGACCAGGCCTGCTCAACTTTAAGGCCTCCAGTCCTTAATCCCAAGTCATAGTAGCCAATACTCAGAGATTATGGGAGTTGTAGGCCAACATCTGCAGGAAGGCCAAGGTTGGGGAGGCCTGGTCTAGATGGATCATAGATGGATCAATGGTCTGACCAGTACAAGGCAGCTTCCTATGTTACTAACTGTGGTTTTCCAGCTAACTTTTCAGTTTACCTCTGTAGATGCCCAGTGGATGAAGTCCTTATAGAACTTTAAAGTACTGGGAAAACCTTCCAATAGGATTTAGTTTAGGCTTTTAAAATTCTGCTTGTTATGCTGATATAGCTGTTTAAAATAAATTGTTGTAAGCTGTTGAGTTTCCTTTGAAAGAAAGACAAGGTACACATTTAAAAATTTAAAAAAAAATTGTGGCAGCCAATTTTACAAACTATGTGTTGTGTGAAAAACACACAATTTCTGAATCTCTAGGTAATTCATTTCATTGTGTTATTGAACAGGGAGAAAACCCCCACTATTCACTTCCTCCACACCTTGCACAATCCTATAAACCTCTAGGATCACATAATATTAAAAGACCTTGGAGGGTCTTCTAATCCAGCCCCCTGCTCAGTGCAAAAAACTGTGACAGCACCCCTGGCAGATAGTTGTCCAGACTCTATTGCGTCCCCCCTGTGGTTGTCGTTTTTCTAAACTAAATAGTCCCCTGTGCTTTAACTTTTCCTGGTGAGTAATATGCTCCAATTCTTTGGTTGCATCATGTTCAGTCTAGGCACCCTACACATTCTAGGGATGTCTGAGCCGGTTCGCCATCAAACCAGACCTGTTTGATGGCTCGCCCTCGAGCGAAACATGGCCCGGTTCGGATTGGCTTGACTTCAAGCCAAACACCCAGGGCCGGTTCAGGGGTTCTAAATGTGAAAAAATAAAAATAAATTACAACTCACCGCCAGGGACAGGTCGTCTAGTGGCCTCCAGGGACTGCTGCTACACCTGCAAGAGGTCTCAGAAAGTTTCCCCTCCCCCTGCTGGCCTCCCCCTGGTCTTCTTCAGGTCATTAAAGCATTAAGATAACCCAGTCCCAGCAGTGAGTTAAAAAAAAAATTCCCCACATTTAGAACCCCTGAACCGGCACAAACTTGAGCTGAGGGGTGTTTGGGAGGGTGCAAAACCAAACATGCCCAGTCCAGTTTGAATCCGGTCCAGACTCGAACCAAACCAGGCCAACCGGTTTTGTGCATACCCCTAACACATTCCTCCGCGATACAATGTCCAGTTCAGTTTATTGCTATCTTTGATCAAATACACAATCCAGATCAAATAAAAGAAACCTTGAGGGTAGATATCAATATAAACACATGCACGCATATACACATGTTGAATCCGTTATATAGAAGATTGAGATAAAAGAGTATAGGATAAAACAAAACTAAAAAGAAAGAAAAAGGAGGGATGATCAGAATTGACCATTTCTGACACATCATGAGTGGATTTTAATCGCAGCCGTACAGAATTTGGCTACTGAGTGCGAGACATAAGTGTGTTTATCAGAAAGAAATAAGTTTATATACAATTCATTCAAATCGTCAGGGTATCTAAGAATGAGAGGAGCAATATATTTGGAATGCAGCTCATGACAGAAAGAACGATACAGAAGCACGTGGCCAACTATCTCAATATTCCCATTTCCACAACAGCACAGTCTCTCCAAATAGGGAACTCTCCTATACCTATCTTCTAGTACTGCAGAAGGCAGCACATTCAGCCGAACCAATGTCCGGGCTCTTCTGCATGCTGGATCTATCAGATCATACAGGTATTTCACTGGTTTTTGTGAGGGTTTGGTGGCTCCAAGTCTTGCGAGGCTTGGTGTCTGGCTTAAATCTGCCTGGCGTTCCATATCAATAATACGCCTGTTGAGGATCACCTTAGCATTATCATAGCCGAGAGGAAGAAGATATTCCATTGACAACCCATATGATTTTAGCTTTTCAGTAATTAGATGCATCCAATCAGACAGATGATCATCCTTAAAAATTAGGGGAGCCAAGGGGTTAACTATAACAGGGCAAAGGGAGACAGTTGTCTGGGGGCCCCAATGCCTTGGGGGGGGGCAGAGGCAAGCCACATGACTGACTCCCCCAGCCATGCACCTGCCCGGGCGTCCTTCAGTTGTATTCATCCCCCCAAATTATTGTGAGTGTTAAGACCTGGAGCTACGAGAAAAGCATATCTTTCTCTAGTACCATTAAATGACTTGCATCGTCCACAATTTACAAAACCTTTTTAAAAATAATTTAGGATGGTGTTTTATATATTCATTCATATATATATATATTGCTTTTTCAGCCTCCTTTAAGATTTCTTTACTTCATGAGCTGAGCTTCAGTGAGAGGGGGGCATTTTAAAATCTTGTCTCTGGGCCCACTCCAACCTTGCTACGCCCCTGAGGGGAGCTAAGCCAGAAGGGGAATATTGAGATACAATGGATGACATCAGGCCAGCAAATGGCCTCTATGCATGTGCAGAGGCCAGCTGAGAGGCAGAGCTGATCCTACACTGCAGCGGGTGCTGGGCAGCATGCCGCTGCTCCAAACAACTACTAGGTGTGGCAGGAAGAGAGGTAAGCACCTACTACTTGACAGTTAAAGGTGCCTCCCAACGCAACCCCAGTGGCGTCCACATCAGCCACTGCTGATGTGTGTTGCTCTGGTGAATCCCATACGGCTGATGATTTAGTTGGCCATCTTCACAGTAGGTTGGTTCCATTATCACATTTCTCTTAAGAATCAAAATGCTTTTGCAAGGAGAAAGCAGGAAGGCAGTCAAGGAAATGCAGCCAAGTCTATATTTAAAGTGCATGTTGTCAGAGCAATTTTTACTTTTTTGCCTGGGTCATCCAGCTACATAGCATGCCTCCGGCAAGGAGTGGCCGCTGAACTGATCTTTCTTTAAATTTCATTCCCCAGTCACTTTTAATAAGTATCTCTGGGTGCAGGGGTGGGGGTGGGGAACCCTGCTAGGAACAGCAAAGTATCATTGGAATAAATGACTCATGTCTGCCTCTATGATCTGGCTGGGTGGCATAAGACACTCTACTCCCATGGATACAATATACTGAAAACCAGAAACACAGACTAGGGAGCATTAAGATTAATATAGAGAACTCTAAGAAACCAATATTCTCTCTCCCTGATATATTTTTGAAAGTTGGACATACACACGTATTTCAGATGTCTTAACAGCCTGCAATTTGATTTTCAAGAGAGCTGAAAACTCAGTCCCTGCTAGGTATGTGCAAAACGTTCTGCACTCAGAATGTTCCAACTCAGAACAGGCCATTCCGCACGTTCCGAGGATGTGTTCCAAGCTCAGAATGGAATGGCCTGTTTCGGGTCAGGACATTCTGAATGTTCGGAGCACCATTTTGGAATCCCAAATGGCGCTCTTCTGACCTCTGTGCATATGTGACAGCCATTTGTACCATGCAGAAGAGCGCCATTTGGGATTCCAAAATGGTGCTCAGAATATTCCGAATCAGAACATTCTGCAGATTTGGCATTTCCTTCCAAGCTCAGAATGGAACACAAAACCTGTTTCATACACATCTCTAGTCCCTGCCATTCACTAGTATACTACTCACACCAAGCATATGTACAAAGAGCCAGGAGGGTGTGAGACTGTTGGGTTTCAATGCAAGAAACCAGCATCCAATTATTACTTGGTTATGAAATTCACTGGATGGCATTCTTGGGCATAAGGACATAAGAGCCCTGCTGAATCAGGCCCAAGGCCTATCTAGTCCAGAATCCCATTTCCCACCAGATGCCTCTGGGAAGCCCACAGTAGCAGATGAAGGCATGCCCTCTCTCCTGCTGTTGCTCCCCTGCAACTGGTATTCAAAAGGCACCCTGCCCCTGAGCCTGGAGGTAGCCTATAGCCATCAAAACTAGTAGCTACTGACAGACTTCTCCTCCATGAATATGACTAAGCCCCTTTTAATTAGTGGCCAGTTAACAAAAAGCTGGTGGCCATCATCACATCCCGTGGCAGAGAATTCCATAGATTGATTATATGCTGTGTGAAAAAATACTTCCTTTTGTCAGTTCTAAATTTCCTGGTATTGAGTTTAATGGCAAGTAACTATCTCCATCTCTATGGCAAAACATGCAGACTTGGAGCTGGGGTATCTGTCAGACTGCATTCACCCATATACTCCCTCCCTCCCTCCCTCATTTTTTAATATAGGCTTTTTTAGTTTTTATTCTGTCTGTCCCCAGTAGGTTTTTAATCTAGAAGTTTGGTTTAACTGGCTCTAGTTCTTAAATTGATTTTTAAAATTAATTTTATATTGTTTTCTTGTTTTATCGTCTTTATAAGCCACCCTGAGCAGTATCGCATGGGGTGGGGCAGGATATACAGTGCGTTTCACAGGGGGTGGAAGGATACTGCACATGCTCAAATGTGCTATATCCAAAGCATCCGCATTTTGCAGCATTGTCAATGCCACGTTATCTGCATACATGCATTGATGGTGATAGAAGGATGGTCTTGCCTTGCAGCAGGGGCAGAGAGAGAAGTGGCTCTGATTAAACTGCCCTGAGCCATGTTTTGAAGGGTGGTATATAAATCAAAGAAAGAAAGAAAGAAAGAAAGAAAGAAAGAAAGAAAGAAAGAAAGAAAGAAAGAAAGAAAGAAAGAAAGAAAGAAAGCGCTCTGTGTTTCCATCATTTTTTGAAGCTCATCTTTTCTAACTTCTAAAGAGAAACTCAAGTATGTAGTACACCGCTCTGGGCTCCTTGGAGGAAGAGCGGGATATAAATGTAACAACAACAACAACAACTTACACTCTAATTTCAAGATTTTACCTCTACTCAATGAGATCATTGCTGAGGGTTTCTAGCTGAATAAAGGCAACATCTTGCAGTAAGTGAAAGTTTAGTTAAATAAATGCTGTTAGTATAATTACACTACTACAAGCATAATTTGGCTCCCAACCAGGGTTTAACCAGCTGTTGCTGAACTACAACTCCCATCACCCCCAGCCACAATAAATTGTAGTTGGGAATAATGGCAGTTGTAGTTCACCAACATCTGGAGGAAGGCTGGTTGGGAACCACTGAGGCAGGGGTTCTTAAACTTGGGTCCCCTGATGTTGCTGGGCTACAATCCCCATCATTCCCAGCCACAATGGCCTTCAGTGAGTATAACTGTTGTCCAACAACAACTAGGGACCTAAGTTTGAGAATCCCTGGGTTAAGCTATCAGGAAAAGCTTCCTAGCACATTGCAGGGAGGATGTTGCTTAGAATGCAGAAAAGCAAACACCTCTTACAAGTTCCCAGCCTGCCCTCTGAGTTGCAGTATTAAAGAAGAATAAGTAACCTTTTGTAACGTGGTTGCCAGAAATTCAAATACAGAAGAAAAAGAGTGAGGACAGAGTCCAGCCATATGTTGGTTCAAGTTCAATCAGGTAAGCTTTTGTGCAGAGCCCATCAACAACTGTTTAAAATGCTTAATCCAAAATTGCAGTGTTCCGAGGGAAGACCATTGTTGCCGAACAGATGCTCCGTTCAAAGGCCAGGCGTGCAAAGGCATGTCGGTCACGAGCATTCAAAGCCAACTGAATCGCTCTGCGGCATTGCCATTCCACTGCCAGCGTCAGTGCAGCGATATTTTTCACTGACAATGCACTGGAATGCCTTGTAGCCAGAGATGATTCGTTTCTACAGAAAGAGCAGCTCAGGGTCCAGGACTACTATTCTCATCTGCACTTCACGTCTCATTAGCATCAAAAGCAGATAAGACGGAGTTGGAATATAACCAAACATATTTAGCCACCTTGCCCACACCACAGACATCCATCACCGGTATTTGGCTGAGCTTCTAGAGTTCTTCCAAACATGCCTGAAGGCAGTGAAATAGATATATCTAATCCACACTTACGTGACGCAGGATAGCATCTTAAGTTAAGGAGTGGCTTTACCGAGGCACTGTAAATGCTCTCAGTTGTATGTTTCAGTCCTCGGGTGATTACACACATGCATGCACACTTGTATCTGCACTGCAGCATATCATGTATGTATATTTTGCTCTAGGCTGAACAGCATCATGGGTTTTGTAGCTTTAAAGCACACACGATCACTTCCAGCTATAATGCAACATGTCATGTACGCTTTGCTCTAGGTCACACAGCATCATGAGTGCACATGCTCACTGCAATGCAACATGCCATGTATGTGTATTTGGTTCTGGGCTGCACAGCACAATGGGCTTTGTAGTTGTAAAGCAGCATAAACAGTTTTGCTCAGCATGTTTTGCTCTAGGTTGAATAGAAAGAGTCAAATGAAGCAAAACACGTGCATTGCTTGTTTATTATTAATTCGATTTCTTGTCTGGAGCCTGTATGGTTGATTTTTCTTAGTACAAATGGGAGAGCAATCCAGATCGAGACCATGGTGGGGGAAGGGCTTTAACTATTGGTCCCAATCCAGAAGAAGGCCCCTCCATGACTTTTATTTGACCCAGAAGAGAAAACCTTCACTGGTGGCAATGGAAGTGCCTGACTCAGATTGTGACTACAGTGAGGAGGACAAGGGGTGAAACTCCCTCATATCTCAAAGATGCATGATACCACACGTTGTTACAGCAATGACAACTTCCTGGTCCTATATGAACAATCAAGAGCATGCTGGATTTTGGCACAGCCACCAAGTTTTCCTAAGCAGGTTTCAGAGAAGTGCTGGAGCCACAATATTTTATCTGAATTGTGCTAATTTTGGCACTTTGAGTTTTCTAAAAGAAGAGCAGCATGAGAAATAAATAATAGAGCTTAATTATTACCTGCCAAGCAGTGAACATGGCAATACATTCTGGGGAAAGGGCTGGACTGGATATGTGCTAAACATAGAGATACTTCCAGCTGAAGTTAAGTTTCTCATTTACATCAATGAATTCAAGTCCTGCAGGGTGTAAATGTAGAACTGTAGTTCCCAATGAGACCTCTCTCGTCAGTCTTCCTGCTGTCCTCTCCTGTGCAGTGGGGTGGGGGCGGGACACAGCCTGTAGAGCTACAGCAATGTTTCTATTTGCTATAGCATTGCAGAGAAAGAGTTGTGCAATTTAACATACAGAGCTTATTTCAAAAGCTCTGTTACTCACCCAAAGCCCTGCATTACCAAGATAGTGGTAACGTTTTTTACAATAACCATACAGAGCAAGAGATCAAATTCTAAACATTTCTAGCTTCTGGGGAAGACTGCTTTACATCTCTCTCCTCATAACAACATAAGAACAGCCCTGCTGTATCAGGCCTAAGACCTATCTAGTCCAGCAACCTGTTAACAATGGTGGCCCACCAGATGCCTCTAAGAAGCCCGCAGGCAAGATCTGGGGGCATGCCCTCTCTCCTGCTGTTGCTCCCCAGCAACTGGTATTTAGAGGCATCTTGTCTCCAAGGCCGAAGGTGTCCTATAGCCACCAAAAGGTAGCCATTGTTGGACATGTCCTCCAAGAATTTGTCCAAACCCCCTTTAAAGCTGTCCAAGCTAGTGGCCATCACCACATCCCATGCCAAAGAATTCCATAGATTAATTATGTGCTGTGTGAAAAAGTACTTCCTCTTGTCTGTCCTAAATTTCCCGACCTTCACTTTCATGGGATGACCCCTGGTTCTAGTGTTGTGAGAGAGGGAGAAAAAAATTCTTTCTGTCCACTCTCTCCACACCATGCATACTTTTATAGACCTCTATCATGTCTCCCCTTAGACACTTCCTTTCCAAAGTAAAGAGCCCAGATTCTGTAACCTAGCCTCATAAGGAAGGTGAGGTTAGACTACAGCATCAGAGGATTATTTGTTTGTTTGTTTGTTTGTTTGTTCATCTAAAAATAACATTTCAAGATTAAATTGAATCCTATCCAGTCGGTCAATGCCTAGGCATTATGATGATTGGCAATATGTTTACAACAGTATCTAAAATAGATTTTTTTTAAAAAAAATCATTTTTATTTTAAAGTACTCACCATTCCGTGCAATGTTCATCTCTGAAGGCTCACTCTGTTGCTCCAGGCTGAAGCTCTTAGATGGCCTTCTTAGCATTATAAGAAGCCATTTCATTAACCTTGCAAACTGGCAAAATCCTATTGGAAAACAGCAAAGGTTTAATTAAATTCAGAATCAATTGTTCATTACCGCTACAGTACCCCATAAAGACATAAACGAATCATTTATCTGCATCCGTGGGATCATTGAGTTTTCAGGCCTGTCTTCATCATACCCTTTGTTTATTGTTTGCTTATAAAACCTATGCACAGCCTTTCCCAAAAATACTCAAGAGGAAAAACTCTAAAAATCACAACAGAACAGCTTCTGAAACAGTCGTAAATTGAAATGCACAACGTTAAAGAAGAGTAGTTCATAGGGAATCATGGCAGGAAACATCCCATAAGAGCACAAGAGGAACTCTACAGGACTAGATCGATCATGGCCCATCGAGTTCAGCATCCTATTTTCCATGACACTTGTGCAAAGTACTATAAAGAAGAGGCAATCGCCCTCACATGCTCTTTGTCCTCCTGCAACTGGCCCTTAGAAGTATACTGCCTTGGAACGCGGAGTTTCTATTCAGTCACATCACTATTTCCAAAGAGATGGAAATGTTATTATCCTTCAGTCGGATGCATGACCAGAGCATCTGCACGCAAGAGAGAGGTATTGGCAGACTCAAGGTAACCTGCAGATATGTCCATTTCACCAAAAAGTGAAGAAAAACAAACAAACCCCAAACTGTCCCAGCGAGGTTAAGCAGACTGCTCAGTTCTTGCTCTCTCCACTGAAAACCAAGATCAACACACACTCCCCGCTTTTGGGCTGTATCCCACTAGGAAAAATTGGAAAAGACCGGAGATGTACTATGGATGGTTTATCCACTGGTGCCAGGCTTCCTGAAGCTGACATGTGGTTGCTGCTGTTGCTATTCTTTTGGCTTTGTTGTGGTGGCTAAAATCTCTGCTTCTGAGATGTCAGAAGCTTCTGAAGGATTTACTTGTTCCAGACACTAGGTATGGCATTATGGGAGGAGCTAGTTTCCTGTGCCCTAACTTGGAAGCACAGTACAGGGTATTCTCTCTCCCATCCCAAATGGCTTAACTTGGGAATGGGATAGAAACCACCCCACCATAGGGAGTCAATTCACTTTGGGCGGGGGAGGCGGACGACCCTCTGCCACATTTTTACTAATACCATAAATATTATAACTGGTAAGGGGCCATACTTGTGGATATCTTGTGTACCAGAGTGCAGATAAGAGTTTGACAACAAGAGCATAGCTAGGAGTGTAGTGGTTAGCTTGTTTACACAGCTTTCTGCAGCTGGGGTTGGAAATCTACTCCAAAATCTGGATGAGGGTTAAAAAGGCTGGCAACACTGTCTCAGAACATGATAGCAAAATTTGCAGCTACAGAAGTCTCCTCTGAAAAAGCAACCTTTAGCCACTGTATATATAGCTCATCAAATAAAAGTACAGTTAAGTACAACAGTACCACATGAAAGAAAGTACCTGCAGGTGGGTGAGAAGCATTAGATTTCATAATTATTGTAATAATCTACACAGCAATATAAGTCAATCAGAGCCTTCAGAGGAATTCCATCGCTATAAATTTTGATTCACCAGTCAGTGTTATCTGAAGCTCTGGCACTAAAGAATTTGCATTAGTACAATTTCCACCCATTATTTTGAACAGTAGTTGGGGCACAAGGTTGCAGTGGAATAATATGATACTGAGTCATAGTTGCACTAGTTCAATTTAGCAAAAAGCTTTCATAGAAATGTCTATATAGTTATAGTTCTTCAACAAAGAAAAAAGGAACTCTAAGCAGGGTAAAACGGTAGAAAGTCATTGAAGTTTGGTTGCTTCTTCCATCTTCCAGAATCCCATATGGAAACTTATGGAACTCATTGCCACAAGACCTTGTGAAGGCCTAGCAGAGATTGAGGTCATTCACACAACCAAAAACTGTGTAAGGCAAGTGTCCTACCCAGGTTTGGAAGCTGTGTGTGCTCCCAATTTTTGGTTGTGTGGGAACAAGCTAGGTAGGATAAGTAATTATTTGGAAACAAGTTGTGCGGGAAAGTTGGCTACCTTGGTCAATGCTGGTTATGAAAGCTGGGGGACAGCACTGTCCTACCCAGTCTTTCCATCTACCTTGATTCCATACAATCATTTCTCCCTCCCACTTTGGTTGTTTGCTCCCACACAGCCAAAAACAGGGGGCACACACAACTCCCAAACCTGGGTAGGGCATTTGTCCTACCCATTTTTCAGTCGAGTGAGTGACTTCATTATCTTATAAACTGATCAGAAAAATGTGTAGATGGGCAGCCTATCAAAGGCTGTTAGCCAAGAATGGAATTTCCACATTCAGAGGCAGGAGAACTTTAGTTATCTCTCCACCCCTCCAAGAGGCACAAAGCCATGCCTAAGATCCCACCCACCCACCCCCGCCATTTTATCCTCACAATAATCCTGGGAGTTTAGGCTGATAGTGACAAGCCCAAAGTCATCCAGTGAGCTTCATATAGCATCTTAGTTTGTTCAGTTTTGCATTTATTATCAGCCTCAGCTCATAGGGGCTGTGCATAGTTTAGAACAGAATAGAAAAGACCATGAATGGACATGCAACAAAACGTTGCAGTATATCTCTGGTGTGCATGTGTTACTACTACTATTATTTCTATACCGCTTTTCATCATCAACAACAACAACAACAACAAGTTATCAAAGCCGTTCACATAGATAAATCAGTAACAAGGTTGCTCAATGGTTCCTTGTCCCCAAAGGGCTCACAATGTAAAAAGAAACACAAAGGAGACACCAGCAACAGCCAGTGGAGGGATGCTATGTTGAGGCTGGATAGGGCTAGTTGCTTCCCCTCTGCTAAATATAAAAAGAATTGCTGCTTTGTAACCCATTCAGCAGGGGTTATTATTAGAAATTTATATTCTGCTGATTCTTTGTCCCCAAAGGGCTCACAATATAAGAAGAAACCTAGGATAGACACCAGAAATAGCCACTGGGAGGGGTGCTGTGCTGAGGCTGGATAGGGCCAGTTGCTCTCCCCTGCTACTAAACAGAAAAAGAATCACCACTTTGAAAAGTGCCTCTGTGCCCTGTTAGCAGGGTGTTACCGGAGCCTGTGGCTCAGCCAGGCGAAAAAACATAAGTTAGCAACAAAGACAGGAGTCCCTGGCCTAATTTGGGTCTTTCTTCATATGCAACTTATTTGGGGTGTGTGTGTGTGTGTGTGTGTGTGTGTGTGTGTGTGTGTGTGTGTGTGTGATATTTGTGGGGAGCAGCACCAGTACTCAATCCCAGTTCCTTTGGAACCCGCTATGCACTTAGAAACATAAAGCTATGAAATGGCTGATGGGGTGGGGGGAATTACACACCTTTCCCCCTCAGAAGCAGACAGGTTTGTGACTGTCTTGAGGGAGTGTTCTTCAAGTTGAATAATTTCCCACTCTTTTATTGAAGCCCTCCCCACTTCGCCACAGAGTTCTATTACTTCTGCTGACCTGCCTGTCTGTTAACTGGCATGAACATTCAAAAGCCATGAACTAACATGGTGGCAGACTGGCCCCCTTGAGGTGTTTTTAAAAAACAAACACATATATCTGTGGGTTCCCCCAAGTCTGCTGGTACCTTTCATTTGCCTGCTGGCATTTCATATCCTTGGTCCATAAGGATCCCAAATTTGAGCTCTTTCGGAAATAGTATATAGACAGAAGAGAATATTATTATTAGACTTGGAAAAGAATATTCATCAATGCATTTAATAGAGTGGACAGAATAATTCTCCAAAGCATTCTCTTCAGTTATAATTAATGCATTGGCAAATATTCTATCCCAAGTCTAATTATTATTATTTATATTCCACTTTTAAGCAGAACAATTCTCAAAGTGGTTTACAAACTAAGCAAAAAAGAATAATAGGAAGAGGAAGGTTCCCTGCCCCCAAAGGATTCACAAAGGAACACCAGCAACAAGGATAAAGTGGGAGGCGGCAGAAGATTGAACCACAAGCTTTGGTACGGGAATACCGGTATCGCATCCATGTGAAATGTCGGAGGGCATGGGATACGTTTATCCGATTCTACAGTGCAGAACTGGATTTCATGCTACGTTATGAAAATTCTTAACCACCACCCACTCCAAAAGTCAAGGTGAACAAGGTGAATTCCAGAGAAGTCAACTCAAGGATGTGGGACATGAGACTAGTTTCAATTTATAGAGCCAGTTCTTCTTTCCAGAGAAGATTAGTCAGGATCAACCTCCCAGGTGCCTGTATTTGCCTTCAGGCTAGTGCTTAAGGGCTGCTTTGTTTAGTTTTCCTGGCCTGGGTTTTGTTTCCTTTTGGTTCATACATGCTTGTACTGGCCTGCTCCTTTTAATAAAGCAATAAAGAGTTTAGTCACCAAAAGCTGCTTAAAGTGCCCCACCCCAACTTGTCCAGCATCAGATCCCCGCCCCCACCCACCACCCACCCCCACTTTCTTTGAATTTGGTCTTGGAACTGCACAGCGTTAGCCCTGTAAATAATATTCGCTCTGCAAGTGCAAAGAGTGAACACTTATTCTTGCTTAAGAGTCCTCACCATTGTAACAGGCTACAATTACTCACTCCAATTGCACAACGCTGATTGTTTGTGCTGCTAATCACAGAAGACATATGAAACAAATAATACATACTAAATGGCTTGCTCAAGGCACTGCAGAAGTGGGCAAATATATACCAGGGGAAAAAACATGACAAGGAAACCAAAGAGAGAAAATAACTCATGCCAAGCTCCCACCCCCCTCTTTTTTTGTTTTTGTTTTTTTTTAACAAAATGACTTCTTGTTTTTGTTGTAGTAAAAAGCAAGAGACGGGCTAATGCCCCAACATGAAACAATACAGTGATATTAAAAACACTTGTCAATCTGCTGACAGCAATTGGAGGAGTAATTTGTATATAAATAGCTGACAAGTTTGCCTCATCCTTCTCTTATAAGAAGGAGAAAGTTTTGGTTTTTTAAAGTGTTGGGATCCTAGCCAATTGGCACAGCTGTCTCCTGCCTGAGTGGAGGCCCAAGACAAGCGACTAGATTGGAGAGGATTCAGGACAAGCTCTCACGAGAAGGAGGCAGTATCTTCTTTGGAGATGAGGCCATAGCTCATTGGCAGAGCACCTGCTTTGCATGCAGATGGTCCCAGGCTCAGCCCCTGGCATCTCCTGGTAGGGCTGGGAAAGACCCCTGCCTGCAACCCTGGAGAGTCTCTGCCGATCATGCAGACACTTGTGCAGGGCCACTTCCATTGGAAGCCATGGTAATAGCACCGCAAGTGGCCACATGCTGCTTTAAGTAGTTGCGCAACTGCACTCTTGCGCAACACCACCAGGGCTGGTGTTCATGTGTGTGGCTGCTCCAGTGGGTTGGAAATGCCAGGGTTGCCTTTCGCAACATGTCAGGCACTGTGAGCTGTTTTATCTAAACTGCGTTAAAGTATTTTTTAAAAAAATTCTAAACTGAAAATATTCAAGCCGAAGAATATTTCTTACATTAGCACTATCCATCAATCTTGCTCTTGCTACCAAACTGTCACCATCCAGAACCTTATAAAAATAATGGCTTTTCTACTGTGCCTATGGCAACCCATTGTTATGGTTAGCTCTGCTGGATCAGACCAAAGCAAGAGCATCTCTAAAACAGTCTGGAAGAGGCAAAGGCTTAGCAAGGGAGAGAAGATTTTGTTATGCATTAAATATACATAAGAGACGTATGTTTGGGCGGAGCACAAATTTAATAAATAAATACATACATACATACATACATACATACATACATACATACATAAAGTTTATATAACCATCTCTCTTTAAGTATTTAATGTATAGCAAAATCTTCACTCCCTTAATAAAGTTCTTGTTTCATGAATTCATGAGTCTTCTATTTACCTGGCTACAATGGCTTTTGTTGCTTGTTCTGGGGTAGAGGAGTGAGTGAATTCATCCAGTCCAGAACAGCCTCCAAGCCCCAGTTCAGAGCATCCACTGCCTGCCTGGTGTCTGCTGACTTAAAAGATCCGCAGAGCTGGGTGTCATGCTCTACCTATCTTGCTCTACCTAAGTACTATGTGAAGTACTTTTTCACACAGCGCATAATTAATCCATGGAATTCTTTGCCATGGGGTGTGGTGATGGCCATCAACTTGGATGGCTTTAAAAGGGGCTTAGACAGATTCATGGAGGACAGGTCTATCAATGGCTGCTAGTCTAGTGGCTATGGGCCACTGCCAGCCTCAGAGGCAAGATGCCTCTCAATACCAGTTGCTGGGGAGCGACAGCAGGAGAGAGGGCAGGCCCTATTGCCTATGGGCTCCCCAGAGGTATCTGGTGGGCCACTGTGTAAAACAGGATGCTGGACTAGATGGGCCTTGGGCCTGATCCAGCAGGGCTGTTCTTATGTTCATATGTCATCAGCATATTGATGGCAGCTCACACCCACGGACAGAGGCGTAACTAGGGAAAATGGTGCCCAGGGCAAGCACTGAAATGGCGCCCCCCCCCCCCCACGGATGACCTCTCCCAGGAGTTTCATGTAAATGTTAAACAGCATGGAGGGCAGAACAGATCCTTTTGGCACCCCATAGGCTAAAGGCCAATGGGTGGAGCAGGTATCCCCCAGTACCACCTTCCGAATACTCTCCAGGTAGGAGCAGAGCCACCGGATAACCATGCCCCCCTACCCCGTCCCAAACTGGAGAGACGTCCCGGAAGGATACCTTGGTTGATGGTATCAAAAGCCACTGAGAGGTCCAGGAGGATCAACAGAGTCACACTCCCTCTGTCTATCTCCTGGCATAGGTCATCCACCAGGGTGACCAGGGCAGTTTTCATCCCGTATCCAGGTCAGAAGCCAGACTGGAAAGGATCTAAGTAATCAGATTCATCCAGGACTGCCTGGAATTCAGAGATATCCTGCCTCTATGCCCAGAAACAGCATATAGCCATCACTAGTAGCCTATTGTTTATCCTGACAGTGTACTGCTCTATCATGGATTTCTAATAGGAAGCCCAGAGTGAAAGGAAAGCGAAATAACAGGGGAGAGAAATATATTAATCTATTCCAGCCTTCTCTAATATTATTCTGTTCATGTTAGTATTGCCTGTAAAAAATCAAGATGTACAACACTCACGCTGCCCTTGACATATTGAGGTGTTAAGGAAAAATCAAAACTACTTGCTCACTGTTCTCTGAGCAGCAAGGATAGACCTCTGCTTCTCAGCCTACTTTGCTTGATCAGAATTTCTAGTGCCTTGATGCTTCTCTCTTCTCCTGTTTGAACTTGTCTCCTCAGAATATTTAGTAAATACATTTCATGCTTGTACCAAAAGTAAATCTGCCTTCCCTTTCATTTGGCCGGATATTAGAAGTCTTAAAAATACACATGAATTACAGATGGCAGGGTCCCACTTTCCTCTTTTGCAATCTTTCAAGGAATGCTTATGCATGAGAGGCATCAAGAATGCTAAAGCTCGCATTAGCATTCAGTAGGCATTGGGACTACCATTCTCGCCTCTGATAGAATCTTAACATACACCAAGGAGGAGGAGAAGGAGAGAAAGAAAACTGGAACAAGTGAAAATAAAAACTGTTGGGTTGATGCCTAATGGTACCCTCTCTGCAGCTCACAAGCACTGAGGTTGCCACTTCTGTTTATATACCTTTGTTTGGCTTTTATTAATTCTACAAGTTAAGTCTTTGTCTGTCCTGGCAAAATGCTTTATACAAGTCTGTTTGGTTTATTAGGCCATGAATTAGTATAGTATTAAATCACATCTGCTAGGCAGACATTGCTCTACTTTGCAGCATGACCTGGGGAACCCTAAACCTAATGCTGGCTGGTGCCAATTGGGATCCCAGTACTGCATATTATGCTAATTGAATAATATGAAGAGCTGCTTTATTCAGCTTGAGACTATAGACTAGTAATGCCAACCATGACTGACAGCAGGGTCTAAGATGGAGATTGTTCACAACCCTTCTGTTTGAGATATGGAGAAGACAGCAAATGAATTGACCTGTGGACTCATGCAATGTTCTCCCAATGAGTTAAGGAATCATCTCTGAAAAGAAAAACCATGTGCTTGCAGGGCATGATTTGCAGGCTCACAATGAAGCTAAACTGGTCTAGGTCTGGTGGTCAGTGCCTGGATGGGAGACCACCCTATATCTTTTACCTTGGGTTCCATCGTGGAAGAAATACAACAAATATGTAAATAACAAACTCAATATAATTGGTAGCTCTCCGGGATTTCAGAGATCTTCCACAGTCTTACTACCCTAAACCCTTTGACTAGAGATGCAGGGATTAAGTTTGAAGTATGTTGTAAAATATCTGTTCTAACACATCTGGGGCCAGGGGAAGCTATATGCCTGCATGGGACCCTCAAGAATGCTATATGCCCACAAATGGAAATAGGAATATCTATGGATAATGGGAGGTTATCCAAGATCATGAATCATCACTAACATAAGGAGACATGCATACATATGTTCCACAGTCTCCACCATCAGCATTTGACCAATAATGGGATTAGAAGATGGATTCAGATTTTTCCTGGTGGTGACTGTCTGAGCCTTCTTCTCAAAGTATCTGCAAACCACAAAAACGATGGCACCAGATAAAGAGGAACCAAGGTTGTTCCAAATCTCCAATGAAGATTTGTGATGTCACTTCAGAGCAGAGTTGCCAGAACCTAAGGGGTATATTCGTGGGTCAAATGGGCCGTAAGCCAGAATTTGGCTTTTTTAAAGCCAAATCTGGCCACCTAGCTTCAGAGCATAACTGTTGTACAACGTTATCTACCTAACAGCTGTTTATCTAGGCCAGGAATTCAGTGGCTGGTGAATCCAAGACATTACCAGTCTGGTAATATGTAACAAGGTGCTTATATGGCATAGGTCCATTTCCCCCTATTTTCCTTCAAGGTCTAGGAGTGCGTTCTTTATTGCATCAAAAATCTTGCAACAGAGGAATTCTGCTGCCATATGATTTAGAATGGGCAAGACCTTACAAGACCCTATAATGTCCCAAAATTATTACAATGGTCTGTATTCATGTGACTGCCTGCACCAGGTACATTGAAGAGAATGAATACCTCATCAGTCAAAATTATACCTCTTTCTTTCCTTCTCCCTGATGAAAACTATTGATTATCCACCTCTTCCCTAGTGGGTTGATTACTAAAGACCTTGGAGAGTTCCAGATCTGGTCTTTGGTGTACTTACACCAATACCTCCTAATGGTATTAGTATTCTGAACAGGACCATATCTATATGTCCTCGTAACTTCCCAACTTACTTGAGAAACTATTTTCCCAACTTCCATTTCCATCAGGCTAGGATAATAGGTCTGCCCTGTTGATCCTAATTATTGTTTTCTGCAATCCCAGTGGAATCTGATTTCATCTCTAAGATCTACTGCCTTTTCCTTCAAAATAGAGAATAGTTTGCAATTCTCATCCTTTTCAGACCTCGTGGTCTTTCATTCATAAAGTGAGGACATTTGTCTTTGCATTTCCCTGCTTTGGATACTTCAGTAGACATTTCTCATTGTAATTACTGCTTCGTACTTCTTCACGTCTCATTTCTGGTGGGAATCAGATAGAATTAAAGAACTCACTTCTTACAAGTCTCCTATTCATTACTGCGATTCTTCTTAGCTCCTGCCTCAGAGTAATTAACCTGGTTTATCACTCAGCACCAAGCTCCCACTTAAATCAAACACCACCTTTGGTTGGATTTGCTCTGTTGCTAGCTTTGCTTTTCAAAACTCCAGGTTGCAACAACAGATATGGCACAGACCATGTGAATTTTGTCTGTTAGGTTTCAGTTTGTACAGAAAGACAGCATCATGTCCTGTATCCCATGACCACTGAGACTAACTGGGAATGTCCTCTTGACTATATTATTTGGGCTAAGATTATATTTTAACCTTGGGCTAGTTCAAACAATACCGAGTGTAGAATCCAGAGGAAAGAGTTGCTGCACACAAGCACCAGGCAACAGAGGATAATTAAAAATATTAATGGTTTAACAAAAGAATTCTTGATTACAGGAAGGCAAGTGCAGACTGCTTTATATGCTCTTGCTGCTTGTTGTATGTCTGCTGTGCCTTCCGTCTAGGATTGAACTAAAACTGTAACTAATCTAGAACCTGGCCTGGATCAAGGAATGGATTCACTAGAATTTGAACAGGAAGGTGGCCTGCTGAGAGCACACTTATTGGGACATCCTCCATAGGTGTCCCGATGACCTTCTGGGGCATCCATTTATAAATAGGATGTTGACAAATAGGGTGTTGTATAAATTTATAAATAGGAGTTGCTCATTGGAATAGCCCCTTAAGACATGCTCCAAACACTTGTTTGCCCCATTTGGATGAACAGCCTCCTCACCAATCAAGGGACATGCCAAAAGGGCATTGGGACATCCATGCAGGAGGCCCCAATGGGCACACTCGCAACATCCCCCCCCTCCTTACTCAAGTGTGCTGCTGCCAGTATTGTTTGAATTGGCCTCCTATTATTTGCTAAGTCTGAACAACAGAAAAAGGCATTCTTGGTGGCCTATAACTGTGGAACTCCCTCTCTTAGCTTGAACTTTGACAAGTTCAGTATATTCAAAATGGAGCTTCAAATCCTTTTTTCCTAGACCCCATGTATCCTGCTTGCCTGTTTTTTGTTTATATGTTTGACATTCCTGTCATTCAATCTATTGCCAAAAGTTGCGCCCTATAACCTTGCATTTAAAGCCAAACATAGCCAATCCTATCTCCAAAACAATGCCTTCCCCTTTCAATTTCTGCTAGCAAAGCCATTCCTGTAATTGCTTCACACACTGCCTTCACTGCACACCATACTCCTCTTTCTATACTTCTTAGAACTTCACCTCTCTACAACGAGAATCATATACATGAA
Source organism: Hemicordylus capensis (assembly GCF_027244095.1). Taxonomy (NCBI): domain Eukaryota; kingdom Metazoa; phylum Chordata; class Lepidosauria; order Squamata; family Cordylidae; genus Hemicordylus; species Hemicordylus capensis. Next base: position 12,855,030 of record NC_069666.1, on the reverse strand, counting down.
AACTTCAAACATCTGACCATGAGAACACTGCACACAATTGTAATGCAAATTACTAGCCCATATACTTTATTAGCCTCTTCATATTTATTAAGTGGAGTGGCCTGTGGTCTAAAATTATCAGCGTTTTTCAACCTTCTTGTCTTGCTGGCTGGAGGCATTCTTCCCTGCCATCAGCAACCAGCCCAGTGGCTACTTGGGTGTTTTTAATGCTATGGCCTTGCAATTCTTGGTTTGGTAGGAGGGGTATGTTGTGAGTTTCTGAAGCTAGAACTGGGAGCCCTTGACTCTGTCCATAGGTTCCAAGGAGAGGAGAGGAGAGCTGGTCTTGTGGTAGTAAGCATGACTTGTCCCCATAGCTAATCAGGGTCTGCCCTGGTTGCATATGAATGGGAGACTTGATGTGTGAGCTTTGCAAGATATTCCCCTCAGGGGATGAAGCCGCTCTGGGAAGAGCAGAAGATTTCAAGTTCCCTCCCTGGCTTCTCCAAGATAGGGCTGAGAGAGATTCCTGCCTGCAACCTTGAAGAAGCCGCTGCCAGTCTGTGAAGACAATACTGAGCTAGATAGACCAATGGTCTGACTCAGTATATGGCAGTTTCCTATGTTCCTAAGGGTGGTGTGCTACAGACTGAAGCATCTCCCTAGAGAGTAAATAATTCACAGGGGCCACCCATCCTAAAGGCTTCCTGAGCAGGCTGCAATTTTACTTGGGAAGTTATAGTCCTGACTCCTACTTAATATTACCTATGATTCAGCACTAACAGATTGCTAAGGTTTACTAGCTGCCAGTTTGCTTCTGAGCTAAATTCAAGGTGCTGATTCAGACCTTTAAAGTCTGGTACCAGCTGGACCCAAGGGATTTGAGGGACTATCTCCCTACACTGAAATCTGGTGATGAGGCCTTTCTGTGGGTGCCACTGCCACCAGAGGCAATACCGACCTAGAACAGTCAGTGAACAGAGCCTTTTCGATGGTGGCCTCCTGCCCGTGAAAATCTCTTCTATCAGAAGTACACCAGACCTGTCTCCTTGGGGGCCTTTCAGGAAAGCTTTCAGTCTAGAAGTGACCTGTTTGTTTCGGTTTTATTCTTAAGGGCTGCTGTTTGGCTCTCCCCTGCCCCCCACTTTCAGTACATTATGATGGTTTAAATTTTACATGTTTTTTGTGTGTCTTTATGAGATGACTTGCTTTATTACTTTGCTGTTCCCTGTTCTGAAAATAAAAATAACTGTAAAGAGGGCACTTTTTAAAAAATTGAATAAACAAATAAAATAAATAAAAGTCCCAACAACAGCAGATTGCATTAAATCGGTCAGTGGTGTTTGTGCCATTCATCAGTCACTCGTTATCTCAGGATGCTAAACTCCTTTTTGGTTTCTGAAATCTCAGCATGGAGCTTGCAAATACCTTCCCCTATTTCGAAACAATATATGATTTCATTTGGAAAGCGTACATGGCCTGTCCTTCTGATACTCTTGTAGGACTTGCAGAACAAACAGGACTCTGAAAGCTTCTATTCTGGGTTTCTGTCAATATTTGCTAATGTAGACTGAAATATGACTGCTCTTAGAAGCTCTTCAACAGTGGCTAAAGCATGGCCTTCGCAGGTATGCTGCAATCCTGTACTATGTATTCATAAAAAGAGTGCAAAAAAAATGACAAGTGTATAAATATCTCTTGATCAGGTTGCATCGTGAAATGTGAGCCCAGCTATGAAGAACTAGAAGGCAATGGATCAATGATTTGCCATCGATCTTAAGTATCCTGGCTGGCATCCCAAATAAGGCAGAGTGGACACACTAGAAAGAAGTGCAGCATGGACACAAAGGGAGAAATATCCATGTCACATCTTCTATGCAAACTACTCTGGGAACTTTCATTGAAAAGTGGTATATAAATATTCATAGTAATAGTAGTACAGAGAATTTCCCCATTGCTGTTGTGCCCATATATGTGGGGGGAGCAATTTTCAGCACTCTTCTCTGCCTCCAGAATTACCCTCTGCCTTCTGAAAATACATCCCCAAGGGTTACACAGTCCTTAGGGACATATTTTTGGAAGGTAGAGAGGATCACTGAAAATTGTTTTCCCCACCCCACTTCTTGTGTGCTTGGGCACAGTGGCAATGGGGAAGCTCTCCCGCTGAATTAAGAGCAGCCTCCCACAGTGAGGAGAGAGCTTTCGTTATTACATCTTTGCTGCGTGAGTCAGTAGGGATATGCAGACCATTTCAAGCTCGAAATGGGCCATTTTGCATGTTTCGGGGGCCTGTTTTCAGCTTGGAATGGAATGACCCGGTGTGTCCCAAGAGCCATTTTAGAGGCAGGTTTTTCCCTTGCTGACTAGTTTTGGCACTGGCTTCCAATTGGCTTGTGAACTCCTTGTTTCTTGGTTGGCTTGTTATCATACAAATTGAGTTGATCGCAAGGAGATCACAAGAAGCAAGAAGATTGCAAGCCAATCGGAACAGCACGGAACACTCAAAAAGTTCTGTGCTCCTTCAACCAGTTGTTCTGATGGAACGTTCTGGGCATTTGCGTTCTGTTCCAAGCTCGGAACGGAATGCAAATCTCATTCCATGCACATCCCTATGAGTCAGGATGTCAGCCACTGAGGATGGATTCCAATGACCAGAGGCCAACCACTATTTTCTTACCATGCACAAGCTCTGACCTACTCTCTAGTGGCTGCCCCCAACCCAGAGGACATGCATGGTCAGGGCTGACATCAAGGGCTCGAATTGTTGGGCAGCTGCTGAAGCCCTAAGAAGAGCCCACTGCTGAGACCCTGAGACCACCTCTATGACCTCAGTAGATGCCCAACAATGCTGAGCCTCAATGCCGACCCTGAACATGCATGTAAACGCTGGGTCATGGGCAGTCACTGGAGGGTAGGTTGGAGCCTGAATTCAGGACTCGGAGGAACCAGCAAAGAACCATAAGTGAGGGAAAATACCTGAAACTGGGGTCACAAAGTAAGCTGGGAGTCAGCACCAAAGTCAAGAATCAAAGCTGAGCTGACAAGCCAGGAACCAAGATCAGGAGACAAGCCATGAGACCGAGCTGAAGCAAAGGTTAAGGCAAAAAGACAAACAAGAGGCTGGAGCAGAAGACAAGTTGGAAAGTTGGAGCTAAAGCCAGGGATTAAAGAGAACAGGACCCAAGATCAGGAAACACAAATGGACCAGGACCACGGAGATGTTAAAACTGAGGCAAAGTCAGAACTCGGGGGGGGGAGCTTTCAGAGAAGGGGGTTCTTAAACTAGGGTCCACAGAAAGCCTTTGCTGCACCAAAACTAAATTTGCTTGCTGGAGAGTCAGAATAACGTTATTGAAAATAAAGAGTTGCACCCAGGCAGGCCTAAGCCCGACATTCTAGCCCCTGAACCAAGCTGGCTTCCGTTTGCTAACACTTGCTAACTTAAGGAAATAAGAGGTTGGTTTCACAAGCTCAAGCTCTCACTCACTGAAGCTCTTCTCACAACGAGCAAGAAGAGCTTCCTCGAGGCCTGCGGGGAGAACAGTATTTCTGTTCTTATCCAACCCTTCCCGCAGATGAGCCCTTACACTGATCATCTTCCACCCTGATCAGCTTGCAGGGCGAGGCATGGGTGGCCCACAGGAGAGCTGTTGCTCATATGGGCGGGCGATCCACCCGCCCCGACGAGCAACAGCTGTCCCATGGGCCGCCCACGCCTCACCCTGCAGCTCCAGATGTCGGGTGAAGGGAAGCACCGCTGTGCGGAACCATGCCCCCTGGAGCCCAGGTAATGCACTGTGTGAGTGCACAGTGCATTTCTGGGATCCCCCTCCCCACCCCAAGTGCATCTACCGTGGCTGCAAGTAGCCACGGCAGACATGCCACCGGAAAAATGAGGTTAACGGAGTGCAAGCAAAACTGGGTTGGGATCCCTTAGACTGGTTTTGCTCGCTCATGAGAATAGTTTCTCTCTCTCTCTCTCTCTCTCTCTCTCTCTCTCTCTCTCTCTCTCTCTCTCTCTCTCTCAACAAAATGCAAAGCAAGCATTCAGCTTTTGGAGCTGTAGAACCTGCTCCAAAATAAGCAGCATTCTGGGAAACCAGAAGCCATGGAGAGGTAATGAGCCATTGTTCAGTGGCAGAGCATCTGCTTTGCATGCAGAAGGCCCCAGGTTCAATCCCTGGCAGCATCTCCAGGTAGGGCTGGGAGAGACTCCTGCTTGAAACCTTGGAGAGCTGCTGCCAGTCAGTGCAGACAAAACGGAGGTAGATGAAAGCTTGGTCTGGCTTGGTACAAGGTAGCACCCTATGATTGTTTTGCTTCCAACTCATATTTTGGTGATTTTTAAATTGGCAACAGGAAGATTCATCCCTTGATGTAATCAATGAGTTGGGGCAAAGACAGACTGTAAAGACAAAAAAAATTATTTATCTGATGGCAATTCAGCGTGAAGAGTCTAGAGTAATATATGTGTTTTACAAAGTTAAAACTTTTGCCTCCCTGAGACTGATGGTGGCTTTAAAACGAGCTTTCCCTTATAGACCTGAAGTTCATTGGATTAAGTTGCCCATTTAACCCTGTGCTTCACACAGCCCCAAGGCCAAATCTTTATTGCCCAGGGGAGCTGCAAACAGAATTTGGTCCCAGATATGCAATAGGTTGCTTGTTCACTGCTCTGAGCTGGGAAACACTCTGGATCATGGCAAGCCAAAGCAATCAAATTTCAATAATGAAACTTCAGACATTATTTGATTTCACGAAGCAAGCAAGCCCTTCACTATGAATAACACTTTTGATGCATTACGCACTTGACGATGGAAAAACATTAGCACTCGTCTAATTAGCTCTTCTGTTGGCAGTCCGGTTTATGCCATTGAGCGAAAACAGATCACTCCTCCAGTGACACGCCATACATGTAAACAAAGCTAATCCTTAAATCTCCAATACACTGGCCGAATTCAAATCCAGACCATAATGGTTAAACGATTGGGAGTGGGAGGGCAGGCAGCGCTTCTTAGCAAAACACTTCACATACACTCACTCAAGGGGCAGAAACGAAGCTTAGCAGAAAGGGTGTGCATTGCCGATGGTTCCAGTCAAGGCAAATGACCAAATTATTGTGACATTAGTAAACAGGTAATTAGTTTCACATGTCATTGCCCACACCCTTGAGATCCTGAGCAAAGTCCCAGACAAAGCAGCTCTGTCTCTTACAAAAATAAAAGGAATGAGAGAGGCTGGCCCATCTGACCTGCTGCCATCTACCATGCACTTCAAGTAGCCAGGGATAAAATGCAATCTTGTCAGACCAAAGACACCTGCTCCCAGCAGGAGGGCTTCCTTATGAACTGCCAAGTCTTTTGTTAGAGCACCTCGAGACGCAATGATCTTTCCATCTGGAAGAGACCAGCCAGCATTAACTTGGCTGCAACCACTTGAAAGCTATCGCTGAATATTTATTACCACATGCTGTGCCACACAGGTATGAGCAAATATGTGCTGAAGAGAAAGGTGGGGGGAATGGGGGGGGGAATAGAGCAATATCAGATTAGCCTTTGATTTAGGTAAACTAGTGCTCTGTGCTTCAAAATGGAGTGGGAGTCAGGCAATCCGTTTTGCTTTCTTTCATCGCCCTGTGCCTTTTAAAATCGCTGCATGGCAAGACATGCTCCCAGGGCAGATGAGCCGGCCAATTTGCTGGTGCTAAGCAGGTTTGGGTCTGGGCAGAGCCTAGATGAGTGACTGCCTTGAGCTCCACGATGAGCTCCAGATAAAATAAAATACATCCGGAGGCAGAATAACTGAACGACTGCCTCATCCTACTCATGTCCCCAGGTCAGTATCTTAGCCCTATTCTATGTCCCCTCATCTTCAGAAATGGGGATTGTGGGTGTGAGGGATGGGGCCTTCTCTGGTATGCCTCCACAACTGGGAAATGCTCTCCTGAGGAGGCCCAACTGGTTCAATCACTGCTTGCCTTTTGGACAAACTGAACATTTCATGAAGGCCTTTTGAATGGATTATTGTCAATTCACCACTAAACTGATATGTTGTTTTGTGCCCTAGTATGGTCCCCTGCCCACCTTATTTTGATGCTGCTAGATGTTGTAGATTATTTGCAAGCTGCATTAGAGGTCCCTTGGGACTGAAAATGCATGTTATTAAATCTTATTATAACAACCAACAATATTAACACCCCATGCACACAAACATATGTGCCTGGGTACAGCCTCTGGCCCGGGTATATTTGATTCTGTGAATGGACACGCCTGCCCATTCACACAACCATGCATACCCAGGTCAGAGGCTGTACCCAGACACATATGGTTGTGTGAATGCAGTGTAAATGGGGCACTGTGGGCAACTTCCAGGGTTACTTTTCTCTCCTCACAGCATGACCAGCCTCCAGTGCAGAATGTACTGCTACCATTGCCTCACTCATGTTGTTTCTAGATTTTACTTAGAAAGCAGCTAAAAGTGTGAGGTGCTGCACAACAGTACTTAAACTCCATATGGCTCAGCCCACAAATGTACGACCTGTGATGGTGGCTTTCAAGTTGTGTTCTGAATAACTCTGGAGTTCCCCAGAATCTTACCAGGGGTCCTCAGTGAGAAGAACAATGATGGTGGACAAGCTTATCCAGCAACACCACTGAGGGCCAGGCCTAAACTAGTCCATGCCCAAGGCCGTGGTGTGCATTTCCTTGCTATCGAAACCTACATGGCAGTCACGGTACCTTGCCACTGCCATCCCTCTACTGGCCAAGCCATAAGGAGTCTCCACTTCTCCTCTTCGTCCTGCACTCCTTCTGTATTTAAGAGAGGAGAAGAGAAGGAGAGGAAAGAGAAGAGAGAGTCTCCTGTTCCCTTCCTTTTTAAATAGCAGGAACATGAGAGGAGAGAGAGAAAAGGCAGATAGCCACAGTGGCAGCTCCTACCCCTGCCAGTCTGCGGCCTGAGGTAACCACCTCAGCTACCTCAACCAAGCTTTCACTAGCACTACCAAACCTTTTCCTGCAGTGCAGAGGCAGGTGAGCTGGATGTTTCCCAAGCTCTCTGCCAATCTATCTCTTGAGCAAGATCTTGAGGAAGTGCATTCATTCATCACCACCCCACCAGCAACCTCACACCATCAACAGTGAGTAAGTGCTCCGTCTCTGCCACAGTCTTACTGCTAGGCAATTGCAACAGTATAATACAACTTGGCAATCCATGGTAGGAGGATTCAGCCCAATCCTATGCTGGAAAACAAAGAATCTACTTCTTCTGCAAGTGGTCGCCACATAAGGGACACAGTATAAAGCCACCTGGGAGGTACAAGGGCAGGTGTCTTCACTGTTTAATTTCAACCCCAGGCCTCCGTGTGTTTTCTTATTTCTATCCTGAGTTTTAGGATTTATACTTTTAAAAAATTATGTAAGCCGCTCTGCTCTCAAATTCTGCCTTGCAAAGTAAAAGGAGGTTACAATGAGAAATCTATCTGATTAGGGTCTTAGAGTTGCTTCTCAGACTTCAGATTGCCGGCAGTTGACTTATTTCGGCGTCTCATTTATTGCTATCTTCTCTGCCCTCCGAAGACCTCAATCAGCAAAGCCCGCTCCATGGCGCTTTATCACATATATGCAAATGTTACATTTACAATTTTGGCCATTCTGTGCATCTGTTCTCCTCAAGCTGTTCCTTAAAATGGCGCTTTAAATCCACTTTGCAGTAAACATGGGGCGTGTTGCAGTAACAGCCCATTTTCCTCCTGATTAGTAAATTACTGTGTTGGTCCCGGGGTTTCATTTGAGCCGCTGCCGGCTTGCAAGCCACAAGAAAACAGAACATTTTTAGACAAGACAAACTTCCCTTGATTTCCATCTCAGAAAGGTGAAGTCTAGATTACTTTTTCTTTGAAGGGGGTGGAGGGAGCGAGAAACCATTTTCAATTGACAGAGTGAAAAATGTTGTTTGGGAGCTAACATATTCCACGAGAAGAAAGTTATAATAGCAGGACTTTTCGACTAGTTACAAACGAGTGTGTGGAAGTCCTTTAAGACTTTTCACAGAGGACAAGTTATTATAATTTGCAACTCTTATGCAATTTCTATTGGCTAGCTGCACAATAATTTATGAAAATCGTGACACTCTGGTGCTTTAATACAGATTAAGCTATCCTCAGAGAAAGAGTGAAAGAAAGAAATCCGCAGCTCTGATATTTTGCTATGCGGCATATCAGCTTGGCTTCCAAATGGAATTCTGGAAGGAAATCAGTTTCCAAACCATAAAGTTAAATCTTCTTGGACAACTGACAGCCCTGTTTCCAAAACATGTAGTTTGCTGCATGGATATGTCATTTAATGTATTTGGATATGATGGCATTTGGTGTTCCATAATTGGGACAGCCTTCAGTGCCGGAGGAAAGAGTGAATGAATCAGTGCCCAAATGAGAGCCAACACAAACTTCAGTAACACATAAACAGACCTCGAGCACACGCCACGTTGCTCATGTTATTTTTGTGTGTCAAGGAGGAGCCTATAAATTCTTCTCCTCTTTCTTACCAGTGCTATTTTCCCTCCATTCACTTCAAGCTGCAATACAGAATTGATTTTCAGCACTAGTTGTTTTCACCAGGGTGCTGATCATTATTATTACCACCACCATTTGGAGTAGTCAGACCTAACGAGGGTACCTGCTTTATAACTAGCCAACTGTTTTAAATGCTGAACATTTTGAACTATCTGATGGAAGTGTTCAAAGAGACGGGGTGACCTAGGAAAGTAGGAAGCTGCCTTATACCGTCTCAGACCATTGATCCATCTAGCTCAGCACTGTCTACACTGGTGGTGTTGGAGAACTGGTGGAGGAGAGCTGTTCTTGTGCTACCAAGCATGACTTCTGACTTGCTCCCTTCGCTAAGCAGGGTCCACCCTGGTTGCATATGAATGGGAGACTTGATGTGTGAGCACCATAAGATATGCCCCTCAGGGGATGGAACTGCTCTGGGAAGAGCAGAAGGTTTCAAGTTCCTCCCTGGCATCTCCAAGATAGGGCTGGGAGAGAGTCCTGCCTGCAACCTTGGAGAAGCCACTGCCAGTCTGGGTAGACAATACTGAGCTAGATGGACCTATGGTCTGACTCAGCATATGGCAGCTTCCGATGTTCCTACACTGACTGGCAGTAGCTCTCCAAGGTCACAGGCAAGACTCTCTCTCCGCCCTACCTGGAGATCCCAGAGAGCGAACCTGAGACCTTCTGCATGCAAGTATGAAGATGCGCTTCCACTAAGCTATGGCCCCATCTCCTAAGGGAAATATCTTACACCCGTCACATGTAGTCTCCCATCTGAATTTATTTATTTATTTATTGCCTTTATATACCACCCCATATAAAATCTCTGGGCAATTTATAAATTAAAATGAAGAAGTAAACCCTTAAATCATATAAAACAAATTAAAATAACCACCAATAAAAATTTAAAATATTATACACTAAAGCCTGATAAAACAGGCGCATTTTCAAGAGTCGCCTAAAAACAGCCAGAGAAATGCAAACCAAGATGGACCCTGCTTATCAAAGGGGGCAATCTGCCACAAGATCCGTTCTCCTGATCTGAATTATTTACACAGGTTAGAGCAGTCTTAACCCATTTTCTTCAAATGTAGGAGCCAGACAAAAATTTGGGAGCCAGACAATAGATAATTGACTAAATTACTGAACTTAGTGATGGGCATTGGTGGCGGTGGGGGGCGGGAAGGGCTTCTCTTTATCTCCTTTACAGGTAAGATACTTAGAATAGAGTCAGGGCTATCTGGGGCATATAAGTATGTTATTAAATTACTCTACCTCTGAATATCCTAGTCTAGCACCACAGTTATTCTGCTCTGCAGTATAGCTGCCCTCTTGTTTCCAAGTGGCCTTTTGCTGGTGCTGTGGGAAGACATGGATGTGGCAGTGACCCTAGAGACAGCTTAAAGTCAGGCTTATATTCCTGCCTGTCTGTCATGACCCTCGCTTGAGCAACAGTTCAGATGGCAGGAGGAGGGAGTTTGTCAGGGTGGAGGAGCATATCCTAAGCCAGGGCTGCTCAACCTTGGCCCTCCTGGTTGCTCAATGTTGGCCTACAACTCCCATAATACCTGATTAATGGCCACTGTACCTGGGGATATTGGGAGCTGTAGTCCAAAAATTGGGGGGGGCAGGCAAAGATGATCAAGCCTGCCCTCAGTTCTGATACCAGGCAGGAGATCTGAGACCCAGTGCTCAATGAGCCCAAACAGACCAGCTTCTTCCACCCCAAGTACCTTGCACTCCTCCAAACCTGCACATCAGCTCCAACAATGGGCTAGGAAGGAATGATGTGATGGAACAGTGTAGGAGTGCTGGACTCTAGGCCAGTGGGCTGCCCATTTAAGTCTGTCAGCTGTCCATGCAGGGAGACGGCACCTGGGAGGGGTAGTCTCGGCCTGGGATATAAGACCACCAGGGGCGTAACTATAATAGGGCAAGGGGAGACAGTTGTCTGGGGGTCCACTGCCTTGGGGTGGGGGCCCAGAGGCAAGTCACATGACTGACTCCCCCAGCTGCACACCTGCCCGGGCTTCCTTCAGTTGTATTCATCCTCCAAAATTGATGTGAGTGTTAAGACCTGGAGCTACCAGAACAGCATGTCTTTCTCTAGTGCCATTAAATGACTTGTACCATCCACAATTCACAAAACCTTTAAAAAAATAATTTAGGATGATGTTCTATTGTGGCGCATAGGGGTGTGTGTGTGTGTGTGTGTGTTTTGTTACCACTATTCAGCCTCATTTAAGATTTCTTTACTGCATGAGCTGAGCTTCGGGGGGGGGGGGGCATTTTAAAATCTTGTATTTGGGCCCACTCCAACCTTTCTACGCCCCTGAAGACCACATTCCTCTTCTTTAGATTAGAAGTAATTACTTTAGATAGCTTTAGTAAAGCTAAGCAGGTCCTGGTCAGCAACCTGGGTGGGAAATCATTGTGATCACACACTCAGTTTTTAAACTGGCATGTGGTGCTTTTGCTAGAACATTTGGCCACCATTAGGGAATCTAGCAGTGCAGCTGAGATTTGATTTGTGTATTTCCTGTCTTCCCATAAAGGAAAGCTGAAAATGGAAAAGCAGTCACGTTCAGGAAAATGTCTCAGCAAAATGCACAAGCCACTGTTAAAACAGAAGAGAAGGCGGGGAGCCCAGATTATACAGTCTGAAAACTGGCAGGGACAGGACTAGTCCTTGTGAACGGGAGTACTGTACATCAGCACCATTTCTCTTCAAAGGAGATTCCACTTCAGGACTCCAGTGCCCTGCAGAAAAAGCAGGCTTAGCTCAGTGATCATCATCAGCAAACAATCTGCTCTTGTGAGAACAGGAAAAAGCATCTTGCTCATTTTAGAATCAAAATGATTTACGGCACGCATGCTGCATAAACAGCAGGGGATGCAGAGGGAATCAGAAACCGGGAAGAGAAAGGAAGCTGGCAAAGCAGATGCAAGCACACAGGTACTATTCCTGTTTCCTACAAAATGTTCAGCAGGCCTCAAGGTCCAGGGAGAGAAGAATGGAAGACACCAATACCAAGGCAAAGGGAGAGGAGACCTCAGAGGTGTGCCAAAGATAATTTATTCAGCTCAATGTTTTTCATGTCATGCAAGTCTTCTTCAGGGGCAACAGGTTAAGATCATCTGAGGCATGACTAAAGACTGATATTCGTAGTAATCCTGGGTATATCTATGGCTGACACTGCCTCTTACTTTTATAGTAGTAATCGAGGATTTCAACTATCCTGACAACTGCTGGAAGTCCAACAGGTTATTGGCCTGCCTTGCTGACAACCGCATCTTTCAGAAGGTGGGAGAAGCAACAATAGGTCAGCTATCCTGGACATAATCCTTACAAACTGGGAAGAATTGGTTGATGAAGTGGTAGTGGGAGCGGGGGGAGAGCTGGTCTTGTGGTCGCAACTGTAATTTGTCCCCTTTGTTAAGCAGGGTCTGCCCTGGTTGCATATGAATGAGAGACTACGAGGCGGGTCTCACGATCCGTGAGACCTGCTTTTTCCAAAACTGTGGGGAGAGCGGGCTAAGCCCGCTCTCTCTGCAGACGATAGGGCAGGGAGCCCTGGGTGGCCGGATCGGCTGCCCACATGATTGCCAGTTCTGGGATAGAGCCGGCAGGGGCTTGGGGGAGTGGGGGCCAATGAGGCCCTGCAAGTGTGCAGGGCATGGTGGTGAGAACCCCGGAACCAGGAGGCGGCTTTTTGCCTCCCTTCCAGTGGTCTCCTCGTGAGTAGCCGCGGCACGGAGCCGTGCTGCAGCTACTCATGATCCAATAGCCTGGGTTTGCAGAGCGCTCACTCCACAAACCCAGGCTAAGGGGCGGGCTACTTGAGCGGGTTAGCCACTCAAGAACCACCGGGCTCGCAGCCAAGCCTGGTGGTTCTTACTATTAGAAAAAATCGAGCTAGGCTCTCCTAGCCCAATTTTTGCTAATCGTGTGAATAGCCCCTACATGTGTGAGCACTCTTAAGATCTTCCCCTTAGGGGATGGGGCTGCTCTGGGAAGAGCACCTGCATGCTTGCATGCAGAAGGTTCCAAGTTCCCTCCCTGGCATCCCAAGAAGGCTGCATATTAAGCAAAGGGAAACTTTCAGAAAGTCAGACATGTACCCTGGATTCAGGAAAGCTGGCTTTAGTAAGAACAGAGAAAAATTAGGCCAGATCCCATGCCTAGAAATCCTAAAGAAAAAAGAGTCAAAGAGAGCTGGGAGATACTGAAAAGTGAGACATTAAAGGCAAAATCAAAAATAATGTCCATGAGAAGGAAGAAAATGAGAGACATCTCAAGAAACCATCAGAAAACAGCACAGAGCAACCCCATTAGGCACCAGGACAGCCTTCTTGCTCCTCCGCACACCACATTACCATCAGAGCTCTCTGCATGCATTCCTCCAGGTACAGCCATCCTGTACCCAACACTGAAACCATCAGCAGTTGCCTCCTGCCAATGCCCCCATGGGCATCCCTATTTCTGCTTCTACCACGTACCGCAGGAGGAGGTTGCTGAATGCTTCAGTGAATGGCATGGGTGGAAGGGGGATCAGTCAAGCCAGAAGAGCAAGCCCCAAGCCCAGATGTCACCCAGTCGGTCAGCTGGTCAACCCAAGACAGAAACTCCAGTACTGGAGACCTTAGAGCTCATGATGACTGAGCCCAAGCCTCTTGGTGAACCAGCCCCTCCCACCTCAAGCCCCTCCCATTCCCCCAAGTGTGCACACCATTGCTGAATATGGGCCAGGAGAGACTTGATGGAGCCAAAGAGAAGTGCTAGACTCCAGTCCAGACCAGAAGGCTGTCCTTTTCAACCTCTCTGCTCTCCAGGCATGGAGGTGGATCCTGGAAGGGGTCATTAAGTCTGGAGCTATTTAAGGCCTCATTTCAGCTCTGGCCTTTGTTCACTTGGAGCTCTCCATGGTGCTGCAACCCTGACTACAGGTCAGGACCAATAGCCAGCTGCTGCTGCTGCTGCTGCGGCCCATTATGTGATTTTTATTTTTATTTTTTTACCCACAGTGCCCCATGTAGTGTCAGGGGAGAGGACCTACCAGAAGACACCTTGCCAAGGATCTGCTCAAACCTGAAGCTAGCCCTGTTTATTATATCTGCAGTCTTCAATCAAGCTTCCTTCCTTGAATGCCAAAGATTAAATATGTCACCAGTCCAGTATTAAATAGTGCCATTAGAACCATAAAGAAGGAAAATGTGTACCAATATTTTGATCGATTCAGTACAACAAACAAATTGCACTGATCAGCTTCTAAATTGCTGCTATCATGAGTTCTAAGCAAGAGCATCATGTAAATCATTACTCAATCATGTACCCCATATATTGTGCATACTACAATGCAAATAGGCCCAGTGATAGCCTGGATATGATAATTAGGTGAAAGCAGGATCATTACCCACAAGCTAATGCAGCAGCTCTATTGCTTTCATTAGTACGAGTGGGCTCCTTTTCTCTCCGAGTGTATCCTGGAAAGAATTTCAGCCCATTAAGATTTGCTGTCAGTCTTGTAACATACTGTTGAATGTTAATAGGTTCCTCTAGATGAGAAGCAAGAGAGCATAATTTCTCAAGCAACATTGTTGGCAGAGGGCGGGGGTGGGGGAATTTAGCAGTGCCAACATTTTGACCATCACTCCTAACAAAAGGGTATCAGAAGGCTCCCTGGGTCCTCATATCAGTTCCTTCCCATGAAAACCAGAGGAATGGGCCATAGCTCAGTGGTAGAGCACCTTCTTTGAATGCAGAAGTTCCTTGGTTCAATTCCTAATATCTCCAGGGAGTTTTTCGCTTCGGGGTAAATGTTGAGCAAAGCCACTTCGAACTACAGTCACTGCATTGAGGGAAGCAGCCCCTCCCCTTTGCTCTCGGGTTTTGTTTTGAAACAAGGTCACATGGCATTCATCTGCGTTTTCCTTCTAGCCAACTGCAGGTGGGGGAGAGCTTCCTAAAAAGCAATATTTCAAAAGAGAGCATCCCTCTTATGCTCCTATGTCAGTGCCTCTCCTATGTGCTACAGCGTTTTCAGGAAAAGTAGCTTAAAACTAGCATTTTTAAAAATCTGGAAATATGTCGAGATAATCTAGAATTCATACCACAAAGCCCAATTTGTGTGTGGAGTAGGTCCAAGAATCTTGAAGGGACTTTGGGGTAAGTTTGGCTGGTGTGTGAACACACACACACTCTCTTCTGAAGTCTCGCCTGCAGTACTGACTTAGATGGGCCAATAGTCTAACTCAGCATAAGGCAACTTTGTGTGCCTGTTTGTAAAATCAGTGGTAGCATATTAATGACATTCAGTCCCAATGATAAGTAGATAAACAATATTTTTTTAAAAAAAAGCAAACACACAAAAACAAGCATAAACACCCAAATAAGAGGAAAAGTGATTCCAAATAGATACACGAATAAGAAATAAGAAATATTCCAAAATAATGAAATAAAGAAAGTGACATTTCTAATTAAGATAATACCCCATTGTTTGATTGCTAGGTCCTTGCCTCTGCCCTCCCAGACAGGACAGCTAGACTAAAAGTAGTTACTGTTTGAAAAGAAAGTGAAGGCGACTGTCTATTCTGCCAGCAAACAACTCAGCAAAGAGGGGGGAAACTCCCTCCTTCAAAGGACTTGTGACTGTTTCTCCACATAGGGAGAGAAGCATAGGGAGTGTTCTTCTCCCATCACAGATCTGAGGCCATAGCTCAGTGGCACAGCATCTGCTTGCATGCGGAAGATCCCAAGTTCAATTTGGGCAGTTTCTCCAGGTAGGGCTGGGAAAGATTCCTGCCTGAAGCCCTGGAGAACTGCTGTCCATCCGTATAGACCAGGGCTGCTCAACTTTGGCCCTCCTACAGATGCTGGCCTACAACTCCCATAACCCCTGGCTATGGGCCACTGTGGCTGGAGATTATGGGAGATGCAGTCCAAAAACAGCTGGAGGGCCAAAGTTGAGCAGCCCTGGCTATAGACCTTACTGGGCTAGGTGAACCAATGGTCTGGCTCACTGTTCCCTCTAAAAGAGATTCCCAGTTCTTGTTCACGACAACTCCCAGCCCAGCATCCCCAGCTGCAGTGGGCTTTGGCTGGGGATTCTGGGCGATGTAGTCAGCAATGTCTGGGAATCCCTGTTAGAGGAAACACTGGTCTGGCTCAGTATGAAGCAGCTATGTACCTGTGTTGCCCACTTGGAACCCTGAGAACCAGCTGCATACCCTGATCGTATTTTGCACAGCAAGACCTGATACTGAAAGGTCTTTCCAGTGTTCGTTCCTATTGACTCCTGTGATAGTGATGAGAGGCTTACCAGCTGCTTGTAAGCCTGGATGCCTCTAGGCTTACAGCCTCTGGGGTAATAACTTTTATAGCTCCCCAGATGACAAGAATAAAGATAGCATAACAACAGGATGGAAGTACAACCAAATCATAACATCTAAGTTAGCAAGCAGAAAAGCTCTGTTCCCAGGAACCACCTCTTTCTGTAAGGTAAAGGTAAAGTGTGCCATCAAGTCGATTTCAACTCCTGGCGCCCACAGAGCCCTGTGGTTGTCTTGGCAGAATACAGGAGGGGTTTACTATTGCCTCCTCCCGTGCAGTATGAGATGATGCCTTTCTGCATCTTCCTATATCGCTGCTGCCCAATATAGTACCAGCGGGGGATTCGAACCAGCAATCTTCTGCTTGTTAGTCAAGCATTTCCCTGCTGCACCACTTAAGGTGATCTTCTTTCCGTAAGAGCCACCCCAAATTTAAGACCAGATGATGAGAACCTCCTTGAAGTACCATCTTACTTATCTGTTTGATCAGTAACCAAAAGAAGCAAGGCTCTTTTGCTAGTGAACCTGGAGCTCTGGAATGCTCTTTCTCGAGGCTGTTTGTCTGGCTTCCTCATTGATGTCATTCCACAGACAAGTGATATCATTGTTTTGTGCAATATTATTTCAATTGTTTAGTTTATCGGTTTTATTGGCTTGTTTTGATTTGTACAGTGTTTGGGGGAACATTTGGTGGAAAAGAGATAAAAACATGCAGGGTGTTTTTATGTGCAACCAGATACAACATGTACAGCCCACCCCACATCCACCCCCCAAAAGAAAAAGTAGTTCCAAAAGAACAGCCGTGCAGCCCAAAAATTCAAGTGATGCAAAAGTTGTGTTAGGTTAGGTGGTGTAAGAAGTGACTGATAACAACAAGAGATGTCAAGTGAGTAGTCCAGTAATCCTCTAGAACGCGGACCCTGATGAAGCGGACTCATTTCTCCTCCCCCTGCCAAAGACACTTCCTGAAGACTGCACTGCTACTCCCCACAGGTGCTTCACCAATATATATAACATTCTTCTACAGTAATGTTGTCAAATTTCCAGTTCTGAGGATTTTCTCCCACTCTGTGTAGTCCTCTAAATATCATGGAATGTGACTCTAGGTAACAAAGTCTGTGTGCACAGGCAACGACAATGTTCTACAGGTGTGTTTTGCAGCAGTGCATGCTACGGGTGCAAACTACTCTCGCAAACCATTGTGCCGTTCTGAATTTTCCTTTTTGAAAGCCCTGTAAACATGTCAGTAATAAACATGGAGTTGTGCAAAGAGTATTGGACAGCTACTATCAGTCAGTATCAACAACATTGTGCTGGATGGACCAGCTGGTCAGAACATTGCCTGGGCAACCAAGTCCCAGCCTGAAGAGGATATTTTTACAGCCTTTCCTGTTGAGCCAATGGCCAGCCTATGTGGCTGGTGTCATTCCAGTACCCAAGAAGCTTTCTCTCTCTCTAGGGAGATATTCCAGTCTGTAGTCCAAGCAGCCCACCTAACTATCCCCCTTCATTAGGAAGGGGATTGAAAATAAAAATGCTTATACTATAATGCCCTTATACAAATCTATAAGGTGCGGCCACATCTGGACTACTGCATACATTACTGGTCACTGTATCTTTAAAAAGGACATTGTAGAACAGGAAATGGTGCAGAAGAGAGCAGCCAGTATGATCAGGGGCCTGGTTCACCTGCCTTATGGAGGCAAGGCTACAGCGTCAGGGGCTTTTTAGTTTAGAAAGAGGTGAATACGGGGAGACATGATAGAGGTGTATGAAATTATGCATGAAGTAAAGACACATTCTTCTTTCTCACACACAACATTAGAATCAGGTGTCATCCCAGGCTGGGAAATTTAAGACCAACAAAAGGAAGTACTTTTTCACACAGACCATAATTAATCTATGGGATTCTCTGCCATGGGATGTGGTGATGGCCACTAGCTTGGATGGCTTTAAAAGGGGCTTAGACAAATTTACAGGGGGCAGATCTCTCAATGGCTATTGGTCTGGTGGCTGTAGGCCACCTTCAGCCTCAGAGACAAGATGCCATTTGCAGGGGAGTAACAGTAGGAGAGAGGACATGCCCTCAGCTCTTTCCTGTTGGCTTCCCAGAGGCATCTGGTGGGTCACTGTATGAAATGGGCCTGATCCAGCAGGGTTGTTCTTGTAGTCTTAGGGCAACAATACACAGAACTAGGGAAACCTGTTATCTCCAGACTGTCACTGAGATGACGGTTTTTTGAGTTCATTGTAGATACAACAACAATAAATATTTATATACCGCTTTTTAACAAAAGTGTCCAAAGCGGTTTACATAGATAAATAATTATCTACCACTGACATTCTATTGTTATACACTGCTGTAATTAGAAGTATCACTTTTCTTTAGTTCTGTGACTCAGTAATTATTTTTGGAATATCACTGCAATGAGTCACTACCTAATAAGCAAACAGGAAAACTCTCCAAACCCATAACATATGGTCCTTCAGTAAGCCAGTACTGGGATTCCTAAAAAAAAAGCTTGTCCACACAGCTGACATTTTATTGCATAAGAAAGTGGGAAAGGGGGGTGTCTAGCCCTTTGTGCTTATTCAAATAACAGCTGTGTGGCATGGGAGAATCCCTCAGCAAGAGTGCCCAAGCACCATTTTTCTGGGTCACTACAAATTTGTAACATGGGTCTCTTTCCTTCTCACCACCACAACCACCATCAAGAAAGACCTTGGCCATTTTGAAAATGCGAAGGGTTGTTCAGTATCCTATAGCCTCTTAGGTACCTTTGATTTTTGCCTGCCTGCTTTGTTATATATAGCCAAACACCATATATTAGTTATGCAAAAATGGCAAATGCCCTTTAGATCCTGTTTCCTATTGTAGTGTCGATTCTTCTACGTCAGGAGTTCTCAAACTTGGGTCCAGTCACAATGGCCTTTGGGAGTTTATGGGATTATGGGAGTTGAAGTCCAACATCTGGGGACCCGAGTTTGAAATCCCCTGTTCTACATGCTCAGGTGAGCAAATGCATTAGGCATCTGGTCTCCAATATTCTGGGGCCTATATATCGGATTAGCTTTACTATCTCCCACTTTGCCTGGGAGTCCTCATTAGTGTGGTGCTTGTGCCTCCCTCCTGCTGCCAGTCAAATGCCACACCCTGATGGGTTCTTCTGACAATGCACCAGAAGTGGCAGCAGGAACTAAAGAACTTGTTCTTTAAATAATAGGGGGTGACATATTCCTCTTTCTAGTCAAGCTACAAATTCTAGAGTGTTCCCTATCTATCTATCTATCTATCTATCTATCTATCTATTTATTTATAGTTACATTACTAAACCACCCTTCATCCTCTGAACCCAGGATGATGTACAGCAGTCCAAAACCAACATGATTTAAATACTTTAAAACATATCTCCCAAAATTCAGAAGGGTCCAAAGGGCCCCAGACTGACATTTTCAGGATAGTATCAGCCCCTATCCCAATTTTCACATTCGTGCATGGGCCTAACAAACAAAAACAAACACACACACACACTCATTAATTCACAGAAATGGGATCTTGAACACTAGTAGTCTCTTTCTTTTGGGGTGCTTCAGTTTCTCAATATCCCAAACCCTCACTCACCAAGAAGATACCCAAAGTTGAGAGGGAAGCCACAAAGGAAAGACCTGCATTGCTATTTGTTCATTCTGACATTTTTTTCTATACCTAAATATGAAACTTCATCTCTAGGGCTTTGGGAAAAACCCACAAGTAAGGAAAGGAACAAAGCACGTTTCCCTATAGATACTAACAAGCAACGAGAATTCAGCTGCAACTGAAGTGACAGTTGATCAATAGAAATGCCCATGATAGAACACAGCATCCCTCCACTGTATCTGAAAATGCATTAAACATAATTAGTAATGAAGCTCATAATACAAGAAGCTCTTTGACGTTTCAGTGATTTTTATGTTTATTATTCGTACTGCCTAAGTGAGGAGTCCCGGCAGAATACATGATCAAGTCTTCTAAAGCTTAACTTAGCTTAGCACCTTGACCAGGGTGACACGTTCCAGTGCTTCAGAAAAACCAATAGGGCCTATTAAATGAAGATATGGCTGTTAAAACAACCCTATAACAAGGTGGCTGTTCTTAATCTCATGTCAAAGAATGTGGGCAGACACTGACAGATGGAAGGCATGTCTACTCAGAAGTAAGTCCTGCTGTGTTCAGTGAGGCTCACTCCCAGGTAAACATGCATGAGATAGCAGCCTTAGAGGGTTGATGGTTTGTGTGAGATCTGAACCAAAGCCATACCAGCTTGTACTCTGCAGGTCAAACTATGGGCAAGTTTGCACAATCACCCCTGCTAACTGATCAAAAAGAGATACCTTTTTAAAGTGGGGGTTCTCTTTATTTAGCAAGGGGAGAGCAACTGGCCCTATCCATCCTCAGCACAGCATTCCTCCAGTGACTGTTGCTGGTGTCAATCTTATGGTTTCTTTTTTAGATTTTGAGCCTTTGGGGGGGACATAGGAGCCATTTTGTTTGTTTCTTAGCTTTGGGAACTTGTGTTGAAAAGTGGCATATAAATATTCAGCATATATCGTCATAGACAGATAGATACTTTATTTATGGCCAATGGCCAAAACAATATATTGTCATATAAATCTGGTTCCCAGGGAACCAGTGTGTGTGTGCTCCCGGCAGGAGTACTGTATGAACCTGCCAAAGCACCAAGCCTTCTGCCCAACATTTCCCACCCATCTGTATCCAACATTTAAAGTTGGACAGAGAATGTTGGATGGAAGATTTGGGATTCAAACTCTGGCAGATTCACACAACATGATTGCTGGGAGCATTCACTCCCTAGGAACGGGATTCTCCAGTGGTCACGCAAACCTGCCCATGGGATATATTTTGCTGGACATTTGCAGCAAATGACTCTTCAGGAGTTCATAGCAGTTTCAAGGGCAATTTTCAGCAGGAACACAGAGTTAAATATTCCCTTTTTATATCCCATGGTCCTGATCCATGGGCCGAATGCAGCTGCCATTTCAAACTAAAATATACTGCAAGCTTGTGACTAGACAGTGAGGCATTTAACACCTTGCCTAGTTTGACTCCCAGTTCCCAATTTGCTAGTCCTTGAATGTGTCAACAACTAAGTCCAGGAGCTGCTATTGCAAAATGAACGATGGTGTAACCAGCCCCTTAATGTGCATCCTCACATCCATCACTATGAACAACACAGATGCTTTGAGAAACTGGCTTCTTTCAACTCCAGTGATACAGTTTATCAGGCCTCATAGTGCCCAATTCAGTTCCTGAAGTGACAAGCTGGATGCAACAGAGATGTAGGCGAAACAGAGGCAATTTGGGACGTGATCTTCTGTGGGCCTCAGATGCAGGGGAGAAAGGCCATATTCACACAAACAAGCCACCTCCAGGGTTCTGTGCTGAACCCTGGAGCCTTGTCATGTGTAATCAGCATCAGAGTGAACATACCAACATATGCCCTTTCAAATCTGCTTTGCCTATTTTAAGTGATCTCTCTCTCTCCCTCTCTCCCTCCCCCCCCCACTCACTCACACACGCACACTTTTTCCATAGCAAAAGAAAAATGAACTAAGAGTGTGAATGGGAGAGAAGGACCAGGGAGCACGCTCAGCAATTTCTTTCTCAAGAGGCCTGCCCCTCTATGTATCTCATTCCTATTGCTCTGGTACTTCGAAGAGCAATTCGGGGCAGAAAAAATACTGTGCACTTTGGGGGACTTTTATTAGCTTTTTCCTCTCAGCAGCCCACTCCAAAGTCACACTGCAAGATGCATCGCAAAAAAAAACCAGGGAGTTTAAGAAGCAGGTTGTGGTGTGGTGTCATGCTGGAATAGGCAATTCTGGCTCTCCAGGTATTGTTGAACTACATCTCCAATCATCCCCACTTACAATTTATTGTGGCTGAGGATGTCGGGAGCTGTCGTTCAATGACAGCTGGAGAGCCAGGGTTGCCTACCCTGATGTAATAGATAGAGTATCCAGCCTGGCAAGACCTAGGACACAGCAAGGCCATGTGTGTATCGGTGCCACATGTGGCTTCCTGGGACAAATGCCTCTGCTACAAGAATCTGCATGCAGCGGTGGAGAGCAGGTAAGGGCTTGCTCTCCTTTTTAAAAAGATCCCACTCCACTCTCCACAGCACCTAATTGGTTCAGCACCAAATCCGTGCACGTTCATCGTTTCGTGCACATCCCTACCTGGGATCAAATGAATCCCTGCTCAACCACCACAGAGTAATCCTAAGCCAGTAACCACCTTGCATCCTACCTCAAAGGGTTGTTGAAAGGATACAATGAGATTACCTCCTAGTATTCTCCGAATAAAAGTGAAGACTACCTATAATAAATGACAGGGGTTATGACGTATTTCCCACTTCTTACAACGGAAAATATGGTTCTTTATAGATACAGAATCATCAATGTACATGGCATGAACAAGAACATAAGAACAAGAGAGAGCTTCCTGTCTGAAGTAACTTGGGACAGTTCAGTCAAAACTTCAGCGAGGGAGGCAGAAAAGCGAGGGGAACAAAGAGAAAGAAGAGAAGAATGGAGGAGATGAGAATAACCAAGGGCAAACATAGCTAATGCCGCTGCATATCCTTAAACTTCCATTCAGTCTGGGATGCCCACTAGGCAACACTGATAAAGTTACCTAACAAAGATGGCACCAAATAGAAAGGACAAATCCAGGAAGGGTTAATCCCATGCTGGATGGTGTGTGTGTGCATGTGCATCTGCACGCTTATGCGGACACTTTGATGTCAATTGTATATGGCAGGACAAATCCCTTAGGGACCCTGGAGTGGCCCAGCTTGACCTTCAGAGTGGCCAGGAGAATTATTCCCAGAAATGGAGGATGGAAAAAGAGAAATCCATGCCCTTAGAAATGAGAGCAGTGCTAACCAAAACACGACAAGGACACCACAATGCAAGTGTGGAGCTAGTTACTGTTGATTGAAGTGGCACACCAGTTTGAATGCAATTCAGCAGCCACATGAAATGAAATGAACATGAAGAACAAAGCTGTTCATTTTCATTATATATTTGAAATAATTATTTTGCACCAATTGCCTTTAAAACACCAAGGATGAGAGAGAGCCTGTTTGAGACATCTGCCTGAAGGATCATCCCACTTGAACATATGAACAGAGCAAGCTGTCTTAGGAACATAGGAAGCTGCCTTCTACCAAGTCAGAGCGTTGGTCAGTCTAATTCGGTATTGTCCAAACAGACTGGCAGCAGCTTCTCCAAGATTTCAGGCAGGAGTCTCTCTCAGGCTATCTTGGAGATGCCAGGGAGGGAACTTGGAACCTTCTGCATGCAGATGCTCTTCCCAGAGCAGCCCCATCCCCTAAGGAGAATATCTTGCGGTACTCACATGCAATCTCCCATTCCTATGCAACCAGAGTGGATCCTGCTTAGCAAAGGGGACAATTCATACTTGCTACCAAAAGACCAGCTCTCCTCCCATATACTGAGTGAGAACATTGGTCCACCAAAGTCAGGTATTGTTCAAAGGGCTCTCTCTAGAAGCAGCTCTCTAGAGTTTCAGAGAGGGCCAGTTGTTCCTATCCTTTGTGGAGATGCCAGGGATTGAACATGGGGCCTTCTGCAATCAAAGTGCAATCGGCTGTAACACTGAACTACCACCCTCCTCAATCGTCAGCTTTCCATGGCATTCAAGTGGCAACTAAAACCATAGCACCATAGAATTTGAGTTGACCTTGGAGGGTTGACTCTTCAGTTGACCGTGAGGATATTTGGGGCCAATCCCTTGCACAGTGCAGGAATCAGCTACAACAGTGATCTTCACTCTTTTTCAAGCGGGGGCCACTTTGGGCAAAACCAAAAACAAACCCTTGACATGAGAACTGTTCCCGCACTTTGACTTTCTCGGCCAATTTTTTCTTCACTGTTGGTAAGGATAGCTAAACTCTTTATTCCTTCTTCTACCTACAGAACAATGGAAATGGAGCCCTCTTGAAGCCCTGCACCGTCTTGTGTGCATGGAGTGCTGGGAAGTGTGGCCCTTCCTAGTCCTTTCCTCCTAGAGCTCTGAAGAGAGAATTTCATCTCTCTTAAAGGACTTTACCAGGACTGAAAAAAGCACAGTACAGAATGATGAAGTTGTCAGCAAGGGAGGTTAAAAACTTACTGGACTTCATAGCAGAGTTAGACTTCCAGCAGGTGTCAGGTTAGTTGAAGTCCATTACTACTTTTAGAAACACAGACATTCAGCTCGTAATCTCTTCCTCTTTTTTTAATTGAAGCATGTTAGTTTTGTTCAGGAATAACCTTCGGACCAACGGGACTGATTCCCCCCATAGGTTTCTTATTTATTCATTAAATCAGTCCCGTTTATAAGCTGCTTTTTGGTTCTGCCTACAACTGCTACAAACGTGCCAAAAGGCAGGTGAAACATGAAGCCAGCAAATCTGAATTTCTTTTTATTTCTTTTTGGGGTCACAGAGGAATAAAACATAAGGGATAACTTTCTTTCCTTAATGTACATTTGAATGTGGGTGGTATCATTATCAAGACAATTAGTGCCAGCTAAATCATCTCAACTCACAGCACTTTTTGCCAACATTAACTCATTAGTTAGTAATATTTCTATCCTTCCCTTCCTGAATGACAATATTAAACATGATCCAGCCAAAGTTAAGTTCAGAAGAGTTTTCACTTAGCAGGAAAAAGTTAAGGACATGCTTGAAAATGCACTTAATTTGGCTGGATATATTTGTATCCTGCCAATGTAATGGATAATATTTTGTACTCTGTTCTTTTTCCCAAGGAACTTATCTATTTAAAATTTTTACTCTTCCTTTTAATGCCAAGTCCTCCCAGGGTGGTTAACAACAAGATAGTAAAACACACAGAACAGCAATATTCAAAAACAGTAGTAAAACTAATTAGCAGCCAGATCTAAGAGCAACATATTGGGATTCCCAGACTTCCATCCAAGGAGTGGCTACAGTCAGGCTTGCTTGGCTTCAAAATGAATATCAGTTTCCTTAAGAGCATTGATTGCACTCAAGATTCCTGGGCTAAACCCAAGCATGAAGACTCTAATTAGCTTGTGTATGGAGAGATTCACCTTTAGACTTCACCACCACTTCAGTCTTGGATTCCAACCCATGATTTGGCTGTTTTCTAAAGAAAGAAAAAACCAGGATCCTGCAGCCAATATAATCAGCCATTTACTTCATAGAAAGCTGCCATATACTGAGTCAGACCATTGGTCCGTCTAGCTCAGCATTGTCTATACAGACTGGCAGCGGCTTCTCCAGCGTCGCAGGCAGGAGTCTCTCTCAGCCCTATCTTGGAGACGCTGCCAGGGAGGGAACCTGGGACTTTCTGCATGCAAAGCAGATGCTCTTCCACTGAGTTATACCCCTATTCCCTAAGGGGAATATCTTACAGTGCTCACATGTGGTTAGAGTGCTGGACTAGGGCCAGGGGAGACCCGAATTCAAATCCCCATTCAGCCATGAGACTTGCTGAGTGACTCTGGGCCAGTCACTTCTCTCTCAGCCTAGCCTACTTCACAGGGTTGTTGTGAGGAGAAACTTAAGTATGTAGCACCTTGCAGGAAGAGCGGGATATAAAATGTAAATAATAATAATAATAATAATAATAATAATAATAATAATAATAATAATATAAAATTAAATGTAGTCTCCCATTCAAATGCAAACCAGGGTAGACTCTGCTCAGCAAAGGGGGAAATGTATGCTTGCTACCACAAGACCCAGACTCTTCAAAATCAGCCTGAGATATTCAGGCCACCACATTTAGCTTCTGGAACCTCACTGTCAGGTCACAATGCTGAAGAGACAGTAGTAGAAGTCAAAATGCCCCTCTCAGGGTTGCTAGTTCAGTTGAGGTTCAACTCTGTGCCCTACCGGCTCCACATCTTGCCCATCCAATGCCTTCTGCCAACAGGGCACAGCCCCTCCTCTCTCTAGATGTCATGTGTAATTTTCCTCCTTCCTTCAGTGCTATGTCTCCACTCTCCACCACCCATCATTTCCTCATAGGGCTCTGATTATTTCCTTATGGGGCACATCGTTTCCTTATAGGGCACGGATTATTTTGTCTCGCTTCCTCTCTATTAGTTTGCCACTCCCTCTAGCAAACTCTTATTTTAAGAAATGTAGACTTGCCAAATATACGAGAATCACCACTTCAATGTGTGCTTCTTGCCCAGTTGGTAGTACAAAGCACGGTTCGAGCGCTTTTAGGGAAATTCAAAAGGAATCTTAAGAGAAAGGAGAAGCAGGTCCTTACCAGTTCTCTGCCACCCCATTCGGCTTGGGGCGGCTTGCCTCCCAATAACCCCAGGCGCAGCTCCAGCACACACATGGCATCTGTGCATGCGCGGGTGCCGTTTGTATGGTCAGCATGGTATTGCTGACCACTCAAATGACATGGTGATGCCATGCCAGTGGTTATTGGGAGGTGCAGTGCCCTAGCAGGAAGTTGAATGGGATGGTGGAAAGTAGGTCCTGCTCTCCTTTTTCTTAAAGTTCCTGGTCAAATTTCCCTAAAGGTACTCAAACCGTGGGTCATGCACATCCCTAGTTAGCAGGGGCTAAATATGAGAATCAAAGGCCTAGTGCTGGTTCACACATACGCATTCACCACTCAGTGAGTGCAGCATCAGAAGCTGATTTGCACATGTGAATGAGTCATCACAAAGTGACTTTCATTTCACTTTGTACCTCCTCAACACAACAGCTGGTTGCAGATATAACATGAAACCATGGTTTGTGCTAACCCCAGCTGAAGAACCCAGACTTCCAGATGTACAACAGGCAAACTATGGTCTAGATCAGCTTGTCTGCTTTTATTACCCATCTGCCAGGACTCCATCAGTTCTTTCCCATTTCTGTGCTGCTGCTGCTGCTGCTGCTGCTGCTGCTGCTGCTGCTGCCTCTTGAGGTGAAGCAATGGCCTTAACTGTGGCCTGTGAATTCATACATAGTATGAAGTCATAGTTAGTGCAAACTGTGATCTACAAACAAGCTTCAAACCAGGATTCTAGATCTTGGTTTGGCAGCAGACATAATGTGAAATGATGATTTAGCTAAACAAACCATGGTTTCACATCAGGTCTGAATCCAGTCAGTGGCTTCCAGCACAGCCATTCAGCTGCACATCATCAAATGTTGAGATAGACATGCAAAGTATTGGCTAACATTCAAAGTTCCCATATATCCATTCACTGAGAAACTCTCCATATTTCGAAAGACACCATCTTCCCTACTAAGCTTCTGAAAAAATTCCACAACTAGTTTCATTTACTCAGCAGAGGCATGGATTAGTCTTTTTTTTACTGCAACCCTTCTCTACCCAATATGGCAAACAGCTTTTGCCAATCTGTAATATCCTCTGTTGTACAGAGAGAAAAAAGTAAAAAAGATACCACGATGTTTGCCACACCCTTGGACAATGCTCTTTGGGTTATCCCCAATTTCTAGCGTCACATAACTGTACATCTTAAAAGCCTAAGGGGGGGGGGGGATAGAGCTAAGTAACTGAAGACAAAGGGAGGAAATGCAAAGCTCAAACCACAGAGATGGTCTAAAAATTAAAAAAGGCAGGTAGGTGAAAATGGGTACAAAAACATTATACATTTCAGACATCTTACTGTTCACTCCTCAGAAGGCAAACCTTAGAAAAGGCTGGCGGGTCTGATCATTAATCATCAATTTGCTAATCAAGTAAGGGAGAAAGAAAGAAACCAGTTCTTGGTCTTGTGCTGCCACCTACAGGAGTGACAATCATGAACCATAATACTGAATTACAGCTTCTGAACCTCAGTTTTCCAAGAGCAAAAAAACCAAGAGCAAAAAAAAAATGGGTTTTAAAAAAAAATGTTTCCCTATTCAAGCCAGTGAATCAAACATTTGCAGCATCCATGCTATTCATAAAACCAAAGAATTAAAAAGCGACTAAAAATACAACCTCCAAACCTATGCCAAAATATATACCTAAAGCATTATCCTCTGCTAACTTGGCAAAGAGGCACCTTTTACAGTGGTGATTCTCTTTATTTAACAGGGGGAGAGTAACTGGCCCTATCCACCCCCAGCACAGTACTTCCAGTGACTGTTGCTGGTGTCTATCTTGTGTGGGGTTTTTTAGAATGTGAGCCCTTTGGGGTCAGGGAGCCATCTTGTTTATTTATTATTTCTTTGTGTAAACCTCCCTGAGCCATTTTTGGAAGGGTGGTATAGAAATCAAATTATTTATTATTATTATTATTACTACTACTATTATTATTCCCTTAAAGGGGCTGGAGATTAAATCAGCTTAGATTAAAAGTCTGCTGAATTATCCAAGTTTCTTTTCATACATTGGCCACTTGACAATGATATATACACCAAAGACTGCTCTTCTATATGGCACCTTCTTTATGAGCTGATCAGTTACTGCCCAGTAAGTCTGGACTCATTGTTGGCCTTCAAGAGAGCCCTGAAAACTTATTTGTTCAACCTGATCTTCCAAGGTTTTTAAATTGTTCTTAAATGTGTTTTTAACTGATTGTAACTGTTTGTTTTTGTTTTTACATTGTTTAAACTTATGATTTTAAATGGTTGTTTGTTTTTTGTTTGTTATTGCTGCACAGCAACCAGAGCCTTTGGATGGATAGGGCGGTATAGAAATGAAATAAATAAATAATAAAGATAGACACCAGCAACAGCCACTGGAGGGATGCTGTGCTGGGGTCCAGTTGCTCTCTGTTGCATTGTTCAACATTACAGAAAGGGGCACAGATCAGGTAGAGCACATGCATTCCAGGCAGGGGCTCTAAGGTTCAATCCCTGGCATTTCAAGTAGGACTGGGAAAGACCCCTGCCTAAAACCTGGAGATTAGCTGCCAATAAGTATAAACAATATTGACTTACGTAGGCCAGTGATTTGACTCAGTATAAAGGAGCGTCCTACATTCAGCATAGAACCAGACTCTTTACTGGGCAAATTGGTTGGTTCTGTTTAGGCCTAGATCTGGCTTTGAAGAAGAAAACAAACCTAAGTTTATCTTCATCCAGTCCTAAAGCTGAAATGAACAGAGTTTCCCCTCTCTGTTCCACCTTTATCAGTGCCCCATTGATGGTGATTGCTCCCCTCCACTTGGTGGAAGAGTCATCATCAGTCTCTCTTGAGCCCTTTGTGTACCAGTGAAGACTGCGGCTTTGCTGCCCAGATGCTGCACCAGCTCTCCTGGTGCAAGATGTGTGTGACTCCTTCGCTCTCCTGAAAGTGATTCCTTGCACTGAGCTGCACAATACTGTCAACAAATGTACATCCTGAGAAATAACTTCCCATGTTTATTTTATTTTGGTGGGTTTTTTTTAAAACCTACAGATTTATAGTTCTTATCTCAAGTTTCTAAAGTTCATCTGAATCTTCAATATAGGGAATTTCAATGCACCAGTAAATCTTTTAAGCCGTGAAGGAAACTCACTCAGAGAAGCAATGTCCCTTATCGGTGGAAGATATGATAAATCTGGAAATTATATATAATTCATGATGACACATATCAAGACATTACACCAAATGCTGACACAAGACCTATTTATGACATTGCTTTCCTACGTGTGTTCCCCGCAGAAGCTCTTCACTTTCTGTTTCCAATTTCCCACCTGCTCTAGAGAATGTGTCTGTATTTTCTCTGAACTGGGTGGGGAAGAGAAAGAAAGAACAAATCTGAAATCTCTCCTTTCAACAAATATTTCTCATGATGGAAACACTGGCAGTCCTCCGCTAGCAACATATAAAAAGCAAATGAAAACGTAAGTGCAGATCAAAAAGAAATGTGGGCAGACTATGGCTACATTTAAAACCACATGCCATCAGACAAGAGAGCCATCCGTTATCTAAAAACACGCTAATGCGAATGTTAAACTGATCTTGGCTGGAGGATAAACATGTCTTTTTAAAGCCTGGTTCCTATAAAACTACCATCAGTCCAAGCGTTAACGCTAGAGTAATTAGTTCAGAGCAGGATTGCCAATCCTTTTGAGGGGGCAGGGCTCTACTGTTTTTAATACTCAATAAGCAAAAATTCTACAGATGTTGCATATTTGACGCTTATTGCAAGCTCTCGAGCTAAATTAACATGAAAAGGAAGAATTTGAAAAATCTGTAAACCAACAAATAAAAGAGATGCCACTTTCTCCATCAATGCATCTTTATTGGAGGCGGGGGCATGTGTGGTAGCTGTTGAAGCAGGCCTGCACAACATAAGACCAGGGGGCCAAATCCAGCCCACAGGTACTATTCTGCTGACCCCCAGGTAGGAATATCCTGCCGCAACACAGGAGCTGAGACTTCCTTATACATGTTTACATTAGATGAAACATAGGATGATATGTTTCAGAATGTTTACATGCATGTTTCTAGGATGAAACATCCTATGCATGTTTACTCAGAAATAAGTTCCATGGTGTACCCAGTGAGGCTTACTCCCACGTAAGCATGCCTAGGATTTCAGACTGAAAGCAATGGCAATTCAGGGAGAGGAGAGAGCATGGCATTTATTTGGAATCGGCACGCACCCCAAGAGGCCCCACTGAGTGAGCAGAGAGCGAAGACCTATTTTCTAGTCACGGTCCTTGGTTAACACTATGGGTCTCCTGACAGGGGGAATAGATCCACAGGTAACTAATAATAATTTTAATGTAATAATGTGCTAAAAATTGATCTCGACCCCTGCACACCAAGCTGTGGTTGGTTCTGGTCCTCCATGGCATTTGAAGTGTGCAGCCCTGTGTTAAAGGCACAGGAGCCTTGCCAGGGAAAAAGAGAACACCAGCCTATGGTTCCATCACCCATCCTTTTATAGGGCCCCTGCTTTCATTCAACCACTGCTCTGCTTGCTATGGTCCCCTAGATCCTTCCTTGCTTAGAAGTCATTTATCCTCCCCTGCTCCATTACCTTCCAATGACAGACACCTTCTCCTAATACCCTGTGTGGTTTTTTCTTATAGCTCTCCTTATCAATGGACATGCTTATCTTCAATTTCCTCCTCCTCCTTTTCTTCAGGTCTCTCTAGCCTTATTCAGATATTATGCTGAACACTCATGTGAATTTACGGAGTACACAGGTACAGTTGTCCACTCATTATGCTGAACACAGATACAGTAATACAGATCACGTTTGTAATATGCATTTGAGGGGCCTAAATGCAGGTTCGCTTTTGAAATGAATGCAGGTCCAGCCATCCACACAAAAACTTGTATGAGAGGGAGGAGAGCTGGTCTAGTGGTAGCAAGCATGAATTGTCCCCTTTGCTAAGCAGGGTCTATCCTGGTTTGCATGCAGAAGGCCCCAAGTTCCCTCCCTGGCAGCATCTCCAAGATAAGGTTGAGAGAGACTCCTGCCTGCAACCTTAGAGAAGCTGCTGCCTGTCTGTGTAGACAATACTGAGCTAGATGGACCAACGGTCTGATTCGGTATAAGGCAGCTACCTATGTTCCTATAACTCATAGTGTACTTGTAAGGGTGTGCACGGACTGCATTTCATGCACCGGTCCAAATTCAGACTGGTCCATGTTCCAGCAGACCAGTTCGGCCAAACCTCGAACCAGTCTGGCAGTTCAAGGTGGAATCAGGGGGTGAAAGTGCCAAGCAGCACCTTTAACAGTAAAGATGGAGGGCCTTACCAGCTGGGCCACTTCTCCATGAAGCTTCCTGCTGCAGCAATGCTCCTCCAACAACCTGCTTGCGGTGCCAGCACAGCTCTGTCACTCACCTGGCCTCCACGCATGCAGAGCGGCTGTCCGACTGGTAAGACCCTCCATCTTTACTGTAAAAGGTATACTCGCCACTAACCCCTCTCCCTGACACCACCTCAAACTGCTGGACCGGTTTAAGGTTTGGCTGAAGCAGGCCAAACTGGGCCGCCAAGTAGCAGACCCGTCTGAATTTGGACCGGTGCACAAACCGTGGCCTGAGCACACCCCTAGTATACAGATATCTGTACAATTGTACAGTGTAATGTCTGAATAGGGTTTCTCCCTTCTGTTAGTGAGATACAGGAACATGATAACTATCCCCATTTCTTCTCCACCCACTCCTTAGGTCACCTACCACTGGGAGATTCTTATTTATTATTACAAATATTTATATATCACTTTTCACAAAAAAAAAAAAAATTCAAAGTCGTTTACAGAGCCAAAGTTATGAGAAAATATCCCCTTTCACCAAAAAAATCCCACAATCTAACACAGCACACACATACTCCAGGAGACACCAGCAACAGCCCTTGGAAAAGTGCTATGCTGGGCTGAATAGGGACAGTTCTCACTTTGCTTTCAATTTCCTAATTCACTGCATTTAGCTCCTTCTGTCCACTGAGGTTATGTAAGATTTCCATGCCAACCAAAACTGCCAACTGGTCTTCTCACAAAAGGAGGACACTGTCTGGTGCTGACCTGACTGGGTTGGTTTCCTGACCAAGTAGGATGCTTGTGAACATTCCATGACATCACAGTGATTCGGTCACTCACCATAAAAGCCCTCCGTGCATTATAGAACACTTTGCTGCCCAGTAACCATTCTTTTGTTCTTCATAAATGAAAACAAGAAGGAATGGCTGCTTATATACATTTCTCCTTAAAGAAGCATTGGCTAATGATCCTTTTAAGCGAGCAGGGGGAGATTAATTTTGATAAGGCTGCATTTCAAACTGAGCGCTTATGAGCCTTCAGAGGCAGGAAACTGCGAAGCCCTCTCTTCTACAAAGTGACTTCTTTTTAAAAAGACCCCAGTGTTCAGATTATAGAAGCTGACAAGCCAAATGCCACTTTTGTCTTGGATAAAAGCGGCTATCAGTTAAAATGAAGGAACATTGCCACTGAAATCTTTATGTCTAATCTGAAATGTAATGCTTTAAACCAAGTTCATTTTCAGCAAATATAGCACGGGTGCTATAGAAATGACATATTCCTTATCCGTAATAAAAATGATGGAGGGCCCACAATAGAGGCATTCAAACAAACAAGAACCAGAGATCACCTTCACACAAAAGTGTTGATAGACACTTTTCATCTCCTGGATGTCTGAGCTCTGAACATCAAAGAGAAAGGACTGGAGTCTAGTTGGCTGTGTGTGGCACTGGATCCACTCCCAGGAAGATGAAGTTCTAGCAAGCGCTGAGCATACAAAGCTGCCTTGTACCAAGTCAGACCATTTAGCAGAGTATTGGTCCATTCAGACAGGTCCATCCGGCTGAGTATTGTCTACAATGGGAGGCAATGGTTTCCAAGGTTTCAAAAAAAGGGTCTTTCCCAGCCCTACCAGAAGATGCCAGGGACTGAACCTTAGGGAGGTACAGGAACTAGGAGAGGTGGCATAACAGAGGTAGTTCCAGGCATAAAGGATTTCACTTTCGGGTAGTGAAATCCAAAACTGATTGTGAGCAGCTCCAAAAAGATCTCTCCAAACTGGGGGAGTGGGCGACAAAGTGGCAAATGTGGTTCAGTGTTAGCAAGTGTAAAGTGATGCACATTGGGACGAAGAACCCCAACTTCAAGTATATGCTGATGGGATCTGAGCTGTCGGTGACTGACCAGGAGAGGGATCTTGGGGTCGTGGTGGACAGCTCGTTGAAAGTGTTGACTCAATGTGCGGCAGCTGCGGAAAAGGCCAATTCCATGCTAGGGATCATTCGGAAGGGGATTGAAAATAAAACGGCTAATATTATAATGCCCTTATACAAAACTATGGTGCGACCACACTTGGAGTACTGCGTACTATTCTGGTCACCACATCTAAAAAAGGATATTGTTGAACTGGAAAAGGTGCAGAAGAGGGCAACCAAGATGATCAGGGGCCTAGAGAACCTTTCTTATGAGGCAAGACTACAACACCTGTGGCTTTTTAGTTTAGAAAAAAAGACGACTGTGGGGAGACATGATAGAAGTCTACAAAATCATGCATGGTATGGAGAAAGTGGATAGAGAGAAATTCTTCTCCCTCTTCCATAACACTGGAACCAGGGGTCATCCCATGAAATTGATTGCCGGGAAATCTAGGACCAACAAACGGAAGCACTTTTTCACACAACGCATAATCCACTTGTGGAATTCTCTGTCACAAGATGTGGTGACAGCCAACAACCTGGATGGCTTTAAGAGGGGTTTGGATAACTTCATGGAGGCTACTAGTAGGAGGGCTGTTGGCTACCTCCATCCTCAAAGGCAGGATGCCTCTGAGTACCAGTTGCAGGGGAGTAATAGCAGGAGAGAGGGCATGCCCTCAACTCCTGCCTGTGGCTTCCGGTGGCATCTGGTGGGCCACTGTGCAAAACAGGATGCTGG
Organism: Hemicordylus capensis; assembly: GCF_027244095.1. Lineage (NCBI taxonomy): Eukaryota > Metazoa > Chordata > Lepidosauria > Squamata > Cordylidae > Hemicordylus > Hemicordylus capensis. Next base: position 12,820,793 of record NC_069666.1, on the reverse strand, counting down.
ACTAGATGGGCCTTGGGCCTGAGCCAGCAGGGCTGTTCTTATGTCTTATGTCCCTATGACAGCACGAGGCAGAGTTGTATAAGGGAGCAGGAGACCTCTGAACAGCTGAGGGTGGTGGAGCTGAAAAAGCAAAGGTTACAGAGAGGAATGTGTGAAGATAGGAGAGCAGAGAGGTGAGGGGGTCAAAACCATGGAAGATTTTGAAAGCAAGGACAAAAAGCCTGTGCAGGATCTAGAAGCAGAAGGGAAACCAATATAGAGATTTAAGGAGGGGTGTCATATGGTTCGAGTGATGAAAGACGTGAATGGTTTTTACAGAGTGCTGGATGAAGATGAAACATCCAGAGAGGAGAAGATTACAGTACTTGAGATAAGGTATGACCAGCTCATGGATCAGAGTTTTTGTGGAGGGGACATGGCTGAGGATCCAGCAGTAGCAAAAGCAAGGCTGCATCCACAATAACCTTTGATCCAATGTATATCCTGCTTTTCTCTCAACGTGGAGTTCAAGAAGGAATCAATGGGATTCCCAGGTAGTCCCCTACACTGTTCCCTCTAACAGGGATTCCCAGATGTTGTTGACTACAACTCCCAGCATCCCCAGCTGCAGTGGCCCTTGGCTAGGGATTCTGGGAGTTGTAGTCAACAACATCTGGGAATCCCTGTTAGAGGGAACCCTGGATCCCCTATCCAGGCACTGACCAGACCCAGACCTGCTAAGCTTCAGCAAGGGGGCTTCAAGTACTTTTGCATTAACACGTGTAGGCCCAAATGACAGTATTCTTCAGGCCCGCAAAAGGGGGCAGTTACCATAGCAATATGTGAGCCAGTCCCATGTTATTTCATACCACACCAAATACATTTGAAAGGCTAACATTGCACACATCCTTCCTACCCAGTCACTGTCCAGCCAGAAGGGAAGGGGATGATCAGGTGGCAAGGACCCATATGACTACTCCCACCCACGTGGTGCAGAGCTTTCAGACATTGCCATGAGGTGTGGCACAAACCCATGCAGAAGTGATTTGCAATAATACATGAAAGGGTACGAAGAGGGACAAAGAACACAGATATTAGACCTATGTGTTTACATGACTGTAGCGCTTGTATGTATCACAGGATACCACATTCACATACATGCATGTCCTTCCACCATGCTTTGGCAGATCCCTAGCTAAATGCATGTATGAACCACTTCCAAGCAGAGTGTATGCTGACCTTGCTTCCTGTATACCTCCTCATCCAGAATATGCATGTCTCCACATGTAAGGAAATGTGCAGATTTCTAAAGCAGCATGGATTGCATTTCCCCTCCCCTTCCCCTTCTTTTAGAACAACCAATGCCAGTCTGAGTATTTTTAAACTAATGAAGCCTATTTAAAAGTACGAGCCATGCATATGACATCTGCAGGTGGAGTGATTTCTGTGCCCATTTCCTACAGCTTTTGCTAATGCAGGTATTTTTCTTTTGCCTATTGACTTGCCTGTTGACTTGCCTGTCTATGCAACAGCAGAAGATCTTCACTAATTCACACTAATGGCTGACAATCACTAGACCTTGCAAATTAGGAAGCAAGCAAATAAACACTCCTTGGGTTTAAAAAACACACAACTACTACTATACAGACGGCATACAGCTCCAGCGCTGTTTCTTTTAAAAACAACTCATTTCATATATTTAGTCTAGTCTTGTTTTCCCTTGCAGGTAAATTAGGAAAATGATACCCTCCCTTAATGTAAACATATTTCCATTGCAAGTCTTTGAACCAAGAAATTTACTTTTGTGCTTATGTTACTTTGCAAATCACCTGTGTACACTCATGCCACTATATAAACATAAGCAGCAGCAATTCCTCAAGTGCTTGTTTCCTGCAGGTTCACACTCTCTGCTGTTGACTTTGTGTTTCACTGCAGCTGGCAATTTATTAGCCTCCTATCAGGAGAGTTGGTTTTGTGGTAGCAAGCATGAATTGTCTCCTTTACTAGGCAAGGTCTGCCCTGTTTTGCATTTGGATGGGTGACTACAAGTAGGAGGCAATCATTAGACCTCTTCTAAAGAAGCCTGAATTAGATGCCTCAGAGTTAAGCAGTTATAGGCCTGACTCCAAACTCCCATGGCTGGGCAAGGTAATTGAGAGGGTTGTGGCCTCTCAGCTCCAGACAGTCTTGGAGGAAACTGATTATCTCAACCCATTGCAAACTGGCTTTTGGGCAGGCTATGGGATTGAGACTGCCTTGGTCGGCCTGATGGATTATCTCCAATTGGGAATTGACAGAAGAAGTGTGACTCTGTTGGTCCTTCTGGATCTCTCAACAGCTTTCAGTACTATTGACCATAGTATCCTTCTGGAATGTCTGAGAGTGTTGGGGGTGGAAGGCATTATTTTACTGTGGTTCTGCTCCTACCTCTTAGACAGATTCCAGATGGTGTTGCTTGGAGACTGTCACTCTTCAAAATGTGAGTTTATGTATGGTGTCCCTCAGAGCTCCTATCCCTCAGGTCTCCAATGTTGTTTAACATCTACATGAAACCACTGGGAGATTTGGTGCAGGGTGTTCTCAGTATGCTGATGACACCCAGATCTATTTCTCCATGTCGACATCATCAGGAGAAGCCATAACCTCCCTAAATGCCTGCCTGGGGGGCAGTAATGGGCTGGATGAGGGATAATAAACTGAGAGTGAATCCAGGTAAGATGGAGGTACTTATTGGGCAGAGTTGAAACTCCAGAGATTATTTTGATCTGCCTATTCTAGATGGGATCACACTTACCCCAAAGGTACATGTACACAGTCCGAGAGTGCTTCTGGATCAACACCTCTCACTGGTATCTCAGGTTGAGGTGGTGGCCAGAGGGGCTTTCTATCATCTTTGGCTGATACGCCAGCTGCGTCCCTTTCTTGAGATGAACAACCTTAGAACAATGGTACATATGCTGGTAACCTCCAGAATTGACTTCTGCAATGTGCTCTACACGGGACTGCCTTTGTACAGTAAACTGCAGTTGATACAGAATGCAGCAGCCAGGTTGGTCTCTGGGTCAGCTCAGAGAGACCACATTACTCCCCTGTTGAAAAAGCCACACTGGCTGCCAATAGGTTTCTGGACGAAATACAGAGTGCTGGTTATAACCTATAAAGCCCTAAATGGCTTAAGCCTTGGGTATTTAAGAGAACATCTTGGTTATGAGCCCCACCGTCCATTGAGGTCATCTGGAGAGGTCCGTCTCCAGTTGCCGCTAGCTCAGCTGGTGGCCACATGGGAATGGGCCTTCACGGTTGCTGCCACAAGATTGTGGAATGTGCTCCCTACTGAAATACAAACCTCCCCATCTCTGACAGCTTTTAAAAAGCATTTGAAGACTTATCTCTTCACCCAAGCTTTTTAATATGACTCCGGTTTTAAATTGTTTTAAGGTTTTTATTTCCTGTTTTATGATGCTGTAAACCACCCAAAGACAAAGGTTTGGGGTGGTGTACAAATTTAATAAATAATATAAGTAAGTAAGTAAGTATGTACATACATACATGTGAGCACCATCTGCTGTAAGATATTGTCCTACAAGCAGGCGCGGAGCCTGACCGCTGGTGGCCCGTATGCGGTGGTGGCCCTGCTGACCCTGCCCCCTGCATCTGACATCAGACGCGGGGGCTAGCCACGCCCCCACATCCAACGTCAGATGCGAGGGGCATGGTCTGGCTCCTGAATGGAGCCTTGAGATGGAGTTCAACTCCAGCCTTTCAATAGCACTTACATTTATATACCGCTCTATAGCTGGAAGCTCTCTAAGTGGTTTACAATGATTTAGCATATTGCCCCCAACATTCTGGGTACTCATTTTACCGACCTCGGAAGGATGAGTCAACCTTGAGCCCCTGGTCAGGATCGAACTTGTAACCTTCTGGTTACAGGGCGGCAGTTTTACCACTGCACCACCAGGGGCTCTTTTAACTCCTTAAAATGCCAGCCTTTTAACTCCTGAAGGGGCCACGCAGCCCCTTCAGGAGCTACTTAGGCTGGCGCTGCATTCGCGAATTGCGAATTGCGAACGCAGTACCCTAAACTAAGGAGTTTAGCTCCCGAAGGGGCCGCACGGCCCCCGCTCGTGAGCTAAACCAGCACCCCCGCGTCTGATGTCAGATGTGGGGGACGTGTGGGTGCTGCGAGGCGCGGCCCCTGATTGGGTGCCACCCAGGTTCTTTGAACCCATTGGCCCAATGGTGGCTCTGCCCCTGCCTACAAGGATGGGATGTAGCTCAGTGGCAGAGTATCTGCTTGCATATTGGAAGGCCCCAGGTTCAATCCTTGGCATCTCCAGGTAGACCTGGGAAAATATCCCTGCATTGGAAATAACATTTCCAGTGTCAAATGCTTTTTGCCCATTTCCTTTTAGTTTCTCCATTGCCCCACTTTTTTTTTAAAAAGCCTCTTCATTGCCAGGTCACACACTCCTCCCTATCAGTATTGCAGCACGGACCCATTCAGCAGCAAAAGGGAGTTTGCCAAATGAGATCAGTAGGGTCACATCACAATTCACTTCTTTTGTGATTTCAGGTGGGAAGTGAACCGTGTTGTTCATGTTTCCCAGAGCTCTTAAATCAGTTTGGTTTCTAGGCTTCATTCTCTCTCACAAGCCCACCATGAGCCCATGAGATGAACGGCAGCTTGCCTCTCAGACTGAACAGCCAGAGAGGAACTGAACTGCCTCTCTGGAAAGTAACAGTAAAGGAACGCTTGCCTTTCTTCTAAAAACTTACAACCACAGTTCACTTTGAAATTACTGAAGTTATGTCAAGGTTGCAGGTATAGTACTTCTGCTCAATTCATACTGCTTACAGTGCATTTGTTACTTTTTCATCTTTACATCCAATTACATCCTGCAATTCCTTAGAACAGATGCACACACTGTCCCAACAAAAACCCTGGTTATCCCATTCACTTAACTTCCATTTTTATGTATGCAACCACAGCGGCCAGGATAGTATATGCACAAAAATGGAAAGACACTAAAATGCCCTCATAAGACTGGTTGATAAAAATTTTGGAATATGCCGAGATGGCAAAGCTTACAGCACTTATAAGAGATGAAAATTTGGAATGTTTTAAAGAAGATTGGGAACCATTTTTGCTTTACTTAAAGAATTATTTTTCTAATATGGACTTTTCAGTAGGGTTTGAAATATAGTAACAGCAGCAGGTTGGGTTGGGTAAAATCAAGTAGTATTGTGGAGTATGTATGTTTTGAATTATTATAGCAATGGTTTATATGTATAGTTATTGTGAACCACGCAGATAGGCAAGTGGGAAGTCAATATTTACTTATTTGTAGAATTAGATAAATGAATGCAATTTGAATGTAAAAGCTATTGTAAAATCAAATAAAAAATTAAAATGGCAAAAAAACCACCTGCCATTCAAATGCATATTGTGTCATTCAATCTTATATCTATTTCCGGAAAAGCTGGAAATGCAAGACAGGGCTGAAAGAGATTCCTGCCTGCAGCCTTGGAGAAGCTGCTGCCTGTCTGTGTAGACAATACTGAACTAGATGGACCAAGGGTCTGACTCAGTAGGAGGCAGCTTCCTATGTTCCTATGATGCCTATGGATGCATAACTGGAGCACTTGCAGGCAAGAGGGATGTATTTGCAGACTCAGGGTAACATGCATATATGTCAGTTTCACAAAAATCTGGAGTGGGGAGACCTAAAGGGCCAAAACAACCTCAAAACTGCTCCCGTCTACTCAGTGGAGCGGAATGCTCATGGATGCAGAGGACAGTTAACAGACAACCAGGTGGGTGGAGAAATTGGTCAAGGCTTGATATTCATACAAAGATATACATAAAATAATCTAAAATTAAATCTAATCTGGACATAAATTGTGGGGGGGGGGGCGGACTGTCCCTCCCTTGTGATCACTCATGGGTCTCTGTCCCAAGGAGCTTCCTATCTAAATTTCAGCAGCACCATGTGAGAGCCCGTGTGATGTTCTGGGATTGAACATCACGGATCTTCTGGTTCAAATCCCCACTCATCCAACAAAGCTCCTTGGGTGATCTTGGGCCAGTCACCATCTCCCAGCCTAATCTACCTCACAGGGCTGTTGTGAAGAGAACGAGCTTTGTACACTACCCAAGATCATTGGAGGAAGTGTGGGATATAAATATAAATATCAATAGCTACATTGATGGGGCTGTAAAAAATAACACACACCAGACCAATAGAAGAGACTGGAAACAAAACATTCATCCTCCTCCTGCTCTTGAAACATAGGAAGCTGCCTTATATCGTCTGAGTATTGGTCCATCTAGCTCCATATTGTCTACTTACTGGCAACAGCTCTCCAAAGTTGCAAGCAGGAGTCTCCCTACTTGGAGATGCCAGGGATTGAACCTGCAACGTTCTGCATGCAAAGCATATTGCTCTGCCACTGAGCTACGGCTGCATTCCCATTTTAATTCGCATTTCATGAATGCCTTTCAGCCCATTTAATTCTCCTGCATGCACACTTCTCTTGGACAGCCACGGAGAACAGGAAAGAAGCACATTTCTTGCAGTTAGTGCCCCTCAAGGATGAAACCTGAGCAGACCAGGACTACAACTTCCCCCCAGCAGCCGCTTAAGTGTTGCATGATTGTCCAGACGGGTTCTTAGGAGGATGCCTTTGATAGAGATCTTGCTCAGCTGTTGGTGCAAAAAAGAAAATAAATGCTAGGATTGTTGCTATGTTGAATTTGCTTTGTGTGCCAGATATTGATTTTCCTTTTGGGGAAGCCATGCTGTGGATGAAAGGGGTTTCAGCTTAACTGTCCTTTCTTCCTCAGCCCCCTGTCACAACCCAAGGGTGAGTAGGGTGTATAACAAGCACTCTCTTAGCTTTCATTTTGAAGGGAAATTGGGTCAGGGATTTTTGTTAGAATCCCCCCACCTTTGTTTTTAATGGACAGCTGAGTGGGGGGGGGGAGAAGAAAGGCTGGTAACAGAGGATCTCGCCATGCGTTATGCTTCATCATATTGATCCATCTTTGCAGCAGAACATTCATGCAGTGAAATAACAATGCTGAAGTCATACTTCGAAATTACAAATGCCAATTTTTATCTCAGATTCTTGAGGAATTTTTAAAACACCACACACACAGTTCTATAGTGTTATGTTGCTAAGATCACCTTTGCCATATAGAGTTTTGGGGTGTGTTTAAAACTATTCAAACTCTTTCCTCTTATAGACTGATGGACTTGTTCTGTTTAAAGGTTCTTAATGTAGCTAATCTAGCCTTGCAAAGAAACCCACAGAAGCCACAAAAAAGGTCTTGCTAGCCCCACTGACCACATTTTTATTTATTTGTCAGATTTGTAGATTGCCTTTCTTTAAAAGAATCCCAAGGTGTCTTACAGTATCTTTAAAACAATACAAATATTAAATTTCAAAATTAAAGATAATAGTTAAAATCATCAAGAGCTTTGATGGATCAAAGATGATACAAGAGCTTTGATGGATCAGTCCAAAATGTCTACCTATCGAGTCCAGCATCCCGTTTCCCACAGTAGCTAATTGGGTGCATCCTGGAAGCCCTCAAGTACAGCATGAAACCAGCAATCCACCATTATTGTCGCAACTAATATGCAAGAGGTATACTGCCTCTGAAAATAAAGGTGCCATTTAGCTCTCATAGTTAACAGATTTCAGTGAAGTTGCCCAATGTCCTGCTCCTTAGCTGCAGGGGCAGACTGACCTATCACAGCAAAAGTCTGGGAGAGGCTGTTGGTGGCAGCACCATGGACAGCTCGCAGTCACGTTGGTTACACGGCAAGCCAAGGATCAGATCGCTGGGACTATTGGTCCAGCAAAATCCTGGGTGAACTGTGAGTTTAAATGGCCCTGTAGCAAGGTGAGTGTCTCTCAAGTCTCACCTTCTCAGAGGAAGCTTAAAGATGTCATGTCCTACTCTGAATGCACCTGCTCAAGCATAGCTGAGAAGCCTTCCACTGTCCCTGCACATTGCATGGTAAAGTAGGGGTGCTTCCCCCAAACTGGCAGCTCTGGGGGTATCCTTTGAGTCAGGGGGGACAGGGCTACCTCCTCAGGCACATCCTCATCACCAGTCATCTCAGCAGCTCTCTCTTGGGATAGTTCCTGAACCCAGTATTTCCCATTTGCTGTGACAATTGGTCCCTTTTCTCAAAGCAGGACTTTGAGTCCTGGGTCATGATATCTACTCTTCTTTTATGAGTATCTAGCCCAGTGGCTATCACTGCATCTTGTGTCAGTGAATCCATAAACCATTTTGCATTGTGTGAATAAATGCTTCCCTTTATCCTCTTATTCACTTTGAATCAACTGCCCATTAGTTTCACTGGTAATCACAAGATTTAATATTATGAGGGGGGGGAGTTCTCTCTATCCACAGCAGTTACGTGGGGGAAATGACAAAAAGGAACCATCTTTGATCAGACCTCCCTGGTTATCTGGAGGCAACTACTTACCATCTGCTCAAATGTGTTCAATTTCATGTCATATGTATTTATTTTTATTTATTATTACAGTTATATCCTGCTCAACCTCCAAGGAGCTAAGGATGTTGTACATTTTATCCTCACAACAACCCTGTAAGGTGGGTCAGGCTGAGAGATAAGTAACTTGGTTAAAGTCACCCTGGGAGCTTTGAGGCTGAAAGGGTCATCTCCCTGATCCTACTCTGACATTCTAACCACTACACACTATACTGGCTTTCCCAATGACTCAAATTGTTTTTCTTATTCTGAGTATCTCTTCTCCATTGAGTCTGTTAGAGAACTGATAATACAAAGAGTTATTTATTTTATTAAAAATAAAATTGAGGTTCTTTTAAGATTGATGGGTGTGTTAGGAAATCACACCCACCAGGAATAGAGTCAAGAGTGGTGTGCTACACTGCAACTTTTTCAAAATTTTAAACAGTTTTTAATATGTACGTTGCAGGCAGAGGTGTGTGTACAGGTTTGGCATATTGTTGAGGGAATTTTTGATTTCAGGCTGCCGAATGCTTCCATTAAGTTGCCATTCCTAGAATTTCCTTTACAGCATAGAGGTTTACTTAAAAAAAAAAAAATTAAATATTGCCTGTTGCTGGTTCCACACACACCCCACCCCCACCCCACACACCGATCACAGCCTTATAAATGCAAGCCGGAGGTTTCTGTTCTGCTGGTTCAGTGATAGCTCTCTCTTCTGCAGGGAGAAATTACTTTTGTGTGAGAAGCAATACCCAACTTGTTTCAAACCTCAGCCCCTGGCAGATCTGTCATCGTAGGAGACAGTCCCTGTTTCTTTGACAGATTGGCCTGAGGCTGAAAGTTAATCTAATGTGTCAGAAAAGTATACAGCAGTTAAAGAGGAGGGGCTGGGGAGAGGAGAGTACATACAGCTAAATCCCTCTCAGTCTTTTGCATGATGACATATCAGGGAGATGAACAGTCACTCATGCACAGTGAAGAGAATGCCATGGGGGGAAAAGATAATATTTAAATTCAACCCAAAAGAAAGCAACGGTAGGCCAGAAGGTATACATTGTTCTTAAAGTTAAAGCTGCTATTGGGGCTGCTACCTCTCTGGGAGGGAGGACATTATTTGCATAGTAAAAATTACTTTTTCCAGTATGTCCCTCTGGTGGTATACAGAGGTCTAAAATGCTCTCTTAAAACTGGTCTTTTCTAGGCCTTAAGCGTTCTGAGTTAAAGCATTCAGACCACAGGTTCCCAACCTGTGGTCCATGAATCATCAGGGTCCACGGAGGTATTGCAGGTGGCCCATGGGAAGAAAAAAAAAAGATAATGTAATAATATAAGCCCATGTACCTCTTAAGTATAATCTACAATGTTATATTGTTATTCGCAGTGTAACATTCTGGTGGATAATGTAACATTGTAGATCATAAGTCAGCATGGTGTAGTGCTGGACTAGGACTGGGGAGACCCGAGTTCAAATCCCCATTCAGCCAAGATACTAGGTGGGTGACTCTGGGCCAGTCACTTCTCTCTCAGCCTAGCCTACTTCACAGGGTGGTTGTGAGGAGAAACCTAAGTATGTAGTACACTGCTCTGGGCTCTTTGGAGGAAGAGCAGAATATAAAATGTTAATAATAATAATTAATAATAATAATTCACTTAAACATTCTTTTAAGCAAGTTTCTTCCCCACTGCATCATTAGGTAGCTTATTGGACCTTCTGTAGGAAAGTAAGTTTTACTTTGACACAGTAAATCGAAAATTTATGTGGCTGAGGGTGCAGGATGGGGAGAAATGAATGAATGAAGTCTATCTTGAATTTGGATCGGGGTGGGTGGGGGACCTACTACCTTAACTAGCCAACATTTGGAATTCAACGCTTTCAAACAAGAACCTGTGCATCTGAAAATTGGTGTGACATATTCCCAAGGCAATTTGCCCAAAATAACCCAAATAGTTCAGAAAGGTATACAGCAGTTAACTTTGTTTTTAATACCCCTTGATATACATTTGACTCCCATCAGCCATAAAGTTGTGCTGTTGAGTCGGTGTCGACTCCTGGCGACCAAGAGCCCTGTGGTTGTCTTTGGTAGAATACAAGAGAGATTTACCATTGCCTCCTCCCGCACAGTGTGACATGATGCCTTTCAGCATCTTCCTGTATCACTGCTGCCCAATATAGGTGTTTCCCATAGTTTGGGAAAACACCTAAGCGGGGATTTGAACCAGCAACCTCTTGCTCCCCAGACAAGTTGTTAAAAATGTTTAAAACAGCTTGTTTATAAACAGCATGGTGGTCCACAAAAGATTTTGATGATGATGTAGTCATCTGCATAAAGGAAAAGGTTGGGAACCACTGATTTAGGCCATTTTTCTTCATTGTATGGCCTAGGAGCCAGTAGCAGCTTCCATCAACCTTAAGTGCAGCCCCCTGACTAACTGGTTATTGGGCCTAGGAACACAGGAAGTTTAGCTGGAGATGTATGTCTTGCCAAACCACTCAGGGGCAGTGACAAAATACTGTAAGTGAATTGAAAACTGCCCAGGAAGTCCAACACAATCACATTCAACTTAGGAACAGGGTATTTCTCAAAGACCAAGGGAATAGTCAAAAGGAAATTGAAGGAAGGAGTCAGGTCAAATCCCTCCAGGCCAGTTGGAAGTTATAACTTATTTATAACACAAGAAGCTCAGATAAAACATATTCCATAAATGAGAAAGGGTATGAACCAACACGTCTGAGAGGACACCAGTGTGGTTAAATAGCAGTGTCAAGGAAGCAAAAAAAGCAAGGCAACTTCTTTTGGGTAGATGCTTTCTCTAAATAAGGCAGCTAAGAAGAGAGAGCAAATAAATGGCTAAAATAAACTAACATTGATATGGCAAGCAAAGAAAGAATCTGAGGAGCAAATTGCTAAAAGCATAAACACCAACATCTTTGTACTTCCATAAAAAGCAGGAAACCAGACAGAGTTGTGGCAGGACCATAAGACACAGATGTTTTTTGCCCCTGCTGTTGATGCCAGAGCAAAACCTGCCAGCCCTGACTGAATGGGAGGGACAGGTGCAGTGCTACCCCTAGGAGGCCTACACAAACAACTCCTTCTTGTACACATACACACCATCAAAGTGACAGGCACTTTGCTCGTGAACAACAGCAATGGCTTCCTCATAAACCAGAGTTCTCACAAGGTCAAGTACAGAAAACCAATCCACACCTCTTGCTCTGCCTTGCCTTATTAGCCTTCTGCTATCAATTGCCTTTTTAAATGGGTTGCAGTGGTCTGTAGCAAGATCAACAGTAAACTCCTCCGGAATAAGCTCCTCTGCACAAAAATTCTTAAATTTTAATGTGTTTTTATTGATTATGATTTTTAAATGTTTTATATTTTATATTATGTTTTAATTCTGTACACCACCTAGAGATTTCTATATTAGGTGGTATATAAGTTAAATAAAATAAAATTAAATAAAATTAAAAAATAAATAAAGCAAGCAAGCAAGCAATGTTGGCTTTTAGTCTCACTTGCTCCAGTTTTTATGGACGTCGTTCCAAGTGTTGGTGTTGCCATCATGGAGGGCCTGCTCTGTTGCCCAAAATGGGTCACTCTGCAGACTCCTCTCCAGCAGATCTATCTACTCCCATCGCCCCCCTGCAGATCCCTACCAATGTAATTGTGTCATTATTTATTTGATGTCCTTTAAAGTTGCTACTAAATGCCTCACCAAGAACAAGTTAAAAGGAGAATTTAATTAGAACAAGAGCCACCAATCTGCACAACCAGCATGCATTTAAAGAAAATCCTTTTCAGCCAATGCAGGGAAGCAGGACAAGATTGGCGGGGGGGGGGGGGAGTGCATACGATTGATTTGTTTCTACAGGCATTTGTCTTGCTTCAGTCCAAGTACACCACAGCTAAAACTGCTGAACTCTGCTGAAGAAAGAGGGAAGGATTTGCATCTGGTCAGAAGCAATCCTTTCATGAGGCAAGGTGAGCCTACTGCAGCAGATTATTAGGGCTCCAGCAGGGTGATCAGATGAGTTCCCGCCATCACCATCAGAACAGCTCTTCAGAACCAAACCAACCCTTGGAAACTTTGCAAGGAGCGGCACTCCTAACACTCCTTGCAAATCCCGCAAGAACATGGAAGGCTACCATATAATGAGTCAGACCATTGGTCCATCAACCTCAGCATTGTCTACACAGACTGGCTGCGGCTCCTCCAAGGTTTCAGGCAGGAGTCTCTCTCAGCCCTATCTTGGAGATGCCAGAGAGGGACCTTGGTGTTGGGGGTTGTAATTTTTATCCCCCAGTAAGTTAACCTAGCACTAAAAAAAGCTACCCACTCCGGGTACAGAGTAGAATGCAGAGTTTAGTTGTTGCAGCTATTTAGAGAAGACACATGGAGATTCTTGTAGAATTAAATCCTAAATATTTGTTGGTAAAGTACACTTTGGATAGGAAAGACCTAATCCTAACCTATAGAATTACATAATGAATAGGTGGCGGGGATAGAGAGGGGGAGGTGGTTTTCATCTGCTCTCTAAGAGGAAAGGAAGGGAATTCTGACTCAACACAGGATATGCGGAAGAGTCATATCAGGGGTCATAGAGTAGACAAAGGTAGAACAGCTAGGGAGACCCTTACTCACTATCTCTACTCCCAATGCCCCTAGTGGTCATTAGGATAGTTGGTGCAAAAGGTTAATGCACTGGAACTCCAATGCTTGGAACCTTCTGCATGGAAGCATGCAGGTGCTCTTCCCAGAGCGGAATAGCTACAGAAAAATGGCAAGCCACAGAACACTCAGTCAAGGCTCTAACCAAACTATGCCAGCAAATTTGGAGAACATCACAGTGTCCAACAGATTGGAAGAGATCAGTCTACATACCCATACCAAAGAAATGAGACTTAAATTATGCAAACCATTGCACAATATCCTTAATTTCACATGCTAGCAAAATAATGCTCAGGATCATCCAACGCAGATAAGAGTCCTACGTGGAAAGGGAAATGCCAGATGTTCAAGTTGGTTTCAGAAAAGGCCAAGGAACAAGAGACATCATTGCTGATGCACGCTGGATAATTGAGAAAGCCAAAGAATACCAAAAAGTAGTAAATATGTGCTTTATTTACTCCAAAAAAGTCTTCAGTTGTGTTGACCATGTTAGCTATGGAATATCCTTAGGAAAATGGGTGTCCCAGAACATCTCATTGTTCCCATGAGAAACCTATACACAGGGCAGGAAGCCACAGTCCAGACTGATCATGGTGAAACAGACTGGTTCCAGATTGGCAAAGGAGTAAGACAAGGCTATATACTTTCTCCGTATTTATTCAACTTATATACCAAACATATACTGAGAGAAGCTGGATTGGAAGAAGATGAACACAGTTTTTAAGTTGGAGGAAGAAACATCAATAACTTGCACTACACTGATGACACCACTATGCTAACTGAGAATACGGATGATCAGCAAGCTCTAGTGATGAAAGTCAAGGAGAACAGTGAAAAAAATGGGACGACGACTAAATGTAAAGAAGACTAAACTAATGACAACAGGTACAGCAACCAGCCTCAGAATTGATAATGAAGACATTGAAGTGGTGGATAGCTTCTGCCTTGTAGGATTGACCAGCAACTGTCAAGGATCCAGCAGTCAAGAAATATGCTGCAGACTAGCACTTGGTAGTGTTGCAATGAAGGCCTTGGAAAGGATATTTAGATGCCATGACGTGTCTACACCTACAAAGATTAGAATCATTTGGACAATGGTTTTTCTCGTGACACTCTATGGATGTGAAAGCTGGACTTTGAAGAAGCAAGATAGAAAAAGCCTTGCCGCTTTTGAACTTTGGTGCTGGAGAAGACTTTTGAGGAAAACAAAGCCAATCAATCCAGAATTTTCACTCGAGGCACAAATGACCAGGCTCAAACTATCATACTTTGGACACATTATGCGAAAACCCACCTCCCTTGAGAAGTCCATAGTGCTGGGAAAAGTTGAAGGAAAAAGAAGGGGATGACCAGCAGCAAGGTGGATGAACTTGATTACGACAACAATGAATGCACCGCTGAGAGACCTTAAAGGCCAATTTAAGACAGATCACCCTGGAGAAAATCTATCTATGTAGTTGCTAACATTCTACACCACTTGAAGGCACTTAATCAATCAATCAATAAAAGTCACTAGTGACAACTGGGTACTTCTTTTGAATAAATGTAAGAAGACATTAGTATTTGATCTAGGAGAAGAGACCTCAAGTCTCTTATGGTCCACAGGTCTTTAAAAGACACCATAAGTCTCCAGCAATTTCTTCCCCCAAAGAAGCCAGAATCCAAGCAGAATTGTGTTCCTGAATCTTCTCACCATTCAAATAAAAGGGGCAATGGGCCATCTATCACTATGCATTGGGAAAAGCAGGTAGTGGCACCCATTGGCAGACTGGTACAAGAGAATCTGGAATATTGCATTCTTAAAGGTTAACAGCTGACATGCAGATGATGCTGACTAAGGAATCACCAGCACTTCCCACAAAGTGCTGGTGCAGCCTTCAGCATTAAATGCAGCTTACATGCCCACAGAGGAGATAATTCTGCATTAACATGCATGCCCACATATGCATGGTGCAATGGAGAAGCAATTTATTCAACAGGCTCCCGTGAGCCCTAAAATGCAGCCCACAGTGGGTGGGATTCTGTACTAACACAGCATGCATGCCCATGGGGAGGGCAATTTTTATCTCTATCCCATGCTCCCAGAAGCACTCCCTTCTACTTGGAAGTAGGTCCCTCACAGGCTGCGTGATGCTCTGGGACCTACTTCTGAGGTCCATGGAGTGCTTCCAAGGGCAGGGCAGATGGCCAAAATTACCACCACCACCACACACAAACAGCAGAGCTGCGTCAGTCTACAGCATAGCACAGCAGCACTGCTTCCTTAGTCTGCAAGTGAGCCAACATATCTATTTTTGAGATTTTGTTACGGGAATCAGTCTAACAGATTTATTGAAAAACGGTCTCTTATTTATTGGAATAATAATGATCAAGACAGATGACGGCCATATGCATATTTGTCTTTGTTACAATTAATGTTCTATGTTATGTCTTTTTTGCTACAAATGTTCTACTAAACAGTTTGATAATTTTTTTTTGTTTTAATAAATATTAATTCACAACAAAGCAAAACAAAATTAGGCTACTTGTATTTATCTTCTGATTTTCCATCCCCACTGAGAAATGATTACATGCCTGGCCTGCACCAATAGGTAAACGTCTGCAGAACGTGTTCTAGTGAGGCAGAGGGGAAAGATAAAAGCGAGAGGGTCCTCATAGTTCACAGAGGTCTCACTGCAGCATTTTTCCGCTTCAAAAGGACTGGAAGAAGTGCAGGTTTTATCCTCCACGAACTGATCTTTGCAGAATTATTCGAGGACTTCCGATGAGAGGTTCTTTCATTGCACAGGAACAGAGGTGCTGCTGCTGGGAATCTGTAAGCTCTGTACATTTGAAGCCAACAATTCCATGCAAGTGTGGAAAATGACAGCAGACAATACAAGAGGTGCACCAAAAATGAGACGTGGGTGGAAGCAGCCTGAATGCATCCATGAATACAGAATAGAAGAGGTTGTGGCACAACCTACACTCTGTTTGTGCACCTGTCATTTTTCCCCAGGATAAAAAGCTGTGTGCGTGCATCACTCTGTGCCATGCCAAGAGGAGGCAGAATGAGACATTAAGCAAAATGCCTTTGTAATAAATTACACAACCCAGATGTGTTCAGGGGCAGGCAATTTGTTCAGTATTAGGAGGTGGATAAGGTTAGTGAATGAGCTTTCCCAGACTCCCCTAACCCTCTGGGCAGTTAACATCCTTCCACTCTTACAGACTCTTCAAAAGGCAGAGGTTCATTTTCAGTTCTTATCCCCCAGGTCTTCAGAGGAGCTGTAGCTCATCGGGTCGGATTCACAGCTGATTTTACTTACCAGATCTCAATTCTGAAACATGCGATGGAGCGAGAATATGCCATTACCTCACCACTGAGTCAAGCAGACAGGCATTTCAGGACTTGGTGTTTTTAGAAATCTTAATACTGCCGATCTCTTCAACCCCTCTTTGCTTTGTTCATAGTTCCACAGGTAGAACATTCAAGAAGAGAAGCAGAATGCCAGCGTTCATTGAAGGGATGACTACAGGATAGTGGGTGCCCCCCCCAAAAAAATATTTCCCACTTCCCCATCCACCAGTCTGGAACTTTACAGCAACATGCCAGACAATACAGTCAAAGTATATTATGGTCTCAACAAAAAGACCTTTTATTGTGCAAACAAAGAAAAAAAATTAAAAGTAGATAAACATTAAAACCATAAGATGTTTCAGGGTGACACACCATCCTCAGTTAAGTAAAAACAAATGAGCACAGATGAAAAACCCAGTTCCCCAACTGCTAAATTCCTTAGATGTGATAACACACAGTTCACTCACTGGTGAAGAAGGGGGAACACCTGATTCTTCTCAGAGGCTAATAAACTTCATGGCATCATGGAATGAAGTGCAATCTCAGCATGGTATTTTATATATTGTACCTTTCTTTCCACAGTTTCCTTCCCCCATTCACAAATTTCACAATCTTGTGCATCTCATCTACTATCATACAATCTACAGTTAACTAGCAATGGTTTAAGTGTCATTGGTGCTGTGCAAACCACATTCACTTTAGTTCCCTGTCTTTCCAAGATTCTCTGGGCTGTATCACTTGAATTAATAATGATTTTAAAAGGTCTCAATTTTTAAGGACTCTCATTCACTCAGTCTATACACCAGAACAAGCAGCAGAAGCCAGTGCAGCCAGATTGGTGGGAGACTCCTTTAACCTCCCAGGAGCCAGGGAAGTCCCTTTGCTTCTTTCCTGGCCAGGAACTAGGCTGCACGATACCATTTTAAAAGAAATTATTATTTATTGCTATACCCCGCCTTTCATTAAGAAAATCCCAAGGTGGCTCACAATAAAATTTAAAAAGTTTATTAAAAAGACACATTAAAATATTGAATTAAAAAATATAAAAACAAATCTGATTTTTAAAAAATTAGAACACAAGCATAAAAGCCATACAAAATTCAGGAAGCAGCAGTGGAGACAATCATATAAAAGCCTGGGTTAAAAGCCACAATTTGACATGCTTTCTAAAAACTGTGATGGAGACTGAGGGGCGGATACCCACCAGGAGAGCATTCCAGAGTCTGAGGGCAGCAACAGAGAAGGCCTTGTCCTGCATGCACGGCAACCTAGCCTCCCTCATTGTCGGCACCTGGAGCAGAGCACCCTCAGATGACCTCGTCAAGCAGGGTGCTGGGTTATCTGCCCACCCCACATGGTCTCGGACAGGAATCCAAAAGGACAGCATTTTCCAAGAGGAATCTAGCCCATTTTCTGAATAAGTGTCGAGCATGCTTCATTAATAAGGTAAATCAACTAGCAAAATTAATTGCCTCTAAGTATTTAATGTATAGTAAAATCCTGGCTCCCCTAATAATGTTCTTTGCCATCCCTTTTCTCTCCCAAACTAATTGTTCTAGAATTGCCCCTGGTTCATTGTAGGGTTGCAGCTTTTAGCCAATTCATTGATTCCATTGACTAATTAATTTTTTTTTATCAAGTAAAAAGATGCTGCTGATTAATTGACCAGCAGATGTTTAAAAAATAATTGCTTATATTATATGTGCTCGTGATCACTGCAGGTGACAAGCACCATCTTAAAAAACAACTACTCATATGCGAGAATGTGCACAGGGCATGCACCTTTTCTGTAACCAACTCTAACACATGCCTGCATCACTTGAAAAACATCTTTTGGGGACCATTGTGTTTTCATGTATGCAAACATGCAGGTATTACCCACTGATAGTTAAAACTCCCAAATTTAATACATTAAGATTTCTTTAACGGGGTGGCAGCACCAACTAATTACAACAATGTTGTGGCCTTTTTCCTTTTTTTTTTTTTTTAATTTAGCCCAGCTAATGAAAGCTTATAAGCATCCAGGCTGTGCTAAATTATTAATTATTTAAAATCTCTATAGAAAGATGTATAGAACATTGCAAAGCAACTGGCTTTTTAATTCAGGAAAAGTAGATCTCGGTTCTCAGGAGCTGGGGGAACCCTGCTGTACAGCCACAGCTCTTCCGTCGCTGCTCCTGTGGGACTAGCTTTGATCCAGCAATAGTAGTTTTTCAGCTGAACAAATGCAGTGGAGCAGGATGCACGTTTCCCCATCCCTAATTGCTGCAATTTCCTTTAATATCATACAAGAATGAAATTAACTGCATGTGGCATCTAAAATGTACTAAGTGCCAAACATATAAGTGTGCCTTACACAGAGTCAGACTACTGGTCAATCATGTCATCAAGGAAAGCCCATAGCTCAGTGGTAGACTATCTGCCTTGCATGTAGAAGGTGTTGGGGATGGAGTTCCAGTGCATCAACCTTTTGCACCAACTATCCTAATGACCACTAGGGGCATTGGGAGTAGAGACCGTGAGTAAGGGTCTCCCTAACTGTTCTACCTGTCTACTCTATGACCCCTGATCTGACTCTTCCGCACTTCCTGTGCTGAGTCGCAATCCTTCCTTTCCTCTTAGAGAGCAGATGGAAACATCTCTCTCCTTATCTATTCATTATGTAGTCCTTTAGATTAGGATTAGGTCTTTCCTATCCAAGTGTACTTAACCAATAAATACTTCGTATTTAGTTCTACAAGAATCTCCATGTGTTTTCTCTAAATAGCTGCAACAACTAAACCATCCTCTGCTACCTACTCTGTAACTGGAGTGTGTGCTCATCCCTAGTGCTCTGCTGTTTTACCTACTGGGGGTAAAAATTAACAACCCCCAACAGAAGGTCCCCAGGTTCAATCCCTGGCAGCATCTCCAGATAGGGCTGGGAAAGACTCTTGCCTGAAACCTTGGGGACTCTCTGCCAGTCAGTGTAGGCAATGCTGACTAGATGGACCAATGGTCTGAATCAGTATACAGCAGCTTCCTACGTACCCCATTAGTCCTGCTCCCCAAGATCCTTTCTGCTGGATTTTCTAGGGACCGAACCTGGAACCTTCTACCGTCACATTTATGCTCTACCACTGAGCTATGTCCCCTTCTCAGTGGATATGCACAAATTCTTCACGACAGAGAGACAGAGAAATAACTCAACATTAAGAACTAGAAAACGTGTATATAACCTATCCAATAGGTGCCCACAACAGCCTCACACACATAGTGGTGTTGTGCTCTCAGGGTTAATCTTGGTTTTGCCCCAGTACCGTTTGAATTAAGCTCCACAAAAATGTTAAAAACCGGTTTGAACAGAAAAAACGAATATGTGGTCCATGGGCAAGGATAGGTCCACAATGCCACATTCAAGTGGCATGCCCTCAGCTCCTGCCTGTGGGCTTCCCAGCGGCATCTGGCAGGCCACTGTGTGGAACAGGATGCTGGACTAGATGGGCATTCTTGGGCCTGATCCAGCCGGGATGTTCTTATGTTCTTAAGTATTTGAAAAGTCATTGTTATTACTTTGCTATAGACTAGGGCAGGGGTTCCCAACCGGTGGTACTCCAGATGTTGCTGAACTACAACTCCCATCATCCCCAACCACAATACCTTGTAACTGGGGATGATGGGAGTTGTAGTTCAGCAACATCTGGAGTACCACTGGCTGGGAACCCCTGGACTATGAAACAGAGAATTTTAAATGGGCTTGGCCTTCAGATTAGAGTGACCAATGACATTATGGTTACACTAGTTTGTTATGAGATTGCGGTTTCACTCCTATGTACCCCAAACCCAAGGACGACAGTGGAGGCCGATCAGGAGATATATAGATGTCATAAAGAGGAATCGTGAAGAGAAGAGGATGAAACTCTGGGAGGCAGCAAAATTGGCTGGAGATATAAGAGGCTGGAAAGCATTCATTCAGCAGAAGTGTCATCAGTGGACAGATAGATGGGAATAAGAAGAAAAACTACTGGAACTCCACATTTCTTGGAAAGCGGTGCTTTCGAGCAAGAGTTTCAAACTATCTGTGCAAGAAACAAATGTTTCCCTTCCCACTCCTCATCCGTACCATACTTAACTTAGGTTCAACAAAGGAAAGTCATTGCCTGACTTACTGCACAATGCTCCTTCAGTCCTGTAACAGAGCACTTGTGCAACGAACAAGAATTCCACAAACCCAGCTGCGTGGTACAGAGTCATTATTTCCAATGTCCCTCTATTGCACAACTGCATTTGCATGATTTTTGCATGTTGTGCAAGAGCACTCTTGCACAACTGCACAAACACCCAGTTACAAGCCTGGCGGAGCATTGCACAATGTCAGCCATTAAGAGACTAGCCAGACTTCAAATTGGCCATAAAGTGATAGATGGCCAAACTGAGAAATCCAATGTTCTGCCTTCATCTGAAGCCAACACTCTCTGGACGCCAGAATATAAACAACTAGAAAGAAGAAAACACAACTCCTAAATCATGTGTTCCCAAGTAGCCTCACTAGATTAAGTGAATGACTTCGAAGAAAGCAGTCGTGGGCTTGGATCCTACCCCGTCTGCAGAAAATAAACAGACGTTCATCATAGGCTTACAGTTTTGTATGTTTGCCTGGTACGGTTTCTTGGATCACTTTCCTCTATTCTGTTGACCCTGGGAAGCCCCTGGCTGTTTATTAAAATAACATGATTATAAATCTATCCGCAGGGTTTAAGATGGAAATTGAAGCCTTGCAATAATTTGGCTAAAAGCTACAAGAGCATTAAGCCAGCTGTCAGAATTACAGGAGAAACCATATTAAATGAGAACAAGCTGTAGCTATTCAACAGATCTCTAAACAGTGACAGCACCCACCACGTGGGTAGGTAGCTATTTGGCTAACCTAATTTCTTACAATTGGTACTCAGAGCATGCCATACCTTGCCCTCCCAGACTCTGGGGGCAGGACTGTCCTAAGGGGAGAATCAATCAATATTGGGCAGGGGGAGAGGGAGACATTTATTTATTTATTTATTTATTTATTTATCCATTCCATTTATACACCACCCTTCCTAAAGTGGTTCAGGGTGGTTTACAAAGAGAAATAATACATACATACATACATACATACATACATACATACATACATACGATGGCTCCCTGTCCCCAAAGGGCTGACAATCTAAAATGAAACATAAGACAGACACCAGCAACAGTCACCGGAGGTACTGTGCTGGGGGTGGATAGGGCCAGTTACTCTCCCCCTGCTCAATAAAGAGAATCACCACATTAAAAAGTGCCTCTTTGCCAAGTTAGCAGGGGTTATTAGAGCCCATGGGTATGCCCCAGAATGGAAATTTTCATTGGCAACATTCCTCCCAGAGCACTAGTATAGTCCAGACACAGTGATATCGTCCAGATCTTCCTGCGCACAATCTCTTTTCTTCAGTGCAATCTCCAAGCAGTATTTTAATGCTGACCTTGGATTCTTCCATAACCTTGAACAGCAACTGGCTTTCCTAGAGATCCATTTTGAAAAGAGAGTAATGCCAGGTTTCAGCTCTTATCCCCAAAAAGGGGGTCTTGGCAGCAAACTTTGATGCCACTGACACTGCCTTTTATGCCCCTAAATTAGTAGGTGGGGGGCAAGTTATGACTCAAGGGAGTGGGTTTGGCACAGGGGTCTCCAGCTGCTGACTCTTACTCTGCAACTTGTCAGCATCCTGCTCACACTTCCTTTTTTTATATTAAATTTTAAGAACCCCATTAAAAACAGGTGCCTTCTTCAAGAGCTTCACACGACAGAGCCAGGGGTGCAATTTCCCAGACATGCCATGCTTACAGCCACCCTGGCTGCCTTTATAATCTTCCAAATAATTTATTGATATCACTTTCCTGCTCTGCTGTCCTAATCCACTTTGCCATATATCATCTCCACTGTCACTTTTTCCCCCAGCCCTGTATTTCACTTCTTTCTCTCAATTCCTCTCACAAATCAAGTGTTCCAAGCTTTATTGGCATTTGGCTGGCTGCAGAGCCGAGATTGCGAGGATCGTGGAGTGAAGTTCAAAAACCTGTAGAGCTGTTGCCTGCCTGCTGTTGCTTGTTTTATTAAGTAGCAAAATGCCCGTTGTTATAACAGGTGTGTATGTGGGGAGAGCGAACACAGGCATGAACCCCTCCAAATGGAACCGACAAAGAGAGATTGGAATGCAGACAGGAGGAAAAAAACTCTACAATGCCAAGAGAAGACATAGACAGACAGAACAGCCACCAAGAAGTAGCCCGCCTACACTGGTACAGCCTGCATGGTCAGTAATCCCAGGAGGACACAGTTTAGGAACACAATTCTTGACAAGATTAGGACTGCCAACTCTGACTCAAGCTATTCCAGGAAACTTGGCAAGTTATTCCTGCTAACTTGGCAAAGAGGCACCTTTTTAACATGGTGATTCTCTTTATTGAGCAGAGGGAGAGTAACTGGCCCTATCCACCCCCAGCACAGTACCTCCGGTGACTGTTGCTGGTGACTGTCTTGTGTTTCTTTTAGATTGTGAGCCCTTTGGGGACATGGTTCCATTTTATTTATCTTATTTATTAATTAATTCTCTGTGTAAGCCATCCTGAGCCATTTTTGGAAGGGAGTTATAGAAATATAAATAAAAATAAACTCCCCCCCCCCCAAAAAAAAGATTTTTTATACAATATCAAGCCATTAAGATCTCAGGATTGTTTTCAATCATCTTCTAGGATGGCTTTGGCATCAATCTCCAGAGGTCAGGCCTCAAGGTCAGGAATTCACTGCCAAAGAATCAGCAAGGGTTCCCAACCGGGGGGGAGGGGCTAGTAGCCCTAGTGGAACTTGAAGGGCTCGCAGAGGGTACTTGGAGTCCTCCTGCCTGGTCATGCTAGAGGTCAGGAGCAGAGCCACTAGTGAGCAGATGGGTTCAAAGAAACCGGGCCACTGCCCCTCAGGGCCTGGCAGCCCAGACACAGCTCCCTCGTCTGACGTCAGACGTGGGGGACATGGCTAAACACTCCCTGCATCTGACATCAAACACTCCCTGCATCTGACATCAAAGTTAACTGCTTTGGGAGGTTCACCGGAAAAGTGGAATATAAATGCAAAATTAAAAAAATAAAAAAATAAATATGTGTGATGCTCCCAAGCAGCAGCTAAAACAATGGGATTTGGTAGAGCACTGACAGACAGGCTGGGGGCTTCGCTGACTTCTACCTCACTCTGCAGGCCTGAAACCTGGTGTATCTATTCCCTCTGTGCTGCAGATTTTATATTATAGGAAGACAAATCATAACACAGTCTTAAGCAAGCCAGCCTTGGACCTTGACATAGGATGGACTGTTTATAAAAGCAAAATAAATGACGGGACCCAGGAGAGTTGTTTTGTGTATGCAAATTCTTCTTGGTCTTTCCTTATCTGAAGGCAGCAGGGAGTCTGACTGTATCCCCAAAGCTAGAATATGGTTGGGGCCGTGTCATATTTACACAGGATATGTCAAACTCACCACAGAAGATGAAGCTATAACCGGGACTCCGCCTACCTATGAACAGCAGGACATGAGTCTTTTATATCCCATATGAAAGATAGTCGCATCGCTTGAGAATAAGACAAGAATTACTGCGACACCACACACACATCATTGAAGACTATAAACCCCCTCCACAAACAGGCTTTTTCAATAAAAGTGACAGTTCTCTGTTGCAAATGCATATTTTGTGCTGGTTAACATGTCACAAAAAGCGTAAAGCAAACAAGGAGAAATATATTTTCACCATGGCTCCAAGGTATAAGCTCAGAGACAGGGGTGGTTCCAAATGTTTGAAATCTTGCAAATTCAGTGCTCGAACCTCTACGCTCTGCCATACCTCTTTCTGCACCTCTGCATTCCAAAGACCTTCTCCTGCCTCCAACCACTGTTCCCTGTAACAAGGATTCCCAGATGTTGACTACAACTCCCATCTTCCCCAGCTGCAATGGCCTTTGGCTGGGGATGATGGGAGTTGTAGTCAACAACATCTGGGAATCCCCATTACAGGGAACACTGCCTCCAAGCCTCTCAACATGCCTCACATAAAAATAAAAGGTAAAGTTGTCAAGTCGGTGTCAACTCCTGAAAACCACAGAGCCATGTGGTTTTCTTTGGTAGAGTACAGGAGGGGTTTACCACTGCCATCTCCCATGCAGTAGGAGATGATGCCTTTCAGCAGCATCCTCTATCACTCATCCTCTATCACCTTTGCCTGATATATATCCCATAGTCTGGGAAACATACTAGTGGGGATTCGAAAAAGCTACCTCTTGCTCCCTAGGCAAGTTACTTCCCCACTGCGCCATCAGGTGGCCACCACATAAAAATGCATGAAGACAAAAGCCATGTGGATGGTTTAAATTGCATCATTTTGCACCGCCCACAAGCACACGTGCATTGTAGCTCAGGCTCAAAATGAAAGAAGCATGATTCATATACACAGACCAGCATCGTATAAGCCTTAGCCATGACCACTACTCATACACGGATACACAGGTACAGGTCTGTACATAGTTACAGTTATGCACACACTGTGTTGAATACAGGTACAGCAGCCCCCTTACTATCTGTATCATGCAATGGAGGGAATTGGACCCAGATCTACTTTTTAAATGAACACAGGTACAGTCACTCACACAAACCCATGTACAAGTGTACAGACCCCTGTACACTCATATAACGTAATAGGCTGGTACACACAATCATTAATAGGGTAAGAGACTCGGATACATCCTACCCAAGTCCGGGAGCTCTTCACACTCCTGTTTTGTCATCATCTGTGAATTTGGGGAGAAAAAAGGTAGACGGGGCGAGGAGAAAGTGATTGTGTGATAAACAACAGCTGGGTTCGAGGGCTCTGTCCTACCCAGCTCTTTAATGGGGTAGGAGGAAAAGCCCCCGTACCCAACCACCGCTTAACACACAATCACGGCACCTCCAATTTTGTTTTTTACTCAGAAAAAGGGAGCACGCACATCTTCTGAAACTGGGTAGGACACCTCTTCTACCCAGTTAATCATCGTGCAAAGTAGCCTACTGTCTGAATAGTGCACAGTTCAGGAAGTGTGGAAGGAAATCCTCTGCTCAAAGCAGTAGCGGTTCATCCTAAAAAGATAGGGGGGATGCCAGAGGAGGCACAGCTGCCTCTGCTTCCCAGCAGTTCAGGATTTTTTGTTTCATTTCATTTCATTTCATTTCATTACATTTATATCCTGTTCTTCCTCCAAGGAGCCGGGAGCAATGTATGGCTTAGGTCCAGGGTACTGAAAGGAGCGCCTTCTCTGTCATGAACCCTGTCGCCTATTAAGATCATCTGGAGAGATCTGGTTATGGTTTCCGCCAACTCGTTTGGTGGCAACTCAGGACCGGGCCTTCTCTGTGGCTGCCCCAGGTCTTTGGAACACAATCCCTGCTGAAATAAGAGTATCTCCTTTTCAGTTTGCTTTTGGGAGGACCCTGAAGACGTACCTATTTTTCCCAGGCCGTCAACTGAGACCAAGTTGTAGAATTTTAATGTGTTTTTATCTATGGCTTTTATCTTTTTATGAATTTTAAATATGTTTTATATTATGTTTTAACTCTATACACCACCTAGAGAGTTCGATATTAGGCGGTATATAAATTCAATAAATAATAAATAAATACATGGTTATGTGTATCCTCACAACAATCCTGTAAGGTGGGTTAGGCTGAGAGGTAAGTGACTGGCCCAGAGTCACCCAGGGAGTTTCATGGCTGAATAGGGATTTGAACTCGGGTCTTCCTGGTCCTAGTCCAACACTCTAACCACTACACCACATACCCATTCATTGGGTAGAGCTGCACCGCTTAATTGCACATCTCTACCTGACCAACGGCCAGGCTGCAGGCAGCATGGCTCTCAGGAGGGGTGGGAAAGGGAGGAGCAACCCAACCTGCCTCTTTTGGTGCCCCCCCTGGCTTATTGGGATCAGCCGCTACTGGCTTAGAGTCAGAGGGAGGCTGCTCCACTCTCCCCCATCCCAGTGCTCTGTCTCCACCACATGCTGCGGTGCACATCTCTTATATTATTACAGAATCCTCCTGACAGAACTGGTGAAATAAAGCCACCTGCATCCAAGAAGCATCTTTGCGTTCAGAAGCAGCACTGGCTGTCAGGAAACTCAGGAGCACAAGCCTGAACCAAATCAAAGCGCAGCTGCTCTTTTTGCCGTTTAAAATCTTTATATATTAGCAACAAATCTGGTCGCTGGCCAACGCTCAACAATGGCACCCTGCCAGCAAAAAGGTTCCACAGAGCCTTCCATCTGTCACTAAAATTAGCCACGGCTACAGCTTTCTGCATCGTCACCTAAGGAACACCAAGAGCAGTCTGGTACTGAGACAGACCACCGAGGTCCGGGTTGCGAGACTCTGACTGGCAGCGGGTCTCCAGGGTTTCAGACAGGCCTTTCCCAGTCCTCCTAGGAGATGCTGCCAGGGACTGAAGCGGGGACCTTCAGCACCCAAAGCACTGAACTGCAGCCCCTCCCTCACTTTGGTGTCATAATTGTTTAGGTCCACCCATCATCTACGCCTCTTGCTATAATAAAATCATGCAGCCAACCATTGCAAGTGTGTGACCTGAGCAAATGCATTAAATCCCTATTTCCCGAGGGATGGGAGGGGGTTAACAAAGCGAGGAGATTGATCATCAGTGGAACAAACAAACAGTGGACAGACTACTGTCACATTGCATTATGCAAATAAGGCTCTCTGAACAGCATCCTGGAGATCAGGGATGGCCAATTTCTGTGTTCTTGCAGGAGGCTACATTATTGAGACAGGGAACTCCACATCCTCCACACACGGTCAGGCTCTGTAACAAAGTCTGCATCACTTAGCAGCCAAGGTTTGCATGGCCCATAAGTCACTTTGCCGCAATTTCTGGAAGGTCAAAAAGTGAGGGGTTTGGGCACTGACCTTGTAATGCCTTTCTGCATTATTGCCGCAAAGTCATTTTACTAGTATGACACCAGGTCACACAGGTTGCAAAGCGTGATGACAGAGTCCTGCATGGTTAGTTTGGATTGTTATCATTTCAGACTGCAGAGGGGGGGCAGTGGGGAAAACGCAATTTTGAATGCCCTGCCCCCGCAATTTAAAAAAAAACTGCAAGCAGAGAACCACGATAGCAAAGGACAGGCTGGACTGGAGCCATTCTCCTTGACATTCTAGCTCTTACGTGGGGCGCATTTCAAAATGGCATCCCTCCCCCACCATTTAAAATGGTATGAAACCCATTCGGCTGTCTCAAGATTCTGTCACTTTCCTTTCCCAGAAAGAAAATGCCCATTTTACAAAATATGTTCTTCTTGGAGGGCACAAGGTCAACAATGGAGGTAGCAGCAGCTGAAGAACAAACGGGCTTCCTGAGACATCCCCCTAAAGAGACAGGGCTGGCATGTCCTTGGCCTCTCCGGAACAAGCTCTCTCTCCCTCTATCCATTCAGTCGTGTCCGACTCTCGGTCACTCTATGGATCACTGCACTCCATGCCATCCTATCTCGGACAGCTTCCTTTAAGTCTGCCATGGTCATTCCAGTGTCATTTTTAATAATATCCAGCCACCGAGTACAAGGCCGTCCCCGTCTCCTTCTCCCGCTGATCATTTCCAGCATAATTGTCTTTTCGAGTGAGTCATCTCGCATGACATGACCAAAATATGTCAGTCTATGTTTGGTAATCTTAGCTTCTGCTGATATTATTGGTTTAACTTGATATAAAACTTCCTTATTTGCAATTCTCGCTGTCCATGGGATACGCAACCATCGCCTCCAACACCACATCTCAAAAGCCTCCATCTTTCTACTATCCGCCTTCTTCAAAGTCCAAGTCACATAGCAAGCAAGAGGCAGCAATACAATCACATTCCCAAGACACATGGGGACTCATTGCTTCTTTCCTCAACAAGTAAAAACAGACTCCCGCCTTTAAGGAGCCAACCAGGGTCTGGAGGAGTGGGAAATCCACCAAGGTCAAAATCCCACAACTGCACTTCTTTCTGCAGCAACCAGATACTGACAGTAAATCAAGTAATTACTATTAGAAGGGCACCAAGCGCATTTGGTTATCTTGTGTATTTCTTGCAACCGTAAGAGGGACGCAAGAAGGTGAAGGGATCTACTGCCCTCCGGCTCCCTCTGGTGGCTGTGTCCATGACTGACAACATTACTAATATTAATGAGATATTATGTTGTCCTCAGGCACAGATACTCAAGAAGAAGAAAACTCCACTGAAGCAATAATCAGGGAAAGATTAGGGAACTTGTTTCTGTGGTTGGCTTAGAAAATAAATGTTTCTTGTTTTAAAAAGGTATTTCCTGCTTTCTCCAGCAGCCTCCATATTTTAACGGGCTTGCAATTTTCACAAGTGGCATGAGGGGGGATGTATTGTGTACTCCAATTATCTCCAGCCAAGTTCAAAAATACACCCTTTATTAAGAAACACGTTCATAAGTGGCAGTGAACACCCTCAAATTTCACAGCAAAGTGGCAAAAAAAAAAAAAAGTGTGTCAGTATGCTATTGCTAACTAGTTGCTGGTGGGACAGATTGCAGAGATGGATTCTGTGATCTGGGGAGGCTTCTGAAAATAGGTTGCCAACCCTCCAAGAATGGTGTGGAGTCTCCAGGGATTGCTGTCAGCCTCCAGGTAGCTCTTAAAAGCAATCCTGGAAATTTTAATGACTTGATATTATGAAAAATATTCAGAATAAATACTGGGGTGGGGGGGAGAGTCACCAGAAATTGCTTCAGTCAGAATTGGCAATCTTACCTGATAATGGCCATACTGAAGAGTACCAACTAACAATGACATCATCGTCAACCTTTGACACAATACCTGGCCTCAGCCTAGCAAGATGGCTGAGAACATCTTGGAGCATTTGGGCCGAATGTATTTCCAGATGCTATCTGGAAGAAATGCATGCATCCTTTTCCTCCCCCCACCACACCCCTACCTTCTTGTATGTGTTACATCTCCACACACTCCAGAGCACTGCCCTTGCAATTACAAATCCAACCCAGGACTAAGCCATAAGCTTGCATTCTTTGCTACTGGCAGAAAAACACACAGGTATTTCTGATTTATTTTTTAAGGCCTGATGTTTAAGAAGGAAGGCCGAGAGTGCAGTGGCGGTAATAAAGAGAATGAAGGAAAGATTCCAGTTTTTGTGTGTGCTGGTGATGTCACTGTTCCTCTTTCCCCCCCGACTGCTTTGCACCTGTCAGAAGAACACAGCCTAAGGGGAGCATTGTTTAGTTCCATGGACTGGCTCCTAATAGAGTTTGGAGAGGCCAGGATGGAAATGGAAATGCAGCTATTCCGGTGTACTTTTTTTTTTTTTTTAGTCCTTTGTGAATTGATAAGGAGCTGGCACAAACTGATAGCAGTGATCTAATTTGCATAGAAATGGGCTCACGACTCTAGCAGATGACAATAATTTCAGAGAACAGATTCCTGCAGAAAACGGAGTCCCCTTTTACTCACCAGCAGAGAAGGAATATAAGTTCTTCCACAGTTCGAAGACATGTGCCCGATACGGTCGCTACACAAGTCCGAATTTGACACCCTGGAAGAGACACATTTGTAAAAGGAATGGGCCTTATTTCTTTTCTGCTCAGAGGTGTACAAATAAATAAAATAATAATAATAATTTCTTGGATGAGCCTCGGCGGAGCTAATCATGCTAGTAAGATGACTTTGCACAAAGGATTGACAAAGTCAGAACCCAATGGCCTCATCTTTGCACCTTTTGGAAGTCACACCACAATATGCTTTGGGAACATGCAGACAGGATGCACGGCATCTCCAAATCTGAGCCGTGAGGTCTTATGCTTGATACCCCAGGGATACGCAAAACTGGAGATGAATTCTTGGTCTGACTATTATTGCCAATGTAGCTTTGAAAGGGGGCTGGCCCACCACACCAGGGCATGGGCAAGGCAGCATTTTGCAGCTTTACCTTCCACAGGCCTCCTTTCTGGGCTTCCAGCCAGCCTCAGGGAGACTGCTCCACCTTTCTGTCTTCTGGAGCTAAACACTCTGCTCACACTCATCCACAATGTTCCTTTAGCACTGGCTCCCCAGGAAGCACAAAACTGTTCCTGGACTTTTTTGCAGTATACTTACATTTAATTATCACGGAATGACCACTGGGAGAGTACCGTGAGCCAGAGGTAAAAACGTTAGTGCAAATATCGATTCCAATGCATTACTGCACTCAAGGCATCCAGAAAGAGGAAAAGAGGTGCTTGCAACTCGCCTTTCGGGTGTCATTAATTTCCTTTCTGTGAATAGGCATTAAGCTCCTCGTTATTCCTCCTTGCCTTCTAAAATCAAACAACTTCCATCTTTTTCACACACTGTGCCAGGAGAAATCTTTCCATGGATCATTTTCATTGCTGGTGTCAAACTTTTCCAGTTACAGTTATGAGGTGTATAAAGCAAATATATGAGAGAGGGCAACAAAGGCCAGAAATGAACGCACGCAGTTGCAGGTGCATGCCAGACACATGGGCACATCACACCTACTAGGTAGACACACACACAAGCTGCCTGCCAGTTCAAGAGGACATGCCATTGTGGCCAGACTAAACAGGAGGCTCCTCTCCCCAGCACAGCTCAGTCCCTTGACTAAGTGTTGCAGCTGTCCGGGAGCCTGCAAGGGATGGGTCTTCCCTGTTAACTACATTAGTAGCTGCCGTATACAGAGTCAGACCCTTGGTCCATCTAGCTCAGTATTGTCTAGACAGACTGGCAGTGGCTTCTCCAAGATTGCAGGCAGGAGTCTCTCTCAGCCCTGTCTGGAGACACTCCCAGGGTATGAACCAGGGAACTTCAGCACACAGAGTGGATGCTCTACCACTCAGTTACAGGCCCATCCCAGCCTGCACCCTTGGCACAACATTACCAGATCAAGGGGAAGAGGTGTTTCCTTGCCACTGCAGCAGGAGGGAAGACTCTGGTAGGTGGTAGAATTCTGCAGAGGCAGACTCAACTACACCACTTCATTCTGCAGGTGGTAGGTCACATTTTTGAATATTAAGAACTCCCCGCAAGCGAGGAGGAGGAGGAAGAGGAAGAGGCAGCGTACACATCCACAAACGTTTATATACCGCTTTTCCACAGAAGTTTCCAAAGTGGTTTACATAGAGAAACAATAAAGAAAAGAAAATGGCTCCCTGTCCCCAAAGGGCTCACAACCTAGAAAGAAACACAAGACAGACACCAGCAACAGTCATGGGAGGGATGCTGTGCTGGGGGGTAGAGAGGGCCAGTTGCTCTCCCCTGGCTAAATAATAACCACATGTAAAGGGTGCCTCTTTGCCCAGTTAGCAAGGTCTCAGGACCTCTCTGCTTAGTGCCTGAAGTGGTGCAGTTACTACTTCTCATTGAATTACTTACATCTGAAGACCCAAATACTTCCATAGCCCAGGGCAAGGAAATAGGGTAAGAAGTAGAGTTGCCATCCCCCCCCACCCCCGAATTTCAGGTTTCACCCAAATTTCTTAGCTCACCCGGTTATGGTTTGTCCAGATTTCAGCTTTCATTTAAAACAAAAAACTAAGCTCTAGACCTTGTAGAAGCAGAGTTATGGAGCCAAACATGCAGTCACGATTCTGCTCAAAAATTATTTTGAAGCCAATTTACATAATATGCAAATTAGACACCCAGATCTGGAAAGCCAGAATATGGCAACCCTAGTAAGAAGGTTTTCCAAAGGCAAGGAAAGCTCCCCAGTGCCTCACCTCAGAAACTGTGGCCAGGCCTCTCTCAGCAGCCTTCTCAGCCCTTTCAAACTCTGCTTTCCCCCAAAGAACACCCAGCTGCTCAGTAGCCAGCTAAATACCGCCAGCTGTAAGCAATGCTCAGAGATGAGGAGGGACAAGAGGAGGAGAGGTATGGAACCAAAGGGAGAGCCACTGCCAATCAGAGTAGACAACACCAAGCTAGATGGGCCAGTGGTCTGACTCAGTAAAAGGCAGCTTCCTATGTTCCCATGTAACTGTCCCTACCCAATCCCAGCACAGCACCCCTCCAGTGGTTGTGGCTGGTGTGTGCCTTATATTTCTTTTCAGACTGTGAGCCCTTTTCAGACAAGGAACCATCTTGCTGTTTTATTTACTTTTCTGTGTGAACCACTTTGAGAAAAGAAGTATATAAATAAAATATCCATAGTAGCAGTCCCTGCTAACTGAGCAAAGAGGCACCTTTTTAAAGTGGTGGTTTTCTTTATTGAACAGGGGGAGAGCAACTGGCCCTAGGGGGAGAGCAACTGGCCCTATCCATCCCCAGCACAGCAGCACAGCATCACTCCACTGGCTGTTGCTGATGTTTACCTTATGTTTCTTTTTAGATTGTGAGCGCTTTGGGGACAGGGATCCATCTCTCTCTCTCTCTCTCTCTCTCTCTCTCTGTCAACCACTTAGGGAACTATAGTTGAAAAGTGGTATATAATATTTGTAGTAGCAGCAGTACACACCTGAATATGTGAACTAAATCAGAGACAAACATTTATTTATTTATTTTTTGAACCATCAGGCCAGCACACAGTTCATTGCCTGTAGCAACAAATGCTGACTTGCCTTGTAGGAATGAGCAGGTACCAATGAATGGCCACACAGAGAATGCTCAGAATTGCAGAGCATCAGACAGAATGCTCAGAGAATGCTTCACTCAACACAATACTTTTCCATGGAAAAGGTTCACACACGCAATTGAGACTAACCAAGTACTCCTGCTAACTGAGCAAAGAGACACTTTTCAAAGTGGTGATTCTCTATTATATTTAGCAGGGGGAGAGCAACTGGACCGATCCAACCCCAGCACAGCATCCCTCCAGTGGCTGTTGCTGGTGTCTGTCTTATGTTTCTTTTTATTTATTTTTTTAATATACTTTTTATTCAAGTTTCACAACACAAAAGGACAAAACAACTTATACAAACATTCACGAAGACATATGATGAAGACTTCCATCTCAGTCATTGGAACAAGTGTTATTGACAATAACCATTTCTTGCCTGTAGATTAAACATTCTCTCCCCAATAAATCATATAAACTTAAGAATATTGTCTTATGTTTCTTTTTAGACTGTGAGCCATTTGGAGACAGGGAGCCATTTTATTTTATTTATTAGTTATTTATTTAGTGTTATGGTTATGGTTATTAAACCACTTTAAGAACATTTGTTGAAAAGCAGTAGATAAACAGTAATGACTTGATTAGCAAGCCAGAGGTTGCCGGTTCGAATCCCCGCTGGTATGTTTCCCAGACTATGGGAAACACCTCTATCGAGCAGCAGCAATACAGGAAGATACTGAAAGGCATCATCTCATACTGCATGGGAGAAGGCAATGGTAAACCCCTCCTGTATTCTACCAAAGACAAGCAGAGGGCTCCGTGGGAGCCAGGAGTCGACACCGACTCAATGGCACACTTTATCTTTAGTAGTAGTAGCCCTGGCCCTTCATTCTCTCCATGCTCTGTCCCTAGCCTGCCTTAGGCTGCTCAAACTAGATGCCACTTGAAGCACATGCAATGCAGTTACAGGAGCATAGAAAGCTGCCTTCTACTGAGTCAGGCCCTTGGTCTGTCTAGCTCAGTATTGTCTACACAGACTGGCAGCAGCTTCTCCAAGGCTGCAGGCAGGAACCTCTCTCAGCTCTATCTTGGAGTAGCCAAGGACGGAATCTGGGACCTTCAGATGCTCTTTCCCGAATGGGAAGGGGAATCCCTAAGGGGAATATCTTACATCCCTAAGGGGGATGTGCTCACACATGTAGTCTCCCATTCAAATACATACCAGGGTAATACCTGCTTAGCATGGGGGACAATTCATACTTGCTACCACAAAACCAGCTTTCCTCCACTATGTTCTCATGTGATTGTCCCTATCCAACCCCAGTACAGCATTCCTCCTCCAGTGGATGTCTGCAAGAGGCTGTGCTTGTTTTTTCTTTGTTAAATAGAATGTGTGGGGCCCCGATCCTGCTCAGGCCTGTGACTAGGATGGGCAGGAGCTTTAACTCTTTGCCCCTGCTGTGGTCCTGCTCTGGACTGACACCCACCTCTAGGGCTGCTATTTGACCAGGAAGAAGTGCTCCCACTTGTGCCAAGAAGAGCTTTTCCCACAGGGCACTTTCCAGACTAGCTGCTCATCAGCAGCAAAATGCCTCCGTTCAGGCAAGACGTGCATTCGGAATGTAAACAGCAGGGGGAGCCGTCTCGCGGAAACGAACAACTCAAAAAAACAGCAACTTTATTACACCGGATATATGACGTCCTAGCTCTATATTGCAGTGATTAAATTCGAAACAGGGCATTGGAAATGTGAACGGCACCCTGCGGTCCGTGTAGGGACTGCGGTGTCACAACAGAGGAAGTGTGGAAGCACTTGTACCTGATATTTGAGCAGGGTGCTCCCCAGATTAGACTCTGCAACGGGGTCACATCATATCTTGGAAGTGTGGATCCAAGATATGACGTGACCCCGTTTTTACACTGCCTTGATACTGCCGCCCAGACTAAAATTCATTCTGCACGCTTCTCAACTAAGTGGGAACACTTCCCAACTAACTGACAATAACAGACACAGGAGAACTATTCTGAGCCCTTTGGGGACAGGAAACCATTTCCTATTCTTTTCTCTGTGCATGTGGGTATATATGTACCATATTTACCCAAATAGAAGATGACTGTGAATTTAAGATGACCCCCCTTAAAAAGTAGAGTTTAAATACAGGTTATACCTGCATTTACTCAAAAGGAACAGGGCTCTGAATTTAAGATGACCTACTGATTTCTAATATCAAAGACCTTGGGGAAAACCTAGTCTTGGATTCAGGCAGACATTTATATCCCACTCATCCTCCAAGGAACTCAGAATGGTCTCTATGTTATGGTCTCTATGTTAATTTATTATTTATTTTTCACATCGACCATAATAACCATCTGACTGACTTTATTTTCACATTTCGCTCGCTCTCCCCCCCCCAAGTAAACCAAAGTGCTTACAAAGTTATGTTTATCCTCACAACAACCCTGTGAGGTAGGTTAGGCTGAGAGAGAAGTGACTGGCCCTGATTCATCCATTGAGTTCCATGGCTAAACAGGATTTGAACTTAGATTTCCCCAGTCCTAGTCCAACACTCTAACCACGCTGAACCAAGAAAACCTTTTCACTTTTTTGCTGAGTGATGTTTCATGTATTACAATATTCAGTTCACTAGAACGAACGGAAGCAAAACAATGGTGGCTTTTTGATTTGTTCTCCCCCACCCCTTCCCTGTTATATTAGTCCCTGACTAATAAACCTCCCTGTAAGTAATAGGCCAATCTCTAATATATCATTACTTACAATGCCAGCATATAATTGTGCATAACTGAATTGCAAATATTTATGAAAACTAATGCTATAACTGATTCAGTGGAACCTAACTCTGCATTTCCCGCATTCAGATAAGCCAATAATTATTTCAAAGATGCATAAAGCCTGTGTCCTGAAATAGTTGAGTATGGCAACATTTAATCCTCAATTACATACTTCAGTTTTTAAAGACTGAGCAAAACAGCCGGGAAAAGTAGCCCGGGGGCTTGTGTTATCCAGTCCAGTGGTGCTCTTGCCAAATACTTTGCCCAAGCACCATGAAAGCTCCTCTGCCCACAAGCCAAGCTTGCTGGAAGAATAACAGGAGGCGGGAACTATGCCAGACCAGCCAAGCTAAAGATTAGTGGCCCCATCATGACTGGCCAGAGGTCTGCACAGCATGCATTCACAATGAACAAGGGTTGAAATGCAGAGCAAGTCAGCAGCCAGATGGAACTTCCCCACTAAAATGTACAGGTGCAGCAGATAAAAAGCCATTTTTGATGCTCTCACCTTCCCCTGGAAGCCTTCTGTGTCCCCTGAAAATATATCTCTGAGGTGAGGATTGCACAGGCCTCCCCTGGGGAAGGGAAGGTTGTCAAAAATTGCCTCTTCCCCCCTGTACAGATTATTATTATTTACATTTATATCCTGCTCCTCCTCCAAGGAGCCCAGAGCGGTGTACTACATACTTGAGTTTCTCCTCACAACAACCCTGTGAAGTAGGTTAGGCTGAGAGAGAAGTGACTGGCCCAGAGTCACCCAGCTAGTCTCATGGCTGAATGAGGATTTGAACTCGGGTCTCCCCGGTCCTAGTCCAGCACTCTAACCACTACACCACGCTGGCTCTCTTAGTTGGGAAGTTCTCTTAAGCTGCTCTCTCACTGCACTTGTGCAGCCTTCCTCTGTATGTTAAGCAGTATCTTCCCCTATTACTCTTGCCTCTGTCTTCCTCTCCTCTCCTCTCCTCCCTTCTCTATTTTTTTCCCTGTCAGCATTTAAATTATAAACTCCTGGGGACGGGGTGGTGGTGGTGGTCCTGTCTTCTTGCTTGTGCTACTACTCTGTAAAAGCACCAAATTACACTGGTTGAAATAAACACATGGCCAAAATACAACCTTTTGCACTGAGGTATTCCACACTAAAATATGCAGGGGTTTCACTCTGAAAGCTTGATTCACAGATGCAAGTGAAGCACAAGCCCTGTTCAGACATTATGCTGTACGTGTGTACAGATGTCCATACACTCATACACGTTTTTGTATGAATCACTGTGCCTGTGTTCATTTTAAAAGTGAATCTGGATACAGGTCTCTCAAACGCATGATGCAGATAGGAAGTGCCTTGCTGTACCAGCGTTCAACATAATGTGTGAATCACTGTACCTGTGTACAGATCTGTACCTATGTACACTCATTGTACAAGTGTTGGAACATAACGTGTGACTACAGCATCAAGCACCGGCTTGCATGTCTGTATAAGACATCACAGAGGTCTTATTGGAGTCCTCCCAGTGTATGGTGACTTGTGATGGGGTGTCACAACTGAAAAGGCCCCGATCAGAAAATGCTTTTCTGGCACCAAGCCTGCTATCTTTTTAATGCCAGCTCAAGGTGCTTTTACTTTGCCCAGGCCTTGAAGATGCTGAAACTTTTAATGCTGGGATGCCCCAACTATGACCTGCCAGCTGCCCCCATCTTCCCAGCATCTTGTGGTAATAAGCATGAACTGTTCCCTTTGCTAAGCAGGGTCTGCCCTGGTTTGCATTTGAATGGAAGCCTACATGTGAGCACTGTAAAATATTCCCCTTAGGGGATGGGGTCACTCTGGGAAGAGCACCTGCATACTTGCATGCAGAAGGTTCCAAGTTCCCTCCCTGGCATCACCAGATAGGGCTGAGAGAGACCCCTGCCTGCAACCTTGGAGAAGCCGCTGCCAGCCTGGGTTGACAATACTGAGCTAGATGATGGACCAATGGTCTGACTCAGTATGTGGCAGCTTCCTATGTTCCAGTCACAGTGGCCAATAGTCAGGGATGATGGGGGTTGTGGTTGAACAACAGCTGGAGGGTTGAAATTAAGCCCCCATGATTTAATTCATAGTTTTAATTGAGTTTATGCTGTTGTTCTGCTGTGACTGTCCTGGATCCTCTACTTTCTTCGTGTGTTATGCAATGCTGCATCCCCAGCTTACGGGAACATCACGTTAAGCAAAGCTGGTCCTCTCCCACGGAGCCACAACCCCTTGCATTTCACAGCCTTTGGGACCCACTGTTTGCAACTGGCAACAAAACTTCATACATCTGATGAGCTTTAATCCATGGAAGCCCCCACCCTAAGCATTTGAGAAGCCCCCCCCCCATTTTATTGAACTCCTCCCCAACAAATCTAGATTTTTTTTAAAAAGGTCTTTCTCCCTTCTCTCCCCCACCCCCGCTAAACCACTGATTGATTGATTGATTGCCGTCAAGTTGGTGTCAACTCTAGCGACCACATAGATAGATTATCTCCAGGAGAACTTAGCCTTTAAGGTCTAAGCCACATCAAACACAACTTTCCTCTACCGTCCCCTCAAAAGACCATGGTGCCATAGCATGGTCTTTAGACAGAAAGGAGTAACTTCAGCCTTCTTGCAGATGTTGACTACAGTTCCCATAACCCCTGACTACCGGCCATTGTGGCTGGAGATGATGGGAGTTGTAGTCCAAAAACAGCTGGAGAGAGCCAAAGTGTGCGCCTCAGTGGCAGAGCATCGGCTGTGCCTGCAGAAGGTCCCAAATTATCCAGGTAGAGATAATCTCCAGGTAGGGCTCCAGGTAGGGCTGGGAGAGGTCTCTCCAGTTATCTCCAGGGAGAGGCATCTCCAGGTAGGGCTAGGAGAGACTCCTGCCTGGAACCTTGGAGAAGCCCCTGCTAGTCAGTGTAGGCAATACTGAGCTCGACCGACTAATGTTCTGACTTGGTATAAGGCAGCGCCAGCTTCCTAGATTCCAAAATTAAGTGAGGACTTGCTTGCTCCTCAGTCTTTGCCTGCACGGCGAGACCCCTGCGTGACCATCTGGAGCGGCACGCGCGCTACAAGCCTCTTTCTGTGTCTGGCCACTTCAGAGACTGCTGTGAGAGCGCCTCTTCTTCCCAGCCCCAAAGACGGCGGAGGCCTTCCCGGCCGGCTCACATGATCCTGCCAGGGCTCCTAATCCCAGCTCCCTCCGCCCTCGGCGCACAGTGCAGGATTATTCCGGCAGGATGCACAGAAGTGCCAACCTCCGGAGGAGTAGCGGAACCTGCGCGCTCCCGCTGCTGCTGTTGCTGTTCCTTTGCGGAGGCGCGGGGCCTCCAGGGTTCTTTTCTGCCCGAGGCGCGTCTGCCCAGCCGCTGCACCAGGATTCAGGTAGGAGGGTGGAAAATCGGCTAGCCAAGCGTGCCTTCCCCTCTTGCTGCCCCCATCCCCTCCCCGGACACTTACCGGGAGAGCAAGTCTCGAAGGGAATTCAGTGGGGTTTTGTAAAAACTTCTAAAGAGATGCAGCTTAGATTTGCGCTGCTGCAGTTACTAGGTTGCGGTCCTACCCAAATTTTTGAGAAAGCATGTGAAAACTTGGCTTTTTACCCAGACTTTTATGTGATTGTCTCCACTGCTGCTTCTTTGTATTTTGTATGGTTATTTTATACATGTATTTTTAAAAATCTTTTCGTTAGATCTCTGTTTTTATATTTTAGTTTAATATTTTAATTGTGTAATTTTTATAGTCCGCCTTGGGATTGTTTTTAATGAAAGGCGATATAGAAATTTAACAATAAATAAATAAATAAATCTATCCATCCATGCATCCCTTGGAAACCTTATTGGAAAATGCCAGGCTTACTTCCGTGTAAATCGCGCCGGAGGGAAGCTCGCTTGCGCCCAGCGTTGCTGGGAGAAGTTATGCAGCTGAAATCGGCAGGCTCCCCTCGCAGCTACAGCAGCTTTGCTTTCTCGGAGAAGCAAAATATCAATTACTTTTGCCAAACGACAGCCTTGTAGCAGCGTTAAAGAATTACTCAGCCCTTTTGTGCAGCATCAGATCTTACAAGCTTATGCTGAAAGAAACTGGCGAGTTTTCAGGTGCTACAAGACTCTTCGTTGTTGTTTTGCAGCGGGAGACTAACACTGTTACCCCTCTGTGGAAGTTGGGGCCAAAGGGAGAGCTGGCCGAAGGAGATTGCAAACAGCAACAGCCGCTGTCAGGGGTCACCACCTATTTCTGCCAACTGTGGTGGATGATCTGCCCTCTGTCTTTTCTGAACATAAGAATAATCATTCTTTGTATAGCACTTGCTCAGAAGTGCTCTGGGAAGGCCATTTGGTATGGTTGCATAGTCTGACACTTGGACCTGAGAGATCTAAACCCTGCTTGGTCATGAAAATGAGGTAGACTCTTGAGTTGGTAGAATGAAGATATACTTTAGAGAGCAGGTGACAAGGATGCCAGTTTGGAATGCTTCTTCAGGTTAAAACACAAACACACACACACACACACAAACACACACACACAGAGGAGTGTAGTTATAATCGAGCAAATGGGTTCAAAGAAGCTCTAGCTCTTGAGGGGCCCCCAGCTCCACCCCTCCCTATTTTCTTCATTATCTTCCTCATTACAAGAGGCCTTTGGGGGAGAGGGGTGAACACGGCCCGCTCCCCCCAGCTACGCCCCTGCACGCTCGCAAGCGCACACACACGATTCCTGAGAGTTTTTGTTTGTTTGTTTTTACCCAGCACATCAGGGAGAAAGTGCTAGGTTTCTGCTTGCTGTGCTAGCTTTCTTTTTCCGTTGGTTTGGACAAGTTTTGCTTTGTTTTGCAGGGAACATTTTAAAAATGCAGCAGCAGCATATAGACTAATTAGTCATGACAAGGCACCATTTTAATCAATGAGACCAGTTAGGCATGGTTCACTTAAGTCCCACTAATTCCACAACGATCACTTGGCTTTTGTGGCTCTGTGATATTCTGAAATAAAGGGGATTATTTGTGGCGAACATTTGACAACTCTAGATTTGAGATAAAGGGGGACCGGGATTTAGAAGACCACCCTCCCAGTTGTTCTGTGTGGTTAATTACAGCAGCACAACAGTCCTGTTGCACTCAGTGTGGGGATTACATGCAAAAGGTTGCCCTGTACAGCTGTGTTTGTCAACATCCTTACCTGCAAGTTTGGATGACTGGGACCCGATGGGGCCACAGCTCAGTGGTCGAGCACCTGCCTTGCACGCAGAAGGTCCCAGGTTCAATCCCTGGCAGCATCTCCAGGTTGGGCTGGGAAAGACTCCTGCCTGAAACCTTGGAGAGCCACTGCCAGTCAGTGCAGACTATACTGAGCTGGATGGAACAATGGTCTGGCTCAGTATAAGGCAGCTTCCTATGTTCTAATGACTTCCAGACAAACATTATTCTATGGGAAACCTCCAAGATCTTATGCCTAGAAGTGCCTCTTTGTGTATGTTTCACTGTATTTACAGATAGGTAGGTATCAATCTCTTCACAGTGTAGAATTAGAGAGGGAAGGAAACCCCCATGAAGTTATCTGTTTAACTGTATCTGTGCCCTAGGGCTCTGAAAACTAAAGACTAAACTTGTAATATTTCTGCCTAGATTAAAGAAAGTTGGCTCTTCCAAAGTCTGTATTGCCTTACAGCTCTGTGATGTTTAGCCACAAGACAAAATAATTCTATTCATTTTCAAATAAAACTTTCATAACCCTTGCTTTTCAGATAACAAAACCCAGTGTGTACTTCCTTCCTCGTCAGAATTCCCAGAAGGATTTTTTACGCAGCAGGAGCGAAAAGATGGAGGCATCGTTATCTATTTCATAATCATACTTTATATGTTTCTGGCTGTGTCCATTGTGTGTGATGATTACTTCCTCCCTTCCCTGGAGATAATCAGCAGCTGTAAGTTTTTTTCTTGGTTTGTGTTTTTCAGGAAGGCCCAGTAATCTCTTCCTCAGAACTAAACAGTTGTTCTTGAGAGTGTTAATTATTTTCACAGTGCAGGTGAAATTTAGAAATGTCCTAGCCAAAGCAGTGCGGCATTGTGTAGCTTTATACAGGAAGAATATCAAACGTGTGTAGGGTTAGCACAGGCAAAGAATCCTGGCATACTTCTTCACTAACCCTATACACATATTATGTTTAGTGCACATGCTACCTGTGTGCAGTGTACGCATGTATGGTTATTCATACATTATATTCAATACATATACAGTAATGCACTTCCTACCTGCACCCTGCATCAGCTTGTACCTGGTTCACTTTTTAGATGAACGCATGTCCAGGCATTCACACCCAAAATGGCATGTGTCGATGCACATACAACATAATATATATAATATTTAATACAGCAGTTGCAAAGAAAAACATGACAAATGGCATTCGCCACCAAGCTACAATCAATGTGGACAAGCCTTGCCCAGGTAGAATAGGGTGATTGTACTTTGGACTGTAGCCGGGTGAAAACAGATCCCAGGTTCATTGGCATCTCCAGCTAAAAGGATTGTTAGCAGTGGATTGAAACTGGTCTGGAAACTGCTAAGGAAATACTTATAGAGCAGACCATGGGAAAAGAACTAAAATTTTGCAACAATGCCACTTCCCTACCCTCTCCTTCAACTGCATTTCTACCAGCAATGATCTGAGACCAGAAAGACTCTAGCCAGTCTCAAGAGCCCAGCTGGAAAAGGGGGCTGGAGGGTGGGGCAGGAGGTTTAGTACTTCCTCCTGCCTGCTACTTCTCCATTTGAAATCCACCCCATCCCTTGCTTTGCAACATTATGGGTGGCTTCACACGGTGGTTGGCACAGCAGTAAGCCGGTAACTGCTCAGTAAAATGTCAGGCCGCTAGAGCACGGATTCCCAGGGAGTGTGATGTCTGAACCTGCCCAGATCCATTCCAAGATTCTCCACCCCACATTCTCCGGGGATTATCTGCCTGATTTCTAGACATTAGGGTCAGAAGTCAGGAGAACGTTGCATGGAGAGTCTCAGGGATCAGACCTGGGTGTGTTCATTCGTCACACCCTCCGGGGACACGTGCTCTCAAGGCCCAACATTTTACTGAGAAGTTACTGGCTTACTGCCATGCTGGCAGTCATACTGAACCACCCTGTGACTCCTCTCCTAAGACACGGATCTGCCTCTGTAAATTGTAGTTGAACCCCCAGAACTGTGCACAGTCCCGATCTCCGTCTAATATTTGTCTTGCTTCTCATCTCTTTGCTCATGACTGTAGCTCTTGGTCTCTCTCAGGATGTCGCAGGAGCAACGTTCATGGCAGCCGGTAGCTCTGCGCCTGAATTAGTCACAGCCTTTCTAGGTAACATGTTTTAGCCAAACACAGCATTCCTTCCAGCACAGTGTGAAAGTGCAAATGAATTCTATCAAGTGATCATTCCCTTTTAGGGGTTTTTGTCACAAAGGGAGACATTGGAGTCAGCACCATTCTCGGTTCTGCCATCTACAATCTTCTGGGGATCTGCGCGGCTTGTGGGCTCCTGTCTAGCATGGTAGGTACTCGCTTTTGATTCTTAGACTGCTCTCTCATGGTCTACTGCCAAAGCCAACATAATTTGAGGTCAATTAAAGTTAACATCCTGGCAAAGCAGCGTGTCATCAATTTGAAGACAGTAAAAACTTCGCTTTTTGGCAAGCTACCGCAGTTATTGTGCTGCGGTGACTTTTTAGAAGCCTTCCAGTTAAAATGTAGGCTACAGATATAGACAGTGAATTGCTATCTCAGCATTATCTTATTTATAACAATACACAAGTAGATCCCTGGTGGGCAAGAGGTACCTGAACCTGTACCTGAGCATGGTGGGAAAGCAAAAGTTAGCAACAAAGTCAGGAGTCTAACTTGGGTCTTACTTAGGAACATAGGAACACAGGAAACTGCCATATACTAAGTCAGACCATTGGTCTAATCTAGCTCAGTATTGTCTTCACAGACTGGCAGCAGCTTCTCCAAGGTTGCAGGCAGGAATCTCTCTCAGCCCTATCTTGGAGAAGCCAGGGAGGGAACTTGAAACCTTCTGCTCTTCCCAGAGTAGCGGCTCCATCCCCTGAGGGGAATCTCTGACAATGCTCACACTTGTGGTCTCCCATTCATATGCAACCAGGGCGGACCCTGCTTAGCTAAGGCGACAAGTCATGCTTGCT
Organism: Hemicordylus capensis; assembly: GCF_027244095.1. NCBI lineage: Eukaryota > Metazoa > Chordata > Lepidosauria > Squamata > Cordylidae > Hemicordylus > Hemicordylus capensis. Next base: position 12,776,658 of record NC_069666.1, on the reverse strand, counting down.
TCCACAAGACCAGATCTCCTCTCCAAATGTGCAAATACTTCCTGTGCAAATTTAATTTTTTTTCTGGGGTGGTTTTTTTTGGGGGGGGGGTTACCCCAGCTCCTTTTCCTCCAGCCCTAAAGTTTCTAGAGCTAACGTTAAGGAGCAGGGCTTTTCGGTTTTGTGTAACTTACACAGAGTGGACTAAGGCACATTTCTTCTGTTAAGACATATTGTGCACATCTGAACCTCCAGAGTGGTCCCATAAAGCTGGGGAGTGGTGAGGAAATTCCCTCAGAACTTGCCCACCAGCCCCTGGGAGAGCAGCGCTTCAAAACACCAAGAGAGTAACTGTGTAACAGCTCTCGAGAGGAGAGCTGGTCTTGTGGTAGCAAGCATGACTTGTCCCCAAAGCTAAGCAGGGTCTGCCCTGGTTGCATATGAATGGGAGACTAGAAATATGAGCACTGCAAGGTATTCCCCTCGGGGGATGAAGCCACTCTGGGAAGAGCAGAAGGTTTCAAGTTGCCTCCCAGGCAGCATCTCCAAGATAGAGCTGAGAGAGATTCCTGCCTGCAACCTTGGAGAAGCCGCTGCCAGTTTGTGAAGACAATACTGAGCTGGATAGACCAATGGTCTGACTCAGTATATGGCAGCTTCCTATGTTCCTATGTGTGTGTCAAACAAACTCCTTCGGCTTCAGAAACAGGGGTGGTTTACCTGACCGCTGGGGGAGCCAGCCACAGGGTGTCAGCATTTTCATCTGTGTGGAGGCTGTTAGACAGCCTTCCCCCTCAGAAGGGCTCCTGACTATCTTGAGGGGGGGGGATTCTAAGCTAAGAATGTTCCCGCTCTTTTTGCCCAAGCCGGCCCCCCACCTCAGAGTTCCATTCGCTCCACCCATCTGTGTGTGCAGGGGGTGGCTAAGTGGTAGAGCATCTGCTTTTTAAAATTTTATTTATGTATTTTATTTATTTGTTTAACATATTTTTATACCGCCCAAAACTTACATCTCTGGGCAATTCATAACAAAATAAAAACAGGGAAAGTAAAACATTAGTTAAAACAAAAACAAAAAGTTTAAAACCTTACAACAAAAACATTTTTAAAAAAACAACCAACCAGTATCTTTGAACAGCATTAAAAACCATTAAAACAATATTAATTAAAAGCCTGGGTGAACAGATGCGTCTTTAAAGATTTTTTAAAAGCTGTCAGAGATGGGGAGGCTCTTATTTCATTAGGGAGTGCGTTCCAAAGCCTCGGGGGCAGCAGCAGAGAAGGAACGCAGAAGGCCTCAGGCTTAGACCCTGGCATCTCATAGGAAGCTGCCTTATACCAAGTCAGACCATTGGTCTATACAGCTCAGTATCATCTTCACAGACTGGCAGCGGCTTCTCCAAGGTTGCAGGCCAGAATCTCTCTCAGCCCTATTTTGGAGATGCCAGAGAGGGAACTTGAAACCTTCTGCTCTTTCCAGAGTGGCTCCATTCCCTGAGGGGAATATCATACAGTGCTCACATGTAGTCTCCCATTCAAATGCAAACCAGGCAGACCCTGGTTAGCAGTGGGGACAGTGCTTGCTTGCGACCACAAGACCAGCTCAGCTCTCCTCCGTCTCCAAGTAGGGCCGGGAAATGCTGCTCCCTGGCACCTTGGAGAGCCACTGCTAGTCAGTGTAGAGAATATTGAGCTAGATGGACAATGGTCTGACTTGGTATAAGGCAGTTTCTTGTGTTCCTATGTTGTCTCTTAAACTGCACTCCAAGCACAAACGTTCCATCCCATTGACTAACATGGGGGCAGTTGGTGGAGGTTTTTGGCCCCCTCAGGTTTTCCTGCCTTCAGAGTCTTTGAACCCCAATGTGTCTGCAGGTCATCCTGAGTCTACCAAGACTTCCCACTCACTCTCAGGCACTCCAGTTCTCTGTCCATAAGGATCCTGAATTTCAGCACTTTAAGAAATAGTATATAGATGATTGATAAAATTCTTTAGTGTTGATAGTCTCATTGAAGCTTTGCTTGCCTTCTTAGTGATGCAAAACAATTATAGTTTTATCTGACAGATGCTAGAGATTCTGGGTATGAGCTAGCGAAAGTTTTTTAAGTCCCTTGACTGCAGTGAGCAAGGTTAAGTGGGAGTTTTGTTTTGTTGCATTTTATATCCCGCTCTTCCTCCAAGGAGCCCAGACCAGTGTACTACATACTTAAGTTTCTCCTCACAACAATCCTGTGAAGTAGGTTAGGCTGAGAGAGAAGTGACTGGCCCAGAGTCACCCAGCTAGTATCATGGCTGAATGGGGATTTGAACTCGGGTTTCCCTGGTCCTAGTCCAGCACTCTAACCACTCTACCACACTGGCTCTGATACTACACCACAGTTTAAGTGAGTCACAATGCATCTCATTTGACACACCCACACCCTTTCCACCATGCCTGTCATAAGGGCCGAGGTTCCACTAGTGAACAATTCTCAGTAAGCACGAGAGCCAATTGTAAAAGCATGTCTGAAATGTGTTCTTGCAGGTTTCAAGACTGTCTTGCTGGCCATTGTTTCGAGATTGTTTGGCCTATGTAATTAGCGCAGCAGCGGTTCTTTCGATGATAATTGACAACAAAGTTTACTGGTAAGAGCTCAACTGGTGTTTCTCTAAACCAGGGCTGCTCAACTTCGGCTCTCCTGCAAATGTTGCCCTACAACTCCCACAATCTCTGGCTACTGGCCACTGTGGCTGGGGATTATGGGCGTTGTAGTCCAAAAACAGCTGGAGGGCGTAGGTTGAGCAGGCCTGCTCTAAACGAATGGCTGAGGGGCAGCCTAGCCAGAGAACGGCATTTTCTGTTTCCTTTCTCTACGGTTTCAAAAATTAACTTGATATAAACTAGTGTGAAACTTTACTTAGTTGTACAGCATTTAGTTGCACAGCACAGATGTCAAGGAGTGGCTGGCAAATGCATTATATGTCATTCATGCAATATGTTGCAAACCTCTAATTAGTGGAGATGTTGATTACTAAGGCTGATGCTTGACTGGATCTGTTGACCAATCAGTGGCTTTGACAGGGACGCACTTGTTCATTTTGGGGACTATTTATTTCATTTCTGTCCCAGCCTTCCTCCAAGTTCAGGGCCTCATACATCAAATCCTCCCAGCCAGCATTTATCCTCTCAACAACCCTGTGGTGTAGGTTAGGCTGAAAGATGGCGATTGACTTGAGCTTCATAGCAGAGTGTGAATTCAAACACGGGTTTGAACTTCCTCATCTCAAGCTGATCTACTTACTAATCCTTGGACCACACTGGTTTGCTAATGTGTTACTGTAATATTAGAAGACTTTATTTAAAAGTCTTTATTGGAAGACTTTATTTATTTAAAATTGTATTATTTTAAGCCACCTTGGGAGCCCATCTAATGGAAAGGCAGGATACATATGAAAAATATGAGATGATTAAAGAAGGTTGATAAGTTTTGTTTCTTACAGAAGTGCAAGATCTTAACATATCTTACTGCTTTGTAGTAGTAGTATCTCAAAAAGGCACCAAGTCCCTTTAATATTGCAAGGGTTACGTGCCACAAAAGTACCTTGGAAGTTAGAACACAATATTCAAGCCTTAAACCTAACCTGAAAAACAAGGTTGCATTCCTGAGAAGTGGGACAGGCTGTTCCCCACCCACCCAAAAGAGGTTTTAAATCCTCATACCATGAATTAGCAGCCTGCCACTGCTTCTCCGCTGAGAAGTGGCTGGGATAACCCCTTTAAACGTCTAAATCCCTGCTTTAAAAAGCACAGGATTCTCATTCATGGTACAGATTTAATTATTGGGGATACTTCTGGCCATTTGTGGTGTTGGGGATTTAAAAGTTAAAGGGGTTTCCCCTTTTTAAACAAATTCCAACTGGAAACCTTTCCAAAAGACCAAAACTACCTCTGCCATAACTAAATGTGTGTATCAGGAAGTTGCCCATGAAAGGTCAAAACTGCAGAAGCTACAGTACTACAACGGCCAATATTTATATAATAAAATATTCTATACCTGCAATATTCCCGGGTTTACTGTACTGAGCTTTTAGCAAGATGTGCATTTATTTAACCAGTTAAAAATACGAGGCATAATCAACCAAACACTCTAGTTGGTGGACAGCCCTAGTTCATTTCACTCAGAGGTATTTGTCTGCAAGGACATTTGGGACAACGTCCTTGACATTTTAGAGAAGCAGCATAATACAGTTGAGACTTCTGGAAAGGCTGGACTACATTCAATCAATTCCATCTTCAGTTTTAAAAATACAAAAGCCTCCATTCTTACAGACTCTGGTAGTTTGTTTCCCTGCAGGCAGAAAATGTGATATGGAACTTATGTGATAATGATCACATGTGCTTCCATTTGAAGAGCTCATCAACTCCATCAAGCTAGGCCATCAAACAATCTCCACCTCCATACAGGGGCCATGCTACAAATGGCTGTCTCCACCCCCTCACATGTCCCAATACTCTTCAAGCAGCAGTTTTGATGAGCTTCAGCTACAGAGACGGCCTCTCATTGCCCCCGTGCAGTTCAATAAGGGCTAACTGCTTTGGATATTTCCCTTCTGAAGCATATGAGTTATTGAGTTTGCAAGGGATAGCATTTTCCAGACTTTCCCTTTCCTTCCATTTAACGAAGGCTGGAGTGGTAGATAGCATTCATTTCCTGTTAACATTTGCGTGAGAGGAACATAGTGTAGATATGCAGGAGATGTCCCACTTCTAGGCTGCCACTTTACCTTGGCTTAAAACCAGCACTGCAGCATGTGAAGAAAGCAATCTCCAGCAAGATAGGATGTGTTAGTTCCCATGGAAGGGAAACATTTTTGTGAACCTTCCCTCCACCCGCCACACACACACCCGCCGCATTGTTTAGCCCAGGTGAATGACCATCCAACAAAAAGCCACAGGTATAATGCAAGATAAAGACTTGCTCAGAGATAGGATATAAAATGGACATTCCAAGTCACAGAGGGAGTACAGCTGCACTTATACCCTACTTTTCTATGCAGGAGCTGCCTTATACAGAGTCAGACCACTGGTCCATCTAGCTCAGTATTGTCTCTTCTCCAAGATAGGGCTGAGAGAGATTCCTGCCTGCAGCCTTGGAGAAGCTGCTGCCAGTCTGTGTAGATAGTACTGAGCTAGATGGACTAATGGTCTGACTCAGTATATGGCAGCTTCCTATGTTCCTATGTCTACAATGACTAGCAGCAACTCTCTAAGGTTTCAGGCAGGAGTCTCTCCCAGCCCTAACTAGAGATGCCAGGGAGTGAATCTGTGACCTTCCACTGAGCTATGACCCATCCACTGTCTTACAGCGCTCACACGTAGTCTCCCATCCAAATGCAAACCAAGGCAGATCCTGCTTAGCAGAGGGACCAATTAATGCTTGGTACCACAAGATAAGCTCTCCTACAAGGAAACTTTAAGGCCACCTAGTAGGTCTGTGCATAGCCAAAAATGTTGGATCTGAAAATATTGGAAAATGTCAGAAGACATACCTTTGATAGGCTCACAAATTAAGTATAATATGTGGACTATATAGAAACCTGCTTTTTTTTCATTTTTTTTTTTTTAAACTCTACCATGATCAGTTTCTGATCACTGTCAGGTCAGCACCAGAATTCCTAAAAAGTGGGATTTAAGGGCCCCTCCAAAGGTAAAATATCTGGGAATTCTAAAGGGAAGCCAATTGAGTTCTTGTAAAATGTTTTCAGTTGGATTCTGCACATCCCCATCTAGAGCCCTTCAGAGACCAAGAACACTATCAAAAATGGCAGGCGCTCTTAAAGAAAAGATTTGAGTTCTTGCTTAGTAAATGCGAACTTTCCCTTTTGAAAACTGTAAAGCATCACCTAAGAACAGGGCTGCACAACTTTGGCCCTCCAGCTGATTTTGGACTACAACTTCCATTATCCCCAACTTCAGTGACTAATAGCCAGGAGTTATGTGAGTGCAGCAGGGAAATGCTTGAATAACAAGCAGAAGGTTGCTGGTTCAAATCCCCACTGGTACTCTGTTGGGCAGTAGTGATATAGGAATATGCTGAAAGGCATCATCTCATACTAACCTACCACACGGGGTTGTTGTGAGGAGAAACCTAACTATGTACCCCGCTCTGGGCTCCTTGGAGGAACAGTGGAATATAAATGTAAAAAATAAATAAAATACTGTGAGGGAAGAGGCAATGCTAAACCCCTCCTGTGTTTTATCAAAGAAAACCACAAGCTCTGTGGGCACCAGGAGTCAGAATCGACTTGACGGCACACTTTACCTTATGTGAATTGTAGTTCAACATCTGCAGGTGAACCTAAGTTGCACAGCCCTGCTTTAGAATAAGCATCTGTCCTCAAAATAATGTCATCTTTAATTAAGCTTTACTTCCTTGCCAAATCTAAAATGCTTTGATCACAAATAATCCATGAAAAATTAAGATTTTTATGTGAATTCTTTATTCTAGGTATGAATGCATGTCACTCCTGTTAATATATGGAATCTATATTTTGGTGCTCTGTTTTGATATTAAAATCAACCAGTATGTCATGAAGAAGTTTAGTCCTTGCTGTACCTGTTTCTCAGCGGCAACGGAAGAGGCTGAACAACAGCCACTAGTTGGATGGAAGGAAGAGACTGGGCCCCTCATTCATCGGCAATCAAGAGCAGACAGTGGGATTTTTCAGGATGAGTCGGATTACTCCCAACTTTCAATAAGTTTACATGGCCTAGATACAATTTCTGAAGGTATTCAAGCAGCCTTTTATCAACAATTGTTAGAATGCACCCAGACCAACTTTAAAGATTCTAGTCCAAACATGCAATTTTAACAGAACATTTCCTGTTTAGGATGAACCACAGGGTTGCCTTAAGCAATTTTTAAATCTGAACATGATCTAAAGTCGGGCAGCTGAAACTTTATAAGTGACACACTGGCTCAGCCAAGGCACAAGTTAATGCAGTTCACACAGATCCTTGAAGGGGTCATATTCTGCCTAAAACTCTGGCAACACTGAAGACATTTGTTCAACCCAGGCTTTTATTTAGATTTATAATTTTAATACTTCTCTAATGTTGGGTTTTAAATGATAATGTTAACAATTTTAATGTTTATATAATTTTAATTGTAAAGCCTCCCAGAGATGTGAGTTTTGGGCAGTATAGAAATATGTTATAGATAGATAGATAGATAGATAGATAGATAGATAGATAGATAGAGCTCTGACGATATTCCTGGACTCTCAGCTGCCCATGGTCTTTTGAGCATTAGGTCTTGCTGCTTGCTGTGTATTGTTATGCTTACTTTTTAAAATGGACATTTAAGAATTCTAAACTTCTTGCAGCTTCAAACTTGTAAGTAGTCATGCAAAACTGTGTCTTCATATAGTTGAAACGGTATTGGAAAGGTGGCTTATAAGCCCTACTCTCAAACTAAAGCCAATATTTCATTTCTTGAATGGCTCTTCTGTGCAACAGATCCTCCGGGTGTCTTCGCCATGCCGGAAGCAGATCTTAAGAGAATCCTGTGGGTGCTTTCTCTTCCTATTATTACTCTGCTCTACTTGACAATGCCAGACTGCAGAAGGCAGTTTTGGAAGAACTGGTTTATGCTTACCTTCTTCATGTCAGCAGTCTGGATTTCTGCGTTCACATATATTCTTGTGTGGATGGTAACTATAGTGGGTATGTATTCAGCCCGAGTAATTATTAATGGTATATTCTCTCTCACACATTCATAAATGCAGCAGTAGTGCCTTAAAACAGAAATCCTGATTTCAACAGTGCCTGTATCGGAGTGCTTGTATCACTTAACCCTGAAGCTTCGATCTCTTAACTTTGATCGTTAATACTGTGCATTCACATAAACCTGTTTTATTTTAAGGCTTATCAAAGAGTGCAGGGCATGTTTTGTACTACAGAACAGCCAACTATTGGGTACAGTCCTGCTTCTCCACTGTCTGTGAACTTATGGGAGCCAAACAAAATCCTCCTCTGCCTTCTGCCCTTGTTTGCCAGGCAAGAAGACATGATCATCACAGCTAGCTGCTTTACCTCTAACAGTAATCTTTCTGCACTCTGTGTCAGATGATTTTAGCAGTCTTCTCATTCCCAGGCCCCATGCACAGCCCAACTGCTGCTTCTGCCAAGAGCAGCCTCCCTGCTGTGAGGTCTGCTGAAAAGCCCTGTGCAAAATAGTACAGAAGGGCTCCTGCTTGGGGGAAGTGCAGATTAGTAGCATTTCATATCATGACTATCTCTAAAACAAACATTTGAGCTAATAAATGCTAAGAGTGTGCCCATATAAACAGATGAATCTAAACACTTTAAAAAGCCAACAGAGCCCTACATAAAGGGTGGCCTCACACAATTACTGGGAACTCTGGTCCTCGGGGAATACCAGCAGGTATGTCACCTGAACACACCAAAGTCCAGTTCTCAAGCCTTCCACCTGATATTCTGGCATCTTAATCTATCAGAAAGGAGAGAGCTGCTCCGAGGAGGAGAACGAGTCTTGTGGTAGCAAGCATGAATTGTCCCTTTGCTAAGCAGGGTCTGCCTTGGTTTGCATGTGAATGGGAGACTACATGTGAGTACTGTAAGATATTCCCCTTCAGGGATGGGGCCGCTCTGGGAAGAACATTTGCATGCAGAAGGTTCCACGTTTCCTCCTGACATCTCCAAGTTAAGGCTGAGAGAGACCCCTCCCTGTCACCTTGGATAAGCTGCTGCCAGTTTGGGCACACAATACTGAGTTAGCTGGACCAATGGTCTGACCCAGTATAAGGCAGCTTCCTATGTTTACCTATATTTACCCCTGCTAACTTGGCAAAGAGGCACCTTTGAACGTGGTGATTCTCTTTATTTAGCAGGGGGAGAGTAACTGGCCCTATCCCTCCCCAGCACAGTACCTCCAGTGACTGTTGCTGGTGTCCATCTTATGTTTCTTTTTAGATTGTGAGCCCTTTGGGGACAGGGATCCATCTTATTTATTTATTATATCTCTGTGTAAACCACCCTGAGCCATTTTTGGAAGGGCGGTATAGAAATCAAATTTATTATTTTTATTATTATTATTATTATTGGATATGTTCATCCATTTGTAACCTACATTTAAGTTGGGCGGAGAATGTCAGGGGGCGGAGAGGACCCAACATTGTGAATCTGACATTGGTGGGTTCAGATGACATAGAAAGCGGCCAAAGCAGGCACTTGCCAGGAACCACAGCGTCAATCCTACTTACTTGCAGCAAGTTTGCAACCTGCCCAAAGGATCAGGAAGCACAGCTGATTAAGGGAGCCATCAAAATGGCTAACAGTCAATTTAATCCTCCAAGCAATAGAGAGAAATAGATCAGACTTACCCCCATTTCAAAATGCAGTATTTAGGGATGAGCTAAAAAATGGGCCTGAGCCATGCTATCATCTTAACCATTTACAAATGGTGAGACAGTAATTTTCTCATCACTTGGCAGCTGTTCTACTTCTATATCAGGAGGATAGGTTTTGTATTGCTATTTGGAGTAAAAGCAAAGGTTTTCTTCCATTCATACAATCTGTTGCCATCTTAGTATGTCAGAAATTTCAGCTATACTGATTTCATTACTTTGGTCAGATACCTTAAAGGCCTAAAGTAAAACTTTGTACAACTCGCCATCTGTCACTTTATGGTTGAAATACTGGAAGAAAAATAGGAGGCACATATTTGACAGTACAGCCACTTGTGTTTGGATTCAACCTGTGTGTAGCAAACCACTCTGGATAAAGTGAACACTGAATTCGTTTTCAGGTATTAGAAATAAAGAAGAAGAAAATGAAGTGGAGTCACGATTTTTGCTAGGTAAATTATGGTCAATGTCAATGGCTTAGAAATTTGGAACCCAAACAAGGATTGCAGTAATTAGTCAATTTCCTTTCATCCATTTCTAGAAACTCCAGGCTTAGTTATTTTCTCATCTTTCACAGCAATGCCAACAAAGTTTTTATAGTAATAATTATCAGCAGACTTCATAAACCTCCTCCCGTGGGAATGCATGTGCTTCTTTCAAGAGCAGATGATTAAGAGGGGTTAGTGGTTCATATGACTTCAAGAGCTCATGTGATAAAGATGCCAAAGGGATTATAGTAGTTGTAGCCACTCCAAAAGAGGGCTGCAGTTGTCAAGAATGGCAAGGTTCTCCTGAATTTGAAGGGAGAGGATACAGGTTCTCATAAAGTTCAGTGACAAAATTCTCTCAGGACTGGGGAAAAAAATCATATATATTAATGTTACATTAATAGCGGGATAGCTACTTTTAGGGCATATTATTCCCTAATGTAAAAGCCACCAAACTGCAGGACTTTAACCTGTTCCTTTTGATTCAAAATGCTGATCCCAGAAACAGCAATATGCTCATCTCTAATCCTTTCTTTGTCCTTTAAAGAAATGAAGTGTTTTTTTGCTACTTAAGGTTTTCTTTTCTGCCCCCACTATAGGGGAAACTCTGAAAATTCCAGAAACAGTAATGGGCCTTACACTACTAGCAGCAGGAACAAGCATACCAGACACAGTCGCAAGTGTGCTGGTGGCTAGGAAAGGTAAGCTTTTCAGTATTTTCATGGCCATTTGCAACAGCAGAAAGAGGAATTTGTCCTACATGGGTACTTGGGCACAGCACAGTAAAATCGAGCAATAAAAGTTGACGTGAAGAACAAACAATAAAGCCTTTAGCATCCAGAATCGAAAGCAGTAGGGAGCAATCTACTATCAAATGTACAGATGTTAAGACAAAAGTCTCTCACCCACAAGCCCTGCATGTGAACTTCCAGAGGATTTGGGTAGCAACTGGTAGTAGGGGAGAGAATATTAGATCATGCTAATTTTCTGAATCCAAGACTAGATGTTTTTCCAAGTTCTTTGATGTTAGGAATCAGGGGTTGTTTCGGGTAAATACAGGTACAACCTACATTTAACCTGTATTTTTCTAAGAGGTCAACCTAAATTCAGAGCCATCTTCTATACAGGTAAATGGATGGACTGTGGCTAGATTGCACAAGGCCATTTTTAATAGCTAAAGTATTTCCTGAAGTATTTCAAACTGGTTAACTGAAAAGGAGCTAACAATTCTTGTGAGAGCACAACTGCTGATCTTTAAGATGTATATAAGCCTGTAGCAGAATGATACCATGAGAATGACACACTTAAACATTGTGGGGGGTGTCTGTTTTTATCTTGCAGGAAGAGGAGATATGGCCATGTCAAACATTGTAGGATCCAATGTATTTGATTTGTTGTGTTTGGGATTACCCTGGTTTATAAAGACAGCCTTTGTAGACACGTCGGTTCCTGTGGAAGTGAACAGCAGTGGTCTGACTTACACGGCCATCTCTCTCATTTGCTCCATTGCTTTTATTTTTCTGGCCGTTCACATAAATGGCTGGAAGCTAGACAAAAAACTGGGGGCTGTTTGCTTAGTGATGTATTTAGCATTTGCAATATTATCAATTCTGTATGAACTTGGAGTCATAGGGAACAATCCACTCAGGATCTGTGGTGACTAGATTTTGGTCGGTTTTTTTACTTTAATCAAAGATTTAAAAAATCATGAAGAATGAAAGGAGTACCTTCATTTAAGTCAAATTAAAAAAACTCTAGAATTTCCTTTGGGCTCTAAAACTTATTTACAGAAATTCCACATAATGACATAAAAATCACTGTAAAGTTCAAAACTATGGAGAATTAACAAGAGCATTTTCTTTCAGAGGTAAGAGAAGCAGTGACTATAAATGCATGTAAAACCAAAGGAGAGGGGGTGCAGAGGGAAAACACACGCTTTACATTACAGTTGCAATATAGGGAATCCAACACAAAGCAAGTCCCATTATACAGTCTTTGTTAACAGAGAAAATGGCTTGTTTTATTAAAAACAGTAGAACCATTCATTTAAACTGAATGACTAGAGACACTTAGCATGATTTCGGAGAGGTATTAAACAGCCACACTTTTGGACTTCGAGAGGAAATGTGGACGTTCATACCGCTGAAAGTCAGGAAAGTTCTCTTCAAAAACCAAAACGTAGTAAGAGTCAGTTAACGAGTTCACAGTATATTAAACACTATACTGTTAAAGGCTGGTGGGTTTTAAAAGTTTTGTTTTTCCAACTCAAGTAAAGCATACAGTGTTACTAAAAATGACTTACTAGGGAGATAGGGGGGAGAGAAAGAAGCTAAATTGACAAAAGGAATGTTCCTGAACACAGAGTTATAAATTATGCATTGCGATCCAAACGTACGTCAATTTCTCTGCCACTGATTTTTATGCCGTTCATTATTCTACAGGCCTTTTCTGCTGATTCTGGCGAGTCAAATCTGACTGTTCCACAGCCTTTTGATTTTCCATTCTCCATTTTTATTTCTGCAAACATTACATGACCTGAACAAACAAAGTTAAAGATCAGTTTAACCGACAATGTACCAATGAAAATAGATCACAGATAATTTTAAAAGTGCGAATTATCCGTAAACTACAATCCAAGAGAGTCCTGCCCATTACAAGCTTCCTATCTTGACAGCAGGCATTTTAAAGAAAAGAGAAGAAAACTATTTAGTAGTCTTCACTCTGCTGTGACATGCTCCAGTAAGAGCAACAACTACAGTCAATGAGGGCAGTGCACTAGGTATCCTTTCACATTATATTTTTACTCCCGCTATCTAACTTCCTCTTAGCTGCTGACCACCTTCACAGCCTCCATCCTCTCTCACCCACCACACCAACTCTTTACTTGATCTTCTGTTTGTGCCCTTTTCCTGAGCACCAGCAATCCTGCTTTCAGCTGTTCAGTCATCTTCTTCCAACAGCTTTCACTATAGTGGATATACATATGCCCCCTACTGAATCAGACCACTGATTAGTATTATCTACAATGACCGGCAGCAGCAGCTCGTCAGGGTGTCAGACAGAGGTCTATCCCTACTTTGGAGATGCCAGGAATTTCCTACTTGGAGATGCCAGGAATTAAACCTGGGACCTCCAGCATGCAGAATTACCACTGGTCCCCTAACCTGCTCTTTTCTGTACACTAGAACATTTCCCCCACTCCCTAAACCAAGACTGAATTCAAACAGAGACACATTTCTAAGAACATGCTAATCTAACTTCTGGGACATTTTAAAATCGCCCTGAATATCACAATTCTTCACTCAGTACCTAATACTTGTAATATTTATTTTATTTATTTATTTATTCATTCAATTCTATTTATATACCACCCTTCCCAAAGCAGCTCAGGGTGGTTTACATTAAAATCAAACACACATAATAAAACAATTAAAATAAAAACATTTAAACTAGATTAAAACTCAAAATTAAAACTATATATCATTAGAATCTAGGCTAAAAAGATGGATCTTTAAGGTTCTCCTGAAAGCCTCCAAGGAAGATAATCTTCTTATATCTACAGGGAGCGTGTTCCACAACCCAGGGGCAACAACTGAGAAAACCTGAACCCAGGTCACCCCCAGATGAACTGTGGCACCCAAAGACAGGCCACTCCTGATTATCTTAATGAGTGGTGTGGATTTTGTAGAGAAAGGCGCTCTGTCAGGTAACCTGGACTAAAGCCATTCAGGGCTTTAAAGGTAATAAGCAGTACTTTGCTCGGAAACGTATCGGCAGCCAGTACAACTGTTTAAGAACAAGCATAATGTGGTTTCTCTAGGATACCTCAGAGAGCAATCTGGCTGCCACACTTTGAACTAACTGAAGTTTCTGAGCCACATACAAAGGCAGCCCTTTGAGATTACCAGCTGGTGTACCACTGTTTTCAGGTCATTCTCCTCAAGGAATGGGCAGACTTGTCAAATCAATCGCCGCTGGTTAAAAGTGCTCCTGAGGCCACAGACTCAACCTCCCAAACTATGACCCCATTCTTTCTGGGGGGGTGTAACCACATCCAGAACAGGAGGTTCTATCCCATCTTGCAGATCATGAACCCCAACAATGAGCACCTCCATCTTGCCTGGATTTAGTTTCAGTTTGTTATCCCTCATCCAGCCCATTACTGCCTGTAGGCAGGCATTTAAGGGGTTAATGACAATTCCTGATATTGATGACAAAGAGAGGTAGATTTGGGTGTCATCAGTATACTGAGAACAACCAGCACCAAATCCCCTGATGACCTCACCCAGTGGCTTCATGTACATGTTAAAGAGCATTAGTGACAGAATTAACACCTGTACAGTATAGCATTTTTTGAGTGTTTGACATGCTTGCATGTATTATCTTGTTTTAAACCTTACAACACTCCTGTATAAAAAGCTATTAGATACTGCAACCAGGGAGCTGAGGATGAGAGCAAGTGGGTTGCCTAAAACTACCTAGTGAGGTCATGGCACAGCAAATCTAACTTAGAACAAGGGTACTGTTGATCACTCTGGAAGATCCCAATCACACTGGGATAATAAGTGTACAGTACATTTTAAAAACAAAAGTAGTTCAGTTTAAGCCACATACAGAGGCCACTGTATAAAAATCAGGTTATACAGGTGGCCTCATTATCTGCAAGGATTCCGTTCCTGCCAATTTCCACAGATGAGACCTTGAGGCAATGGGAATTGGGAGGTTAGGATCCTAGAGGAAAAAACATATTTAAAAAGGCAGAAATAATAGAAATAAAGTGGTATATCATGCTCTGCAGGTCTCCAGCTGTAAAGTAATGCTCCCCAAACCCCCCAATACAGTCGACTTTCCGCAAAAAAAATTGTAGGATGTTATTTTATTTTATTAACAAAAAGCCACAAAATGGCTCCATTTAGAAAAATGGCGGCCAGAAATGACCTTGGAGGTCATTTCCAGCCACCCTGAAACTGTGGATACGCAAATTCCTACGCAAATCAATATAAATTAATAAATACACAAATTAAATGCGTATACCAAGGTTAGGTCTCCATTGCCTAACCGCGGATGTGAAACCGTGTGACGATGGCCACCTGGACATGTTCACAAAGATATTTTAGAGGACAACAGCATGGAAAAATATCTAACAATTTTGGCTCATATAAAAAGATGTAGCTGATGTTTATAAAACTAGACATTTTTGTGAATTCCAAATTAAGGCTTACTTATGGAATACAAATCTAAGGTATCAGAAGTGTGCAGTCAAGGAAGCCAATTATGGAACTGAAATGTCCAGAATACCAGATAGCACAAAATCTTGTGCTTTAAGTGCTCTCAAGAAGCCACAGATCCTCCTTTTTCTCTGCTAACATCCCCTACTAACTGAACAAGAGAGGCACCTTTTTAAAGTGGTGATTCTCTTTATACAGCAGCGGGGGGGAGCAATGGGCCCTTATTCATCCCCAGCACAGCACCCCTCCAGTGGCTGTTGCTGGTATCTATCTTTTGTTTCTTTTTTAGATTGTGAGTCCTTTGGGGACAGGGAGCCATTTTATTTATTTATATCTATCTATGTAAACCGCTTTGGGAACTTTTGTTGATAAGCGGTATATAAATATTCATTGTCATCTCTGTACAGATCGATTTTTTAAAATGGACAGATGTATGACCTTAAACAGAAAGATGACAGATTATATTCCTCCTAGATTTCAGTTAGATATTTGGGGCTTATGCCATTTTTTCTTTCTTTCTCGAAATCATTACAAGCTGCACAAAGTGAACTTCAGAGAAATGCCAAGAACTTTAGAAGTTCTGGAATGTTTTGGCATCTTGAAGGACAAGCTCAAGTATCAAAGCTACATCAGGCTGCTCACAGCAATAATATGCCAGTGGTTTTCAAACTGTATCCTGGGCACCTTGAGGTTCCTCAGAAGATCATCAGAGGTTCCTAATTTAGATCAATCAAGGAGGACAAGCTTCTCTGACAGGCAGCCTAACCTCTCCCCCTGAAATATGCAACTGTAGAACAATAACAGTTGTGTTCTAGGAAGTACAATCAGTTCACAAAGAGCAGCAGAGGCCCAATGAGTCTGGCAACAGCTCAGCATGAAAAAAATGTGCACCCTAGAACACATCCCCAAATCACCTGCCAATCCATCTGGATTCCATGGCAGAAATACAAGAGCTCCTCAGCTGATGAGTCAACATGGAAAGGGCTCCCCGAGTACAGAAAATCTGAAAACCACTGAAAATCATTACCATAGGCATATGGTAATAGCATCCTTGTTGTGGCTAGTTCTCAACTCTTCTGTTTGAGAGGCAACAACATTTTGTACCTAATACTTACCACACTGGCTGAATTTTTCCTTAAGCTTCTGCCAGGTCAAGTCAAAAGGAAGCTGAAATGAAGATAAGCATAAAGTAACATAAGGCAAGAAAGCAGAAGAACTACGCTGCAAATTAGTTTAATTCATATGCTTACATTTCTGACAAATATCTGGTTGCCTTTGGAGCCTACTCTTTCTCGCACGCCACTTCCCATTGGGCCAGGCACAAATCCTCGATCCATATCAATATTTCTGTCCAGGCCAGTTCCTCCCATGGTTGGCCCCATTCGGTCAAAAGTGGAGCTCATCCGTTCCATGCCCATGCCCATGCCCATGCCTCCAGTCATACTGTTCATGCCACTTATCCCGCTACCTGCAAGAACAAGGACACTTTTAGGAACAAAAGAGTAAAATGTATACTATAATAGCAAATATGATCCTTTAAACTATCTTTGTATTCAAAATGAAACTCGGGTTATTTATGCAGGGGGGAAATGCAGCTGCATTTCAGCAAAGAAAATTAAGTTGTTTATTGCATAGCCAATAGAGTTAAATTCACATGCGATGGAATCCTGTTATTTCAGGTACAGGAAGATAATCAGATATGCAGCACTTAAAGCTTTCAGCACTCTTTCAACCCTTTGTATACTAACTTGTTAATGTTTGGGGAGTAGCTTTTAATTATTAAAGGGGGAAATGTTTCAATTGCAATTAGCATCTGGTCAATTCAGCCACACTCATAATATTGAGTTCCACCCTGATTAGATGTTCAAATGCCCGTTAACCTATAGTTAGGGTGGTCTGCAATGGTATGCCAGAAGTAATTCAGGGCATGGCAACCCATGTTAAGTGCAAGCTTTGCCACAGACTTTGAGAAGTTGGGGCTACCATCTACAGAACCAACTGTGCAAATAATCTCCTTCTCGGTTCTATTAATAGCAGCAAATGCTCTCGTTATGAGCGGGGGGGTGTTAAACGAATAATTTGACAGGAGTCTACATGATTTGCATAAATTTACAGAAGCAGACTAAAACACAAATGCCTTCCCCCACCCAAACCATGCACCATTGCTTGGTGAAGCAAGTGCTTAATTGCATTGTTATAGATATTAATTCATCCAAAGCCCAAGTTTCCCCAAAACAGGCATGATGTAGTTCATGAGCATGGAGCTGTGGAAATAGAAATCCCTTATTTAAAAGTGATCAGGGAACAGAGTTAGAATCATATTCCACCATACATACTGGAAATATGTTCATATTTATGCAGAGGAGTTAGCATTCTTGATATGATATAGCACATGCACCTTTTGGTTATTTTATAGCCATGCATGATAATAACTCTATGAACCTCCCTTTTACAGACAGATGTTACCACCAAATAAGTTAGTCATCTGAAATTGTGTACAACTAGTGGTTGTTTCTACACAGTAGTACTCAATGCCACTTTCCAGTATTTGCTGTGTTTATACAAAAAAATCTACTCTGGACAGTCAAAGCGATGCTCATTCCACAGGAAATACTCCATATTATTAAAAGTGTAAAAACTGCAACATTAGAAATTTGATGAGATGCAATGAATGTGTGCCATCATAACACACTTCTTAATGAACTCCAATTAAAACAGCAACCATATACACTGAGAAATACTAAAATTAATGTGTTTTTTCCCCACCACTGACAAAAGGTGTCTCTGGGTCCACTTAAATAAAATACTACCAAAACCTTCTTCTATAGCTAGAATCTATATTTGGTTGAAACGGATCAACCTACTCATTCCAGATCCTACTGGGCCCATATTAGAAGCTCCCATTCCTCCTGCAAAACCACCAACCATTGCACCACCTAAACAAGGACAGAAAAAATGCAAGTTATATAACTCTGTTTTACTTAAAACTAGGGAATTCTACAAAACCACTTTCCTATCACAAAAAGTTCTCTCTCTGAGAGTACTATACAAGGGACATGTTCATCTAAAAATGCCAAAGCCAAACTAGGGCAGCTACTAGAACAGAAGAAGGATGCAGTAAGTATACATTCCCTGCAATGTTCTCAATCAATATTTTGCAAAGAAATAAAACTGTAACATATAGTCAGTAGAGGTGTCATGGAGCAGGAGGTCGGCAAGTTACAGAAGCATGTCTTAAAATTAAAAGGTTATTTGAGAACTGCTAGTTACTTCTCTAATTCTATTACTGTTCAGTTACTTCTCTACTTCTATTACTGTTAAGTTACTTCTATTCATTTTCTTAAAGTGGTATGGGAAAAACCACACACCCTCTCACATCTCAGTCTCTGGAAAAGAGAGAAACAGTACATTTCACAAACAACTATGTTGGATGGAAAAGGGAGATTATGAGTATGAGGTGACATCACTTGCAAAAATGATACGCTTGCTACATGCTTGATATTCTATTCCGTGGGAAATCCAAGCTTGCCAGGGACCATCATACCCATTCTTCCAAACGAGTCTCCAAAACCACGGTTCAGCGCCATATCACTTCGACCAAAGTCTCTATCGATACTTCCTCCCATTCCACCACGGAACATTTCTGCAAGAGATACAACAGACAAATGTTCTATTATATCCCATTTTCGTAGAAAGGAATATGTCTGCAGGTATGACAAAAAACACAAGTGCCAAGTGGAAAGTGTCTTATTTAAATAACAGATTTCAAGCAGCTTTGATTTCAAAGATGCATTATTTGTGATTGTATTATAACAATCTAGAAGACGACTGATTAGCATCACATTCCCTGCAACGACAGGATTGATCACTCCAGGAAAATGATGCTGTGTGACGGTTGCGGCAGATTCCCACACAGGCTCAGTGGATGTTTCCAATGAAACAAATATGGATGTTTCCAATGAAACAAATGTTGCAGTCATGCAAACAGTCCCTCTAGCTGAGACAGCTTTGGAGGTTAATGCACCAAGGAACAATAGTATAGCATGTACAGCATGTACTTACTATCTTAGTTCAGACAGTACTTAACAAGGAGAACTCTCAATATGATCAAGTCCCAATTCACACACCATCCTTCCCCAATTTCTGGCAAAAAAAATAGTGTGTAATCCCAGGCTGTAACCACATGCAAATAAGTACAGTTAAGAGTCTAGATTAGATGTTAATTGCAGGGAGAAAGCAAGGGATCACGGTAAGGCATGTGTGTGTGCACACATGCATGTCCAAATACTCTTCCCAGCACTGTTCCTATAACAGGGATTTCCAGATGTTGTACATGTACAAGTCCCAATATCTCCAGTTGCAATGGGCTTTGGCTGAGGATTATGGGAGGTGTAGTCAAAAGTGTCTGGGAATACACCGCTTACTAAGATTTGGAATTTTTAACAGAAGCTTTAAAATTAGAATACAAGATATTTTAGGAAGTTGGACCAACTGAGAAGAAAAGAGGTTGTACGCACCATGTGACTGTGCAAAAGGCAGCAGCCCTGGTACTGCCCTCTTGTCACTGAATGTTTTAGAGCCTCAAAGTAGCGCAGGCAGGTCTGCTGCCACCCGCGTTACACTGCAGGGAATGTAGGCCGCTATGTGGCAACTGGCTGAGCAAGGAGAGGCATTTGGTTTACATCCCGCCCCCCCACATCAGACATTCCTTCCGTCAGCTTGTTTTGCTTGCCAGTTTCTAATGCAACAACACCGTTCAACACTGAGGAATTGAAATGAAATTTGGTACGCACATCCAAGACAATGTCCTGCATTTCTAGTACGGACACCAGATTGATCCCACCAACCATTTCTCAAGAGAAGGATGCAAAACAGATTGCAATGTGACATTTGATTGATTGACTAAGTGCCGTCAAGTCAGTGTCAACTCTTAGCGAGCACATAGATAGATTCTCTCCCAGATGACATTTGGAGCAAGGTCTATTTTAACACTGTGAACTCAAATGAACAACTGAAGTCAAGTCTTTTTAAAACTGTTCCCTGGTTCTACACCATTAACTGCAAGCTTCCAAATCAAAGCCTGCTTAAAGAATCCATCTTGAGAATGGGGCTGTCATGGCAAAAAGAAGCATGAAGATAACCTCCGTGTCCACCAGCTTACCTCCCATGCTGGCTGCCATGGCCCCCATGCCTGTTCCTATGCCACCAGTCATTCCACTGCCAATGTTTCCTCTAAAATCATCCACGCTGGCCATTCCTAGGAAGAACAGATTTTGGGTGGGGTTTTTCTCAGAATATTAGATTTAAAAGTAAAACAAAAACTTTTTTTTAAAGTGTAAAGAAGATTGTTCATTTACCTCCCATTCGGTTGACTCCACCAAATCCTCCCATGTTTGCCATTCCTTTCATGCCACCAAATCCACCAACTCCTAAACCATAAGCAAAGAGCTTTTTACTGACTTCATAAATTCTGTAGCGAGGCAAAGTAACTAGGGGACATACCTACCTCCACCCATTCTGTTCATTCCTCCAAAGCCTGGACCATCTACTCCCATTCCTTAAAATAAAATAAGATGGACCAATGCAGATTTACAAATGATAGACGCTTTTTAATATACATGAAGAAATAAACTACTCTTCTTCACCCTGCCCTATGGGAAAGGCTTGGGACAGTTCACACTGCCTTTAAAGCAGGCTTTGCCAAGTTTTCTTTGGATCTAGGAGCCTGCCCCAAAATTCTAGAGCCAGACAGTGGTCACTTGACAAAAAACGCCCAAACTCACTGACACACATTAGGTGTGGAGGGTCAATGGGCTTCTCTTTATCCCCTTTACAAGTAACAAGGAACAGAAACAAAGCTGTCTGGGACAAATATAAATTTTATTAAATTCTGCCTCCGAATATCCGAGTCTAGGTGCCACTGGTAAATTTCTACGTGTCATAGCTCCCTAGCACCTGGGATTTGTCAAGTCCTGCTTTAAGGGACTTTGGAGTTCCATATGAAAACTCCAAAAAGATTTGCTCTCCCTCCCCATCAAGGCAAGAAAGCACTGATTGAAGATTCAGGAGAAAATGTATACTGACCTCCTGGAGCCACACTTCCCATGCCACCACTCATGCTCAGCTGGGTTGCGCTTATGGGCTGCCCACCAGGCCCAAGTCCCAATCCAATGCCTCCTAGGCCACCTTTCAAAGCAAAAAAGAGATCCGCCATAAGGGTCCAGTTGTTTTGAAGCGGCCTTGGACCATAGACAGCCAAAAACCAGGGCAATACTGAGTCTTTTAAATTACATCACGCTTACGGGGTAGCTGTGGTGTCTTGCTGTCTGCCACACGAAAATCATCATGAGGAATTGATTTGTCATCCTATCAGTAAGACAAAAGGCTTTTAGAAGGATGCACAAATAGTTTCAGCCATAATGGGCAAAGTAATTAACTCACCATTTTAACATGCATGGGTCTATCAAATAGAAATTGTCCATTGAACATAGCTGAGCTTGAGAGTCAAGGAACCTCACTTCTGCCAACAATAAATGCCAACTGTTTAGAGACACAATCTCTCTCTCTCTCTCTCTCTCTCTCTCTCACACACACACAGTCTGTCACTCAGTTTAAGACAGATTAAAAAGTTGTAGGAGGAATCAATGTCTATTAGATCTTCATATTTTAGCATGTGAATCACCATCATAGCACAGGACTTATTCATGTGAAAATGCACAATCTGCCTTGTAACTTTTAAACATGTTCTCAAGGCAGCTTATATACATTAGCTTCCTTACAAACCATTCCATAGCCCAAAACGCTTTGCAAAGTGGTCTTTTCCATCTTGCCACACACAGACACGTGTGCTGGCCCAACAAGCCTTTTCCAACAAGGAATTCCAGAGACTGGAGACTGTTATTCTTAACTATGCACTCGTGTGGTAGAGGGACAAGGAGCAGGATGTCTCCAGATTACCATAAAGCACAGGGAGGACCATATGGGAAGTGCTATTACAGGCATCTGAGGACTTAAACTATGTCAAGTGCCGAATCCGTTTACCTCAAGAAGTGTAGCTTCCCACACCAAATCTGCTGTTAACCTGCCCTTCCTCACCACTGCTGGGCGGGGGGGGGGGGAGAGATACACACACTTCAAATGTCGATTTGGGATCCACCACATCCAAAAGCCACTACCCACATCATGAATGGCTGGGACTGGGGGTTCCCAACAGAGCATACTAGTACCCCTAGGAGTACCTGAAGGGCTCCCACTGGGTATTCATTCTGCCTGCCCAAGATGCAAGCATGCTATTTCCTCAGCAATGTGTCATAGGAACATAGGACATAGGAAGCTGCCATATACTGAGTCAGACCATTGGTCGGTCTAGCTCAGTCTTGTTTTCTCAGACTGGCAGAGGCTTCTCCAAGGTTGCAGGCAGGAATCTCTCTCAGAGACAGTAAATCTCTTCTGGAAAAGTTTGTATGGTTATGTGCAAAAAGACAAGAGTATCTCTTCTAAACAGCAATGGGATAAATTGTGGAAATGGATGTCGGATGTAAACCACCACCCCACCCCACCCCACCACCTGATGTGCCTTGAAATCCCCCATCCCCGAGTTACAGTACTACCTGCATATACTTCATAACCTTGTGGGTTTCCAAATCATTGTGTGTAAATCTTTGTAGATATATCATGTACAAACAACCACTTTGTATATAATTGTGCTTTGGCAACGTACTGTATGCTTTGGTAGTTTGTTGGTTCAATAAAAAAATCTTGTCCTATTAAAAAAAAATCTTGTCCTATCTTGGAGATGCTGCCAGGGAAGGAACTTGAAACCTTCTGCTCTTCCCAGAGTGGTTTCATCCCCTGAGGGGAATATCTCCCAGTGCTCAAACATCAAGTCTCCCATTCATATGCAACCAGGGAGGACCCTGCTTAGCTATGGGGACAAGTCATGCTTGCTACCACAAGACCAGCTCTCCTCTCCACTGCAGAAGGGGAAGGAGGAGGGTAATACCCTAATCTTGAGTGGCAGACTACATGCTGAAGCTCACCATACCCCGCCCCCCACTTGAAAGGCTTCAGAAAAATAGCACTGAGTACTCCCATTGAAATTAATAGGTCAAGTAAGCTTGTCTCATTAGTTTCAATAGAAATACTCTTAAGTAACTTAGTCTGGATGCAAGCCAGTGACTGGAGTAGCCTGTCTCATAACTGTAGCATTTAAATTTGTGTATGTACATGTGTTTACACACACTCACACTTTTTCTCACACACTCTCTCTAAAAATATCTATGAGGTACCTGAGATGAAAATTTGTGACAGAAGAGGTACACTTGTTTTTAAAAGGTTGGGAACTTGAGCGAGACTACTGGTAGTTTCAGATAACCATCAGTCACATACTTTGCTGCACATCCACCCACCCCCACTCAAAAAAACTTTTTGTCCCAATCCAAGGAAGAGGACTTCACACCTCAAATCTCCCCACTCAACACTCCTACCATCCCAGATACCTTTGCATCAATGCCACTGCCATTTTATAATCATCATTCGTGATATATCAGTTTTACATTTGCACCTGATCATCTAGTTTGCAAACACAGACAGAAGTTGAAAATTGCTTTGTTGCAGAATCCACCTATATTCAAGCAAATGTACAAGAATATACTGAAGATATTTTAAAATCCTTGCCTAGTTCAATCTTAGCCCAATTCACACTTGACAAACCCATCTTTCAAACCAGGTCCAGTCACTCTCAAACACTTGTCAGGATACATATTGCCTGAACAGCTTCAATGGGCTGCTCAAAAGTCACTGTTCCCATTCCTCGGCTCTTGCCGTCTTTGTCTTCCTTGATGTCTGCACGTTTTACAGTTCCAGCGATGCTGAAAACCTCCTTCAATTTCTTCCAGCCAACTTTGAAGTCAAGCTTGAAAATACAAAGTTTCCATGAGTACAGTAAGCCCACAATTCAATATTCTTTAGTTATGGAAGAGTATGCAAAAAGGAGATATTGATTATATGCTCTAAAATTAGTTAGTAAAGAGACAAGTTACTGATATGCCTAAGAAGCTCAAGGAAGAGCTTCAAGAAAGAAGATTTTCAAGAATTGCATACCAGCACTGATTTTTTAAAACCTAAAAGGTCCTAGAATGCTGAGAAATGTTTGAATCCTAGCTGAAACACATAAAACCATTATAAGATGAATTTCAACAGTACTCTTAATACTTTTAACGTGTGTGTGTGTGTGTGTGTGTGTGTGTGTGTGTGTGTGTGTGTGTGTGAAACCCATGTTCTGTGCCACAAAAACTTAATTTTGTCTTCAAAATAAGCAAAACCCAATACATCTTTATACTTACATTAGCAACAAAAATGGTTGAACCAAGCCTGCCAGCTTGCAGATTACTAATAATCTCAGGAGGAATGTTTGGATTATTAAGAATAGAAGGTGGTAGATTCATCAAGCCAGGTGCTATATCAGGGCCATGTCCTCCTGTGAATGGTCCACTCCCACGCTGCAGTGCTCTGCGAGCATGCTCACCATCAGGATCCTACAACACATTTCATAGAAATATATACGTCTGTTAATCTCACAGAAGCAAAGAATGAAACCGCACTGTTAGGAAATCACACAAAATCCCAAAATAGCCATTAGCATCCTTATGAGTGGCAGCAGAAGGAATAAGTATTTCATGTCCATGGAGACCTAGCTCCCTCACCTCTAGAGGTGGTCCTTTCAGCTGAGGGTTGAGACACTGTGCACAGCTACTTCACACCTAGCCTATGGACAAGTAGAAATCTGTCAGCCTCTCGTGTTCTTCCAAACACTGAATTCAATGATCTTGGTATTAGTTGTTAATATCGTATGTAGAAGACATAACGCTCTGTGACAAAAGGGTTCAGAGAGCAGTCTGTATTCACACTGAGAATGTCAACACATTCGTTTCCCTTTCACCCCACTGCTCGTGAAAACACAAGACAGTCAGAACAAGATATAGATCACTGTTACACAGCAAATTTCCCAGAATGTGTGTCACTGGCCAACATCCAGACGGCTAACATGCCAGGGTTTTCCAATGTATGGAGGGTGGGGGCATAATTCTTGAAGCTGCTTGGACTGCCAGAAACTATGTCCCTGAGTGTTGGGGGACCCTAAGGGAGATAGTTTCAGGAGGAACAGGAGGGAACAAGAGATCACAAAAAATTGCACTCCCCCCACTACCTCGCACAATGGAAAACCCCAGAGCATTAGGAGAGGGCTAGTCCAGATTGGGGTCACTATTCACACAGCTATGGATCTACACTTTCAGGTAGGGCAACTATATAAATTTCACATTCCATAGAACTTTAGGGCACACACACCCAGCCTAAGCAGTTCCATGTCAATGCAGCACTTAATTACTTGAAGTTTTGATTTATCAAAAGTCGTGGATGTTCTCTTGGCATTATGGCTAACTGAAGTTATGCCATAACTAACTAGTCAATTTACAAGCCATGATTGATGGAAAGGGGTAGTGAAGAGTAAACAGTTAGACAGGATAAATTTATTTTTTATTTTTTAAGAATTAGCATGCTTGAGATCATTCTTGTTCTAGATTGTTGTAGGACTCTCACTGTGTAAAAATTTCTGTGAGGAAATGTTAACAACTCTATACAGAGTTTGCTTCGTGTGTGTTTTGCTTTGGTGTGTGAAGTACCAATATCCCCTTGGTACTCCACTGCAAAATTACATACCAACCTCTTTTATGTTCAGTGGTCTTCCATTAAGATCATATTTATTCATAGTTTCCAATGCCTTCTTTACAAAGTCTTCATCTTTGAATTCAACCACACTGGATGAAAAAGATTTAGCAGAGGGAGGGTTAACAACAAAAAACTAAGAATAATATGAAGAATAGTTTGATTAATATATTTTAACTACTAATATAATACAGTACTTACCCACAGCCCTATATCCATGTAAAGATATGCCAACATGCGAAAAGGGAAAAAAACAAAAACACAGTCAGTAAGTTCAGTAGTAAAATGCGTTACGATTTCAGACCAACTGAACAAAGAATGGAAGTTCTGACCAAAGAATAGAAGTTCTGGAATGGGAAGAGCAGCATTCTTTAACTAGCAGAAACAAATTCTACCACCACCTTTCACACAAAGTACAAAAGAATCACTACTTTTAAAGATGCAGAAGGTTGTTATTCAGGTTTGGTTTGGTTTTAACTCAGACTCTTTCCACTATATTTTCCTTCAGCCAAACAAGAATCGGAATGTGAAATGCAATATAGATTTATCATGATAAAGGAACAAACTGAGCAAGATGTCCAAGAGCATCACTGCATTATTGTATTTAAGTACAATACTCAGTTTTTCCATAAATATAACTGCAGCTACATTGCTGAACAATTGCTGGTACCCTCTTCATATTACAAGTTTAAGGAGGAACAGGTTTTTTTTCAATCAACAAATTACTCTTTAATTAACAAGCAACCAGCTTAGGTTTGATTTTATTTCTTTTTTTTAAAAAAAAAACATTACAAAAGGCCAAACAAAAATAGCATTTAAAATCTTTAAGCGGGGGGAAGACGACACCCAACAGGTTTTTATTGCTTACATTCAAGTGAAACATGCATATCTCATGTTCACCCAGAGCAGGCTCAGACTTAAAATAGTTTGAACATTTGACCTTTTTAAGAAGACAGACACAAAGCAGCTTTAACAGTGTTTGCACTGAATTTCCTCCCTCATTGCTGGCATCCACTGCCTAACAACCAACTCCTTCCATTCATTGTTTTTTAACCTCGACAAATTCAATCATCCAGAAGTAGCCCTGCCATCTTTAGGCTCAAACATATATTTATACTCAGCCTCTAATTAGAATACTACACTTAATTTTATCATTTCAGTGATTTTTTTCAAATCCTTGACTTAAACACATCAGAACACAACAGAAATCCTAAAATGGGCTGCTGCTTTAAATGCATTAGGTAAATGCCATTTATTTAACACTTATGAAAAAGCGTTCCCTTACATCCAGCTCCACTCATTTATATAAAGAAGCTGACAAACTGTATCTGATACAGAAACCTCAGTCTATAATAACATCAATGTAAAAAATGAAACTTACTTTCCAATTACTGGTACAAATATTATACAAAGTAGTAAAGCTGCTGAGGAACTTTAAACCTCTAGCAGATGATTGCCCACGGCACTTACCCTTGATTTTCCTTCTGCATCCTTAAACAGCTCCACGTATGTAACCTCACCAACTACATAAGACATACAAAGGGAAAATACCAAGAGACAATGCATTTAAACACCAATGTCTTGCTTTGCTGTGTCCCTGTGCACAACGCTACAAAGAAGCACCTATTATTCACCAACAATCAAAACCAGACCAACATACCTCCTGTCAAGGGCTATATAATTTAGCTAATTTTCAGGAATATGCAACAGCCACATTCTCAAAAACTAAAGAAAAACAACTATATTTAACCTAATTCATACTACAGATCATTTTTTGGCCAGTATGATATAGTTGGTGAACAAGTTCAGATATACAAGTAGTCCCTTCACCTATCAATTAGGACATCAACAATAGCACTTTTCAATGACATTTGTCATCCTGCTCACAACAGCTGTTTTAAGGTGACTTTCTACCTGAATAGCTTCAAATAGTAAAGAGGTTGCCTTCAATAGAATAACCAATTTACAAGAGTCAGAAAAATTTCACAGCAAGCCACACACTTTCTAAAGTAAAGTTTCATTGCATAAACCAAATCAAATAGTCACGTCACCTTACAACAGATACACCTAGCAAAGTTAAAGATTTGTTTTGATTTTTTAAAAGCCTAGAAACCAAATGTGCTTTGCATGATTTTAAAGCAATCATTTTTTCCCAAGTTAATACAAAACTAATGTTTGACATTTCATGAACTGGGATTTCTCCCGCCCCAGAACTGCCCATGGCCAAAAGTTTGGGGCATTCAAATAATTCTATCAAAACTACAACAGTAGTAACACACTTGATATAGAGCTCCAGACAAATCATGGCAGCAGTGATAATGCAGACAGAGGTAATTCCACAGCCAGATTCCACCAAGAAAAATACAGAAACATCTTTTGAAAGACATCCTTTGTCTTTCATACTTTAAACACACTAAATATTGCTTATAGTCAGAACTACAGCTAGACATAACGCAGTCCCTTTAAAAGTTCATGAGGGCATGCATATTCTCTAGGCTATCTACTGTCACACTAGAATAGGAGACTGTGGATACTTCATTCATTTACTCATACTATCCTGCAATGCAAATGTCTCCAGTGAAAGAGAAGGGGGAAGTAGACATGTCAAGCAGAAGTCAAAGAGGACAAACCAAATCTGCATGGCTCACAGTACATCAGATAGTCATGTTTGTTCCACTCCTGTGTGAAGCAGGCTATAAGGAGCAAGTTACCTTTCTCTCTCATAAGATCTTTAATAGATTGCCATTTCATGTCATATGGGATGTTGCTAATGAATACTCTGTTACGGTTAAGGGTCTTCTTTTCTCCAGTGCCTGAATTCTTCTCCTTCATATAGGGATGGAATCTATTCCTGTGTCCAAGAGATGGGATTGCCTTAGGTTTTGAAATATATTTTTCCTTCACAGGTGGTTTCTCATCTTTTACGGTTTCATCATTTTCCCTGCATATGAGAGGGGGGAAAGGATTACTTTTGATTTGAAATGTGCACATCTTCATTAGTTAGTAGCAACTTTTTCAAGGCCAGCATAACACCGATAACCATCCACCCTCTTCTACAGCATCAGTCATTTTGAGCTTGCAGCAATGTCCACTTGCAATGTGTAGAGAGGATGGTACAATTGGTGCAGCCAGCAGTTTTATATAGCACAACACAGGCCCCAATGCACTTAGGCATTAAGCACTTCATTCTATATAGCAAAAGACAGTGAGTTGACAGCTTTTTTGGAGAAAGTAAAAACAAAAAAGTACTAAAATATATGTATATAACATGGATGGATCAAGCAGGGTTTATACTTAGGGAGTCAAGATATTAATCTTACACCAGCTAAGTACTTTGATGTGGTGCTTGTCCCTAAATTTAGATGGGCCCTCACTTTAGCACGTTTAAATGTTCTTCCGACAGCAGTATTGCATGGCAGGTTTAAGGGAGTTCCGCTATTTTTACGACTTTGCCCATGTGGCAAAGGGGTTATAGACTCCACCTCGCATGTTATTCTTTATTGTGATTTTTATAGTGAACCCCGTTTAAGACTTATATCTCCTAAGTTAGATAATTTGCCTGGCCGGTCTGATGAATTTTATTTAAATTATCTTTTAACTAATGTGGACACTGATATTATCTCTGTTATGGCCAGGTTCTGTTATATTTTTTGTAAAATACGTACTGGTTTATTGTAAATGTTTGCTGGTCAATGATTGAATAAACTTATCTCTCTCTCTGTATATAACCTTGTATATTTCTCTGTATATAACCCTGTATATCTCTCTGTATATTTCCCCCGTGAAGACCTTACTGCTCCAAGCACAGCAGGGCAAAACTGCTTTCTCTACCCACTGAGACATTAGCTTTGTCTTTGGATTTGTGCCATTACAGTTTTCAGTGCACTATTTTCCATGAGGCAGGAATGCTGCAGCAGGGCATAATATCATGGTATTACACAAAGGATGTGGAACATGCCATCGAAAACAGTGTTCACTGCAGATGCTGTCTCAGTCAGCAAGAGAGACTCTAAAAAGCTGTTTGCACCTATTCAAAACTTGCCAGCCAACAGATCACCAATACTGAAAAGACTTTTTAAAGAATTCTCTCTCCCTGTATGAACTCCTCTCACCTGAAATATTCGGGGGGGGGGGGGGGGCTTGGTCTGTTATCCTATTCCCAGGTTATAAATGAAAACCCATCTGTTTGGCCTGGCCTTTCAGGGTGTTTAATTAGTTTTAATTGTTTTAATGTTAACCTGGTTTTCAGGGTTCTAATTGTTTTGATTGTTTAATTGTTTTTAAGACGTTTTTAAATTGGTGTTTATATTTGTATATCTGTTTTAATTGTTTTTAATGATTTCTGTTTTTTAACTGTAAACTGCCCTGAGCCAGCTCGGAAGGGCAGTATAAAAATCAAATCAAATCAAATCAAATAATAAATAAATGTTTTCAGAAATTTCTAAACTGTTTTTTCTTTTTTAAAAATTATGGGTTTTTCTTGTTGCTTTTGTTTGCCACCTGAAATTGCAGGGGTGGCTATAATATTATCTAACATATTTTACACATTACGGATAATTCCACAACCATTTATTTTTATTTTCTTCCCTTTCATTCCCAGTGAAATGTAACCAAAATTCAGGATTATAGTGGGCCACATTGTGCATCTGTACTAATGCAAAGACTATGTACAAATTCACATTACATTACATTACAAATATGTCCTACATTAAATATAGGACATATTTAGCTATATAAGTTATTTAAGGCCAATTAACTTTAACCCCAGACTAGTAGCTCTTTGTGAACAATAGAGTTTCAAGCCAGATCAGGTTGCACAGACAAGCGTGACAATTCAAGACCACTAGGGTCTCAAACAAAGGTTAGTCAAGTTCAGTATAAAGGAAAAGAGATTGAGAATTGCTGAGAATTTGAGATTTGTAACATCTGAAGGCAGCACTACTTGTTTACAAAGCGAGAACTCAGTTAACACACTCAGTTTCTTTAGCATACTATGCTTTATCAGGAATCCTTGTTGGTGTATATGTTGTGATTAATGAGAGTCAAAGGAGAATGGGCATAAACACCGCTGCTGATGCAAATGAAGGCATGGATAATTTGCACAAACTGACAAGGAATTTTGTACAATGTATGGTCTCCTAGTGATGTTGGAGAATGAGCACAAGTGGATGATCTCAGTCAGGTAGTATTGGCAACCAATGTGCATTTTTTCTGCCGGGGGGGGGGGGTAGGGACAGGACATATTGCCCAAGCAGACAGAATAAGCAGTGTGTGCAATATGTTTCTGATCAAATCATGTTATCCAACATCGGCTGGTTAGGAAGAATTTCCTAAACATAGGAGCTGTTCAACAGTGGAACAGACTGCCTCATGCAGTGGTGGGCTCTCCTTCACTGGAGGTTTTTGAACAGCAGGAGAGAGGGCATCCCCTCACCTCTTGCCTGTGGGCTTCCCAGAGGCATCTGGTGGGCCACTGTGTGAAACGGGATGCTGGACTAGTTAGCCATTGGGCCTGATCAGGCAAGGCTGTTCGTATGAGGCTGGACAGCCATCTGTCAGAGATGCTATAGCATGTTCCTGCTCTGAACAGGGGCTTCCGAGATCCCTTCCAATGCTATGCCTAGCAACACAAGCTAAGGCAGTATATAAATCCATAAAATAAATATTATCAAAAGCATTTAGAGAGTTCTAAAGATCCGAGAAAGAGGATCTGAAGTCTGGTGCAACAATAAGCAAATTTTATGAGAAACGACTACAACAATAATCTTTAAGCACAAACAACTATAGATTGTGACATCAAATTCAAGCATAACTAAAAAAGCTTAACATATAAATCAGCCAGCAAGAAACAAACAAGGGGACCAATGGTTATGCTAAATCCATAGGTAAAAATTCCATAAAATAAAATGGAGTTTTATTTTATAAAACTCCATTTACTCCATAAATTTTCCATTTTCTCCATAAAACTCCGTAAAAATCCATAATCTATGGATTTAGATTATGCTAAATCCAGAAACAGAACTCCTCATGAGGAGCCTCCTATACTTTTTGAATAATTTCAACAACTTTGGAAATAACTCAAGTTCCTGGAGATGTTTATTTTGTCACACCTACCATGACCTCCAGGCTAGGCAACAAAAGCTGCCATCCTACCTTCACCGACATCTGTAGTCATATAATACAAGGTGGCAAAGCAACACTGGACCTCATATTAACTGGGGTTAGATAGGGCCAGTTGCTCTCCCTCTGCTAAATATAAGAGAATCACCACTTTAAAAGGTGTCTCTGTGCTTAGTTAGCATGGACCATGTAAGATTCATCATAACACCTAGTTTTATATCAAATCACATTATTGCAATGGCACTCTTTCTCCCTTGCTACCCCTTATGCTTGGGACTAACTCCCCAAACTTGACACTTCCTCTCTCACTTCCTTTAAATCTCGTCTTTAAACCCACCTTGTCCATTAAGTCTTTGGGCAAAGTGTAGGTAACTGTAATAAGAGCAGTCTTTCCCTATTTATCTCTGCCTCCACTTCCTTCCCATCCTCTGTTGTCTCCCTTATATTAATATCTAGTTTGTAATCCCCCTCTGAGCAGAGACCTGTTTTCTCATTCGTTGTAAAGCACCATATACACTGATAAAGTAAAGTTGTGCCGAAGAGTCAGAGCCATGTGGTTTTCTTGGGTAGAATACAGGAGGGGTTTACCATTGCCATCTTCTGCACAGTATGAGATGATGCCTTTCAGCATCCTTCTATATCGCTGCTACCCAATATAGCTGCTTCCCATAGTCTGGGAAACATACCCATGGGGATTTGAACCAGCAACCTCTTGCTCCCTAGGCAAGTTACTTCCCTGCTGCGCCATTAGGTGGCTATATACACTGATAAAGGTAAAGTGTGCTGTTTAGTCACTATATAAATAATGTTTGATAGAATATAAATATCAACCAAGTAGTTCTCATGTATATTAGACTTCTGTGTAACATCAAACTAATACAGATTGTAATGTAAATAATTGATCAGAGTGAAATTAGTAAAGAGAGCTCAAATAAATATATGAAAGGAATAGTCGGCAAACTATTTTGGTGGTATCCAACAAGAATTTGGTTAATCTACAATACTGTCCAAATACGATACAAGTATTTGTCTTCTGCAATACTATCATTACCTCTGTAAAAAACTAAATCAATTTAAACATTTTTCAAAAGCTGGCCAGTAGTGGAACGGTAATAGATGCACTGATACAAAGTCAACCATCTCTCTTAGTAAGGGCTTGCCCTGACAGTTTGAAAGCATTCAAAGCAGCAGCAGACATTAAAAACAGAACAAACCATTCCAACAAAAGGCACTATGGCAGACAAGTTTGCAAAGTTGCTAGTCAATAGAAGTTTTTACCAGGCCAATATGATCTTCAAACAGTCCAGAAACAGGGATTAGAAGTTCTCTCTCCCCTCAAATGTTTACAAAAATGGCCAGAGCATGTCTGGAATTCTCTATAACAGAGGCATGTGTGCTGAACCTATTGCCAATTTCATTATGTAGCCCCAAATTCTATTGTTATATGTGAGGAAAAATAAATTATTCATATAATTCATAATTAGCAGGGGGGAGAGAACGTTATGAAGGGGAAATGCCCATTCTGTTTAGTCACAGCAATCCAGCAACAAGGCTGGCTGCAGAAGAGGTTTCATAGTTCTCCTGACCGATATTAGGGCCTTAGAAGGGAAGGGTTTTGTATTTTAACACTGGAAGTCATCCAAAATAACACTGAAACACAGAAGTATGGCATTAGAATTTCTGTTAAAACAAATTTGTCCACCTTGAAGTAGAGAAATGAAGGCAGCTCTGTGGTTCTCGGGTAATGTCAGATGTTTCACATCTGCAAGAACTGTGGCTCGTAGGTTAGCATTATTGCCAACTGCTACTGTTTTGAAGGGCCACTGTGCTTATCTTGCATACATTTGAGCCTTGAATACAGATGTCACAGGCCACACCTCTTGGCTTTTGTCTCCAATGTTTACCATTCCTTTCTCTACAACCATATCCATCTGCCAACTTCAGAGAACACCTCAGGCATCTGATAAAGTGGGCTCTGACCCACAAAAGCTTCTGCCAGTGCCACAATAAGTCTGCTAGCCTTGAAGGAGCCACACGCTTCTCTTAGCTTGCTTGTGGTAGGTAATAAACTAAAGGCTAAGCCTTTAGGATTCTCAGTCGATGCCACATCGTCTTTCACCTCCATACACTGCCTGCCTGCACCACAACTACCCCGCTGGAAACTGGCAGGCCTGCCCATTTTCCATATATCTGCCTACCTTTTATTAAAGCCACTTGAGCTAATTGGCCATCACTACCACCACTTTGGGGAGCAAAGCCCCCTCACTGTCTAACTTGCTGCCGTTTGGAGGGAATGCCTTTCTTGCTCCATGGTCTCTGCCCCACGCACCCACCCACCCATTCCCCTGGTCCTGTGTGCCGGCCTAACCCAACTACAGCACGTCTCTGTTCATCTTGGGCTCGTCTGGCACCGTGTGTGTCTGTTTGGAGGCGCTTTGTCATACACGATCACGGTTTCTTTCCAGGTCCACCAGCCTCTCCTCTTAACGGGTGGGGGGGGAGAAGCGTAGCTTGTTGCGGAGCCCTTGGCTCGGCCTCCCATCCGCCAGTCGCTGGCGCGCCCCCATCGTTTTCGAGGGGGCGGGGTCCGACATCTCTCCAACAGAGGTAACCCCCACCCCGGCCCAGGCCATGAAGGCTCCCCCGCTGCCCTGGAGTGGTGGCGACGGCTCAGGCCTCTCCATCCTCCTCCTCCGCACGCGGCCTGCGCGGCCCCCCGAAGCCCCGCGCTCAGGTACAGGGCCCTGCCCGGCCACCCACGCCCCCTTCCCGGCCAGGCCCCGTCGCTCGCTTGCGCGCGCACACACATTTTGACGCCATTGGCGCTGCCGCCGCTCTCGGGCATGGCGGCCGCCCTTCCAACCGCCTCCTCATCCTGCTGCCGCTTGTGGTCTTCGGCCGCCCCGCCCTCGCCGGCTTCTCCCAGCGGCGGCACTGCCGCCGCGGCCTCGAACTTGTCGTTCTCCGCCATTTCCTCGGCAGGCTCCGGGCTGGGTTTGAAAGAGCCCCCCCTCAGCGAGCGAGCGCCTCGGCCTCTGCGCTCTCCTCCGCACCGGCTCCGAGGGAGTCTCGCGAGAACTGCGGGCGGGATGTATAGCGCCGGGGTTCCGTGTGGAGAGGCAACTGCCCGGTTACCATGGCGACAAGGACTCTAGTCGCTCAGGAGAAGGAGGCCCGTCTCGCGCCCCTCCCGAAGCGGCGTGTGCGGCGGAGGCATCCAGGGAAGGGCCCCCCCGCGCCGTAAAATCCGCAACAGCAGGCAGCCGTTAATTTGTTATTTAATCAGCAGCAATTTAATTTTAAGATATATTTTCCCCCTGTAATGTTGTTTTTTATCGTTTTTATTCTGTTTTCACATTTGTTGTATTTTATATGCATCCGCCTAGGGATACACATATCAGGCGGTATATAAACAATATACTCTCTCTCTCTCTCTGTATGTATGTATGTATGTATGTATCTGCAATCTGCATCAGCTAATCCATGACACTATATATATATATATATATATATATATATATATATATATATATATACACACACACACACACACACACACACACACACACACACATATATATATAATTTTATTGTCATAAAATATTGTCATTTTATTGATGTGTGTGTGCATATATATTTGCAATTTATGTGTGTGTGTGTGCAATCTGTTTCAGCTAATCCATGACAATATTTTATATATATAAAATAAGCCATAATAAAATATTGTCATGGATTAGCTGAAACAGATTGCAAATATATATGCACACACACACACTAATAAAATGAAGTAGACTGCAAATTGTAAATAAGATTGTAAATAAAGCCAACCCTTCTGCTTACACAATCCAGCATGGTGTTTTGTCATTGCAGCTTTTGTATTGTTTTGTTTTTATCCCACCACTTTATACCACAGTGGAATAAAACACTCTCTGGTGGGTTTTTGATCACTGCTTCTGATCTCTAATCTCCTCCTCCTCTTATTATTATTATACCGCTTTCAACAACATTGCCAAAGCAGTTTACATAGATAATCGCTCCATCCATAATAGCTCTATAAGATCCCTGTCCCCAAAGGGCTCACAATTTACAAAAGAAACATAAGAGACACCAGTAACAGCCACTGGAGGGATGCTCTGCTGCGCATGGATACAGCTAGTTGCTCTCCCCCTCCTGAACTGAAATCCACTAAAACACTCTGCTACTGAGCTTTGTACCTGCAGCTGTGCTGCAATTTGCTTCCAACCATCCTCCCTGTCATTTCAGCATTTTCTACACTTTGTATTCTCTTCTGGACAATTTCTCAAAGCATAGAAATAGTGCAAGCTCCATTATTTTCTTGTGATGGAACACATAGTCATTTTTGGTTTTTTTTAAAAAACAAACATCCTCATCATCTTTATTTGCTCTTCCAATATTTCAGGTCCATTTAGGCTACAATTCTGTGGAGAACGAAGCCTATCTGCACAGTCCAAAATAACACACAGCAGTCCTTTTGGGACTGTCTGTACTACTTCAGAATGAAGTAGTACATTGGAATTGGATGATTAAATGTTCTCCCATATCCTAGACTCCCTGCCTCAGAAAAATTAGCTTGTCAGGGAGAAGGGTGCCTTCTAAGGCTAATTTTCTCCCTAGTATAACGAGTTTTCTTTGTGTAAGGAGTTCCTATACTAGTCCTTGTCTGTCCCTGCCCATCTATGTAGTGAGCTGTAAAGGTAAAGTTGTGCCGTTGAGTTGGTGTTGACTCCTGGGGACCACAGAGCCATATGGTTTTCTTTGGTAGAATACAAGAGAGGTTTACCATTGCCATTTCCTGTGCAGTATGAGATGATGCCTTTCAGCATCTTCCTATATCGCTGCTGCCCTATAGGTGTTTCCCATAGTCTGGGAAACATACCAACGGAGATTCGAACCAGCAACCTCTTGCTCCCTAGGCAAGTTACTTCCCTGCTGCGCCATTAGGTGCCTCTGTAGTGAGTTGTACCCTGTCCTTATAAAGTGCAGAAGCGCCTTTTACCAACTACAACTATCGCTGTCACTCTGAACTGGCTTTGCAGCACATGGTCAGATCTGATTAGCTATATGGCATTATGAGGTCAACATGCTGGCTACATGATCCATGACAAAGCCAGCAAGAAAAAGATACAATTTACCAAACAAACAACAAACACTGAAGCATCTGCCAACAAGCATAGGAAAAGAAAGGCATGGGGGTCAGTGAACATAGGAAGCTGCCATGTACTGAGTCAGACTATTGGTCTATCTAGCTCAGTATTGTCTTCACAGACTGGCAGTAGATTCTCCAAGGTTGCAGGCAGGAATTTCTCGCAGCCCTATCTTGGAGGATCCAGGGAGGGAACTTGGAACTTAGATGCTCTTCCCAGAGCGGCTTCATCCCCTGAGGGGAATATCTTACAGTGCTCACAGTTCTAGTCTTCCATTCAAATGCAACCAGGGCAGACCCTGCTTAGCTAGGGGGGCATGTCATGCTTGCTACCACAAGACCAGCTCTCCCCTCATGCTACGGGGACTAAAAGCTGCTCCTTCTTCACACCAGACATGTTCATCTGCAGACATTCAGTAAGGCTCTAGTTAGTTGGAGAGGGGGGATGCAAGCACCCAATTGTGTTCTGATGGTCTGACTCCATCTTAGACTCAGACCATGCCTTTTTTCTTAAAATGAGTCACTGAAATGACTGGCAGTTATTTCTGAATAGTAAATACAGTGTGTATTCTGGAAGCACATCCATACTATTGGCATCACTGGATACCCCCCTTTTGGCAAACCAAGGCTAATTCCAATTTTGAAGAGCACATTCCCAAACCCCTCCAAATGAAAATGCCCCAGTTTCCAGACTTTTCTAGTCACTGGTGTCTTGATTCAGCTTGGGTCATGCTTTAAAGAAAATATTTGCATGTGAATGTTGAAGAGAATGTACAATGTGTGCACTCCACTGAAAGAAATGCAGTGCCACTAAGTGCCACTTGCCTTTGGATGCACATTCTGTTTATTTCCTATCTAAATTGTATAGCATTAAACGTGCATCCAGGTTACGATGCTGTTGACTATAATCCCCATCCCCAGCTGCAATGGCTTTTGCTTGGGGATTGTGGGAGATGTAGTCAGCAACATCTGGGGATCCCTGTTAGAGGGCACACTGGTTATGACAAGGTTCTTCATGCAGCAAGAGATACCCAGACAGAAGCCTGCTTACACACACCATTCTTCTTAGCTGCATAGGGGCATGGGTGTCTTATGATGTACCAAATGTCTATTCCCTGCCTGTTGTTTTTAAAAAAACCCAACTCTTTAAATGTTGATACCCAAGACTTGCCCTAGATCAAATGGCTCCTCACTTGAAGAGCATCTTTGGTGCACCCTCCATTTGTACAAACTTTGAGTGCTTTAATTGCATTTGTGGCCTCTTGCATGACGTCAATGCATAATCAGCATGTATTATTTATCCTTGTCATGGATGATAAGGGATGGGGATGGGGCCGTGGCTCAGTGGAAGAGCATCTGCTTTGCATACAGATGGTCCCAGTTTAATTCCCTGGCATCTCTAGATAGGGCTGGGAGAAACTCCTGCCTGAAGCCTGCTGCCAGTCAGTGTAGACCAGCACTACTCAACATCGGCCCTCCTGCAGATGCTGGCCTACAACTCCCATAATCCCTGGCTATTGGCCACTGTGTCTGGGGATTTTGGGGGTTGTAGTCCAAAAACAGCTGGGGGGGGCAAAGCTGAGCAGGCATCGTGTAGACAAGACTGAGCTAGATGGACCAATGGTCTGATGCTGTATAAGTCAGCCACTTATATTCCCAAGATGATGAATTTGCATGCATGCGTCTGTAAACTCGTGTTTATTCATGCCATATTAAAAAAATGCAAATAATTTCATGTCCTCTAATGCTATAGAAATGTTTTAGTGTTAAGAATAAGCTAAACTCAGCACCCACAAACCCAGTGCCTGCCTCTCCCTAAATCCAGCTGTGGTACAATAGTTACGCAGGGCTTTATATTTTATATTACATTTATATCCTGCCTTTCTGGCCCCATGGAACTCAAGGAAGCATATATGGAGTTCCCAGTGGTCTCCCATCCAGACACTAACCAGATCCAATCCTGCTTAGCTTCAGCAAGAAAGAGGAATGATATGCTCTTAAACCATCCCAGTATGTATGTATGCATGCATGACCTGAATATTGCAAGAACATCTGTGTAGGTGGTTGCGGTGCCTACTCCATAGAAATCAATGGGAGATATTGAGAACCAAGACTGCCCGTATCAACATCATTCCGGCCTCCACCCCCCACATAATTCTGCCCTGCACTCCATGTCTTAGTATGAAACTAGTATGTATAAATGGCCTGGGAACTAGGCTAATCAATAGATCGGTGGATAGATAATGGTCTTGATTCCTCTAAGCATAAGACTAGGACAAGCTATTATCTGAGATTCCCACAAGAACAGGAAATCTGCGTTTTCTCAAGCAATCTTAGCAGCCTAGCAAATGGCTGATGCAGAATTAATAGCAGATAAATATGAGTGATGGAGCTGTAATTTCACCCAGCACATTAGCAATGCCATAATCCAGGCAAATGGCTCCCCAAAGGGTGGTTGAGAGCCACCAGGATGCTGTGGAGATTAAATTATCATCGAAAAGGCGCCTAGTGTTTATTCATGTTAATCTATATAAATTGACTTTACAGAGTGTTACACTGGCTCCGAGCTGCAAATGACGATGCATCCCATAAGGTAAAATAAAACAATAAAGGACTTTGGGGGGGGATGCTACAAAGGAAACGTTATCTTGGATTGTTACTAAGGGTGCAACACAGAGAACCTGGAAATGCAACTATTGTGCTCATAAATTCCTGGAAGGCAGAAGATGCTGGCAGGAGACAGCGTGGTGTAGTGGTTAGAGTGCTGGACTAGGACCGGGGAGACCCGAGTTCAAATCCCCATTCAGCCATGAAACTAGCTGGGTGACTCTGGGCCAGTCACTTCTCTCTCAGCCTAACCTACTTCACAGGGTTGTTGTGAGGAGAAACTCAAGTATGTAGTACACCGCTCTGGGCTCCTTGGAGGAAGAACGGGATATAAATGTAATAATAATAATAATAATAATAATAAAAGACGAGTGTGGAAGGTAAGAGTCACGGGGGGAGCAATCTAGATCCCATTAAAGTTAATGGGGAAAACAACCCCTGATCCGAGTCTTGGATGGCTTCCAAACAGACACAAAATTAGCGGTTGGTTGGCGGGGAGGGTGGGTCAGTCCAACACAGTTCCTATAGCGGGGGCACCATGATTCTACTGAACATGGCTATTGTTCACCAGTAGGTAAAGGAAAGTGGGCAGTCACATAACCCAATCCTTCCTTCCACATCGAAAATCGATGAGGCATCGATCGATCAAAAATAAAATTAAAATTAAAGCATGCCGTCTGCCTTGGAGAGCAGCGCGCCTAATTCTCTCCAGTGGCTCCGCAGCACCTTTCAGCTCCAGCAACCCTGTCTGCAACCCTGCTACCCTGCTGTCCTCCTGAGCTAGATGGACCAAGGGTCGGACTCAGTAGCAGGCAGCTTGCTACGTAATGATTCCGGCTGCTGTGCTGCCTCCCGTCCCGTCCCTCAGAGGATGGCAGAAAAAAGCATCACGCTCTTGTTCTGCGCCTACTCAATTTCACAGGGAGAAGCGCCGCTCCTCTCTCCTCCTTGCCCATCATCATCATCACGCCTACGCCCCATCTCCCCCCCTCCCCGCGGCCCCCAAGTGCCCAGTGGCAGCCAAGAAACCGGTTCCCCCGGGCGCCGTCGGGCGGGGGGCGGTCTCTTTCGGAACAACAGGGTTTGCTGGCGGCGGGGTGGGTGCGAATCCTCCCTCGATGGAGGCAGCCGCCGCCGCAACTGGGTGGGAGCGCAGGGCGCTTGCGAATGCCTCGCACGTAACCGTGTTCTTCTTCTGCAGGAAGTTTTCCACGCGTCTTTCAGACTAACCTGGAGGATCTTTTGGAGAGAGGAGCCTCGGCTGCTTGGCAACTAGGCTTTGATTGGGCTCCCGCGGCCCCCTCCCCGCCCCGCTCACCCCGCCTTTTGATCCCCGAGCATCTCCAGGGACACTTGGCGCTGAGCGCGCGCCCCTCCCCACGCCCGCGGGCCGCCGCGCTTCCCCCTCTACCCCACGCGCCAAAGCGATGCCTCTAACCCGGCTGAAGAAACGCCCATCGTAGGGCTAGCGACGCGGGAGGGAGCGTCTGAAGATGTAGCAGCAGCCTCAGTCAGGGGCTGGCTCGCCGTGGAGGCACCCGAGGCCGACGGAGGACCCCCCACCACCACCATCCTCCGCGCGCGTCGCCAGAGCCACCAGCCTCCCTGGCCCCTCGTGATCCGACCCTCTGCGCGACCTTGAAACTTCTACAGGTCGTTAGCATGGTGGGGACAAAGGCGGCGGAGGAGGACGCGGGTTTGTACTCGGGAGATACGGGGGTGGGCCGGGGCGGGGGGCGGTGTGGCTGTGGGCGGGCGGTGGGGTGGGCGAGGCTAGCGAGGCTACAGAGCAACGCGGGTGGCTACTGTGTTGGTTGGTGGTGCCTGGATTGAGCGCGCAACAGGATGTTGGTCTGACTCTGGGTTCTGCACCAGAGGCATGATTTACTGATATGTCTGCTTTCCCTTCCCTTAACAGGGCCAGGTAAGCTAACAGCAGCGTTGGAAGGCTGTGGGGGGAGGAGAAGACCCAGCCTAGTGAGGAATGACAGACCGGATTTTGTTTTTGTTTGTAGATCATCTAAACCCCCCTGTTTAAAATGTGCTGGAGGCTGGAGGAAAAAGGCTTTTGGATTTGGTGACTCCCCGGGATGTTGACCGGATCCTCCTAACCACGTTTGTTTGGAAGTCAGTCTCGTTGATCTCAAGGGGGCTTCCTTCCAAGTAGGTGTGATGAGGATTGGAGCCTTTAGGAGAGAGAGGCGTATTCCCAAGAGGCGTCAGGTGCAAGTGGGTATCAACCATTGGTTTGCTTATAATGCACGGCACTTTGATGTGCTAATATGCTCAGTGAAAGGCAGGCTGGCAAGCATCCTTTCCGCCTGGATGATGTCCATGCAGGTTAAGGGTGAGTTGAGACACAGAACCTTTTGTTTTGTTGATTCCAAAAGGCAGGTGGTGGAGGTGGTGGTGCACAATATCCCTAAGGCAGGTGCTCTCTCTGCTATCATATAAATACATCCTCCCAGGGATGATGTCCCTGCCAAATCGGGAGAGCTGCTTTCTATAATATATTTGCAGGGTGGGGTCTGTGTGATTAATAGTTGCTGCAAAGCAAGCAAGGAAGGATAAAGAAAACAGATGCCATCAGCAACCTTGGCGGGGGGGGGGGTACCTTGAAGGCCAAGCCTTCAAGATGGCTGTCCAGACCCTGAAGAGCACATTACCATCACACACATTCTAGAAGTCTGCTGAATGTTAGATTTTAGATCTTAAATCTTCTGCCTTGGAGAAGCCACATCTTTTATCTCTTAGGGCCATTCCAGACATTTTCCCCCCTTTTATGTTGCAATAAATGTACAGTTGTGGCTCAGTTGTTGCTGCAGAGACAGACATCTTTTCTCTGGATTGCATTTTTCCTATAGATATATTACATTTCCCCCAGCACTCTACCCACTGGGAAAATGTGATTTCTCCTACAAGTTGTGTAAGTGTTGCAATGGTGACTGTCATAAAAAAATGCAGCTGCATAGGTGAAATTAAATAGTCCCGATAACATCATAATAATTTAACTATGTGAAGTTGTATATACCTCCTCTCTGGCAGTGGAGCAGACATTACACACACTTTTGGGGGAACAATTGGTAAATGAGATTAGGCTACCTACACCACCTGTTGCAAGACTACCCCTTTCCATTCTATTATGTAGGAAAGCGATATAACAGTAGTGATGCTGGACACGGTGGGGGGGGGCTAGCCTAGCATAAATAATAATAAAAATAATGTGCTTATCTGTACAGCACTTTCATAAGTATTCAAAGCACTTAACATGCCCCCTGCTAATTAGGCAAAGTGAGGCACCTTTTTAATGTGGTGATTCTCTTTATTGAGCAGGGGGAGAGCAACTGGCCGTATCCACTCCCAGCACAGCATTCCTCCAGTGGCTGTTGCTGGTGTCGATCTTGTGTTTCTTTTTAGATTGTGAGCCCTTTGCAGGGGACAGGGATCCATCTTATTTATTTAATTATTTCTCTAGGTAAACCGCTTTGGAATTTTTATTTAAAAGCAATATATAAATATTTGTTGTTGTTAACATGCATTTCCTTAGAAAGTCATACAACAGCCCTACATGGTAGGCCAACATTATTGTGTTATGGGAAGCAGGGTGAAGTGGTGGCACAGGAGCGTAGAAATAGTAGCTTGCATCTTCAGTACATTCATGGATAAGCTGTGATTTCCAGCCAGGCCTTTCCTCACTGCTTACTGTTGCATTCCCACAGCTAAGGGGATTAAAAAGAAGTGTGTAGTTTTGGATTCCACCCCGCCCCCATCTTCTAGAAAGGTCTGGAGTGATTATTTAAAAATCGGACTGTAATGTACAAATGAATGAGAGCAAGAAATACAGTGGCTGGTTTTGACCTTCACAGTTATGCAGTCCAATTTCCAGCCCAATCTTCCAGATGAAAGTAATGATGAAATATGACGATGGTTATGATGAAATATTTTCCAAGTCTTTTAATCCCT
Source organism: Hemicordylus capensis (assembly GCF_027244095.1). NCBI lineage: Eukaryota > Metazoa > Chordata > Lepidosauria > Squamata > Cordylidae > Hemicordylus > Hemicordylus capensis. Next base: position 12,732,975 of record NC_069666.1, on the reverse strand, counting down.
TCCCCCCAAGCAATCAGAAGTTCAGACAAGCCTTTGCGGCATCAGTTTCCTCCAGAGAATGGACTGCTGGAGAGTTACAAAAGAATCTTATTTTGCAAAATAAATATATTTATCTACTAAGTTCACAGGCTGAGGAAGAATGACAAGAAAGCAGCAGCCAGAAAAGGCATATTTGTCTCAAGATAAATAGGCATAAGCCCTAAAGTACACACATCTCATTTTTTTAGCAACTTAGCACAGGATGTAGCCATAATTTTAATTTATTTATATATCACATCTTTATATTGCCCTATATAAAATCTCAAGGTGGTTTACAGTTTAATCACTACACTGCAATTTAACCCCTAGCTTAGATCAAGGTGGGCAAAGGGTAGACTGGGATTTACTGGTAGATCTCTGGGTGATTTCCAGTAGGGTTTTTGACTTCCAGTAATTTAAGAATAGCAAATAAGATACCAAGTAAACAAAAACCATAGGAACATGGGAAGCTGCCTTATACCGAGTCAGACCTTTGGTCCATCTAGCTTCATATTGTCTACACTGACTGGCAGTGGTTCTCCAAAGTTTCAAGCAGGAGTTTTTCCCAGGCCCACCTGGAGATGCTTCCAGGGATTGAACCTAGGGCCTAGATACTCTACCACTGAACTATGGCCCCATCCCTGCTATGGCCGCTCTGGTGCTAATTGTTTGTCCCCCTCAGCCTTCATGTTTCTCATCTGTAAATTATTAGAATTAATTGGTTACCTTTGACCAGGTCTTTGTTGAGCTCTGCTGGCCAGCTTTAGAATCCTGTACCTGTATTATAATCTCTGATCTATAGTAACTCAGATGTAGATTTGTCATTTATACAGGCTGCCCCAATTTCTGGCCCATGGGGTGCAGTAGATAATAATTGTGCCCTCTGAGCCAGAGCACTTGGAGGTAGGGATGTGCACAAATTTGGTTTTGCCAGTTCGGCTCAAATGCAGATTCAAGCCAATGTGGCCCAGTTCAGTTTTGGCCCGGTCAAGTCGGGCCCAATTTGAGTTTGAACTGAGCTGGTTCGACCGGCTCAGACCCATATTGGAAAAGGGGGATCCAGTGAGGATTCCCCTTCATCAATACAAGGATGAGGGGGCTGTGCTAAGTAGAGAGGGGGTAGGAGGGAAATAAATTTGTAATCACAAGTACAAGCCTGGGTGCGGTGGCGGGGGAAATGGCAGCTCCTACCCTCCCCCTGCAAGCCTCCCCCTGTGAAGCCCAGACCTCCGGCTGCCCAGTTTGGGCCTTTTCTGGTCCAGTTCGGGCCTCTGTGCACACATGGCATCCTTGCATGTGCAGAGGCCATTTGCGTGACGGCGGCTTGTACTTGTGAGTACAGATTTATTCCCCTCCTGCCCCCTCAATACTTAGGACAGCCCCCATGCCCCTGTGCTGGATTCCCCTTTACCAGTATAGCTCAGAATTGACTTGGTTCGAACCGGGCTTGGTTCGAACTCAGACTGGCCGAGGCCGGTCCAGTTCCACCCTGAACCTGTTGAACCGGGCCGGTTTGACACCAAGCCGGCTTGCACGCTGCTACTTGGAGGTTGTATCTGGCTCCGACCTTGAAGCCACTGTTCTGCATCTAGCACCAAGCTGGTGGGCCTTGGGGTTCTAGCAAAAGACAAATATATTCAACAAGCCTGAAGAGTGCCCACTCTTAGCATAGATAGTTAGTAACACAAATTCCATGGAGAATAGGCCTGTCAACTGTCATTACTTATGAATGGAGCTTCCCGGTAAAGGTCGTCGAGTCGGTGTCGACTCCTGGCGACCATAGAGCCCTGCGGTTTTCTTTGGTAGAATACAGGAGGGGTTTACCACTGACGTCTCCCGTGCAGTATGAGATGATGCCTTTCAGCACCGTCCTGTATAACTGCTGCCTGATATAGGTGTTTCCCATAGTCTGGGAAACATACCAGCGGGGATTCGAACCGGCAACCTTTGGCTTGCTGATCAAGTCATTTCTCCGTCGCGCCATTGGGTGGCTTAGCCTCCACACACACAGTAGTATTCAATACTAGACGTTAAGAGGAGGAAAGCCATCAGCTTCATGCTCTGCAGGAAGTGATGTCGGTGCAGGGGGATTGCATGGTTTTCGGGAAGGCAAGAGAGGAGAGTAAACTGCCACTCAGCTGGTGGACCGCCTCTCCCTCACAGGCCCAGGGAGATTTGTCATTCCCCTCCCTTGTTCCACCTATGCCACTGCGTCAGTACATGCTTTATGTTATCATTTCCCCTAGGGATGAGAAACATTAGAAGTAGCACCAGCAATGGGCTTCAGACAGATTTAAAAAGCCTCCAGACTCATAACTGCCCATTGAAAGAGAAGAGAAGACTCATAGTCTCAATAAGATTGGAAGCTGCCTTACATTGAGTCCTATGCCTGTCATTTTTTTTACTATTGTTTTTACTTTCTGCTTTAATATAAAAAAGGCTGCAGCTCTCTTTTGAAAGACATCCCATCCAATTCAACATCTGAATATTTGTATCACAACTAAAACATCTCCTGGTTTTCCTTTTCCTGTCTCTGTAGCTGTTCAAACTTCAGGAAAGCCTGGAAGTGTGCCTTACATGAAAGTATCAGGTAACATTTACAAATGACATCACATCCAGCATTTTTCATCTTGCATAAAACCTGCAATGTTTCTTTTAAGATCACGATGCTGCTGACATGGCTTGGAGGGTTTTCTAGATGGTTACATACTTGATCACTTTAAATACAATGTTAATAACAACAAAAACAAAAGATGGTACATTTTGAGGTCATTCACACAATCAGAAACGTTGTTCTGCCCAGGTTTGGGAGCTGTGTGTGCTCCCAGTTTTTGGTTGTGTGGAAGAAAGTTGGGAGGGAAACCTGGGTAGAGGTGATTGAAGCGATTCTCACGACCAGCTGAAACCAGGCTAAGGAAACCCAGCCTGGTTTCATGTGGTTGTGTGCTGAAACAGGAGCAGGGCAGCTCCTGATGGCAAGCCCACTTAAATAATCCCCCCCAATGAGGTGAGTGGAGTCAAGCCTGCTCTCCTTGTGACCCCGTTTTGGCGCTTCACACTGAGTGTGTGAAGCGCCTCATTGAGTGGAAGCAAGGCAGGAGGAAAACCTGGGTAGAAGTGATTGTGTGGAAGCAAAGTAGGAGGAAAAGCTGGGTAGCTTTTCCTTCTACCTTACTTCCACACAATCACTTCCACCCAGGTTTTCCTCTAACCTTTCTACCACACAGCCCAAAACTGGGAGCACACACAGGTCCCAAACCCAGGTAGAACACAGTTTTTGATGGTGTGAATGACCTCATTGGATGATAGACTGTTAAGCCCCTCTAAAAAGATGGGGTTTTGGTGGTTGTTTTTAAAAACCCAGATTGAGGATTAAATCTGGGACATTCTGCATGCCAAACGCATGTACTGGTATCCCAAAATGTGTGCAGCACGTTTTAACGTAACCCATCCCACCTCCTGTTTCTGTGCACAGGCAAAGAAGTGAAAGTCGTGAAGGCCCAGCAGGATGTGAAGCCTAGAGATGAGCAGTAACTACTGCAACAACGTGTCAGTGAGCATGAGTGTCAACGAGGTTTCCTCCTTCCCCCTGACTCTGGAACAAAAAACCGGCTTTGCCTTCGTAGGCATCTTGTGTGTCTTCTTGGGACTTCTGATTATCAGATGCTTCAAAATCTTATTAGACCCTTATAGTAGTATGCCGTCTTCTACCTGGGAGGATGAAGTTGAAGGGCTGGACAAGGGGACCTTTGAATATGCTCTTGCATGAAAAACAAACCCCAAAGAGTACCCTGCCTTAATTCTGATGTTTTTAATTTGGGGGTGGGGGGAGGGCATTTTTCCTAGCTAAGGAGGCATTTTTAACAGACACCTGTGTTTTGAAGATATGGTGGTGGCATCCTTTTGTTAAAGATATCTTTGTTGCCGATTCATAAAATCATTTTCATGCAGCTTTTGCCCCAGTGCTTTCTTTTTCAACTAACCATTTAAGGGAGAAAATGTAGTGGGAGGGAGAGCTTCAAGAACAGCGATGAATGACAAATACAACAGGAGACCAAGATCCAGAGGCTGAAGAACCTGGAGGGCACCCATCCCGGCATGAAGCGAGAGGCATGCAAAGACCTTTGTGTTGAAGCCAAGAGCTCTGTGGTCACGCAGATGTCTCTAAGACGGTCCTCCTGGTTTGCACTGGGAAGGGAACTGGCTGGGTCAGGAGAACCACATGAAAAATTTGTGCATTGAGGCTAACCTGCATCCTTACGGAACTGCCCCATACAGAGTCAGACCATTGGTCCATCTAGACCAGACCTGCTCAGCTTCAGCCCTCCTGCAGTTGTTGGCCTACTACTCCCATAATCCCTGGCTATTGGTCGCTGTGGCTGGGGATTGTGGGAGTTGTAGTCCAAAAATAGCTGGTGGGGGGCCTGACATAGACCAATCCTGGCACTCTTCTGCGCGCGACCTGCTACCTCACCGCCCAGTTGTGTGAGGAAACTCAGGCTGCCAGCAGCCCAAGCTTCCACAGAGCCGGGCAGAAGGAGTGGCCTGGTAGTGGGGAATCCCCCAATACACCATGCTCCTCACACAGTGGATTGTGGGATCCCAGAGGATGCAGACAGGTTCCCCTCATCCTTCTCACAGCTCTGGGAGCACTCACATGCCGGTCAGCACTCACATGCTGGGAGCAACAAGGATCGGGGTGGGGGGGCAATTAAGCTCCTGCCTTCTCCCCAGCCCCAGAAGCTCAGATTGTGTGAGTGACCTTCTTGCTTAATATTGCTTGTGATAGCAGCTCTCCAGGTTTCCAGACGGGGACCTTTCCCAGCCCAACCTGGACATGCCAGGGATTGAACCTGGAACAATCTATTACTACTGTGGTTATTACCACTGCTACGAATATGTATATGCCGCTCTTCAACAAAAGTGCTTGAACCACTCGACATATAAACAAAGAGACAATGTAGTTCCTGTCCCCAAAGGACTCGCAGTTTAAAAGGATACACATAAGGTAGACACCAGCAGCACCACTGTGGAGAGGCTGTGCTGTGGTTGGATAGGGACCATTGCACTCCCCTTACTAAGTCTAGGAGCCACCACTTAAAAAGGTGCCTCTTTGCTCAGCAGATAAAGCAGGTGCTCTGTGCTGCTGGGCCATATCCTCTCCCCAGGACTGAAAGTGATGGTGGGGCCAGGGGGCACTGGATGCTGAGAGGCAACAGGACAATTTGCCAGGGATTCCCTGTGGGCTCATGGGCTGATCTGGCAAGTGAATTGGACATTTCTAGTTCATGCTCACCATGCAAGAATGATTATGGTGAAAATTAGTTGTTTTTTAAGGACATAGAGGCTATTCTCAACGACCAGCAAAAATTGGGCTAGGAGAAGGGCTAGGAGTTCACAAGCGGCTAACCCGCTTGAGAAGCCCTCCTCTTAGCCCAGGTTAGTGGAGTGACCACACCGCTAACCGGGGTTAATGGATAGTGTGCTGCCGCAGTGCGGCTCTGTGCCGCAGCAACTCACAAGGAGACCCCCAACGGGGAGGCTAAACAGCAGCCTCCTGGCTCAGGGGTCTCTCCAGCATGCTCTGCGCACTCTCGCAGGGCATGCTGGAACTTCCGGGGGCTCCGTGACGGAGCCGGCAGTCGTGTGGGTGGCCGGTCCAGCCACCCAGGCCGGGCTTGCTGATCATCTGTGGGGAGAGCGGGCTTAGCCTCCTCTCCCCAGAAACCCTTTCAAAGCGGGTCTCGCTGATCGTGAGACCTGCCTCATAATCTATTCAACATGATCAAAAAGCAGCTTTCTAAATAGTTTGTATTGTATAATGATAGAAACATAAAAGTTGCAAATATGTACATGAACGCAGATGACATAGTGTTCAAACTGGCAGGAAATCAATAAAAGGTTAACAAGAGAACAAGCAGGGAACACTGACACCCACCTCAATTTTCTCCGCCTCCACTGTGATGTGTGACAATCCAACATGATGCACAGTCCATAAACAAGGCAAATGTTGCTCCTATACATTTCTGGCCCAGAATCAATGTTTTCATTGTTGTCCTCCTTTGAAAAGAGAAGAATCAAAATCTTTGTAAGTTATTTTTAGTTTTTGTAAACAAATCCTTGAACGGTTTCAACTTGCTCTGTAAATTTATGCCTAATGGCAAAGTCCCATTTGGAGCAGCCCCAACTCAAGCTAAAATCTTACTGAGGATAAACAAAGAAGCTTAAAATATCCCAAGATGTCTGAGGACTCTTAATTTTTGCAGATCACACAAGAAAGTTGGAGACCACATGAGGCTTGCCTGGCTTCTGAACTTCCTGGGCAACCTACGTGTTCTCCTAGATAGGTGTACCCCTCACTGACTTCTGGGCTTGAACAAGTAACTGAGTTTCCAAATGTTGGCTCGCAGGGGTGCACAACTCAAATGTCTCAGGGGGCTAGAAACAACCATGACAATGAATGGGGGGCCCGAAGTCAATTTCTAGTGCACTGATTATTGCAGTAAAATTAATTATAAAGATAAATACTATAGCAATTACTAGTTAGTTGTGTCCTTCCCTCCCCCCATGGGCCCACAATTTTAATCAAAAATAGTGGGCAGAAAAGAAGCCCTGTCCTTGCTCAGTCAGTGGGCACCTTCCCAGTCCCACACAAATGCCAAATTTGGGGGCTCCTGCTGTTGCTGGCTACCTGGGCCATGAAAAATGTCCCTGTGGGCCAGATATGGCCCCCGGGCCTTATGTTGTGCAGGGCTGGGTCACACCTTCAGCCTTTCCCCATCCCTCACTGATCCAACATGGGTGACAGATAAAAGGAGGGCATAGAGTCTACTGCGGGCTTTAAACTCTAAACTGGAGGAGTCCTGGAGAAAGTGAGACCCACTGTACTCCCAAATGTGTGCTGAAGTGCCAAGGCCAGGAATGATACTAGTATTAGAACGGGTCCTAAATGCTCACCCAGTTCAATGACCCTTTATTACGATGACAAGCCATCAAGTTACTGTCTCATTTCCACTAATCCTGAGGGATATGGTTTGGATTCCCTGTCTTAACTGTTGAGGCTAGGGAGCTGTCCAGCTTGGCAAGGAGCAGGTCTGTGGCAAGTGTGGTGTTTTTGGTGAATCCATTCCTTGATCCAGGCCAGCTTTTGAATGCAGCTTTAGTTACTTGTATTCCAGTCCTGGAGTAGAGGCGGGGCTAACAAACAGCCAACAGCAAGAGAAACAGTCTGCACTTGCCTCTGTGTACACTATATCCATTTCAATAAACAATTAATATTCCTGATTCCACTCCACTGCCTCGTCCTTGCATACCACAACTATTTCCCTTGGATTCTACAGCAAGGTTTGCTGAAGCAGTTGAGGAACTGTCCAGTCTAGGAGCCAGAACAAGTGTAGGAGCTGCACAGAATGAGACACTGCACCAGCAAGCACCATGTAACAACAGAAAGGTTTTATAGCTGCCCCTGCTACTCCACCTGGAGGCTCTGACCCAGAGTATATTGCTTTCTTCTCCTGAATAGGGCTTGCAAGATTCAAGGCCTCATCCTGCCAGATATGCACTACTCCTTCTGGTTTGGGATTCAACTCAGACTAATTGCTGTCTCTGCTCCTGGGGGTGATGATGGAGAGTCTGGGGCTCCAGAGTGTCACAGTCAAGGTGCATTGGATCCCTGACCCAATGTAGTCTATCCCCCATGTAGTCCATCCCCCAGCTAGAGGCAGGAATTTCAGAGTTAGAGCATTCCCAACAGATGGCTGCTTTGCACATGAAGCCCGCAAGCCTTCACCCTTAGCCTAGGTTGGCTCAAAGGCCCTCCAGATATGTGCACCTACAATGCAAGTGCAGAGTCTGTATACCTGGTAGAAGCTATTGCAGCAAATGTTCTCCTGAGATCTTGAGATCCTGAGAGTACCTGTTCTTAGGAGAACATTTGTACCCTGAGATGGTACCGGTGCCCAAAATTTGTCGGCCTACTGAAGATGTGTCTTAAGGAAGTCTTGTAGCTCTGGGCATTTGCTGGTCCTTACAGTTCCACAGCACATGAGGCTTTTTGTTTCTGGTGGTCAGACTCTCAGCCCCTGTTGTTTAAGAGGACACTCATCTCCACTGCCACATCGAATCTCCAGTTGTTAGAGGACCAAACAATGTTGTGCAAGGGAAGAAGAGGTGGGGAGAGGAACAGGAAGATACAAACATGTTTAATAAAGACCTGAACCCTCAACATTTCAGCCCGGTCCTCTAAGACAGGGATTCTCAACGTTGTGTCCCCAGATGTTATTGGACTTCAACTCCCATAATCCCCAACCAGAGGCCACTGGGGCTGGGGATTATGGGAGCTGAAGTCCAATAACATCCAGGGACCCAACATTGAGAATCCCTGCTCTAAGATTCACACCTCCCAGCCAGCTAGTCAGCAGCACCCCACCTTAACACTAATTTTTAATTTATTTTTGCAAGCCACAATGCACAATTTTCACACATACCCCATGTCAAACTGAATCTGAAGCCAGTAAAGGTAAGGACCAAAGAGCAAGGGGGGAAATATTAAGTGAGAAGCAACTCAGCAGGAGGAAACAAGAAGCAAATGCGGCACCAACCATATAAATTGCCACATGACCTGTTTTCATGCATCATGTAACAGGTGCACCTCAGAGGGACCAGTCTGGGGCCTTCATTACTTGTGAAGCACTTGTAGTTCTATTACAATTGTGTAGGAAAACTCTAAGCAGGTATAAAGAAGAGACTGTAACCAGTTGCTCCTCAAGGTCACCTCTTTGCACAAACAGTGAGAATAAGACTGACAATATTTGACAGCCGCTCGATTCCATTTTAAGGGATGTTGGAATCAGGATTTCATCTCAGCAGTGTCACTCTTGTTAAAGAGGTCCTTTCAGAAGCACCGCCACAGAGATAAAGCCAATCGGCACGGAGAGTTCACTCATTCATCGCTATAATTTCATATGGTGCCATTTGCCTTATAATCGAGACAAATGACAGCCAAGGGAATTGTGGGTCTGTCAGCTAAATGAAATGTCACTCACACTACACTAGATCTTAAGAGGGGAACCAAGAAAAACACCAAGGCAGAGCCCAGAGGTGGACTCTGCAGGGAATAGGACTATTTTGGAACCCTGTGCTGTGGAATGGAGAAGGGGCACAGCTCTGTAGCAGGGCATGTGAGATGCATGCCCAAGGTCCCAGGTTCAGTTCGTACAATTTTCACTCCAAGGAGGATTTCAGGGAACAGGCTTGGTCAAAATCCTTGTCTGAGGCCTCAGTGAGACACTTCCAGTATGATATTTATAGGAGTAAGTGCAGCCCTTTGAAAAATCTGGGTTCAAATCCATGCTGTGCTACTGGTTGCAATTCTATGGTCCACTTGTTAGAATCATCAAATTGTACAGTTGGAGGGTGTCTTGCAAGCGAGCATGGTGTAGTGGTTAGAGTGCTGGACTAGGACCGGGGAGACCCGAGTTCAAATCCCCATTCAGCAAATCCCAAAACTACCTAAGTGCACTTCTGATCACTTCAGGTCTGTGTCCAACACCTGATAAGCAGTGGTATCTGTCTTACGAACATGGACATTCCATTGTTTTGCCCTTGTGGGTTTTTTTTTAAAAGCCATTTGTAGACCCGGCCTTCCTGAATTTGTTTAACCCTTTAAATGCTGTAATCTTTGCTAGCGGTCATCATAGCATCCTGTGGTAATGGATTCAATACATTCACATTATGTTGGTGAAGAAAACCTTCCTTTAGTTTGACAATGATTTCGTTGGATTACTGCCAATTTGACTGTTTTAAGAGAAACCAAATAATTTCTGTCTGTTCAGTGGCTGACATCCAGACTAACTGAATAGTGCTACTCAGGAAGAAGTCAAAAGGACTACTTCATTTCTGTAGGATTCTCTCAAGTAATTTTAGTCAGGATGTCAGCCAGTGACTCTAGTCTATGCCATTTATAGATCTATAAACCTCAATTGTGTCCCCTCTAGGGCAAAATGACATTTTTCATTAAACACATTGGCTGACATACTAGCTAAATCTACTCAAAGAAGTCTCATTGAAATTAATGGTTAGGCAAGCTAGGCATGCCTGACTTGTCCTTCCAATATCCATTGTAATTAAAAGGACAAGTTGGGCATGCCTAACTTGCCTAACCCTTAAATTCAATTGGACTTTCCTGAGTAAATGTAGTCAGAATGTTTACCATTACTGGCCCTTATTTTTCGCACTGTAAAGCTCAAACATCTCTTTCCTTTCTTCATAAGTTTGATTCTTCAATCACCTAATTGTTTTTAGTTCTGTATTTTCTCTCTTCTAAGGTTTTTGTTGTTGTTGCATTCCCTCTTTATATTTATTTTTGAAGACATTATACCTTTTATTTTGGTTAAGGTATTGGATATTTATGCAGCCACCTAATGGTGCAGTGGGGAAATGACTCGACTAGCAAGCCAGAAGTTGCTGGTTTGAATCCCTGCTGGTATGTTTCCCAGACTATAGGAAACACCTATATTGGGCAGCAGCAATATAGGAAAATGCTGAAAGGCATCATCTCATACTGCACGGGAGATGGCAATGGTCAAACCCTCCTGTATTCTACCAAAGACAACCACAGGGCTCTGTGGGTGCCAGGAGTCGACACCAACTCAACGATAATGGTAATAAACATCTAGTTTTGCTTACACCAAAAATGTTGCTAAATGCTCAAGTGTAGTTCCCAGAAAGGGGGCTTTCTTAACTCACAGCAGTGTTAGCAGTGCACAGCAACAAAATTCAATGAAGCAAAAACCATTAGTGAGAATTTGAGCAACAAAAGACCTGCCCACCACCTGTTCAAGTGTAGCTTTCCCAGTCAGACCTAAAAAGAGAAAATGCAGCTAAGATTTGCAGGGATTTAATTTTTTTTAGGGCAAATACTGTTAGTTGCCCTAATGACAAAGCATGAATTTGATCTTCTTACTCCATTATCTCTTTTTGAATATATGGTTTCTATTATTTTATGTACTGTTTACATTTCTTGCTGAAATGGAAATAAATACCTGACTTGTTTCATCATCTTCCAAAGGCTGTTTTATTTCTTGATATACAATTGTTAAAATTATTGTTGAAACAATAAGATTTTGTACCTTCCTAATTTAGACTGAGTCCCAGAATGATAAATCTTCAAATTTGCACCAAATGCATAAAAAACAACTTTACTCCATGAAAGGTGTTTTTTAAAAAATAAAACATTACAACTCAGACAAAAATCAGATGAATGAAAAGCAACATTCAAGTGTTACATAAATGATCATAATTATTCCATGTTTTCCTTAGGATAAAGAAAAATTGAAGGATTTATATATTCCATTGCCACTTATAAACTGTCTTTAACCTCTTTGATTGGATAGTATCTAGTAGGATAAATCTACAAAAGTTAATTTTTGTTGGGTGGGGGGAAGTGGCCTTCATCACAACTAACTTTTTCTGGATTGTGCCGGGTGTATAAAGTGCAAAAATGACCTTTCTGAGCATCAAGGGTGTTAAAAATGCTTATTAGCATGCATATTTAAGGAATTTTAGACTTCCTTGTTGCATAGTAATTATTTCAGTAGCACATGACTGCTTGGGAATATAGTTTGCCACCGCTGTGTGCACATTTGTGTGAGAGCATTACCACTGCACCCATATTTTATAAACCCAAAGGAACAAAGGTCAAGATTTTGAAGAGTACCTAAATTACATTCATTGGATCGGATGACTTTCAGGGAAAGGTGGGTGCCAAATTTGACTCCTTCCGTCTAATAAATAGGCTCATTACTAGCTAAACTTTAACAAGCTAAAATGTTCCTCTGAACATAAGCTAGGAATATCAGGGGTGAATTTTCACATGCAGGGATTGGCTGATTCCCTAGTATTTTATACAGAAGACCAAGCTATTAGGTTCATGGCAACAGAGTGGAAAGGGTCACTTGTAACCATCAGAAAATAAGAAGCAAAACTTCTGTTTATTTTAGCATGGGGCCAAGTGGCAGATTAAACTACCCTGGATACTGTTAGCTTATTTTATGGAGTGTTTTTAAATACTCTTAAAAAGACAGCCAGCTGAAGCAACTGGAGCCTTGAAAATATACTTCTGTATACCGCTTATCACCATTTGTAAGAGGTAAGAGTTTCCCCACTCTTAATTTCAGCTCTCATTAGAGTGCCTTGTATTCAATGTTTTGGATGGATTGTTCATATTTGTTAAGCTTTGCTCTGAGTAAATATAAGCATGGTTTGTTAACATTTTCTCTTAAAAAAGAAAATCCCAACAATGCACTTGTACAGTAAATGTAACATGAATGAATCAGAGATTCTGTATTTGCCATTTTGAGAGGCTGAATGTAATGACACACATTCTGCTGATAGAGAACAGTCTATGAAGTCGTTCACACGGCCGGGCGGGGTGGCAGGCAGTCACTAGTTTTAAGCACCTTCCCCCCCAGATGAGCAATGTTATTATTCTGGAAGTGCCGGGCATGCTCCCAGACAAGCAGCACTGCACTAGCTCCATTTTCAGCCAGGCTGAAAAGCTGGGCTAGGCAATGCTGCCCTGCCGGTATTGGACCCGATCCTGTTGGTTATCACACACAGCCTAACCCAGGCTGGGCTTCCCTATTAATATTATTATTAGTAGTAGTAGTCATTGTCGTAGCAGTAGCAGCAGCAGCAGCAGCCGCCTAGGTTAGACTGTGTATGATAACAGCCTCTATATTACTCAGAGCTTCACATCAGTTAGGTGGAAGATAAAGAAATCTGAGCACAATTTTGTGCAAAGGGGGAAATAAAAAAATATAGAAAAGAAGCCAAATTGCAAGGAATTTTGAGTCCGTTTTTCACAAGAGCATTTGTGCTTTGCACTAGCTTAAAGAAGAAGGCAGCTATAATAAGATCCTTGACAACCAACTCTTTTTGCCCCACTGATGTGATGTCTATGGATCTCATTGTATCATATACCATGTGTAAAGATGGCAGGGCTGCTGGCTGCTTCCAGTTGTGCTTATTCACAAGGAAGCATCATCATCCACTATGGACATCTGCGTGCAGCAACTGACCATGCTCTTGATTGAGCATTGTAGCCTAAACGTTGCAGGAAATGAAACATTAAATAGAAATTTGTTTAATGAAACCAGTTCCATTTTAGTGAATGAAAAATGTTTTCCGGAGGGCTGAGCTTTAAGCACTGGAGCAACTAAAGGGCGATGAGTCACCCCTTCTCCATCAGCTGTTTTTCCATTCAAAATGGATACATACCCCAAGATGCATGCACACTGCAGAGGTAAAGATGCATCTGGAACCCGTGGGCGAAAGGAGATGGTGGGGCAATTTTGAGTGGGGGGGGAAGGCTGGGAGGGAATGGTTTAATACTCCTCCCTGCTACTCCAGTACTCAAAATAGCCTATCCACTGCTTTTATTTATTGTGTTTGCCTCCCTCGTTCAGTGCTACCAACACCCAGTGAAGAGGCCTACAAGCGGCAATAATCATCCAAGAAAGAGTGCAGAATCAACTGTAGTGAAAACTTTAGCATTCAAATGTTTTATGAGTATTGTAATTGTTGCCCAATTTTACTATGTTAACCACTTCGAGAATATACACACAGAAAATTACTGCTGCCACACTTTCGAGAAAGTGTGAACAGGACTGTATACTTTAAAGCTCCATCAACTTTAATGGGATGGAATTAAGCTCCCATTTAACCTTGCTCACTGAAGTCCACGGGCTTTAAAAATGTTGGCTAGGTCGTGCCCTTCTAGCATCTGTCAGATATAATTACTGGCTGACATGATGAGGAAAATTACTCAAAGAGGTCCCAATGAAATTAAAATGACAAGTTGGACATGGCCTCACTTGTCCCTTTAATTTCAATGGGACTACTCTGAGTAATTTTCCACATTGTGTGAGCCACTGGCAATTGGTTGGCATCACCAAGAAGCAAGCAAGAAGAGTAAACTGCTTCCATGAAGCTGATATCTACATTAAAGAGTTGTATCAGTTATAATGTTAAAATACCTATTTCCCCTAGGTAATTTTGGAGCCTGGACCTAAAACCTTTGAGCCCACCCCACCCCACGCCACTGCTGTTAAGCATAATTTTTTAACATGTAGGTTCTTGAAGACACAAACCTCACCATCTAGGACAGATTAAAGAGGATTTGGGCGGAGGGCCAGGGGGTGTGGAGGCCCTGGCAGGGGTAAGAGCGACTCTGCCTATCACTTTGGGTTTGTTTGTTTATTATCAATTCGATTTCTATACCGCCCTTCCAAAAATGGCTCAGAGTGGTTTACACAGAGGAATAACAAATAAATAAGATGGATCCCTGTCCCAAAAGGGCTCACATTCTAATAAGAAACACAAGATCGACACCAGCAACATAGGGTTGAACTCTATGTCCATGAATAGAATCAAGCTGCAAGTCTCACTGAATTCAGTGTCCAGATACGAACATAAGAACAGCCCTGCTGGATCGGGCCCAAGGAGGACCATCTAGTCCAGCATCCTGTTTTGCACAGTGGCCCACCAGATGCCGCTGGAAGCCACAGGCAGGAGTTGAGGGCATGCCCTCTCTCCTGCTGTTACTTCCCTGCAACTGGTACTCA